>NC_134699.1:56354158-57001735 GCF_050947455.1 Rhinoderma darwinii
ACAGAGTACTGGTAGGAGGGACAAGAAGAGCCGGAGGAGATGGCAGCCAATCCGAAACGAGGGAGAGAGGAGCAGGAACCTAAAGGGTTTAGGAAGAGTGTGCGGTGTGCGGCAACTGAAGGAAGTCAGACAAGGCAAAAAAAATAAAGAGAGAGAAGCTGTAAGGGAAGCAAAGAAGGCCCAATAGCAGTCTGCATCAGCCGGAGCAGCACAGATGAGATATGGAGTAGACAGATAAGCCTGGACACTAATCTCCCTCAGCAGCCTGTAGATTCTTAGGCAGCAGCCACTTTCCGCCAGGCTGTTTCCACAACTCAGGGGACCAATCTGCTGCAGAACCATACAGCCCTCTCCTATGTTAACCCACTGAATAGCGGGATTCATAACCCCAGCCACATTTCTATCAGGGTGTGCCCAGTTTGTGCCAGGCCCAATAGACCCTCCTCAGGTAAGCATCACTCTAGCCCCAAGTACTGAGGACCATCTGAAAAAGTATGGCCCAATGCCTAGCAACAGGAACTGCAGTTAGTGGGTGACAACACTGGATCTCCATGCCCTCGTGTAGACCAGCATAGTCACCAGCAGGCGGTGCATGCAGATAGTGGTCCACCAGCCCTTCAGCACCCAGGATTTCTCCTGGTAAGATGGATCCCAATGCTGGACACTTCAATGTTTTTCTTTAAATCTTAACATCTTATCCGGTCTAGCAAAATAAAATCCAGCTTAGTAAAGTCATTATTACGATCATGTCGGTTAAGTCTGTTTTGAGCAGCGAGGGCTGTACGCATTCCAAGTAAAATATTCTTAGGACATTCATTTGAGATTTGTTTGTACCGAGTGAAGTCTCCCATGGCAATATAATGTTTTACCAGCAATTCTTTGTAGTGCTCGAGTCCCTAAGCATTTTGATCTTTGCTGAAATCATTAGGTCATTCTGAACTCTTCAATCAACACAGTATAGCATATTACAGCATTCTTCTGCCTCCACTTCCACTGCAGCATTTCGGCAAAGGCGGCCAGCTCAGCAGGAGAATAAAAGAAGACCCAGACCTGCCTCCAGCATGAGAAGAAAAAGCAGCAAAAATCAGAGAGAGGAGCCGGCATCTGTCCTTGATATGCTCTTCAGTAGTTCCCTATCAATGTAATTACAAGAAAATGAGGGTCAACATGTTCCAAAAGCAAGTCCAGGCTCTCATTGCTTACGACATGTGGTATGCGGCTTTTTAATATTTGTACGGTAGACTCGGGGCCTGAACGATCTCTAACAAATATCTAAAATATTTAAAGGGACATCATAATGGATTGAAGCTTCTCCAGACGTGAAACCATAGTGAAGGGTAAATGCCTACAGCACAGTTAACAAAATGTGCCCCAAATTTACCCAACTTAAAAAAGTGTATATTGTAGAGTCTTTGGACTGAGCAAGTGTTCCTTCATCAGAAAGGGCAGGGACCAAAAGCAAGCAACACGGGTGATTGTCATCAGAGCCGAGCTTCATGGCCAAAAATAAGCTTTCCCTTTTATTCCTTTTGAGCTTTAGCCAGGGATACAAAATGTCATCTCCCCAGACAACAAAGGAGGTTTCACATAATTGTATTTATTCTTGTTGCTTACATAGCGGTAACATATTCCGCAGCGCTGTACGGAGACTGTCACTATTAAAAGGTCGACTTATATGCGGCAAATTTTGTTGCAGAACTTTTTGCGACTGAAAATCAGTTCTATTCATCGGAACTTGCAAAAATCCACATGCTTGTTGTAGAAACAATACCGATCACGTGAATGGAACGGAATTTCCGTCGTGAAAATTTCTGCAACTAAATCTGCCGCGTGTGACTGCACCCTTACATCAGTACCTGTCCCCGAGGGAGCTCACAGTCTAATTTCCCTATTTCAGATGTACACGAGGGCCAATTTAATAGAAAGCCAGTGAACCTATCTGTATGTTTTTGGAGTTTGGGAGGAAACTGGAGTAAATAGAGGAAATCCATGCATACATAGTGTAAACATACAAACTCCAAGCAGATGTTGCGACACAGAGAAGGAATCCTGATGGGCACACAGCTGCATGATCGTTTTGACCGAATCAATTAACTCCCTTAGGCCATGATCACACAGTGGATTTTTTCGTCAAAAAAATCTGACGCGGATATGCAAGAGAATCTGCGTCATAAATCTGAGACAGTCCCTCGGATTTCTGCTGCAGATTTATTGTTTAATCTGCTGTGGATCAGCTCCCTTCAAAGACACTAATCCGCGTGTGGCTACCAGCCGCAGTTTCCACGTGAAAATTTCGCCATGCGAGCATAGCCTAAGGGCGCAAACAGTTTTGGAGTGTAGAAGGCAGCAATTATTTTTTGTAATAAATATGCATATTTCTTTATTTTACTTTCACAATTTTTGCACTATAAGTACAATTTTTTTTTTAATGCTTTATTTCCACTCCTATCCTGAGAATTAAGGGACCGCAGTGCTGTAGGTTCTCCCTGCACAGCGGTTCCCATGGCCAAGCAGCTGCATGCCAGCCTTACATCACCAAGCACAATGCCAAGCGTCGGATGGAGTGGTGTAAAGCGGCCGCCACTGGACTCTGGAGCAGTGAAAACATGTTCTGTGGAGTTGCAAATCACACTTCCCTATCTGGCAGTCTGATGGACGAGTCTGGGTTGGTACATTGATGACCACGCTTCAATTCAGTGACCTCCTTACAACGACCAGTTCATGTTTGTAAAGGCGACTGCATGGCGAGGTGCTGGATTTTATACACCCGTGGCAATGGGACTGAATGAAACAACTGAATTGAATGTGTCCCAATACTTTTCTCTGTATAATATATATATTGTGTGTGTGTGTGTGTGTGTGTGTGTGTGTGTGTGTGTGTGTGTGTGTGTGTGTGTGTGTGTGTGTGTGTGTGTGTGTGTGTGAATATCCAGTTGCTATAGCACATTTTTGTGATTGTGAACTTTGTTATGATGACCAAGTGTCATTTCAGATAAAGTACACATTTAGGGTACATATGGAATACCCTAGGGCACAGTAGAAACAAGCATATAAACCGGATCTGTATAATTCTGCCCAGACAGCTGTCAGCTTTATCTTGCTATAGAGCCAACCTGTGTGCCAGCCTAACTTGGAAATGCCCGACTTTTGGAAGGATATCCAAACTTCACGGCTCATGCTTTCTTGCAAATTATCCTCATTTTAGACTCCTGTTAACCTTCATACAGATGGGCCTTTTTTTCTTTTTTTTTTTACACTTTGCATCATGTGTTATGTAAATCATGTAGTGTGAATGGTAGCCGCATTGCAGCTTCTTAACTGCAGTGTAGGTTCCAACTGGGTCGTGGGTAAGTGTTAGGTCTCTCACTAGAGAAGCCTTTGAGATGTTATCTGTTTGGAGCCGGGTAATCTGTATTTCTCCATGTTCTTCACCCTTAACCCCCGCCAGAAGGTATGGAATTTTTGGGGATGGATTCCCAGGTCGACATCCCCGGAGTAGTCACCAACTGGAAATAGCAGAAGTGTAATCAGGAACAAAGTCAAGGGTCGTCACTAGTAGAACATTCAAAATGACAAGCCAGAGGACGAGACGAAACATCGTCAGAGGATAGGTAGAGGGTCAGGACCAGGAGTAGAACAGATAACAGGTGACAAATAGAAAGAACCAAGATGGGAGAGCAATCCAGAAACAAGGCCAAAGTTAGTATCGAAGGTCAGGGCAAAGCAAAAGACAGGAAAGTGCCATAATTCACCGGCGAGGGCTGTCTGCTGGACTCCTCTTTAAATAGGCAGCCAGCCTTACATCAACAGTGGGTGCCAGTCTCCATGACAAGGCGACCTGGCTTGTGGTCTATGCGCCAATACTCCCTATTTATGCAGGGAAGCATTACTAAAAGGTGATAACAATGCTGCCATACAGATATAGAGAATTTGGGACATTATGTGCCTTTTAACCATAATGCACAAAATAAAAGGAGGTTCAGGTCCACTCAACAATCCTTAGGAAGAGACTACAAACTCTCCAACGTTGGCTGTGTTCACACGTTACGTTCAATTTGCGTTTTTTTTTGCTGTGATTTTAGCAAATTGACCGCAACATGTAGCCCAACACAGAATGCAGTATTTCTAGTTATTAGAACAATGAGTAGCTGACATGTGACTCATATATCCCCTTTAGCAAGATGATTCTCCCTTAAACAGCACATGGACCCTCTGCAACACGTTCCCTCCCCCAAAAGCAGCACATCAAACTCCCTCCACAAGCCTAATCCCTACTAAATAGATTATTCTCTGTATAGTTTGTCTTCCACCCCTATAAAAACACATTACCCCTCTCCCACTAGTCCCCCAAACAGCCTATTATCTCCCCCACAATTATAGTACCCCAAAGCAGTTCATGACCTCCCCTTCCCAAGAGACTAATTCTTTGAAACGGCAGGTTACCCCCACAATGCTTTAGCTAAATCCACCTACAGCATCTTGACCACTGCAAGACCGACCGGCATTAGCAACTCTTTAAAACTCAGTGGCATAAAGTGAAATACCACCATACATTACTCTCAAAGTGCCATACAGAGCCCAGTAACCGTGTTATACAGTGTGCTCCTACATAATACCAGCATACAGTACTCTCAAAGTGCCATACAGAGCCCAGTAACCATGTTATACAGTGTGATCCTACATAATACCAGCATACAGTACTCTCAAAGTGCCATACAGAGCCCAGTAACCATGTTATGCAGTGTGTTCCTACATAATACCAGCATACAGTACCCTCAAAGTGCCATACAGAGCCCAGTAACCTTGTTATACAGTGTGCTCCTACATAATACCATCATACATTACTCTCAAAGTGCCATACAGAGCCCAGTAACCGTGTTATACAGTGTGCTCCTACATAATACCAGCATACAGTACTCTCAAAGTGCCATACAGAGCCCAGTAACCATGTTATACAGTGTGCTCCTACATAATACCAGCATACAGTACTCTCAAAGTGCCAAACAGAGCCCAGTAACCGTGTTATACAGTGTGCTCCTACATAATACCAGCATACAGTACTCTCAAAGTGCCATACAGAGCCCAGTAACCATGTTATACAGTGTGATCCTACATAATACCAGCATACAGTACTCTCAAAGTGCCATACAGAGCCCAGTAACCATGTTATGCAGTGTGTTCCTACATAATACCAGCATACAGTACCCTCAAAGTGCCATACAGAGCCCAGTAACCTTGTTATACAGTGTGCTCCTACATAATACCATCATACATTACTCTCAAAGTGCCATACAGAGCCCAGTAACCATGTTATACAGTGTGCTCTTACATAATACCATCATACATTACTCTCAAAGTGCCATACAGAGCCCAGTAACCGTGTTATACAGTGTGCTCCTACATAATACCATCATACATTACTCTCAAAGTGCCATACAGAGCCCAGTAACCATGTTATACAGTGTGCTCTTACATAATACCATCATACATTACTCTCAAAGTGCCATAAAGAGCCCAGTAACCGTGTTATACAGTGTGATCCTACATAATACCAGCATACAGTACTCTCAAAGTGCCATACAGAGCCCAGTAACCATGTTATACAGTGTGCTCCTACATAATACCAGCATACAGTACTCTCATAGTGCTATACAGAGCCCAGTAACAGTGGTATACAATGTGTGCCATTAATAAAAGCACCATATAGTGTCTGAACAGTATTACAGAGTAGCTAAATTCCGATCATAAAAAACTAATAGTATCATATGGAGTACAGTGGTATGCAGTGTGTGCATAAATAATATCACCATATAGTGTCTGAATAACAGTATCATACAGTATTTAAATTCCAAACACTAATAACTAATAGTACCATACAGAGCACAGTGACAGTGGTAGACAGAGTGTGCCTAAATAACACCATCACACAATGTCTAAATAACAGTGCCATAGGACTTCTCCCCCTCGTTGCTAGCACGCACTCCTAAATCTCGATGCCCATGTGACGAACACAAGATGAAGACTGGCCCTATGCCATAGTAAAGGATTTTTTTAGACTTTCCAAATCTAATCGAAAAACAGAAGAGGTTCAGGACCATCACCAAGCACCACAACCTTAGTTCTGGACATCGGCAAGGGCGACAGCCACGAATCTCCATCAATTTTATGTCCTGTCCCATTTCAAGAGTGAAAACTACAGATATTCATGGTATTACTATTAAGCATAAGGAAGAGTCCCTCCTAAATGATGCTCATAGCTGCACATTGCAACCCATCAGGTGACAATGGCACTGTGGATACCATGTTTTAATTCATACCATAATATATAGAATGGTTTAAAAAATACGTAGGTAGTTATTTATATCCTTTCCTTGTGTTTCTCCTTGTATCAAATTGCTCCATTCATGAAAGGGAAATACAGTAACCCAGCATGGCTCAAAATACCTCCTATTCCTCTTACTATCCAACTATACTATTTTTATCTGTGTAAATCACTCCACTCTTGGCCATGAGTCCTGGAAGTTATGATCTCCATTAAGCAGTTCAGCTTCCTATCTTCCATCCTCCGTCGATCCCCTGAGGATGAAATTCAGGATGTATTCCATTAAGATGGAAGTCTCAGGTTTCTCCGTCCCTACAGGGTGGGCAAAGAAAACAACATGATGTGTTTACACTCTCACAGAAAGATTAACTCATTCATAATCTGTTGTAGGTGGAGGCTTCACCAAAGCAGTTAGCGCTTTCCGATGCCCAACTTGGGGCAACCTATTTGATCCTTTGCGGATTCTGCTTGGCAAGTGGGACCCAAAACAAACAAGACCGTCCCGTGGGAACCAAGAGGCTTTACCAGAGCTGTGTGTGCTTTCCGGTGTCCAACTTGGAGGGAACAGTACTATTCTGTGCTTAACAGATTCTGGTCGGCAAGGGGGACCCAAAGCAAACAGGTCCGTCCCATTGACAGGTGGAAACCGGGAGCCTTTACCAGGGCTGTGTGTGTGTGCACTTTTTGGTGTCCAACTTGGAGGGAACAGTACAATTTGGTCCTTAGCGGATTCTGGTCGACAAGGGGGACCAAAAGCAAACAGGTCCGTCCCATTGACAGGTGGAAACCAGGAGCCTTTACCAGGGCTGTGTGTGTGCGCTTTTTGGTGTCCAACTTGGAGAGAACAGTACCATTTGGTCCTTAGCGGATTCTGGTCGACAAGGGGGACCCAAAGCAAACAGGGCCATCCCATTGGCAAGTTGGAACCGGGAGGCTTTATCAGAGCTGTGTGTGCTCGCCGGTGTCCAACTTGGAGGAAACAGTATTTATTGGTCCTTGGCGTATTTTGGTTGCCAAGGGGGATCCAAAGAAAATAGTGACGTCCCATTGTCCAGCAGAAACAGGGAGGCCCTACCAGAGCAGTGTGTGCCTGTTCAATGGCCATCAAATCCATAGCAACTAAAATTTATTGGACATGAATCAAAATGTCTACTTGATATTTTGAGCTAAACCAAACTGGATTTCTATTGATTGAACATTAAGGTATACAAGGCTCCACCTTAACCATTAGCCACACCTTTTAGCACAGAATTATATTTTTTCAAGAGAACATAATATAGTGCTAGAAAATTTGAGAAATATAGTCACGCAAGGGAGGATCACACCCCATGTGAATACAATGGGTGCCCGTTTTACCATTGTTTAATTTACACTGACTAGTCTGAACAATCCCTTTTCATATTGTTTGATTTCTGGTCAATTTAAAACAAATATCCACCCTTAAAAAGAACCCTAAACACCATTCAAAATGTAAAATTAAATGTTAACATTCTTCATGATTTCAGCTGCCACTAGGGGGAGCTTGCTGCATACATTGAACGCAATAAATAAAACAGTATGTAGCAAGCTCCCCCTAGTGCTGGCTGAAGGCAGTCAGAATTCTATAATTTAACTCTATAGTGGTCAGAGCTCTATAGCGATCAGAATGTTAAGACCTAAAAAAGGTTAGAGACCACTACACTATCCTATTCTGCCCTCAGATAGGGTAACTAACATGGCTTTAAAAAGGACCTTTCAGTGCTCCTGAAATGTTTATTTTACTAAATACTAGTTTTACCCATAAAATAACAATTCTGCAGCATCTTTTTTTAGAACTCTGCATTGTGCTGTTCCTCTAATATTCCTCCAGAAAATGTATGAACTGGGCATCGCTAGTGACCCTTGTCAAAAGGCTGTGTCCTTTCACAGTCTAAAAACTGATTGGGCAGGGTGTATAGGCACATCCCCTATTGTCAATTTATTCACACATTTCCAGGAGAAATAACAGAGGAAAGACATTATGCAGAGTTCTAAGAAAATATGCTCCAGAATAGTTTTTTTCTTGAAAAATGTCTTATTGAATGAATACATTTTAGGTAGAAAAACTCCTCTAGGGACCCATATTCCTCTTATTCTCCCTTCTGGTTTGGTAAAAGTGTAGTTCAAAATGGCGAAACATTAGGACAGCCGGCTCTTGGTTTTGTAGTCCTACTGCCCCAGTCATACAGAGCTACACAGATTCTTCAGAAGTGGTAGAGGACATCTAATCTGGTGCAAACTTCTATTCTTGCCTCATATCGCCTTTAGATCTTGCAATTCTCTATTGCTTTGCTGGATGTGGTGACCACATGGCTCCTTTCAGCACCTTGGCAGAGGGAGTTGATTAATTGTTATATTATGGATTTTACTCCAGTCATTGACTAATGATGTTCTCCAAGACCACCAATATAGATTTGTGAGTGTATGCATGCTTCAACAGCAACTGAGTGATTATCATTGCCATTATTTAACCCCTTGGCTTTTTGCGCCATTGATTTACGGCGCAGTGATCCTTCCATTGAGCATTAGCGCTGTAAATGTACGACACAGTGATGATGCGGGCAAAGGACCTGTACCCGTGACATCACCCATGGGAGGATGGCTGTGATTGCTAGCCGGCCACCCGTGGAAACTGTTGAGATTGGAGATAACTTTGATCTCGGATATTTAACTCCTTAAATGTTGCGGTCTCCCCTGGCTTATTATGCCACTATTAGGCACAGGAGGTGACCGCGTCCAGCAGCTTTTTAGCGCCAGCAAAAAAGTAGACGTGAAAAGGGAAAGCAGAGGAATTGTTCACGTGAGTAAATCACGTGAATGCCACCATCTTAGACCATATGGATATAGGGACCACCATTGTCCAGTGTTTACATACCTGTTTCATGGGCAACAGGGGCCTTCAAGTAAAGAGCTGGGGTAAGGAATAGCCCCATTAACACTTTATTTTATTAAAGTCAGGTCTGTCAGAACGCAATGAGACAAAACAATAAAATTCCCTGTGTCCTCAAGGCCAAAATTGGCTACGTCATGGGATTTTCAATAGCCTTTCATTACGTATACATCAAACGGATACTATTATAGTCTCTGGTGATGGATGCCATTGTTAAGGCATCCATCACAGCCTGCATTTAATGTTTAATGTATACATCGGATTTTCCCAGCGTATATGTTAAACGAAGGCCAAAAACTCGATGTGCACGGAGCCTAAAGGGTTAACCGTTTCCTGTCACTAATATGCCGATTTACATCGGGAAAGGGCTTTTAAAAATGGCGCCCATTCAGAAGCCGAGCAGGGCCATAGCCACCGGGTCCCTGCTGTGTTGCACAGCAGGAACCCAGCAGCAAGGCTTGCGAATTTCTGATCGCCAGCATTTAACCCCTCAGATGCCGGTGTCAGATGTGACCACCGCCATCTTAGGGGTTTTTACTGCCCCTTTAACTTTGGGACCGGTCACATGCACTAATTTTTCCAATACGGTGAACGCCGTAGCGGGAAAACATTTTCAAAATGGCCAATTGCAGTTTTTTGGTCACTTTAACCCTCCCAAAAAAAAATTATAAAAAGTCTTCAAAATGCCAGACATTACCACAAATGGTATTAATAAAAACGACAACTTTCCACGACAAAAAGACGCCTTACACAGCTCTGTACACAGAAATATAAAAACAATAACGGAGGTCACAATATGGCTATGCAAAAAATGTGTTGTTTCTTTCAAAATGTTAAACTTTTTGTAAAGGATCTGCCAGGCACAGCTTCGGGGTTAACTCCCAGAACTAATCAGTCAGCACCTGAGAATACATCCCTGAGACTGACTCCTGCTTCCACCATTCAGGCTGGCAGGCTTAGGAGTGGGAGAGCCTATCGTAACCTGGCCAGACTCAGCTAGCTCCCGCCCTTGGTCTATTTAAGCCTGCACTTAATGTCCCTCGGTGCTTGTGATTCTTTCCTTGTGGTTTCCTGGCCCAGCTACAGCTCCTGCTATTTTTGATCCTGCTCCATACAGACCCTGGCTTACCGACTACTCTTCTGCTTTTCGTTTTGTACCTCGCACACTCCTGGCTTGACTCGGCTCGTTCACCACTCTGGTTGCTCACGGTGTTGCCGTGGGCAACGGCCCCTTTTCCTTGCTTGTGTTACTTTGTATGTTTGTCGTGCACTTACTGAGCGCAGGGACCGCCGCCCAGTTGTACCCCGTCGCCTAGGGCGGGTCGTTGCAAGTAGGCAGGGACAGAGTGGCGGGTAGATTAGGGCTCACTTGTCCGTTTCCCTACCCCCTGCCATTACATAATCACAAGCCCATACCTAGTCTACCCCTGGTCCCTGACACCACTATGGATCCCCGTGAGACCCTGGCTCAGCAAATGCAGGGTCTCTCCCTACAGGTCCAGGCCCTGGCTCAGAGGGTCAACCAGCCTGATGCTACCCTGGTAGTTCCCCTCACCGCACCTCTTGAACCCCACCTCAAGTTGCCCGACTGGTTCTCAGGGGACCGGAGGGCTTTTCTCTCCTTTCGGGAGAGTTGTAGGCTGTACTTTCGTTTAAAGCCTCATTCCTCAGGTTCTGAGAGCCAGCGGGTGGGTATAATTATGTCCCGGCTCCAGGAAGGGCCCCAAGAGTGGGCCTTCTCCTTGGCTCCTGACGCCCCTGAACTTTCCTCCGTTGATTGTTTCTTTTCTGCTCTCGGACTTATTTATGACGAGACTGACAGGACTGCCTTTGCAGAGAGTCAGCTGGTGACCTTAAGTCAGGGTAAGAGACCTGTTGAGGAGTATTGCTCTGACTTTCGGAAGTGGTGCGTAGCTTCTCGGTGGAATGACCCTGCCTTAAGGTGCCAGTTTAGGTTTGGTCTGTCGAATGCCCTGAAAGACCTTCTAGTTAGCTATCCCTCTTCTGACTCCCTAGACCAGGTTATGGCTTTAGCGGTACGACTTGACCGACGTCTCAGGGAACGACAACGTGAACGTTTATGTGCTTTCTCCTCCGACTCCCCCATGATGCCTGAACGAAGCTCCGTTGCTTCGTTCCTCCCCGAAAGATTCAGAGATACCTATGCAACTCGGGGCCTCCGTGTCCCCCCAACAACGTAGAGAATTCCGCTGGAAGAATGGTCTCTGCTTCTACTGTGGGGACGACAAGCATCAAGTGAACAACTGTCCTAAGCGTAAGATTGCAGCCAGAGAACTTCCGCGCCTAAGTGATCATCGGGGAGGTCACTTGGGCGCACAGGTATTTCCCGTAAATATGAAACGTACTAAGATCTTGCTTCCCTTTCAGGTCTCTTTTGGTGGTAGGTCTGCTACCGGCAGTGCCTTCGTGGATTCAGGGTCCTCTACTAATATCATGTCTGTGGAATTTGCTATGTCCCTTGCTATGCCTCTGATTGATTTGCCTAAACCTGTCCCGGTAGTGGGTATCGACTCCACTCCTCTTGCTAATGGTTATTTTACACAGCATACCATTCTATTTCTCCCCCTAAGGAGGCGAATACGCTACCCGAGTTTGTTCAGGACTTCGCTGATGTTTTCTCTAGGGAGGCCTCCGAAGTGTTACCTCCTCATAGAGAATACGATTGCGCTATCGAATTGGTACCAGGAGCTAAGCTTCCTAAGGGTAGGATATTTAATCTTTCTTGTCCCGAACGTGAAGCTATGAGAGTGTATATCCAGGAATCCCTGGACAAGGGTTACATTCGTCCCTCTTCTTCTCCGGTAGGTGCTGGCTTCTTCTTCGTGGGGAAGAAGGATGGTGGTCTTAGGCCATGCATTGACTACCGTAGCCTGAATAAGGTCACGGTAAGGAACCAGTATCCCCTTCCTTTGATTCCTGATCTCTTTAATCAGGTTCAGGGGGCCCAATGGTTTTCTAAATTGGATCTACGGGGGGCGTATAACCTTATTCGCATCAAAGAGGGGGATGAGTGGAAGACTGCGTTTAACACGCCCGAAGGCCATTTCGAATACCTCGTCATGCCCTTTGGGTTGTGTAATGCCCCTGCAGTCTTCCAGAATTTCATAAATGAGATTTTGAGAAATTACCTGGGGATTTTTCTGGTAGTGTACCTTGATGACATACTGGTGTTTTCCAAGGACTGGTCCTCCCACATTGAACATGTCAGGAAGGTGCTCCAGGTCCTTCGGGAAAACAAACTGTTTGCCAAAACCGAAAAATGTGTGTTTGGGGTACAGGAGATTCCATTTTTGGGTCAAATCCTCACTCCTCATGAATTCCGCATGGACCCCGCCAAGGTTCAGGCTGTGGCGGAATGGGTCCAACCTGCCTCCCTGAAGGCGTTACAGTGTTTTTTGGGGTTCGCTAATTATTACAGGAGATTTATTGCTAACTTCTCGGTCATCGCTAAGCCCCTTACGGACCTCACTCGCAAAGGTGCTGATCTCCTCCACTGGCCTCCTGAGGCTGTCCAGGCTTTTGAGGTCCTTAAGAAGTGCTTTATCTCGGCCCCGGTGCTGGTTCAGCCCAACCAAATGGAGCCATTTATCGTGGAAGTTGACGCATCTGAGGTGGGAGTGGGGGCTGTCTTGTCCCAGGGTACCAGGTCCCTCACCCATCTCCGCCCCTGTGCCTACTTCTCCAGGAAGTTTTCGCCAACTGAAAGTAACTATGATATTGGCAACCGCGAACTCTTAGCCATTAAATGGGCATTTGAAGAGTGGCGCCACTTCCTGGAGGGGGCTAGGCACCAGGTAACGGTCCTTACCGACCACAAGAATCTGGTTTTCCTAGAATCTGTCCGGAGGCTAAACCCAAGACAAGCTCGATGGGCGTTATTTTTTACCAGATTAAATTTTTGGGTTACCTATAGGGCTGGGTCTAAAAATATTAAGGCTGATGCACTGTCGCGTAGCTTCATGGCCAGCCCTCCTTCGGAGGAAGATCCTGCTTGTATTTTGCCTCCAGGTATAATCATTTCCTCGATCGATTCTGATTTAGTCTCTGATATTGCTGCTGATCAAGGTGCAGCTCCCGGGAACCTTCCTGAGAACAAGCTGTTTGTTCCCCTGCAATTCCGGCTAAGGGTACTTAGGGAAAATCATGACTCCGCACTATCTGGCCATCCAGGCATCCTGGGTACCAAACACCTCATTACCAGAAATTATTGGTGGCCTGGGTTGCCTAAAGACGTTAAGGCCTACGTCGCCGCTTGTGAGGTTTGTGCTAGGTCCAAGACTCCCAGGTCCCGACCAGCGGGCTTACTGCATTCGTTGCCCATTCCCCAGAGACCTTGGACACATATCTACATGGATTTTATCACCGATTTGCCTCCATCCCAAGGCAAGTCGGTGGTGTGGGTGGTGGTGGACCGCTTCAGTAAGATGTGCCACTTTGTGCCCCTCAAGAAACTACCCAACGCCAAAACGTTGGCTACCTTGTTTGTCAAACACATCCTGCGTCTCCATGGGGTCCCTGTCAATATTGTTTCGGACAGAGGGGTACAATTTGTTTCATTGTTTTGGAGAGCCTTCTGTATGAAGTTGGGGATTGATCTGTCCTTCTCCTCTGCCTTCCATCCTGAAACCAATGGCCAAACGGAGAGGACTAATCAATCTCTAGAACAATACTTAAGGTGTTTTGTCTCTGACTGTCAATTTGATTGGGTCTCTTTCATTCCCCTCGCCGAATTTTCCCTTAATAACCGGGTCAGTAACTCGTCAGGGGTCTCTCCTTTTTTTTGTAATTTTGGGTTTAATCCACGGTTCTCCTCCGTTTCACCTGGTAGTTCCAACAATCCCGAGGTAGAGGTCGTTCATCGGGAACTGTGCACAGTCTGGGCCCAGGTTCAGAAAAACCTAGAGGTGTCCCAGAGCGTACAAAAAACTCAGGCTGATAAAAAACGTTCTGCTAACCCCGTTTATGGTCGGGGATCTGGTGTGGTTGTCGTCTAGGAACTTGCATCTCAAGATTCCGTCCAAGAAGTTTGCTCCCCGGTTTATTGGGCCGTATAAGGTCATTGAGGTCCTCAATCCTGTCTCCTTCCGGCTGGAGTTACCCCCGTCTTTTCGGATACACGACGTGTTTCATGCCTCCCTCCTCAAACGCTGCTCCCCGTCCTTGGCTCCCTCGAGGAGACCTCCTGTTCCCATCCTCACCCCTGAGGGGGTGGAATTCGAGGTGGCCAGGATTGTGGACAGCAAGATGGTCCAAGGCTCCCTCCAGTACCTGGTCCATTGGAGAGGATACGGGCCCGAGGAGAGGACTTGGGTACCCGCCCGGGATGTTCACGCTGGGGTATTGGTCAGGAGGTTCCACCTGCGTTTCCCCAGTAAGCCAGGTCCACTTAGAAAGGGTCCGGTGGCCCCTCATAAAAGGGGGGGTACTGTAAAGGATCTGCCAGGCACAGCTTCGGGGTTAACTCCCAGAACTAATCAGTCAGCACCTGAGAATACATCCCTGAGACTGACTCCTGCTTCCACCATTCAGGCTGGCAGGCTTAGGAGTGGGAGAGCCTATCGTAACCTGGCCAGACTCAGCTAGCTCCCGCCCTTGGTCTATTTAAGCCTGCACTTAATGTCCCTCGGTGCTTGTGATTCTTTCCTTGTGGTTTCCTGGCCCAGCTACAGCTCCTGCTATTTTTGATCCTGCTCCATACAGACCCTGGCTTACCGACTACTCTTCTGCTTTTCGTTTTGTACCTCGCACACTCCTGGCTTGACTCGGCTCGTTCACCACTCTGGTTGCTCACGGTGTTGCCGTGGGCAACGGCCCCTTTTCCTTGCTTGTGTTCCTTTGTATGTTTGTCGTGTTTGTCGTGCACTTACTGAGCGCAGGGACCGCCGCCCAGTTGTACCCCGTCGCCTAGGGCGGGTCGTTGCAAGTAGGCAGGGACAGAGTGGCGGGTAGATTAGGGCTCACTTGTCCGTTTCCCTACCCCCTACCATTACACTTTTTTTAAAAGGTACTAAAACATAACACAAACTATATAAATGTGGTATCACCGTGATCATACTGACCCGCAGAATAAACATAACGTGTCATTTTCACTGTACAGTGAACACCATAAAAACAAAACCCATAAGAAAATGGTGGAACTGTTGGTTTTTTTCCAATTCCACCCCATTCTGATTTTTTTCCAGCTTCCCAGTACATCACACATAATATTAAATAGTACCATCAGAAAGCACAATTTGTCCCGTAAAAATGAAGCCCACATATGGCTGTGTTAACGAAAAAATTTAAAAGTTATGACTTTTTGAAGGCAGAAAGGAAATAACGAAAGCATAAAAGCGAAAATTAGTCTGGTCCTGAAAGTGTTAATTTTTTGCAGTCGGCCATTATAAGCCTCCAAAAAAAAAGGTATAGAAAGTGAAGATCTTCTTTCAATGCTAAACACAGATGGACACAGATGGAACGGTGTTATACTTGACAGTATGAAAATGCTTTGATGTTTGGTATTGCTTTGGCGTTAGTCGGTTAGACAATAGAAAGCCAATAAACCCAAGTGTATGCTTTAATAGTGAAGAAGACAAGAATACAAGGAGGAAATGCATGGGAACATGGGACTCTATGCAGATTTTACGTTACTTCGTTTCGATCCCATGCCGTAAGATCACCGTACACCCGGGAAGAAGTGGCCAGAGGGGAAAGTATTCATTTGCCCCAATGGGAATTTACATTTGACCATCTATACGAATAGTAGACTATTGTTGTAGCATGGTATCACACGTCTAACTACGGATCTATTCCATGGTCTATACAGCCTAAGGACTTATCCACATCTCCATAATATGGTTCTGTGTATGAGAAAAACCTTCCCCTCCCCCAAAAAACTATGACCAAGGTTTTTCTTTATTCCCATCAACAGATCTGATCCAGTTTTTGGCTTAGTATATGGCTCCTGCACAAACCGTTATTAAAGGAGGTGTGAATAAGCCTTAAAATTCATTCTGCATTAGGAGCAGCTACCTGACACTGAGTGCCCCCTACAAAGAGAGTCGATCACCCAACATGTCCATTTATTACATAGACAGCCCATTGATTTAAATGGGAACTGTGTAATGTTTCATTCTCCCTGTGGAGGCACTGCAGAGAAATTGAACATTTCCTGACAGGATCCCCCACATATCACGACTGATAGCTCAGAGGACGGACATCCTGTAATCAATTGATTTTGTGAAAAATTTTGATAATTCCAAATAAATAAAATGGGATGAATCATTGATGACAGTACTTTTTAATTAGAAGGGTACCCCACAGTAAGCCGATCACAGGGGGTCCTGTTGCTGAGGACCCATCAAACAGCTTTAATCTAAGGGAATTCAATAACAAGTGTTCAATTCCTCTGCAGCAGCACCGCAGGAGAAATTAAAGTCTATTACTTAGACATGCAGTTCGGTCTTCCAGAAAGTGGTGTTCTTCACAGCCGCTCTAGGCTTTGGCTACTGCCCCATAATGTCCCCCCACCTCTATTCCTAAATAGGGTGACTAATCGTTCAAAAAACTTCTGACATGTCATAGTGACATGTCAGAAGTTTTGATCGGTGAGGGTCCGAGCACGGAGACCCCCAACAAATCGCTAAAACGAAGCAGCAGAATCGCTCGGATGAGTTTCTGATCGTTTTTTCTCGGAAAGCCGAGCAATTGGTGTACGGGCTCAATAGAAAGTCTATGAGCCCTTACATTTTTTGAAGGTTTAGTTAGGCCTCATGCACACGACCGTATTTTTTCCCACCCGTAAATACTGGCGTAAATACGGGTCCGGTGTCACACGTATTCCACCCGTTTTGCACCAGTATTTACGAACCCGTGCTCGTGAATATGGGTCCGGTGTCACACGTATTCCACCCGTATTTACGAGCACGTTTTTGGCGGCAAAATAGCACTGCACTAATCGGCAGCCCCTTCTCTCTATCAGTGCAGGATAGAGAGAAGGGACAGCCTTTTCTGTAATAAAAGTTAAAGAAATTCATACTTACCCGGCCGTTGTCTTGGTGACGCGTCCCTCTCTTCACATCCAGCCCGACATCCCTGGATGACGCGGCAGTCCATGTGACCGCTGCAGCCTGTGATTGACCTGTGATTGGCTGCAGCGATCACATGGCCTGAAACGTCATCCAGGACGTCGGGCCGGATGTCGAGAGGGACGCGTCACCAAGGCAACGGGCGGGAGACCGGACTGGAGGAAGCAGGAAGTTGCCGGTAAGTATGAACGTCTTTTATTTTTATTTTTTACAGGTTTATACTGATCGGTAGTCACTGTCCAGGGTGCTGAAAGAGTTACTGCCGATCAGTTAACTCTTTCAGCTCCCTGGACAGTGACTATTTACTGACGTCGCTTAGCAACGCTGCCGTAATGACGGGTGCACACATGCAGCCACCCGTTATTACGAGAGCTCCATAGACTTCTATGGACTGTCCGTGCCGTTATTACGGCCTGAAATAGGACATGTTCTATCTTTTTCAACGGCACGGGCACCTTCCCGTGAGAAAACGGGAAGGCACCCGTCGCCAATAGAAGTCTATGAGCCCGTTATTACGGGTCGTGATTACGACCCGTAATAACGGGAGTTTTTACGGTCGTGTGCATGAGGCCTGACCCTGTAAAATTGGGTTTTCTAAACCAGACAACCTCTTTGATATGCTAAAACTCTTTGTAGTTGTACAGATTCACACCTGGCTAAACGCCATCTAATCCTAATATTCCAAGCATGGGTCAAACGACAAAATCAATGCCAAATCCTTTTATCCCAAGGAGCCAAATTGGACGTAATCCTCTCCTTCAGTCCCTTGGGCTGATCAAAAGACAAAAGACCAAAAGCATTCATTTTACAGTCAACTTCCACCAGCACTTATCCATACTACCAATGATGATCCAATTGACCAGTTGTGACTAGGTCATTATGGGACATTGCCATCTTTCTCACAGTTGGCTCAGTAGGAAATGGCATTCTTTTTTATTTTTTTAAAGCCTGTGATAATGATTTCTGTCATACAAAAAAGTGCAGTGTGCCAAAATGAGAAGGGCCCCTGAACTTACCAAAGCATTTGAGCCAGAGGGCCCCGCAAGTATCAGGGACAAGTGGCATCCCCTTAGATTAGGAAGACCAATTTTGACTGCTTTGTTTGCCCAAGCATCCCCAAGAGTGCCAAAATCATGGTTTGGCTCCCCGAGATAGGGGAGCCGAGTTAAAAGGCGATGAAAAACCTGATAGCCACAAACCCTATCTAGACCCCCAAGAAGCGCACCATTTTTAGCCCCATTAGTCGAAATTTAGGATAGATTGCAACCAACTTAATTGAAGAGAATTGGAGCTAGAGTCAGGATAAATCTAGATTAATCATAATATTTTTTCCTTTGTTATTATATTTTCTATGGAAGCTCCAGATAAAAGGATTTGGGAAGGGTTTACCGGCAGGCAGACTTTCCTGTTGCAGATATAAAATAAGCCCCATCATTTCCTATAGGAAGAGAAGGTCCGTCACTGAATATCAATGAGTGTGTTGTCTCTGGCCTCATTTCAACTCACGGTAATAAACTTCTCCTACAACAGCAATCCCGTGTCCTGCTTCTTTCCAATCTTCACACATCCCCCCCCCCCCCGCTCCCCGCCTTGCCTTCCGACATCCTAGTTCTGCAATGTGAGTGTTTTACACCTACAAATAATACATCCATTATAACGAGTGGTCTACGCTTCCGGTATTGCAGACCCCGGTCCGCAGGCCTACAGCGAACCATTCAAGGCTAATAATTAATGGATTTGCATGTTGCATAACACCTAGAAAGCTTTGTGATGCTCCCTCCTACCAGCGTCTGCTCTGCATCCATCAATATTGCATTACCTTGGCTGAGACCGGGATGCAGTTTCATTAAATATTCAATCTGTGGCTTAAAAAATGCAGTATTCAGTGAAATGCTGAACAGAAATATGTTTTTGTATTTAGCCATATAAATGAGAGTGGGGAAATTATCTTAAATGTGGATATGCTGATCTGTGTTTGGCTGCACTGACTTAATACAATGAAGGGAAATATATTGTTTTTATATGAAGGAAACGGCTGTTAAAAAGAGTGAAGCTGCTGGGAATCCTAGCACTTCCTTTGAGGAGATCTCCAGTATTGTGCCCGTACTCGGTCCCGTCGAACCGCTGTGATTGCCGCACACTGTTTACCACCAAATGGTTACCGTGTACTTGCCACAAAACTGCGGCAATTCGTGGTAAGCAGAGTGCGGTTCTCGGCTGCATGGCAATCACCATGGCTCGGCCCTATAGAGTACGGGCACCTTTGCACTCGGATAGCCGATCGAGCGGCGTACGGACTCATAGACTTTCTATTAAGCCCGTACATCGCTCCGAGGAAAGGTGATCAGAAACTAAGCAGCACAACGGTCACCCGAGCGCTTCATTTTAGTGATCGGTGGGGGTCTCAGTAATCACACCCCAACCGGTCAAAACTTCTAAAATGTCACTTTGACATGACAAAAGTTTTTAAAAAAAAGTTTAGTTACCCTTCAAAGTTGATGTGTTGGTAGCAGGAAAAATGGACAGGTTTAAGGATCTGAGTGATTTTGACAAGCACCAAATTGTGATGTATAGATGGCAGGTTTTTTGGTGTGTTTCCGGTATACAGTAATTACCTACCAAAAGTGGTCCAAGGAAGGACAATAGGTAAACAGGCAACAGGGTCCCTGACACCCAAGGTTTATTGATTTACGCGGGAAGTAAAGGCTTGTCTGTTTGGTCCGATCCCAGAATTGAGGCACAAATTGCTAAAAAAGTTACTCCTGGCTGCGATAGAAAGGTGTCAGAACACGCAGAGCATCGCAGTTTACTGTGTTTGAGGGCTGTGCAGATCGGTCAGAGCGCCCATGCTGACCCCCATCGACTGCCGAATGCACCTACAAAAAGCATGTCAACATCAGAACTGGACCATGAAGGAAGGTGGCCAGGTCGGATGAATCCTGCTTCTTTTACATTACATTATGTAAAAGGCTGGGTGTACATACGTCACATACCTAGGGAAGTGAGGGCACCAGGATGCACCATGGACAGAAAACAAACTGGTGGTGGTAGTGTAATGCTCTGGCCAATATTTTGCTGGGAAACCTTAGGTCCTGGTACTCACGTGGATGTGACACTTACCACCTACCTAAACATTGCTGCAAACAAGTACATGCCTTCATGGCAGCGGTATTCCCTAATGGCAGTGCCCTCTTACAGCAGGAAAATGTCCCCGCCACAATGTAAAAATTGTTCAGGAATGGTTGGAGGACTTGGCCTCTAAATTTCCCAGATCTCAATCCAATCGATCGTCTGTGGGACTTGCTGGAAAAACCAAACCATAGAGACCACACCTCACAACTTACATGACAAATAGGATCTGATGCTAATGTCTTGGTACCAGATATCACAGGAACCTTCAGAGGTCTTGTACAGTTGATAGCTCAATGGGACAGAGCGGTTTTGGTGGCACGAGGCAGTCTTATATTAGGCAGATGGTTTTAATGCTATGTCTGATTGTTGTATATTACACACCCTGTAAAATTAGTGCCGAATAGTCCGAAATGTCAGACTATGGTTAGAAACCCATGCTGTAAGCCACCATTATTTTGCTGCCTTAACACTGATGCCACTAGGTTAAAGGAATTGTCGAGGATTAGAACAACATAGCTGCTTTCTTCCGAAACAGTGCCACACGCTCAACACAATTCACTTCAATGGAGCTGAGCTGCAATACCAAACACAACCCATGGACAAGTGTGGCACTGTTTCTGCAAGAATGCAGCAATGTTACTAATCCTGGACAACCCCTTACAATCCTGGTGACAGCCCTTTGCAGACCCCACCAAGAATGTTATTTTGCAATTTTTAGCCCAAATTAATAGATTTCGTAATCATGGAAAAACACTTTAAGAAAACCTTTTCTTGTTCCGCTAGTAAAAGGGTTCCCAGACCAGGACCGTGCAGCTCTGGGAGGACTGCAGTTGTCTAGTAGAAACAGGGGCCACCATATGATGCTTAGGGCAACTGCGGGGAAAATAAGAATGTTCAATGCGGGGCGCTCTCATCACAAAAGAACCAACAATATGAGATGAAGTTGCCCAATTTTAAGCCATTGTTATATGGTAGCAGCTATTTACATGCAATTTCTATGAAGCCTCAAGTACTCACCGCCACAGTGCAGCACTGCCTATTGTCCCCGCAAGATAGACCATCAGCTCAACAGAGACGAGGCATGTCATTTTCTATATCACAATGTCCCTACACTGCAATGGCACATAAACCACAAACTATTTAGTAATGTCCACATAAATATAGTCTGCTTCAATCCTTTTATATACGAAAACTATACATTTCCCCCATGTCCTATGCTCATTATCCTGTGGCCTATTTAGTCCGCTAAATTTTAATCTTCCCTGTCCTGTGCACTGGGGACATGGAGTCGGACGGGACGGATCACATGAGAGTTTCTTCTGCAGAATCCCAATGCTTCTTCAAACATGCGACATCAGAGCTGCAGTGCAGTAACTTTTCTGCTGCAGGTCACTACAAAAGAAGAAAAACTCTGCACAATAGAGAAAGATTGGGGAACGGTGGGCACCCGTTGAGCTGGGAGGCCTCGTGATCACACAATAGTACTCCATGATAACGAGCCGCTGTCAGACTAGAGGGCTCAGTGTTCACAGATCCAGGGTTTGCAGTAGTCATTTACAAGTAACAAGGCTTTGGGTAATGCAGAGACGCACATAGCCCATAACCATGCATGGGTTTATCTGCGGACTTCTTGTGTAGACTCATAATTGGCCGACTCTATTACAGAATCACTTCCCAGACACCTGCCATTTAATTGCTTCTCTTGCTCTTATATTGTAATTAATGATCTGAGTCGTGAGGAGACACATAGTCTGCTTTATGTTCTGAGACGCTGAAATACATTACTGTACCGCAAATTCTTCAACTCGACAACTTTTTTTCTTTACTTCTTCCAAACGATAACTTGAGGCCATTGGTCCTCAAAAATAGTGAAAAACATCTAGTGAGCCATAAAAGCTTCACACTTTTCGTCTGTACCTTTTGTCCCACAGATCCGGATACTGAGGAATTTTATTGTGGAAATCCTACAGCCTGTACGGGTTCCTTTGAGGCTTTGTTCACAAAGGCATAATTTTTTTAATAAGGTTTTCAGATTGCATATGTATCAGTTTATACAACGCAATCCATTAAAATATTACCAAGGGCATTTATATACACACACACACACACACACACACACAAACACGTACTAGGGTTGTACGATATATCGAAACCAAGCAGTACGGCCACACAGCTTAGTATTGTAACACATGAATGTAGTCAGAGCGGAGCTGCTGCTGATGTGTAATACAGCCATTGTCCCGCTCTTGACAATAAGTGTGCATGCGCAGTCAGGATGAGGTGATGCGGCCAGCGCTGCACTAATGAGTGCCCGCACTGAAGACAGAGAACATGGCAGACGCACTGCAAAACACCCCGATATTCTGTCTTCAGTACCAGCGCTGCCGCTCATTAGTGCAGCGCCGTACGCATCACATCATGCTGACCGCGTGCGCACCCATGGTGTCAGGAGCGGGGCAATCGCTGTATTACACAGCCGGAGCCCCACTATTTCCTTGAATGCTGCGATCAAAGGGGACCCCAACATGCAGGGGGAAAATGAAAAGGGGGACACCCCTTTGATGGCGTAAGAGGGAATCCCTGTGACGCGATCAAGGGACATACCATGTAGGGGCAGACAGCCCAGGGTCCATTCAAGGACCCCAGGGCTGTCTAACCATAATTCCGGTTGTTAGGGAATACTTTGATATGTCATAACAATTGCCTGTGTACTATCGATATAGTACTATAGATATATGGCAGTACATTAAAGTTAAAAAAAAAAAGTACAAAAAAATATATAAAGTAACATTAAATATAAAAAAAACTGCAAAAAAATATGTTATTTTTACAATAAACATTAAAATAAAAGTCTAAATACATAAAATATACACATATTCGGTATCGTCGCGGCCGTAATAAACTGCACAACAAATTTATAGCCTCATTTATGATGTGTACACTGTAAAACAAATAAAAACGGCTTTCCTTCACTTATTAATGGGAGGCACGAGGTGTTATGAATTTAGTACATGCATGTGCCTCACATTAATAGCAATTAACCCCATCATGTACCTCACACATTAACCCAATGTTGTCCGTTATGACTGAGAAACATGATGGGGTTAATTACTATTAATGTAAGGCACATGGAGGTTAGAATTAATCACACCACGTGCCTCACGTTAGAAAATGGAAGGACTTATTTTATTATTATTATTGGCAAAGTATCGTTTTGATATAGAGTTTCGCAATACTACACGAAGTTTCGGTATCGAAGTCCAAATTCTGGTATCGTAACCACCCCAATATAAACTAGATTTCAATCTTAATCTAAAGAGCACTGGAGTAAAATGCGCCTCTAAATGAATTAGGCGCATCTCTGACGTTCCGTGTGCCACAAAGTCAATCTGCGATTTCATTTACGGCAATTTCTGACGTAGATTATAGTAAATTTGTCCGGGTGTGAAAGCCCAAGGCCCCTTCTGCGAAGACTTAACCAATTTTTTTTGTAACGTGTTGTTAGCAGCGCAATTGCAAGTTTTAGTAAAGACATTGCAAACGCAATTGGCCCTTATGCCTGGGGGCCCATAGGTTCTTCTGACAACAGCAGTATAATGACTGATACGAGGAATGTGTAGATGTAATGGCATATCTTGTTAAAGAAACTCTAGCGTTTTTGTTTTTTCCTATTTAGTGCAGCATAGGCTATTATTAAAATAATATAGGGGCTCTTGTGTTTGCCTTGTGTATCTTTGTTTAGTTGATGTGTCATTTATGGGTTGTCTGCCATCTTGGTTCCTTCTTCCCCACTGATAGGGTTCCCCTAATACATTTCCCAACGTGCCTCTGACTTTGCAAAGGCCCAGGGGGCGGAGTCTCACCAAAATGCCATTGCTCAGCTCCAAGTCCTATCTAAGTGCGGCAAGTAATAGATCAGTGACATATAACTTCTGTACTCACACTGCATCGTCTCAGTGTATATTTCTATGTGATGCAGCTTCAGCCTGTCTCTTCTGCCTCCTGCTCATGATAGGTTTCTCCATTTCAGCCCTTACAAGCAGGAGACACTGAGGAGCAGCATCTCATAGAAATACACTGGACTCTGCATATAGCACTCACAGAAAGTATAGACAGTTAGTGTGAGTCAGGGGAGTTTATAACTCTGCAGCTAATCATTGTACAAACCCACCTATTATATCACTTAAATAGGGTAGACATTATATCTTCACCAGCATTTTATACATGGTGAACATACAGAGAACCACGGAGGGTGGAGCCAGGTAGGGAGGGGTCTCCGAGATGCCAGGAGGGATTTGATTGGTGATGTAATCCTGTAGTTCACAGGAAGTCAGCCACATAGGAGAGAGTGACCTCCTGTCTACACATGAGAGAGAATGGTCTATTCTGGTGGTCAGACTGAGATCACATGACACTGCTGCCCATAATAAAAGGGTTCAAAATGTATAGATGCAACTGAGCTGGGAGGAAACAAATGACACTACTAGAATATTGCTGGTGTGTTCGCATTATATGTGCAAAAGAAAAAAAAATACCAGAATGTTTTTGTTAATGTACAATATTGGATATAACTGTACATACATGTCATCATATACAGCGGCACACGACAAGTGTTTAGATAGGGGAGGCGCCAGGAGCAGTTTTTGCAACAGGGCCCAAAAGATTCAAGCTACACTTCTACATTTACACGCCACAGTTTACTTACACCATATTTTCTTTGTATATGGGACATAATATACTGTATATAGGAGATGACCTGCTAACCTTGTAATGAGAACCAAAACTTACCAGCAATCTGCTAAATTGTGCAGTATGCGCAGGCTAGTTGGCGGTGTTAAAAGGGAACATAACTATGTACGTACTGCCCGCTTCTTCGTGCCTTTAGTGTGATTTGGCAGACGTGCCCCTATGATGCGGACAGCGGCTCCATTCTCTCCTCCATGGTCTTCTCACACTGGATACTGAAGAATAAAACAAAACTAAATATGATTAGTCTTTGCTTAAATGACTGGTCTACACTAAGCCTACCATACACATTTGGCCAACATCCATGTCTCCCTTATATACGTGTTTATTTCAATGGGGGAACAGAGATCCATCTGTGTCTTCCACTTTCAAGACGCCCCCTGCATATTAGATTGTTGGCGAGTCCCAAAAAAAGTGGGATCCAATTTTACAGCGTCAGCTGGATGGGTGTAAAGCACGCCACCACTGGACTTATGGAAACCCGTTCTCTGAAATGATCTGGCCGTCTGATGGAGGAAGGAATCTGGTTTGGCGTATGCCAGGAGAACATTTGGTCGAGGAAGGATAATGGTCTGGGGCAGTTTTTTAGGGTTTGGCCCCTTATTTCCAGTGAAGGGTGATGTTAATACTACAGCATACAAAGACATTTCACACAACTCTAGCTTCCAACTTTGTAGTAACAGTTAGAGGTTTGGCACTTTCCGCATCCATAATGTCTGCGCCCCTGTGCAAACAACGAGCTCCATTGAGACATGGGGTAAAGAGTTTGTTGTGGAGGAACTCAAGGTGCGGCATAGAGCTTTGACCTGAACTCCATCCAGCACCTTTGGGATGAATTGGAACAACGATTGTGTGCCAAACCTTCTTCTCCAACATCAGTGCCTGATAAATGGCCATAAATTCCGACAGACACCCCAACAATCTTGTGGAAAGTCAAGGCAGTTTTAGCCACAGAAGGTGCCAAACTCCTTTTTAATGCACATGGTTTTGGAATGGGAAGTCAAAAAAGCTCATATAGATGTGATGAACACATGTCTATATACTTTTGGCCATATAGTGTATATTTGTATAATATAACAATATTGGGTTATGCTCACACTGCAGTGTACATTCGGCGTATCCATAGGGCCCCATTTACCCAACGTACACTAAAAGTGTGTATTTTTGGCATACATCAAGGTGGTATGTGTTAGCATGTTTTTCTTTTTTACTGTATTGAACAGCGTAGTAGGTATACAGTGACAGTGAGGGGGGTAACTAGGAAAGACTGGGCCCCATAGCAAACTTTTGACTGGGGCCCCCCCTCCACTGGGTATCACACAACCCCCCCCCCCCTTGCAGATAGTGCCTCCCTATAGATTCCACCACACAGTGCCCCCCCTATAAATAGCACCATACACAGTCCCCTGTAGATAGCGCCATACAGAACCCCCCTGTAGATAACGCCATACAGCCCCCCTGTAGACAACGCCATACAGAGTCCCACTGTAGATAACGTCATACAGAGTCCCCCCTGTAGATAACGCCATACAAACCCCCCTGTAGATAACGCCATACAGACCCCCCCTGTAGATAACTCCATACAGACCCCCCCTGTAGATAACGCCATATAGCCCCCCCCCCAAATAAAACGGCATATAGTTTATCCTACAAGAGAGATGTATCCCCTATACACAGGATAGGGGATACATGTGTGATCGCTGGCAGCGATAAGGAGAACGGGGGACCGAAAGTTCTCCATGACAAACCTCGGACTTCCAGCGTCTGTGCAGTTCAATAAAAATGAAATGAGCGCTGGTCACGCATGCGCACAAGCGCGACCGGTGCGCAAGTCATTTCTATGGAGCTGCAGACAGACCCCGGAAGTCTGAGGTTTGTCATGGAGAACTTCGGGGGACTTTCGGTCCCCCGTTCTCCTTATCGCTGGGCGTCCCAGCGATCACACATGTATCCCCTATCCTGTGGATAGGGGATGCATGTCTTTTGTAGGAACAACTCCTCCAGTGGCGTCGCGCTGTAGCAGCCATAGCGGCTGCTAGCGGAGCCTCCGGACATGGGGGGCCCCGTAGCAGCCACTACGGCTGCTATAGCGGTAGTTACGCCACTGGTGACAGTATTTCTGGCCAAAACCTGACGTATCCTGCAAACAGAGCCCAAGGCCATATTCAGATGACAGGTAAACTCGGCCGGTTTTTTTTTTACGCCCGTCACACGGCTGCATTGAAATCGATGCATGTCTATGAGGCTATTCACATGGCCGTTTTTTGGGGGTTTTTACGGACCGTGTGAACGGCCCGGGCAAAAATAGGACATGTCCTATTTTTGCCCGTTTTCCCGGCTCTCTCAATAGACCCTCAAGTCTATGAGGAATCCGTGAAAACGGGTCCCACACGGGTGAAAATCGGCCGTGAAAAATGTAATTGATACCCGATTTGATACCCGGTCGTCTGATTAAAGCCGTTAATCTTGTTGTATTTGCCAGGGTCCTACAGTTCTTACCACTGGGGAAACTGCAATAAAGGCAATCTTTATGAAGCCTCATATGGCTATATAGGCGATATTGGACAACAATATTCTTCCAGAACAGAGATCTGATCTTGATGGCTTTAGGCAATAGGGGATTCTGGCAAGAAAAGGTGGGTTCTGATGAGCGGATAATGCACTTAAGATAGGTTGTCTATAGGCAAAGACCCCTGTACCATAAACAATACAGTAAAGAAAGAGGTGCATTTCCGGAATCACTCATTTCGTAAAAGATAAAATTTATATCCAGTCATTGCAGCCCATAAACTACCCCAGGTCTAGACAATTTCCCTGCCTGCCCTGAATTCTCAATGGCTGCACTGAGCTTTGCTTCTCAGACGTTAAAAGTATGAATCGAAATCAATGTGTATTACAGGAACGCACCGGGCTCCCCTTCCAGGAACACAGGACACGAACAGCTGGCGGAAATCCCTAGAGAACCCCTGGAATAAATTAGATCCAATACTATGTGAGTGATAAAGAGGCACACCGCTCATGGTCGAAAATTCCTCATATATTATTAAATGTATCGCCCACCTGGCCAATCGGCTTGCGAATTTCCTAATGAGGTTTGTTTATCATGTCAACACTGTACGTGTCCATCCGATGTGCTTCAGAATACGTCTGACAGAGCCTGCCGCATTAACCCCATCCATAAGCTTCAGTACGGTTGGAGGGCAATCCATAAAAAAATCTGCATCCATGTATAAAGAAGGTACAAAAGGGAGGTTAAAAGAATACTGAAAAAAAATAAAAAAATAATTGCCCATTTTTTTTATTTTGATGTGTTATTCCGTGTAAAAATAATAATAATAATAATAAAAAAATAATAATCTTGGAATATTTCAGTTTTCATATTATCAGCATTATTCTGCATGACAGGATACACCCCAGACTGATGAGGGGGAAAGCATCTCACTTCACAGTCTACAGTAGAATTGAATGTTATCACCTCAATATCGCTGGTAGTTTGAGGGTTAAATGGGTAGTCCACCTTTGATTTGAAAGCTGCCGCTGTGATCAGCTAGTGGCTCCCAATACCGCAAGCAATTAGCCGATTTTGCCGTGGGAAGATGCGCTTGGGTGATCATGTTGTATTAGATAAATAGACGTCCAGATAATATATTAACAGCTCAAGTACGCCAGAGCTGGCAATGCTGCTTGTTAGCAGCTCTCCGTTCTGGTTCATAAGGGACTTTCCTCTATGACGTCCTTATGCCATACTAGGGTATATGGACAGGGATTGTCTTGATGCGACAGAATGGCTAAACCCCAAGTATGTGCTGCTGCGTGAGTCAAGATAAGCAGCTATCACACTGAAACGGTAAGATCGTAGGCAGAAGACACAGAGAAGACTAAGGCTACATTGAGACGAGCGTGTACGATTTGCGCCCGTAAATAACAAGCGTTTTTCCTACATTTCATCAGTGTCCTTTGCGTGTGGCATGTGTTTTTCACGTCCGTGCAAGCACTTTTTTTAAAATGTATTTCTCTGCTTTTCTATGTAACTGATGCGTGATGTTGTCCGTGTGCTGTCCGTGGTTTTCACTCCCCCATAGACTTATTGCGATCGTCTGAATGAGCCCTAGGCCGAATTCAGACGAACCTGGAATACGTCCATGCGACCGCCGTTGTTTTAGCGGACCATGTGAAGGGTCCGTTGAAGAATAGAACATGTCCTATTTTGTTCGGTTTTCATGGATCCCTCGATAGACAAAAGTCTATGGGGATCCGCGCAAACGGAACCCGCACGGGGCACCTCGGACGTGAAAAACTTCCAGTTTTTTACATATGGGTTTTTCCCACGTTCGTGTGAATCTGGCCTTAGGAGCAGCTACCTGACACGGAGTGCCCCCTACAAAGAGAGTCTGTCACCCAACATGTCCGATTATTACATGGACAGCCCATTGATATAAATGCGTCATGTTTCATTCTCCCTGTGGAGGCACTTCAGCCAAATTGAACATTTTTCACGTCCGAGTTTGCACGCGTTTGTGTGAATCTGGCCTGAGGGAGCGCAATTATCTCAGCAGGGCTAGTGAAGTAACTGCTTATCTCGTTTTAGTCTCCATTGACTCAATAAGGCTTCGTTCAAATCTGCGTTAGGGCTCCGTTCCGACGGAGCTTTACGTCCGAACAGAGCCCTGACTGACGGATTCGGTGCCAATGGTTTCCGTTTGTCTCAGTCGACCATGCTATTGATTCCGTCAAAACGATGGAACCCGACGCAACCCTTGCACAACTGAGACAAATGGAAACTATTGGCACCGGGTCCGTCACCATTGAAATCAACGGTGATGGAAACGGAAACCTCTGGTTTGGACGGAAAGCTCTGACGGAACGCAAGAACGGAGCCCTGACGCAGATGTGAACGAGGCCTAATACTCCCTCATGCTATACACAGAGTGTAGGCAGTGCCATTAAAGGAACAGTCTGGAAAAACTGACACACTGTGTTATGGCTAGTGCAGGTCCTGAGGTGACTGTGAATAGGAAAGGGATCTCTCTTTGGTATTTGTTACGACACGGTGTCATGCACGGTCCCCTCAGGTCCGCACTAGGTATAACACATCGTAGAGGTTCTGCCTGGAGCGTTTTATAAAACTTCTGACCCCAGTGATGGTTGAAAAAAGCGAAGCAGAAGCGATCAGCTCGGTGCTTTGCCCCTTTAACTGTGATTGCCTTTATTTGGCTGATCTTCATAGAGGCAGAAATAGGAGTCTACAGGCAATAAGCCCTTTCGTAGACTCGGCTCTCCAAGGATCAGTAGAAGAAAGCTAAGCCAAATAGATTTTTTTGCCGTGGTTTTCGCATGCGATTTTGCAGCCTGCGATTAGCGGCTAAATGTGGATGAAACATCATCCCAGGAGGCCGGCTGCAGAGACCAGCCGGCGGAGCATGGACGCATTGCAACAAGAATATTAGGGGAGGTGAGTAAGGTATTAATTGAATAGTCGAAATAGTGTTGTTTTTTTTTCCTACTTACGACTTATTCTGCAGCAAAAAATAAACAATATTTGGCATTTAACGTCCCCATGAAACTCAAAGGGGAAAATCTGCAACAGATGCATAAACATTCCGCAGAATAAATTGGCATGCTGCGGATTTAAAAATTCGCACTGCAGGTCAATTTCTGCATGGAAATTTTACGCAGCATGTGGATGAGATTTTTTAAATTCCCCAAATTTGGATGGAAAATCTGCATCAATTCCACTACATGTGAACATAGCCTAAGAGTGGATTCACAACCTTAGGATACACATCTGGCATAAAAATACACGGGTGTTGCAGAATTTCACACAGCATTAAAGTCTATGCCGAAAACCTGAATCCAAAATCTGCAACACATACAGAAAAAGCAGTGCATATTTACTCCGTTCTCCGATGTCATAGTAACGCGTCGTCCCTCTGCTCTGAGTGCAGCCCGGCCTCCTGGGATGACGCTGTAGTCCATGTGACCGCTGCAGCCTTTGATTGGCTGAAGCAGTCACATGGGATAAAACGTCATCCCAGGAGGCCGGGGTGCATGCAGTACTGAGGATTGTGTTGCTCTGACAACACCCGTGGGCAAGTATGAACCTTTTGTATTATTTTTAAACAAAAAAAAAATCTTATTTGTTTTGCGGGTTTTACCTCCCCATTGAATTCAACTGGGAAATCCTGCAACAGAAGAGAAGTGGTTAAAAAAACGCTCGTCAATTTATGGACGGTTTCTCTGCAAATATTTTTGGATGAGATTCGTTCGCATTCACTCTGCTGCTTCTGTAATACACTGTGGATTTTCCGCAATTAAGTCAGTTGCGGAAAATCCGCAGTGCTTACACTGTGTGTGTTCCTACCCTGAAGAAGATATAGGTCGTCAGAGCTTTCCTACAGATCTTATTAAAAAATGAAGATTTTATTTCAAATAACCTGCTTTTTGGGAGAACAAACATGTACAAGAACCAATTTTGTGCACAGTCGCACATATTTCAGGGGCTTTGGCCGCTTGTGAGTAATCCTCTTGAAGCGCGCTGCATTCAGCCTCTTATTTAAAATAGAGAACAGCTCTCAGCCGCATGACAGATATACAGTAAATGCAATGTCAAGTGTCTCCTTTTCGGTCATTGTATGGGAACATTTACAAATGTGTTTGTCAGTCTTTTACCATGTAATGTATTTCAGATGGCTTTTCAGAACAGTCGAAAGACAGGGGATGTACATATAAATATATGTAGTAGAAAAATAGTCTAGTTTTCAAAATTAAAAAAGAAAAAAAACAAAGAACGAACAACAATTCCCATAAAGCAGCTGCACTGTTCCAGAAATGGATGATGCAGCATGAGCGATTTCATACAATTGAGCAGAACATGCCTCCCACTTAAAGGGGATGTCCATGTGTAATCCAACCCTTGGCTACTCCACCAGCTCTGGTCAGTGGGGGTTGGTTTGTGTAGCTACAAGTCATAACTTAGGGCAGCTAGGTGCGTCCCATTTGGAAGGACTTGATAGACCAATTTTTTTTATTTTTTCCACTTTGCATCCCGCACTTATAATTTTTTTTGTTCGACGTAGCTGTATGAGACTTTGTTTTGTGGTACATTCACATGATCGTTTCATCTATATAAATTAATTTTGGCAAAAATGTACAAAAAAATGTTTTGGTTTTTTTTCTGACAGCATACACCGATCATCATACACGACACTATACATTTGTTGTGCAGGTTATTACGGTCGCAACGATGCCAAATAGGTGTATATTATTGTATGTACTGGGAGTTATTTTAATAATATTTATTTCTTGTACAAAAATTTGCACTTGTGAATTTTTACATATTTTTTTTAATTAATATTACATTTTTATTTTTTAACTTTGATGTACTGGCATATATCTATATACCGATGGGACACAGGCAGTTGTTAGGACATACCTCAGTATGCCCTCACAACAAGAAATATGGTCAGACAGACCTGGGGGTCCTTTAATGGACCCTCGGCATTCTGTCCATATAAGGTATGTCCCTCGATCGCGTCGAAAACGTCTCCCCCTTCTCATTTTCCTTTTGAATGCCATGGTCAGCTTTGATCGTAGCATTCTAGGGGATAACAGTGAGATTTGTCTGACCTCCGCCGTTGGAGCGCTGCTGCAGCTGTGTATTACAGCCATTGCCACGCTCTTGATCTCGCCCTAAAGAGTGGTGGCATAGGCATTGAAGACAGAACATAGGTGTGTTCATTAGCGCAGCGCCGACCGCATTACATCTTGCTAGCGACTAATTTCATGTATTACAGTACAAAGGTGGGTGGCCGAACAGCTTAGTATAGAAATACCGGACATGAATTCACGTTATTGAACGGTTTGATGGTGTACAGCATCAAAATAGTATAGATATTTTGATGCATCGTGCAACCCTAGTAAACACCTCCTCAGGAGTACCTGGAAAGTGCCATTCAACACCCATTTACTACACATAATGCACAGATAGTACACACAGTGCCCAGTCATTCCCCAGATACATAGTGGATACCGCACTGTATAAGCACTATGTAGGGAGTGCCATACCTTGCCCAAATACCATACCAACATAGAGCCAGATATTACCCAAAAGCTGCCTAGGTTTTACAGCGTATGTGCACCTTTGTTATAGGAAAAAGAGGATTTAGATATGTATCTGACTATGATTTCTGCCTTGCTGATATTTTTTAGATTTGCGGTCTTTGCTTGTGGACCTGAACATTCGAAAAAAATATATCACTGGGGGGGGGGGGCTTGGCCAGCTATGGATGGGTGAAGACGTGCTTCCCTGATTCCTCCACCAGCTTCACCAACATCAGCTATCATCCAGCTTTTAAGATAGGGAAGGCCAACAAAAAAGGCAAAAAACTGCCTCTTCTGCTCATCCCTCATCCCCTCAGAGTGACATTGGGGCATATTTCGGGAGGCAGACCCCCATGCAGCTGCGGGGCTCGCTCCGGCCTGAGGTCCGGGGACAAGATGGCTGCCTGGCCCTGACACCTGGGCTGCCCCTGTGTTCCGGGGCACTGTCCCACTACCCACAGACATCTCCCTACCTTCTCCACGACTGTCGCAGGGGACCCTTGACTGCTCGCTCCGTGCTGGGGGCGCGGAGGGTGCTGGATCCCGGGCTCCGCGTGTGGATGCGTCCCAAGATGGCCGCCGCGACCTTCCTCTGGAGTATCCGGGCCTTGCATATGCTGCTACGAGGTTCCGGCCGGCCTCACCTGCTGGGGAGGTCTCGTCTGTCGGGATTCCCCGGCACTCTTCTGCTTTCTCCGGGGACCACGCCGAGGCTGATGCTCTGCCCCATACATCACACACGGCTTCCAAAATGGCCGCCGGCACTTACTGCCGGAGATTAAGAGACCGGAAGTGGGTGCATCCCGCCCGTCGTCGCCTCTCAGACCTGCGGTCCTTCTTCCTGCCAAGGATATGGCTACACACAGCCCAGGCTCACCTGCATTGGAGGACTCCTGGCCCGCTGTCTCTGCGCCTCTGCATCGGGCCATTCCTCTACAGGATGTCTCCTCTCCGCTGCTGGATCTGAACTGTGAGTACGGGGGTCATGGCCCTTATGTTGCCCTACCCGCTGCTCGGGCCCACCTACTCCACCAGCCTCACCAATGCCTTAGCCCACTGGGAGTTTCCCCCTCATGGTCTTCTGGCTCCTCTTGGGGTAGCCCCCACATGTACAGCAGGCCTCTCCATCCTCGTTGCCTCAGGGGTCTCCCTCGTCTCTTCAGCCCTTACCTCTCTCCCATGCAAGGGCTCTGCCATCCTCCCTTCCGGCCATCATGCTCTGGACTCCGCTCGCAATCCGGGTGCTTTTCCAGTTGTTTTCAGCTTAAGTCATACCGACTCCTCATCTGTACCGGGTTGTGGTGATAGATCGGCAACTCTTTTGGACATTCGTCAGATGGTCCAAACGTTGCCCACTAGGGCCGATATGACTTCCTTTGCCAAACAGATTGTGGAAGAATGTAAATTGGAGTTTTCCCAGTTTCGTGCTGAACTTTCCTCACTTTCTACGAAAGTGGATACTCTTGCCCACGACCGTGTCACTGACAATGCAACACTGGTCACTATGCAGTCCACTCTGCAGCATCATTCTGCTCAATTATTTACTCTGCAACAACAGCTGGACGACAATCGTAATCGGGGGAACAACATACGTATTCGGGGACTGCCTGAATCTATACCTACATCCGATCTTTTCTCCACATTGTCCACTATCTTCAATAACTTATTTGGTCGTCCACAGAATACCCATCTTGAAATTGATCGTGCTCATAGATCCCTCTGTCCACTGAGCCTTGATGACCAGTGGCCCAGAAATGTAATTTGCTGGATACCTTTCCACGCCATTAAAGACGCCATTCTGCAAAAAAACAAACAACCCACCATTTTTTATCAAGGGACGCAGATACGTATAATACCGGATCTGTCTCGGTATACTCTGGCACAAAGAGCAGCTCTCAAACACCTTTTGGAGGTTCTTCGTCATCAAGGCATCCTCTATAGATGGGGCGTCCCCTTTGCCTTAATGGTCAGACGCGAGGGTGGCACCTATACGCTGAGATCTCCCAATGACTTGCCTGATTTCCTCCGGGATCTAGGCCTTCCTCACGTCTCCCTCCAAGAGTGACCCTCATTGTTGTCTTCTGCGGGCAGAGGACTCCAAATGGGACGCCCTTCTTCTTTACACCCGGATTATATAGGAGGTCGGCCCCTGAGGGGTCCCGGAAGACGGCCCGGTCGTGGACGCGACCGGGAACCTGCATAGCCAGAGGAAACTGCCCGTTCAGCTTGAGGTCTTGCGCTGCTTGGTGCCCTGTTCGTCTACTCCAGGATTTAGTTTGCCTTACGTGACTCCAAGTCCCTGGGAGCTCTCTTTTGTTCTTACTTATTGTGAGATGTCTGGTTTGTTTTTTGCCTTAGATGTTGTATTCAGTGCTGCTACCATTTACAATTGGCCTTCCCCTCTATTTTCAATATGTCTCTAATAATAGCTGTTTCTACTTATTATTTTTTGTTATTATATGCTGGGGAGAGCGGTTCGCTCTCATGCGTAGTGGTCACCTTCCCCCTGTAGGTACTGGAGCATTCCAGGGCGCAGTCGTCGCTTTTTAGTCCTTCACATTTTTGTGTTTAGCTCCTGCGGCAGTCTCTACGTTGCTGCCTTTTTTGTTGTTGTTTTTCTCTCATGCTGTGTTTTCTTTCCCTAGACCGTTCCCCCCTCGTCTCTTCCTCTTCCTTCTGGTGATCCTGGACTCCTACCTCTCCTGTTCTATCCAGAACGTTTCAGAGTGCGGTTCTGCGTACGTCCATGGCTGACCTCACTGTAGCCTCCTTCAATGTGACTGGGTTGAATACCCCTGAGAAGAGAGCGCAAATCCTGCACCACTTTCATAAGCATAAGGTACATATTGCATGTTTTCAGGAAACACACTTTAAAGGAGGGTCACTCCCCTGCTATAAGACATAAATTTTACATGCACTGGCATTTTAATAACAATTCCCATTCCAGATCCTGTGGAGTTGCCATAGCTCTTCATAAATCCCTCACTCATCAGGTCGTCAATATTGTCACTGATACTGAAGCTAGATATATCATCCTAGTTTTAAACATTGGTGGGCGTGAGTTCACTGTGATCAATGCCTATGCCCCTAATACAGGTCAGGTCCCTTTCCTTCTTCATCTCATAGACACTGCCCTCCCGGTTGTCCGAGGGACTGCGGTGTTATGCGGAGACTTTAATCTTACCTTGGACCCGACCATAGATAATTCTACTGGTGCTATCAGACGGGTGCGACGCGCACTTTCACAGCTTCAACTCTGTGATGTTTGGTGCCGTCTGATAAAGACTATAGCTTTTACTCTAATCCGCAAGGCACCTACAGTCGCTTAGACTACATCCTCCTCCAACATCATGCCCTCTCCTGGGCTGTTTCCATGTCCATAGGCAATATCTTATGGTCGAATCATGCCCCGGTGTTTTGTACCTTACACCTTCCTTTTCTCACTAAACGTCCCTGCTACTTGATGGGGTCTGTGGTGCGGAGCTGTTGCAAACAGTTGATCACTTCAAGTCCGATCACGCCAGTGATACTACTTCTCCTATGGTGCGGTGGGAGGCTCTCAAATGTGTGCTCCGCGGTGTCCTCATAAAACATGGAGCACGCCTTAAGAGAGAACGGGCCCACTCTCTGAAACTTGCTCTCCAAAAAAAATCAGCTCCCTCAAACTGGCTCACAAACGTGCGCTTTCTCTTCCTCTCTTACAGGAGTTATAGTGTGCCCGCCAAGAGGCCAGACGTCTGTTAGACTTGGCCCAATAGCATGCCCTCCAAGTTTGTAGGAGTACGTTTTATGAATTTGGTAACAAAAGCGGACGCATGTTAGCCAGAGCGTTAAAGGCTCAGTTGGCCTAATCGCATATACCAAATATTAAATCACCTTCTGGTCATGTGGTCCACGTGACCCCAGAGATTGCGGATTGCTTTCAAACCTTTTACTCCGGTCCAAATAACCTTCGACCCTCCGCTGGCTCTTCCTCCCCAGACCGAGCCTCTCTCCCCTCTCCTTTGACGCCTTTTATCTAGTGTGATGTCTGAGAAGATGGATGCTGATTTCACCTTGCCGGAGATCCTTGCAGTTATTAAAGGAACAGTGTCACGAAAAAAAAATTTTTTACATCAGTTTGGTTTTAGTGTTTTATTAAAAACTTTTATTTTTATTTCTGTGTTTGTGTTTTACTTTTTTTTATTTTTCAACTTTTTCTTCCCTATGGGGGCTGCCATTTTTTTTCCCATTTCTGTATGTGTCGATTAACGACACATACAGACATGGAATGCGGCAGCTACAGTCCAATAGTGAATGCGAACGAGGCCCGTTCCATTCACTATGCTGTACGCCGTCTGTGTGGGAACGGCGCATGCGCCGCTCCCACACAGTCCAAGTTGAACTGCGCGCCGTCCGGCGCCATTTTCCTGTAGACCGGAAGTCGCGGCCGGACAGTAAGATCACTACTTCCGGTCGCGGCTTCCGGACTTGTGCACTTGGAGCGGCGGTAGCAGACGGAGCGGACGGACCGGCGGCGACTGGAGCAGGTAAGTTATTTCTATGTATGTTTGTGTTTTACTGTGTGTTTACTAGTGTACGTTAACCTAATACACTGTGTGTTAGCTCAAAAAATGGCGACACACAGTGTAGGAGGTTTGACTGTTCAATCCACTTGTTTCTCCCGGCACTAGCCATGATAAAGGAGGGGGGGATTCTGAGAGCTCACTAGAGCGAGTGAGTTTTCCCAAATTTTGCAGCATAAAGCAATGTGGTTGCTTTACCACATGCAATGCTGCAATTTTGGGAATTGCTTCATCTAGTGACCAGCACTGGGAAATATTATAAATTAGAATCTAATTTATAATATTTCCTGACTAGTGAAAAAAAGTAAAAAATTAGAACAATTAATCATTTTTACACTAACTGTTCAATTAAAAACCAAAAAAAAAAACTACTCGCAACACATTCCCTTTAAGGATCTTCCGGGGGGGGGGGGGGGGAAAGAGTCCCGGACCGGATGGAAATACTGCCAAATTTTATAAAACATTGACGGATTGTTTGCCGCCACTTCTTCTCCAAGCCTTTAATTCTATTTCCCCTGAAGTCTTGTTTCCCACGGGCTCCACCTTGGCACATGCCACGGTCATTCCTAAAACGAGTAAAGACCCTCAGCTTTGCTCCAGCTATCGCCCCATCTCCTTGCTCAACGTAGACGTAAAAATGTATCCAAATTGATTGCTAACAGATTGAATAAACATCTTCCCCATTTAGTCCATCCGGATCAGGTAGGGTTTGTGCCTGGCCGGGAGGCGCGTGATAATACCCTGAAAACCTTAGCTATCATTCATCATGCCCAGTCGCATCACATCCCTCTCCTGATCCTGTCTCTGGATGCCGAAAAGGCGTTCAATAGGATATCCTGGCCCGCTCTTCACCAAACTCTTCAACATATAGGCCTGGGACCTTCTCTTATGAGTAAAATGATGGCCCTCTATCATTCCCCATCTGCCCAATTAAAAATAATTAGCTCCCTCTCTGCGCGCTTTGATATTCACAATGGTACCAGGCAGGGTTGCTGTAATGATAGGGGTAGGGAAACGGACAAGTGAGCCCTAATCTACCCGCCACTCTGTCCCTGCCTACTTGCAACGACCCGCCCTAGGCGACGGGGTACAACTGGGCGGCGGTCCCTACGCTCAGTAAGTGCACGAGACAAACAGACAAGGGTACACAAAGATAAGGGAAATGGGGCAGTTGCCCACGGCAACACCGTGAGCAACAAGAGAGGTGAACGAGCCGAGTCAAACCAGGAGTGTACGAGGTACCAAACGCAGAGCAGGAGAGTAGTCAGTAAGCCGGGGTCAATATGGAGCAGGATCAAATAGTCAGAAGCTGTAGCTGGGCCAGGAAACCACACGAGAAGAATCACAAGCAAAGAGGAACAGGAAAGGCAGGTATAAATAGACAGAGGGCGGAAGCTAGCCGAGTCTGGCCAGGCTGCGATAAGCTCTCCCACTCCTAAGCCTGCCAGCCTGGGTGGCCAGAGTGGTGGAAGCTGGAGTCAGTCTCAGAGACATAGACTCAGGTGACGACTGATTACCTATGGGCGTTAACCCCGAAGCTGTGCCTGGCAGATCCTTTACAGTTGCCCTCTATCCCCATTGTTATATGTTCTCGTCATGGAACATCTCATGGCCTCCATCTGCAACAGCTCGGATATTAAGGGTATCCTCATAGGTGGGACGGAATACAAGTTTTCCACATTTGCTGAGGACTTGTTGGTTTATCTTACGAACCCGCATGTATCTCTTCCATCGCCTTGTGGCATAAAGGGGAATTCTCCTGGTTTGGCCATATTAATATTATTAAAATGTCACTCCTCCCCAGATCGTTGTACCTCTTGCAGACGATCTCCATCTCCATCCCATCCTCTTATTGGCTACATCTCCAACGGTGTTTTGGATCTTTCATCTGGCCAACGTGTCGTCCCCGCCTGAGTAGGACAATTCTTACTCGCTCCAGGGACACGGGTGGGGTTGGTCTGCCGGACCGTCGTCTTTATTATTTGACGTCGACTCATGCCTGTGTCCTCAACTTCTTTCATAATCATGACTCTAAACTCTGGGTTCGATTAGCCCAACTCTGTACCCGTACCCTCTCTACTTTGCCATAGACCCTGCCTGGGAACAGACAGAGACCTGCCTCCTTTGTTGTTTTCCATACCCTCCTGGCGCTGCGTTCCTCTGGGATAGGGGGCTCGCTAGTGGACCCACTGAGACTACTGACCCCTATTACCGATAACACAGCATTTCTTGCTGGGGGGGGCGCGTCTCTCCTTCATGGGTAGGTCTTCCACCAATCCCATGTACTTCATTCAGGTCCTATCCGACTCTTCGTTGCTCGCATTAACCACTATCTGCCCAGCTGAAACGCCTTCACCGCGTCACATATTTGAGTACTCCCAGTTGCAACATTTTTATGGTGCTACCAAGCGCCAGGCCCACCTTCACCGACCGCTTACTGACTGTGAACGCTTGTGTGTTTCCACCCTGTCCCCAGCACATGCCATCTCCACTCTCTATAAATTACTCCTCTCCCAGCGATCCTCTCATCTCCCATCCTTCTGCAAGGCTTGGGAGACTGAATTGAACATGACATTTGCTGACGCACAATGGAGGCTAGCTGTCCCAGAAAGCCTCGATAGCCATATGAGCCCAGGAAACCAGCTACAAAATTATCTCTAGGTGGTACCGAGTCCATTTTGCCCTACATAAATGGTACCCGTCAGTACCTGACACGTTGGCGCTGCGGGGCATTGGGGGATCCATGTCTTATATTTGGTGGAGTTGCCCTTCCTTGCTGCGTTTTTGGGAGGAGGTTCTTAAAATTATACTGGAAGTCACTGGGGTATCGGTCCCTAGTTCTCCCGAGGCGGACCTTTTATTTATGTTCCCTATGCCACTACCCATTTACAAAGGCTCCCTAATTAGGCACCTCCTTCAGGCTGCCAAATCAGTTATCCCCCGCAAGTGGAAAACGGCAGTTCCTCCACTGTTGGATGAATGGTTTCAGGAGGTTGCCTTATTACAGCGTATGGAACACCTCCTGGCTCAATCCCCGGCTGCCTCTGCACGATATACGGACACTTGGTCTCAATGGCTTCTGTTTCTCTCTTCTCCTACCTACCGTACTGTAGTGGCTTGAGGTTCAGTACCCATCCTTCCCCATGAGACGTCATCTTAGAGTGAACTGTATGCGGGTGCGGAGGGGTTTGCTGGCTCTACCAAGGTTTTTCTTAGGTGCATAGCTGCTCTTTCTTATTTGCCCATGCTTTTCCGGAACTGGAGTCCAGGTTCACCAGGAACTCTCCCTTGCCTTCGTTTGTCTCCCATTCTATCTCTTCCTTCCTTTCTTTCTTTCTTGTGTCTATTTTGAGGGGTCGTTTGCTTCCTGTGATAGCGCTCACATGCTATGGCCATAGCATTTTAGGGTGTGTAGGAAGTTGAATTATTGTGTATTTCTTTCCCTTTAGTTTTCAGCGATGCTCCTTCCGGTTATGATTGATCAGCTAGCTGTCGTACTGTGTGCTCTTCATGGGTTGTGACGCTTACCCTTCTATTTGGGCTGTGCCCTGATTGGTCATGTTCTTTTTTATATTGGGACACATTTTTCTCCGAATGTCTTTGTAATTATTTGTATTAAAACCAATAAAAAATTTTGAATTGGAAAAAAATATATATCACTGGACGAGATTAGATCCGGTGCTTGGCTCTTAGTATACGGCTTGTGCGCGGGGCGGTTTATGGCCATGTGAATGAGTCCTAACCTGCTCTGACCACAGATGCCTCTGCAATATTTAGGAGCATAGAAAGAAGCAGCAGACAAATATATAACTGCAGGGTCAGACTACGCACATGGTTTGTTTATGGTCTGTAACCACAGAGATGCAGCTGCATCAATTTATTACACATAGGTTTGCATCGGAGTTGTATACCCAAAACGGTGAATATTTTTAACCAAGACTGTTTTCCAAGTTGCTCCATTTTTGTAGACTCTTTAAAGCAGTCACGGAAAACCACTTTAGGAAACAACTGAACACAATTGCTAATCACTTGACAGAACAACTTACAAACTTTTTGGAATCGTTTTAATTCCTAGAGGTATGTTGCAAAAAAAGCAAAATTACTTCACGCAATGATTGACCATAAACATCCTTCCTTTAATACCACATCTCCGCTCTCACATCCGGCTGTTATTTAAGCTTCCCATTTCCCTAAACACATTTGCATGACCCTGATGAAATAGCTCAGGCTTTATTAAAACTAAGAATTATTACATCGAGCCTGTATCATCCCAAAGGTGAACTGAGAAGAAAACGGTATTATTGTACTGTAGAAACGAATACATAATGTACGAATACAGAATGAGGATACCTGATCCTCAGCCAATCAAAAAGCACTTGTGCAGGGTTTAACCCATTGCAGCGAAAAGGCTCGGACTCAACTAATTGGTTGGGAGGGCCTGGGGGAATTAAAGGGGTTTACCCATAATCATCAAATATGACCTGCGGTAGCTCATGAACTTAGATGTGATCGGTATTAGAATTTATTTATCCTGTGTGCCAGAGGCTCACAAGAGCCGCTGTCAGCCGAGCAGTCAGCCCAGCTGACTGACTGATTCGGATTACAACGGCACTATGCAGCTTCTATGTATAGTGCATACACAGAAGCTGCAGAGCAAAAAGTAACAAGAATACATCTAGTTTCAGTTTAATTTAGGTCTCGAGTGACTCTGAAAGTGATGTGACATCAGGATTGTCTTTATTATAGTACATTTCATGTTTTTATTGCAGATGATCATTCTCATGACTTAGGGTAAGGCCACATGGAGCGGCACTGAACCGGCACCATGTTTGGCGCGGCTATCAAATTGCCTGTTAATGGCCGCACTTTGCGTAAAACAGGTGGTTACCTGCAAAATCGTGTGGCCATACAGGGTGTATTCATTAATGGCCACACGATTTTGCAGGTAAAGGGAGTTTTACCTGCAACAACATGCAGCCATTAAACAGGCAATTTGACAGCCGTGCCAAACACCGTGCCAGCGCGGCTGCCCCGTGTGGCCTTACCCTCATTCAAGGAATAAACAAGGTGAAAACGAGTGCTCTATTAGGAGACCAAGAAAGTAACAGCTGAAAAAGATCGTAATTTGGACTTTGAAATTATATCACCTTATTCGTCATGCACAGTTTTGATAGAGTGAGGCTGGGTTCACACGACCTATTTTCAGACGTAAACGAGGCGTATTATGCCTCGTTTTACGTCTGAAAATAGGGCTACAATACGTCGGCAAACATCTGCCCATTTGAATGGGTTTGCCGACGTACTGTGCAGACGACCTGTCATTTACGAGTCGTCGTTTGACAGCTGTCAAACGACGACGCGTAAAAATACAGCCTCGTCAAAAGTGCAGGACACTTCTTTCAGACGTAATTTGAGCCGTACTTCATTGAACTCAATGAAGCACAGCTCAAAATTTACGGTTGTCAGACAAGCCTCGCAAAATGCGAGGAGGGGGAATTACGGCTGAAAGGAGGCAGCTGTTTTCTCCTGAAAACAGTCTGTCATTTCAGCCGTAAAAGCCTCTCATCGTGTGCACATACCCTAACACTTTAAATGCTGGCCTATGTAACGTGAATCTCTCCCAAGTACACTATATGCCAAAAGTACATGTAGACCCCTCCTAATTATTGAGTTCAGGGTTTTTTTTTTGCAAAAAAAGTGCATAAAATCAAGCTGTCATGCAATCTCCATAGACAAACATTGGTAATAGTATGGGTCATACACAAGAGCTCAGTGACTGGACCTGGTGCTGTAATAGGCTGCTGCAAGTCAATTTGTGAAATTTCTCATCTGCTAGATGTGCCCCAGGAACCTGTAAGTGCTATTATCGTGAAGTGGAAGCGTCATGGCCGGAGGCTCCGGTAGCAGCCGCTATGGCTGCTACAGCGCGACGCCACTGAAGGGGTTGTTCCTACAAAAGACATGTATCCCCTATCCACAGGATAGGGGATACATGTGTGATCGCTGGGACGTCCAGCGATAAGGAGAACGGGGGACCGATAGTCCCCTGAAGATCTCCATGACAAACCTCGGCCTTCCGGGGTCTGTCTGCAGCTCCATAGAAATGACTATGGCTAGGGGATGCATGTCTTTTGTAGGACAAACTATAGGCCCTTTTTTTTTGGGGGGGGGGGCGGGACTCTGTATGGCGTTATCTACAGGGGGCTGTGTATGGTGGGGAACTGTGTGATGGAATCTATAGGGAGGCACTATCTACAAGGGGGGGGTTGTGTTATACCCAGCGGAGGGGGGGCCCCAGTCAAAGGTTTGCTATGGGGCCCAGTCTTTCCTAGTAACGCCCCTGCCTGTGGCAGCTCAGACAGCAGCAGGGCAGGCTCGGCTTGGACTAGGCAGCAGGTAGACGTCAGGCGAGGTGAAGCTTGTCAGATGTGGGATACAGCACGACACGACCGAGTTTGCACAGTGCTCGACCAGGATGGTATGGAATGCAAGGAACAGGAAACACACTAGGAGGCCATCACATAGACAAACTAGGAAACATCAACAATGCTCAGGCATAGAAGCAGGGGGCTGGACCCCTCTATAGTCAAGGGTACTCACGGGTCAAAGTTCATCAAAAGTCCGGTACGTGTGCTGCCCCTTTAAGAGCGGGCATGAGCTTGCGCACCTACCCTACGGGATCCGGATGAGGTGAGTGGAAGCGGGCACTGGCGTCTCCTGAGGAGGAGGCTGCGGCTAGCACCTGCCGATTCGTGGCTATGGCTGTCAGGAGGGGATTGGAGCAGACAGTCCGCAGCCACGGACATTACATTCAGCCTCTTATGTCCAGTGAAGGGTCATGCTTATGCTACAGAATGCAAAGATATTTTACACAATTGTCGCTTCTAACTTTGTGAACATTTTGTGGTTCAGCCCTCTCTTGTTCCAGCATGACTGTGCTACTGTGTTGTCACTATGTGACACTAGGCCGCTCCGCCACAGTGGAGTAGCAGCTGGCCAACTACTTTCAATGAAAGTCTCTAGCACAAGAGTACCTGTATGAAAGTGCTGACAGACACAAGACATAGCAGACGCTTTAGCACAGATGATACGTGGCAGATGACAAGTAGCGTGGCAGAAGACACTTGGCGTGGCGATGAGGATGAACTCGACTTCAACATTAGAGCTCAGGAACAAACAGTTACGGATTACAGGATACTGATAACAGGATACGGGAACACTGGGTACAGGATACAACTAAGGGACCATTTGCTATACGAACATGGGTAAACAACAACGCTCAGGCGCAGGAAGGTGGGCAGGACGGATTTAAATAGGACAGGGTGAACAGGGATAGGCTATTGAGGATTCTAGTGGTGCGCGCTGGCCCTTTAAGTGGACACCAGAGCGAGCAGCGGACCCGAGCATTACATGCCACCGTCCTCGGGGAGGAGGACTATGCCGATACACAGATAAACTATGCTGGCTGGGGGAAGCCGGATAGCATCCGCCAGCGTTACAGTACCCCCCTTTACGCCCACTCTTCTTAGGACCAGACCGTAGAAAGAACCTCTTGATGAGCGCAGCAGAATCAATGTTCTCTTCAGGTTCCCATGATCTCTCTCAGGACCAAACCCTTTCCAGTCATCCAGGTAGAAGATTTTGCCTCCTACCCTCTTGTAATCCAGAATCTCCTCAACCTCAAATATGTCAGAAGCACCACTGGGAGAGATAGCAGGGCCAAGGGATTTGCTGTAGCGATTCAAGACCACGGGCTTCAGAAGGGACACATGGAAAGAGTTGGGTATCTTGAGAGTCGGAGACAGCCGTAGCTTATATGACACAGGATTGATCTGTTGGAGAACCTCAAAGGGACCAAGAAATCTGGGGGAAAATTTCCTGCTGTCTGCAGAACGAACAAAAGTCATTCCAGGGGGAATGTCTCTAATTTGCAGAGGATTCACGGTAATAATCCTGGAAGGATCTATGATATATTGGGAAACATTTTTACCTGTAGGGCGGAAGTGGAGCAGGAACTAGAATCGAGCGAAAGACAACGACCATCTGGCTTGACGAGGATTTAATCGCTGCGCAGACTGAAGCTACGTGAAATTCTTGAGGTCCGTATAGATGATGATGATGGAGTGAATAGACCCCTCCAGCAGATGTCTCCATTCCTCCAAGGCCAAATTGATGGACACTAACTCCGGATCCACAATGTAGTGGTTGCGCTCAGCAGGAGAGAACAGTTTGGAGAAGAAGCCACAAACCACTGCACTACCCTTGGAGTTGTTTTTTTAAACAGCTGTATTCCAGCACCAATGGGAGAAGCATCTACCTCTAGTAAGAACTGTCGAGACACGTCAGGATGGTGAAGAACTGAGTTTTAAGTGAAGGAGCTCTTGAGACTGGTACATGCTGACTCTGCCTCCGGAGTCCAAACCTTGGCATTCACCCCTTTCTTAGTAAGAGCAGTAAAGATAAAAAATAGGACAAATACGACGCTACCCTAGGGTAATAACGTTTGAGAAATGTGTGCACGTAGTAGTAGGTGAAACAAGAAGGCTCACCTGATCGGGTTGTGGTGGATGGTCGGCGCAACACAACTTGTTGACATATCGGGTCTTTGTAGACCTTTGACTCAGCGCGGTTTGCTTGCCTCTGAAGGTGACTCTGGGTGTCTGTTTCCTAAGAAAGGAGATCCTCCTATTGTCCAATAGATACCGGATCGGGTATAAAACAAAAGAGCGGGGCGCTCCCGTGGCTTATAGAAGCATATGACGGTTGTTATTGGAAATAACTTATATTTATTTATTCTGGACGGATCATGAGGAAGGTACTCACACCACCTCCCAGCAGGACGCAGACAAAACACAATGCTACATAAAGGGTGATTACACAGGTGCAATATACTGATCAACACACACTCACATGCCTACTATTCATGAGAAGGGTGGCTGCTTAGTCAAGCATATCTGATGCTCACCTTACCGCTCCTCAGCCTATCACTACCGGCCGCAGCTCATATAAGGTCCTGAGGCCGAGGTGCGTCAGGTCCCTATATGCGACACAGTACTCAACATCTTAAAGAGGCTCTGTCACCACATTATAAGTGGCCTATCTTATACATAATGTGATCGGCGCTGTAATGTAGATTACAGCCGTTTTTCTAAATAAAAAAACACTATAAATTTTGACAAAGCTATGACCTATTTTAGATTTATGCTAATGACTTTCTTAATGCCCAACTGGGCGTTTTTTAGCTTTTGACCAAGTGGGCGTTGTAAAGAGAAGTGTATGACGCTGACCAATCAGCATCATACACTCCCCCCCCCCATTCATGTACTCAGCACATAGTGATCTTGCGAGATCATTTTGTGCTGTCACTTACTCACACATTATTGTTACTGAAGTGTCTTGAGAGTGAATAGACATCACCTCCAGCCAGGACGCGATGTCTATTGACACTCCCGACACTTCGGCAACGTTTGTGTGGGACTTACAGCACAGCACATCGAGATCACGCTGTGATGTCATTTACAGCGAGATCACGCTGTCATTTACAGTGTAATCTCGCGAGATTACGCTTGCGGTCAATAAGTCCCACACAAACGTTACCGAAGTGTCGGGAGCGTGAATAGACATCGCGTCCTGGCTGTAAGCGATGTCTATTCACTCTCAAGACACTTCAGTAATAGTTAATGTGTGAGTAAGTGACAGCAAGCGTGATCTCGCGATATCACTATGTGCGGAGTATGTGAATGGAGAGAAGTGCATGACGCGGATTGGTCACTTGGTTAAAAGCTAAAAAACGCCCAGTTGGGCATTCAGAAAGTCATTAGCATAAATCTAAAATAGGTCATAACTTGGTCAAAATTGATCATTTTTCGAAATAAAAAAACACTGTTGTAATCACATTATGTAGGAGATAGGGCACTTATAACGTGGTGGCAGAGCCTCTTTAAGCGCTGCGTCACATACAATGTCCCGACGATACCCGGCATCAGTACGTTGTGTGAAACGCTGCATGTTCGGAGAGCTTGAGGGGACCCGGCAGAAAAAAAATCAAAGAGGAGCGGTGAGCAGACATTTTTTTTTCTTTTTTATTATCTGAGGGGTGTGGGTAATCTGATCAGGGAAAGGTATCTCGAGTGGCTGCAAAGAGGCTTGACCTCAACCTATTCCAACACCTTTGGGACGAATTGGAAAGGGGATTACCAGTCAGACCTTCTCCCGTAATATCAGTGGTTCATCTCACAAATGCTCTTTTGGCACACATTCCCACAGACACTTGGAGTATGAGCTCTAGCAGAATTACGAAACAATTATAGGGATAGGTTCCAGAGACAACAGCGGCGTTCTTTTAAGAACGAGTGCCCGATATCGTTGCCAACAGTGAGGACTGAGATTCAACTATAGGGACAGGTAGAATACCACTGTATAATGCTATGATCCTGAACAACGCTGCTGTATGCATTCTAGGAACGTCTATCGGATACTTATAAGCTGAACACGTAGGCTTATACAATTACATGGAGTAGGAGCTCCAGCTAGTTTACGGAAGTTAATACAGGGATAGGTTCCAGAGACAACGGGGTCGTTCTTTTCAGAACGAGTGCCCGATATCGCTGTCAACAGTGAGGACTGAAATTTAGCTTTAGGGACAAGCAAAATACCAATGTATACTCCCAGAATCCTTAGCAACCCTGCTGTATTTACTCTAGGAACGTCTATCTAATATTCATCTAGCTGAATACGTAGGCTGTATATGCAATACAACTATATTAACACCATATACATTGACATTGTTATTCCATTTGATTTAGGAAAAATTTAAAAAGTTATATTTTACAAGCTAACCCTTCCACAATACATTTGTTTTAAGTTGGGAGGTTTAACGGGAACCAGCCCATTGTTCGAATACTGGGAATAAACAAAAAATTCCCACAGACACCCTTAAAAATATTGTGGAAAGCCTTTCTAGAAGAGTGGAGGTTGTTATACCACTAAAGAAGGCCAACGCCATATTAATGCCGATGGTTTTAGAATGGGATGTCCAGCAAGCTAATATAGGTGTGATGGTCGGGTCTCCACATACCTTTGGCCAGAAAGGTTATATATTGTAATTTAAAAAAAAAATTGCTGTTTATCCCCCAGAATTAACACTAAAGGGCAGATCTACAAAGACTGGCGTTTCTTTGGCGCATGCTTCTTAATAAATGTATTGCATCTTCTGCTGTCCGTGAGTCAATGGGAAATCTACGGCAGGCGGGCGTCGATTTCCGCTAGATTCTGGCATAAATTAAAGTAAAAGCATAGTCTCTGTGTCCCCGCCCTCTTTATCCTAAGGGCGGAATCACACGAACGTGAATTGCGTCCGTGCAGGCCGCGTGGTTTTCACGTGGCTCGCATGGACCATTAGAAGTCTATGGGGCAGTACAGACAGTCCATGCATTTTGCGCAGCGTTTGTCCGCTGCGCAAAAAGCGCGACATGTTCAATATCTCAGCGTTTTTCGCGCATCACGCACCCATTGAAGTCAATGGGTGCGTGAAAACCATGCATGCCGCACAGAAGCACTTCCGTGCGAACTGGCTGTTTCGCGCAACAGCTGTCAAAAGGATGAATGTAAACAGAAAAGCACCACGTGCTTTTCTGTTTACAAACATCCAAATGGCGTGTTATAATGATGGCAGCTACACGAAAATCACGCAGCCGCGCATCATATGCTGCTGCCACACGGAGCTGTCAAGTGGCTTTTGCGCAGGCAAAACGCTGCGTGATTTGTGTGCGCAAAAACGCCACGTTCGTCTGAATCAGCCCCAAAGTGCCATAAGCGGTGTAAATGCATCAAAAGTCAACTTGCGACATTTCTACGTCAAAAAACAAAATTTTCAACACTTTTAAAATGGAAAATAAGTACACCCCCAAGATAATGTAACGATGGCTCAGGTTATGTGGCAAGGCAAATTATCAAGAAACCTACTATGTGGCGAACTCAGTACGTCAACATTAGAAACATATCCGCAATATTTGAATCCACTCTTAGGCTCAATGCACACAATGCATATCACGTGCGATTTTACCACACGGATTTGTGTGCGGCAAATCCACAGCGTAGTCACTGAGATTCCAGGAAACACGCTGCAGTATTTTTCGGGACGAAAATTGACCTGTAGTGCGTTTTTTAGAATCCGCAGCATGTCAATTTATCTTGCTTTTCCACTTGCGAATTGTACTTGCCTAGTGACGTGGAAAAATCGAATGAAAACGCGCCGAAAAATGCATCAAAACGTAAGCGCATCGAAGAATTCCTGCGTATTGCTGCGGTTTTGGCGAAAATTTTCATTCAGACGAGCGTATTTGTAGTCTGTGTGACTGCCGTTAAAACAACGGCCGTCACACGGACTCATGTACTTCAATGGGGCTGTTCACACGACCGTATTTTCAACGGAGCGCGTGTAGGGTCCGTGAAAAAATAGGACATGTCCTATTTTTTTGGCTTCACACATCCCTCCATAGACTCTAGTTTATGGGGATGTGTGATAACACGTCCCACACGGGTTCACGTCCAAGGTTGGCTACGTTCATCTGAATCTAGCCTTTGGGTGAGAACAGAAGAGGCGGGAGCCGCACATGGCTGAAACCACGTCCATATGCAGTTTGCATGCCCGCGTGCTCTTGTGGGAAATACCACAGTTTTACTGGCAAAACTGTGCTGCCATTCACAATTGCATGTGGTGTGGTTTCGGCGCCAGCCCTCCCTAAGTGACTGCCACAGAAATGCCCTCCCCAACTAAGCGATTTTGCCTCAGGATTGCCCTCCCTAAATAAGTGCAATTCGCCACCGCATGTGGACATTGGTTTCAGCGTGTGCCCTCCACCAAGTGTGTGACTCTGCCACAAGTATGTACTCCACAACTAAGCGGCTCTGCCACAGAAATGCCCTTCCAAACCAAGCGACTCTGCCACAGAAATGCCCTCCACAACTAGGCAACTGCCACAGGAACGCCGGCTCCAACTAAGCGACTCTGCCACAGGTGTCCCCTCCAACTCCTGCCATAAGTGCCTCCGCCACACCTGATACCCTGCAAGTGCTGCCACCATAGCTTTGCCCCCCACCCCATACGCTTATCTCCAGATACCTTTGGATGTTTGTATCAGCCATATTGGACATCACCCAGCATCTCCATGAACTAAAATAAAATGATTCATATCATTCCAGGACGACTGGATGCGTTATATTTACTGGCACATATTAGTATTTGGTGCAAATATTCTCTGACAAATTCCCTCAACGCAAAAAAATTACCAGCAAAGTATAACGCGGTCCCGCTTTTTGATTTCGCAATTCTCCGCGAAGCTTGTTTGTCCTTCGCCGGCCGCCGTTTCCGCAATGCATGCCGGACCCTCCCAATATGGCGGCGTCCGTACCGCTGCGCTGAAGAGCTTTTCGTGGTTTGTTTTCTGGGGAGAGATACAGGAGTCTCGGGATGGATCTTAAGAGCCCCGTCCTGGGCCTCGGAGACGATGAGGAGCTCAATGACTGGAACCTGCCGGCTGCCTTCATGAAGAAGCGGCACTGTGAGAAGATCGAGGGCTGCAAGTCCCTGGCGCAGAGCTGGAGGATGAAGGATCGGGTGAGCGGGGGTGAAGGCTGGCATGACGATTGGCATTGGGGGTAAAAGGGCATAAGGGGCATCTGTATGTGGAGATGTGTCTGAGGAGAGTGACTCAGGGCTTGGGGGACACTTTAGGATGTGGGGATACAACACACTGGGGCCCTCTGTGGTGTATGGTGTTACAGGACTGTGGGTGCTTTTTGTGCGGTAACCCTGGTGACCTTAAAGGAGAACTCCACTTTTGCGCCACATGTTTACATCATACCATAGTTAGAATCTACATAAAATGCTGAATATTTTTGCAATTGCTTTGCTTTATTTATATGGTATGTTTATCCTCCGTTAAGGCTGAAAACATAATTTACCACAGAGCAGTGCATTGTGGGAGGTCAGATGATCATAATTCAGAGTAATCGCTCACATAAGTGTACGCGGTGCGCCAATATGTGGCATTCGGATTCCTAGAAGGAACCAGATTTCTTTGCCATTTTGGGGGAGAATAGAGAAGAAAATAATACCCGCTTTCCCAACCCCTATTTGAGGAAAAACGGATAGATGCCGCAATGAGCATGTGGGTTCCGTCAGTGTCCGTTTAGTTATATATGGAAGCCTGGTGTGAACAGTCTCTTAGCTTTTTATGGGGGCGTTTTCTTTTAAGGTGTTGGAGCGCTGGTGACCCAAGTCTGGAGGACCCTTTTTTTTTTTTTTTTTTTTGCGCGTAGGAATGACGGGACCCTTTGAGGTGAAGGTCACTAAGGTGTAGGAGAGATCAGGACATAGTCATTTAGGAGGTCTGTTAGCGAGGGTTAATCTCTGTGTTTGAGGATCTGGTACCTCAAGATAATGGGGTGCACTTCAGTGTTTTGGATCTGATTGGTTGCAGAGCTTTTGTTTGCCTGAAAAAAACGGAAACCTGACAAACAGAAAGCAAATGAAACAAAAGAATTACCATTGAAATCCGTGTATTCTAATGTAACCGTTTCTTTCCGTTTAGTGTTTTTGAGTCCCCCTTCCTCTGACGGAAAAGAGGTAAACGTTTACTAACGCTGGTGTGAACTTAGCCTAAGGGCTTATTTACACGACCATGGTCATTCTGTGAAAAGTGTACAAAAGACCCTTTGTTTGCCAACAGCTATTGTGAGTTCTAAAAACCAAAGGGTCTTGTGTGCACTTTGACACCCTCTAGTAGCTGAAGGTGACAAAGAAACAATGGGAAGTTGGACGGTGGCTCTACCCTGTATTGTTGTGTGCTCGTGCTGATAAGCATATACTATAAGGGTATGTTCACACGGCCGTTTTTCGGACCGTAAACGCCCGAAAAACGGCTGAAAAACCGGAAGCAGAACGCCTCCAAACATCTGCCCATTGATTTCAATGGGAAAAACAGCGTTCTGTTCCGATGGGGGACGTTTTTGGAGCAGTTTTTCATAGATTCTATAGAAAACAGCTCCAAAAACGGCCGTGAAAAAACGCAGCGAAAATCGAGAGTGGCTCAAAAAACTTCTGAAAATCAAGATCTGTTTTCCCTTGAAAACAGCTCCATGTTTTAAGACGTTTTTTGCTAAGCGTGTGAACATGCCCCAAGGCTACATTCACACAAACGTAGGGGTGGACCCGTGCAGGATGCGTTGTCACCGATCCTCCACAGACTACACTTTATGGAGGGATGCGTGACTCCCAGGAAAATAGGACATGCGGTTTCCGGGAAAAATACACTCTGTGACCCAGATATACGCTGTGTAAAAGTACACAGCGTATCCGTTCTGGAAACTGCAGCGGATTCCGTCCGAAAAACCGCACCAAATTGTGGTGCAGTTTTTCGGGTGGAATATACTTATCACTCCGGTGTTGTCATGGCGACACATTCCCCTGCTCTAAATACATCCTGGCTTCTTAGAAAAACGCTGTAGTCCGTGTGATTGGCTGCAGCAGTCACATGGGATGAAACATCACAGGAGGCCGGGCTGCGCTCAGAAAAGAGGATTACGTCGCTATGACAATGACAGAGGAGGAGTGTAAACTTTTTTTCTTATTTGCAATTTTTGCGGCTGATTCCCAGCGCTTCAGTCACAACACATGGCTATTTGTTACGGGATTTACCTCCACATTAAATTCAATGGACAATAAACCCGCAACGGAAGAGCAGCGATTCCGCAGCGTTAATTGACATGCGAATTAAAGAAACTTACCACAGGTCAATTTATAAACGGTTTCTTGGTGGATTTTTCCGGTTGTGTGTGGAGGAGCTTTGTTCAAATCTCATCCACTCTGCTGCTGCTGTGTTACGCTGCGGATTTTCCGCATTAACCTCCGTTTCGGAAAATCCGCAGTATTTATGCTGTGTGTTTCCTTAAAGGGAACCTGTCATCTCTCCGGACATGTCTGTTTTAGTAAATAATTTTAGTCCCCATGCCATAACCATTCTGGTACATCTTTTCTTAGAACCCCGCTGTTCCTCTATTATTCTTCCTAGAATTTATGAATTAATTGACAACTGGCTGTTCCTATTCCCTGTGTCAAAGGGGCGTGTCCCTGCACTGTCTGAGAATGTGAGCACTGATTGGACATGGTCAGTCTGTGTAGGGACGTACCCCCAACTGGTAACAGCCAGCTGTCAATTTATTCATAAATTTGAAGGAGGAATAACAGAGGGAACAGTACAACAGAGTTTTAATAAATGCTCCAGAATAAAAAAAATGGGGAGAATACAAGTATTTACTAAAATACACATGTCCGGAGAGGTGACAGGTCCTCTTTAGCTTTTATCCTGCTAAAATGGCGTTCTATACGCAGCAGTATCCGTCAACCATAGGTTTTTATTATGAAAAACGGAAACCATGTGTAATGGCGTCCCAAATCTTCCCGACGGCAGATGTTAGGGAAGAGGAGGGTCTGGCATGTTGAATTGTTCGTTATTAGAGAAGAGTAGTCTGGTGGTGGCGGCTTTCTCCCTGAGGACAAATTCACCCTTGGCTGAGCCGAGTCAGGAAAAATAGCTGCCGACCGGATGAGCTTTCGGCCGTCAGCTATGATAAAGTGTATTGCCAGCTTTAGGCTTCGTTCACATCTGTGTCGGGTCCCGTTCTGACATTCCGTCTGAGTTTTTTTCCGTCAGAACGGGACCCTGACTGAAACAAATGAAAACCATATGGTTTCCATTTGTTTCAGTCAGGGTCCCGTTCTGACGGGAAACTCAGGCGGGACGTCAGAACGGGACCCTGACACAGATGTGAACGAAGCCTTAGGGCCTGTTCACATCAGCGTTGGCTTTCCGTTCCGGGGTTCCGTCTGAGCTTTCCGTTGGGTGAACCCCGCAATGGAAAGTCAAACTGAAACCACACCTTCCGTTTCCGTCACCATTGATATCAATGGTGACAGAAACATTGCTAATGGTTTCCGTTCGTCATCATTCCGGCAGGTTTCCGTTATCCAACAAAATCAATAGCGCAGTCAACTCTGCTATTGATTCCGTCGTTAAAATGGAAACCTGCCGGAATGGTGACGAACGGAAACCATTAGCAAAGTTTCCGTCACCATTGATATCAATGGAAACGGAAGCTGTGGTTTCAGTTTGACTTAACGTTGCGGGGTTTACCTGACGGAAACCTTAGACGGAACCCCGGAACGGAAAGCCAACGCTGTTGTGAGCAGGCCCTTCGTCTTCTAGTCTGAAAAATTACATAAGATAGAAGATATTGGAAAATCCTAGATAAAGCAGGTCTAGATGATCAAGGGTGGTGGTCTTCTGGAGGGGTTTCTCTGTATCTGTGTGTAGGGTATGTTAATGTAACTACTTTATATCCAAGTTTGAGCAGCATTTTGAATGTTTTTTTTGTATTCTATAGATATATATTTTCCCCTTTTTGATAGCCTTTAAACTTTCGCTGTTTGTTAAAGGGGTTGTCCGGTCATGGGGTGGTTTTTCATACTGATGACCTATCAGTAGATGATCTGTGGGGGTCCAATACGTGGGCCCTGCATCGATCAGCTCTTCTGGCTGTGCCGGAAGCAGATGGCTCCGGTCACAGTATAGCAACTGTGCTGTAGTACTGCAGCTCTACTCCTATTCAAGTGTACACCGACCACTGCATAACGCCCGGAGGCAGGCGAATCAGCCGATCGGTTCGTGTGTTAGACCGCCACCAATCATATAGTGATGACCTATCCTATGGTATGAAAAACCGCCCCGTGCCTGGACAACCGTTTTTAAGGGGCAGCCAGTCCATATCCCGGAGATTGTCATCCAGCTTTTCCTCTTCATTCTTTTATAGGTCCATTACCGGCTGCATACTACTTTCGGGGCCAGGGCTGTGTTTGCTGTGTCGTTTACAAACAGTACAGTTAATGCTTGGGGATACATGCGAAAAATTGAAAGATTTAACTCTCAAATTCTGCCGCTTGAGAACAATTCTCGATTTCTCGATTTTTCTTGTTTTTCTACTAAACAAGCTAAAAGAACACCATGACAGTGGTTGTGCCAGAATCAAGGCTAAGAGGGCCCATGGTCATTTTGGTAAAGTTTACGCTGTAAAAATTTTCTACGCTTGTCAAGCCTAATGAGGGGTATACAGGGGGTCCACTGTGGCACTTGCCAATCGCCCACATTTTCCCGAACCCACACTGTGCCTAACCCTACAGGCGTTGGCGACTTTTATGCACAATGCGCCTCAGCACTCTGCGACCCTGCTCTGTAACGTTACGTTGTCTCCACTTTGTGGCTGAGATGCTCGCGTTACTAAAGCCTTCCACTTTGTAATAATACCAGGCCTCTAGTCCGTTAACCCCTTAACGCTCAGTGACGTACTATTACGTCATGGAAAGCGCCCTGTTCGCGCTCCATGACGGAATAGTACGTCTCGGGAGTAACGGGCGTTTCGGCCGTCCTCCCGACACATACAGGAGTTGTGACAGCTGCTGTCTCAGCTCCTACAGCGGGGACCAATCGCTGTGTCCCCGCTGATTAACCCCTTAAAAGCCGCGTTCTATAGAGATCTAGGGGTTAAGCTGCGATGGTGACTATGGCAACCGGACACCAAACAATGGCGTCCGGCTATGCCATAGACGGAAGCCTAGTGGGTCCTGACAACGTCAGGACCCACTATGCTTGCTGTCAGTGAGTAGCTGACAGTTCTAATACACTGCACTACGCATGTAGTGCAGTGTATTAGAATAGCGATCAGGGCCTCCTGCCCTCAAGTCCCCTAGTGGGACAAAGTAATAAAGTAAAAAAAAAGTTAAAAAAAGATGTGTAAAAATACGAAAATAAAAGATTTAAAAGTAAAAATCCTCCTTTTTCCCTTATCAGTCCTTTATTATTAATAAAAATATATAAACAAACAAATAAACTATACATAATTGGTATCGCCGCGTCCGTAACGGCCTGAACTACAAAATTATTTTGTTATTTATCCCGCACGGTGAACGCCGTAAAAGAAAATAATAATAAACCGTACCACAATCACAATTGTTTGGTCACTTCACCTCCCAAAAAATGGAATAAAAAGAGATCAAAAAGTCGCATGTACCGAAAAATGGTATTGATGGAAACTACAGTTCGTTACGCAAAAAATAAGTCCTCGCACGGCTTTATTGATGGAAAAATAAAAACGTTATGGCACTTAGAATAAGGTAACATCAAAAGTGAGTGATTTATTACAAAACTTATTTTATTGTGCAAACGCCATAAGACATAAAAAAAAACTATAAACATCTGGTATCGCCGTAATCGTATCGCTCCGCAGAATAAAGTGAATATGTAATTTATAGCGCACAGTGAACGCTGTAAAAAAAATAGAATAAAAAAACAATAGTAGAATTGCTGTTTTTTAGTCACCACGCCACCTAAAAATAGAATAAAAACTGATCAAAAAGCCGCATGCTCCCCAAGAAAACTACAATGGATTCCTCAAGGGGTTTAGTGTCCAAAATGGGGTCACTTTTGGGGGGTTTCCAATGTTTTGGCACCACAAGACCTCTTCAAACCGGACATGGTGCCTAATAAAAAATAGGTCTCATAATCCACTGGGTGCTCCTTTGCTTCGGAGGCCGGTGCTTCAGTCCATTACCGCCCGAGGGCCACATGTGGGATATTTCTCTAAACTGCAGAATCTGGGCAATACGTATTAAGTTGCGTTTCTCTGATAAAACCTTTTGTGTTGTAAAAAAAAATGGTATAAAGAGGATTTTCTGACAAAATAAAAATTTAAATTTCACACCTACTTTGCTCTAAATTTCTGTGAAACACCTAAAGGGTTCATAAACTTTCTAAATGCTGTTGTGAATACTTTGAGGGGTCTAGTTTCTAAAATGGGGTGTTTCATAGGAGTTTCTAATATATGGGCCCCTCAAAGCAACTTCAGAACTGAACTGTAACCTAAAAAAATAAATAAATTAGGCAATACTTCGCTTCTTACATTATACTGATAATGAGCCGTGCCCACCCTGAGGTGACCCCAGTTTTGACCGTTTGTATAAAAGGAGACCCCTATTAGACCGTTTCAGTGTCCGGTTTTCCCAATCATACACCCCGAGAAGTGTATTTCTATTGATGAGTCCCTGGTACATTTTAAAGGGAGGGTTCAATTCCGCGAGTACCTGCCGGGTAAGAGGGCAAGGTATGGCGTGAAGATATATAAGCTGCGAGAGTGCATCAGGGTATACCTACAAATTTAGGATATATGAAGGAAAGGCCACCCCCAAACCAGACTGCATCCTGGACTACAATAGGTACATGGGAGGGATGGACTTGTCAGATCAAATCCTGAAGCCCTACAGCGCCATGCGGTGTGGTATAAGAAGCTGGCCGGGCACATCATACAGATGGCATTGTACAATGCGTACGTGCTACGTCTGTGCAGGCCAGACGGGAACTTTCCTGGAATTTCAAGAGGTGATTATCAAGAACCTAATCTTTAGGGACCAAGAAGGGGGGGCACCCAGTACTTCTGGAAGCGGGGCCACACGCATCGTACCAGGGCGGCAACACTTTCCAGGAGAAGTTCCCCAAACTGGCAAGAAGGGAAAAAGTCAAAAGAGGTGCAAAGTCTACTATAAGGGATGACACAATATACCAATGTGACCCGTGTCCCGAATAACCAGAGCTCTGTATGAAAGAGTGTTTTAAAATTTATCATACATCCCTTGGTTTATAATTTACACCAATTTTACTTACCCTGACGCTTATCCCCCCTCGTCTTTCCCCTCTGAGCCCTGCTGCATGCCCAGGCAGCTGATAACAGCCACATGTAGGGTATTGCCGTACCCAGGAGAACCCACATTACAGTTTATGGGGTGTAGGTCTCCGGTCAAAATGCTCACTACACCTCTAGATGAATGCCTTAAGGGTGTCATTTTTAAAACGGGGTCACTTCTTGCGGGTTTCAACTGTACTGGTACCTCAGGTGCTTCTGCATACATGACTTCGCACTAGGAAATCCCCAGTAGGCCAAATGGTGGTCCTTTCCTTCTGAGCCCTCCCATGGGCCCAAACGGCAGTTTATCACAACAAATGGGGTATTGCTGCACTCAGAACAAATTGCGCAACAGAATGGGGTATTTTGTTTCTTGTGAAAATAAGAAATTTTCAGCCAAAACGACATATATTATTTGAAAAAAATAATTTTGTTTTCGTTCCCAGCCCAATTCAAATAAGTTCTGTGAAAAAACTATGGGGTCTAAATGGTCACAACACTCATAAATGAATTTCTAGAGGGGTGTAATTTCCTAAATGGGGTAATTTGTGGTTGGTTTCTATTGTTTTGATACCTCTGGGGCTCTGCAAATGTGACATGGCACCAGAAAACCAATCCAGCAAAATCTGGACTCCAAAGAACAAACAGCGCTCCTTTGCTTTTGAGCCCTCCCATGGGCCGAAACAGCAGTTTATCACCACAAATGGGGTATTGCCGCACTCTGGACAAATTGGGCAACAAAATGGAGTATTTTATTTCTTGTGAAAATAAGAATTTTTAAGATAAAATGACATATTATTGGAAAAAATATATATTTTTTTTCATTCCCAGCCCAATTCAAATAAGTTCTGTGAAGAAACTATTGGGTCTAAATGGTCACATTATCCATAAATGAATTCCTTGAGGGGTGTAGTTTCCAAAATGGGATCACTTCTGGTGGGTTTCCATTGCTTTGATACCTCTGGGGCTCTGCAAATGCGACATGGCACCCGAAAACCAATCCAACAAAATCTGGACTCCAACAAACACATAGCGCTCCTTTCCTTCTGAGCCCTCCCATGAGCCCAAACGGTAGTTTATCACCACAAATGGGGTATTGCCACACTAAGGACAAATTGGGCAACAAAATGGGGTATTTTGTTCCCTGTGAAAATAAGAAATTTTGATCACAAATGACATTTTATTGGAAAAAATGAAATTTTTTTCATTTCACAGCCCAATTCAAATACGTGCTATGAAAAAACTGTGTGGTCAAAATGGTAACAACAACCATAAATTAATTCCTTGAGGGGTGTAGTTTCCAAAATGGGGTCACTATTGGGGGATTCCTACTGTTTTGGCACCTCAACACCTCTTCAAACCTGGCATGCTGCCTAAAATATATTCTAATAAAAAAGAGGCCTCAAAATGCACTAGGTGCTTCTTTGCTTCTAGGGCTTGTGTTTTATTCCACGAGCGCAGTAGAGCCACATGTGGGACATTTCTAAAAACTGCAGAATCTGGACAATACATATTTAGTAGTATTTCTCTGGTAAAACCTTCTTTGTTACAGAAAAAAAAATGAATAAAATTGAAATTCAGCAAGAAAAATGAAATTTGCAAATTTCACCTCCACTTTGCTTTAATTCCTGTGAAATGCCTGAAGGGTTAAAAAACGTTCTAAATGCTATTTTGAATACTTTGAGGGGTCTAGTTTTTAAAATGGGGTGTTTTATCAGGGTTTCTAATACATAGGCCCCTCAAAGCCACTTCAGAACTGAAAAGGTACCTTAAAAAAAAGGCTTTTGAAATTTTCTTAAAAATATGAGAAATTGCGGTTTATGTTCTAAGCCTTGTAACGTCCAAGAAAAATAAAAGAATGTTCAAAAAACGATGCCAATCTAAAGTAGACATATGGGAAATGTGAACTAGTCACTATTTTGGGTGGTATAACCGTCTGTTTTACAAGCAGATGCATTTAAATTCTGAAAAATGCTATTTTTTCAAAATTTTCTCTACATTTTGCAATTTTTCACCAATAAACACTGAATATATCGACCAAATTTTACCACGAACATGAAGCCCAATGTGTCACAAGAAAACAATCTCAGAATTGCTTGGGTAGGTTTAAGCATTCCGACGTTATTACCACAAAAAAAATGAAATATGTCAGATTTGAAAAATGGGCTCTGAGCCTTAACCCCTTAGTGACCACTAATACGCCTTTTAACGTAATTCACTAATGGGCTTTAGGCTAGGCTGACGCCTTTTCACGTCAGCCTAGTCTAAGTCCTGCACGGGTCTCCAGTGCAGGCAGGAGCCGGGGCTCTGCTGTCTGATGACAGCTGAGCTCCTGCTCCAACGCCCGCGATCGAAGTTTACTTCGATCGCGGCCGTTTAACCCGTTAAATGCCGCCGTCAATAGCGACCGCGGCATTTAACTTTGTTTACAGAGGGAGTGCGCTCCCTCTCTCACCCATCGGCGGCCCGCGAATGCAATCGCGGGTCTCCGATGGGGTGTCATGGCAGCCGGGGGACTGATAAAAGCCCCCAGGTCTGCCCTGGACATATGCCGGAGGCACGTCCTAACAGATTGCCTGTCAGATTTACACTGACAGGCAATAATGCTCTGGTATACGAAGTATACCAGAGCATTATAGCAGCGATCGGAACATCGCACAGTAAAGTCCCCTAGTGGGACTAATAAAATCAGTCATCAAAGTGAAATAAAGATTATTAATAAAAAGTACAGTAAAAAAATAAAACCATTTTTTTCCATAAAAAGTGGTTTTATTTAGTAAAAGTGTAAAAAAAAAAAAAAAAAGTACACATGTGTGGTATCGCCGCGACCGTAATGACTCCATTAATAAAGTTAATATGTAATTTAAACCGCAAAGTGAACACCGTAAAAAAAAAACGCCAAAAACTATGGCGAAATTGCAATTTTTTTCCATTGCCCCCCAAAAGTCATAATAAAAATGAATCAATAAGTCCCATGTACCCCAAAACAGTACCATTCAAAACTACGTCTTGTCCCGCAGAAAACAAGCCCAAAAAATCACTACATTGATGGAAAAATAAAAAAATTACGGCTCTTGGAAAGCGACGATGCAAAAACAAATAATTTTAGTTCAAAAGTGTTTTTATTGTGCAAAAGTCGTAAAACATAAAAAAACCTCCACATATGTGGTATCGCCGTAATCGTACCGACCCATAGAATAAAGGTAACATGTTAATTACGTTGCACAGTGAACAGCGTCAATTTAAAAACGCATAGAACAATGGCGGAATTTCAGTTTTTTTTAATAATCCCTCCCAAAAAGGTTAATAAAAGTTAATATAAAAATTATATGTACCCAAAAATGGTGCCATTAAAAAGCACAACTAATCCCGCAAAAAACAAGTCCTCATACAGCTATGTAGACGAAAAAATAAAAACGTTATAGCTCTTTGAATGCGACTATAGAAAAACGAATAAAATAGCTTGGTCATTAAGGCCTAAAATGGGCTGGTCACTAAGGGGTTAAGGCCAAAACTAGGCTGCGTCCTTAAGGGGTTAAGGGCCTTTTACGCCGGTCAAAAATCATCCGGTGCAGCGAGCGCTGATCGCTACCTTATTTACAAAGGGCAATTATCGGCAACGAGCGTTATATGTGTAAAACCTCCTTAGCCGCACTTGAGCCTCTGCTCTCCTCCTCCGGCCTTCCTTATCCTCTGGACCCCTTTTCAAACAAGGTGTCGTCTTCCTTCTCTTCACCAACATTGTTGTCCTCTGCCCTTGTGAATCACTCCTGCCACTTCTTTTTACCTTTACTTATTTTCCCCACCAGCATCGAGTCCCGCTCCCCAGCCTCCTCCACACCTTGTTGCCGCATCCCCATGTGCCGATATTCAAAATGTTAAAATTTTTACCAAAATCAGATTTGTGCTTAATTGAAATGGTGAATTAATTAAATAGATTCAATTACTCGCCCACCCCTAAGTACATTCAATGGACGCCCTGCTCATTCATGAACAGGTGTTTGGACTCGCGTAAGTAAAGAAATACACCACATCCACACAGCTGTGGTCCAAGATGTCTCCCTTGAAGGCCGAAATTAAATTTCAATTCGGATATGTCTGAAAATGACATTGGGGGTGTCAATGGCTTCCGTAGAACCATGGCTGCTCATGTATGACCATCACTCTTCAGTGGGAGTCTATGGAAGTATGGGATTGAGGTTTTCCCGTCTTAGACTTACATGGCAAACGCTTGCTTGGCTGTTTAGGCGCACCTCTCCATTTACCACTTTTATTTGGCGGCCACCTCACCAGATGGATCGGAGAATCCCGGTTCTGGACATAGGTTTGAGCATCTTTTTCATGTTCATAACATATCTTGTGGATAAGCCATAAATGTCTGGGATTGTAGTACCCCTTTACGGTGTGAACTTTTGTAATAATGCAGTCAGTACCACCCGGAGCTCAGGATGCTGCCGCCACAACTTGTCGGTACAGTTTTATAGAATAAATTGTACGTTTGATATACTGGTATGTGCGTTGCATTTAATGGCGCTTTGCTTTGGGGATATTGACACGCTGTATGACTTACCTCGTGCATGCGGGTTATAAATTAGATTTTAAAATCACATTTCATGCAGGAAAACATCCTTTGGAAGACTTATTATCTTTTCCAGAAACGATGGCGACAGAGGCTTCTATGTACAATGCTTTAACTATATCTCGCAATACAAGTGTAGAAAAATAAATGCAAAAAGGTAATACAAAATAGTACCTAGAAAGTTTTTGGATAAAATTAGCAAGTTTTCCTTTCTGTGATTTGCCTGATGGGATTGCTCTGAATTATTTTAAAGGGAATCTGTCAGCAGACTCGAATTTGCTGACCGTGCTATATACAGGATGGGGAGTGTAGCGTAACTATACCGGTGGTGTCAGTCATGCAAGTTGCTTGACTGAGAAATTGACATTTAATGCAAGGGCCACAGGGGCGGTCCCTTGATGTTCAAGTACTCCAGGCTCTCCTCACTGCTCGCTGCTAGCCTCTACCCTGAGTGACGGCTGTAGTGGTCTCCTGTATGGATGCTAGAGCCATCACTCAGAAGGAAGGGGCTGGCAGCATTCAGTGAGGAGAGCCTGGAGCACTTTAACATCAAGGAGCCGCCTCCGTGGCACTCGTGCAACTTGCATGACCGACACCACCGATATAGTTGCACTAAAATCCCCACCCTGTATATAACGCTGTCAGCAGTTTTGTGGATTCAAATGGCAGACCGTTTCCTTTTTAAGCAGCCTATAGTTTCATAAATCTTATGAGATGATGGTGGCAAAAATCTGATCTGCTAAATCACATGATCCTTCTTGGCCAATTAGCCGAGAGGATCTGAGCGCTCAGCCCCATAGACTTTAAATGGAACAGTACTGCGCATGCCCCGCCTCCGCTCTATACAAACTCCTAGCTGCCATCATGTGGCTGCAGGGAAAAGGGGTCCGGGGTTTTTCATTCTGATGAAAAGTGGGCACTCCCAGCTGTCAGACCCCCATCGATCTACTATTGGATAGGTGAAAAACGCTGGAGGCTGGAATACCCCTTTAATAGACAGAGCATGCACTTTTATCGTTGCGTCCATAGTTAAGTAGCATAACATGACCACGTTATTCAATGGTGCTTCCCTATAACGTTCTGCAGCAATTCTTGGGCGATGTGATGTTATGTACCTATAAATGCAATCACTTCGACAGGTGAAGCCCACTGTTGTGTCTTCAAATTTTGCAATTTTTTTAAATTTTATTATTGTTGACGACCCAAAAAGTAATATTGTGGTATTTTGTCCAACCTTGTTCCAACAAGTCTAATTTTATCCATTGATGTGAGATGTTGGCCAAACAATTGTAAGGCTTTCACTTATCTTCCAGGGATCCACCATAACCCAGCCCATTTATTTTATTTTTAAATGGGTTGTCCAGGCAGGCGGTGGTTCTTCACTCTAATGACCTATCCACAGGATAGGTCATCAGTGTATGATCGGTGGGGGTCTGACACCCGAACCCCGCACCAATCGGCCTTCCGACTGCCTCCGGGCGCTGGAAGTTATGCAATGGTCTGTGCTGTAAGCAGATGGCTCCAACCACTGTCTATCGGCCATGCTGGGTTACTGCTCCTATTCACTTGTATAAGAGCAAAACTGAAGCACAGCCGCTATACAATGACCGGAGCCATCTGCTTCCGGCATCATCCACTGTAAGGGTATGTGCACACGCAAAATCAAAAACATCTGAAAATACGGAGCTGTTTTCAAGGGAAAACAGCTCCTGATTTTTAGACATTTTCTTAAGCCACTCGCGTTTTTTACGCCCGTTTTTGGAGCTGTTTTTCTATAGTCAATGAAAAACTGCTCCAAAAATGACCTGTCGGAACAGAACGCCATATTTTCCAATGAAATCAATGGGCAGATGTTTGTAGGCGTTCTGCTTCCGTTTTTTCAGGTGTTTTTTTGAGGCGTAAACGCCCCGAAATACACCTGAAAACACTACGTGTGCACATACCCTATTACTTCTGGCGCCTGGAGGCAGCCAGAACAGCTGATAATCAGAACAGTCATCTGATCATAGCCATATTTTTGAGTCCATGGCGCCATTTTGATGTGAACATGCTGTCCGACCATCTTGAACATGACCTATAGCGGGTAGTGAATTGAGATTGACGTCCGTGAGGTTGAACATGCACAGGCCATTAGACGTCGGATCTTTGTCCTTGTCAGCTTGATGGTTCCTTCTTGCTTAGCTGCCGTTGACATTTCCACTAATTAATCGTTAGAGTATCAACACCTCCCCGGAGACTAACAATGAGGTTTAATTAGAAGATTTTCCAAAGGGTTCAGGATGTGGGTCACCCCCGTGACATCACTGCCGACACCTTATGTGCAAGTCTTTGACGCTCATAGTATTTGATTGGTAGGCATTGAAGTTTATCTTGATGTCTGAAAATCCAGAGACCTGTGAAGGAAGCCAAAAAATTGACCAACCAAGGTTGGTTTCTCCGGCTTTGTCGTTGTCAGTTCATGCTAAAGTCTGGTGAGGTGGCCTAACTTGAGGGTGTAATTGCACCCACTAAACGGCGTGCCAGTCAGAGGCTGGTTGAGAAAAAATTGCCAAATATATCCCTTCTGTCTATGAGCCCTCACCCTGCAGCGTCTCATTATGAAGCCTACGGTCATATAACCGCCTTAAATTATTGAAGTCCTGATCACATGATTAACGTTCATTCATAAAATCTTGTCTTTCGCAAATTCTACAGCAACACGGAGATGTCATCTTCTGCCTGCACTTTGATCCATTATGTATATCAGATGTTTCAGATTTTTTCATTTGTAGAATAAAAAATGCTTAGTTTCTTTTTTGTCTTTGAACTTCTTAAGGTTTGAGGCCAAGACGTCTTGCGATATAATCTAAATGAGCTGTAAAAATATGAGCATTTTGAGTGAGCAGTAAAATTAATCTATATGAGATCTTTAGCCCTAAAAAAAAAAAAAATGAATATTAGGATTTAAGTATGGCTTTATTTTTGCAAATTAAAGGGGTTGTGCAAGATTAGAAAAACATGGCTGCTTTCCTCCAAAAACAGTGCCACCTTTGTGCACAGGTTGTGTGTGGTATTGCAGCTTAGCCCTATATAACATGCTTTATTTCCGCTCCGTTAATGTTGTTTTGGAGGCAAGGTGGTTGGCTCATTTGCACCATCTAGATTTAGTTTTTAAAGGGATTGTCCCAGAATCAATAATTTATAGCTATTAAAAGGATAGGCGATCGTTTTCAGATCGCTGGGATGCGTTAATATGGGGTTCGTGAAGTCTATGGAAATAATGGAAACCGACGAGTATAATGCAGTGAGGATTGTCTGGGGGTTCGGAACCCCGTTCTCATGATCAGTGGGGGTGCCAGCAATCAAAAAATTGTACTCAAAAATTTTTTCTGAGAAAATGTAGTCCCACATGGCACCCGTTCAAATGTTTTAGGCAACCATGTAATACACAGTTGTGTCGAGTCCTCCAGAGCAGGGACACTCTTTGCAGCATTTTGCCACCCATGCTAATAGAGGGTGGTCCAGAGTGGGGAACCGCACTCTGACATCCATATACCGTAATGTCACATATACAAAGTGCCCTACCCCTCAGTGCTGCCAGTGACATGGATGGAACGATCTCTGTCCATATACTGATAAAGAATGGGTCTATAACAAAAAAAGTCTTTGTTACTTAAAGGACAGTTAGGCCAAATGCACATGATGCGTACTACATGTGGATTTGCCACGCATATTTTTACCCTTTCACCTATGACCGCACCCCTGGAGAGATGTCCCATCCGTTGGACAGGAAACCTGAGGATATAAAAAGGGACACACCTCTCCATACACCCAGTCAGGTTTCCTGTCCTCGGGATCGAAGTATTGTCCTGAAGAAAAACACTTCTCCCGGGGTTGCAGACCCCCTAGCAAGGTCTTACCTTATTTTCACTAGGGGTGCTCTGAAAGGTGTAAGTCTCCTTTGGAGGGAGCAAGCTTAAGCCTGGTACAGGTACTCCTTCCTCTCCCGGTCCATCGCCTCCCTCCTTGGAGGTGGTTTAAGGTCCAGACGGTGGTCCTTCCTCTGGCGGGGAGCGGTTTCCCAGGGTCATGTTCGGCTCTCTGGGCTGTACCATGCCCAGCGTTGGCAGCTTCCGGCACATTCACTGGAGACTTCCGGTCGCCGCGATGCGTCACTTCCGGCGGGGTGACACGTCCAACACTCCAGGAGGTGGTGGTCCTGGTGACCCTTGTGGGGGGGAGGTGCTCCCAGCCAATCCAAGGCCTATTTAGGCCTGAACAGCAGGAGCTTCGGTCTACAGTCGTCTTCCTCCATTATGGAAACGCCAGGAGAAGCACCAGGACGCACTGACCGCTCGGTCACAACCAAATCCTCCAGTCCGGTACTTGAGGAAGGCAGGGCTATGGGTTAAGATAAAAAAAAACAAAACCTCTTCCATACTAAACACTGTTCCCCTTTCTTTTGTACGTATGTTTAGGTCAGAGATTGTCCTAGGAAAAAACAGGATAAGGCCCACAACAAGGAATGTGCTATGTGTAAAAAGAAACTAGCATCATCCTATAATAAAAGGCTTTGTCAGAAATGTTTAGACAACATTATCTCGGAAGAGTCTACAAACTTCGCCTTAAACAGGCTCTGTCACCAGATTTTCAAACCCCTATCTCCTATTGCAGCAGATCGGCGCTGCAATGTAGATTACAGTAACGTTTTAGTTTTTTTCAAAAACGAGCATTTTTGGCCAAGTTATAAGCATTTTTATCTTTATGCAAATGAGCCTTTCTTAAGTACAACTGGGTGTGTATTGTGTGTGTACATCGGGGCGTTTTTACTTCTTTTACTAGCTGGGCGTTGTGAATAGAAGTGTATGATGCTGACGAATCAGCATCATCCACTTCTCTTCGTTAACACCCAGCTTCTGGCAGTGCACAGACACACAGCGTGTTCTCGAGAGATCACGCTGTGACGTCACTTCCTGCCCCATGTCCTGCATCGTGTCGGACGACCCCCCCACCATGGACCCTTTGGCGTCATTGTTGGTCTCTATTTTTAGGGTCGTTTTGGGGCCTGAAGAGAAAGGCCTTATTGAGGACCTAAAGCCCTGTCCCCTAGGGTTAGGTCTTTTGTTATTAGGCCTTTTGGAGTGAAAGGAAATCTTTTGTTGGCCTTGCCTGTGTAGGGAACCCCTTCTTGCTATCTGACGCTTTTTCCAGTAGGTCGTCAAGCGGGGGTCCAAAAAGATAATCTCCAGAGCAGGGAATAGCGCACAGCTTCCCTTTGGATCCAGTGTCTCCTTTCCAGGTTTTTAGTCAGATAGCTTGTCTAGCGGAATTTGACAGGGCTGATGATCTGGCGGAAAGGCGTACAGAGTCTACTGAGGCATCTGCCAAGAAATCTGCAGCCTTAGAAAGTATTGGAAGGGAGGATAACATTTGATCCCTAGAGGTCTTGTCTTTTAGATGAAGCTCTAATTGTGCGAGCCAAATTTTCAGAGATCTTGCCACACAGGTGGCTGCAATGCCCGGATTGAAGGCCCCTGTAGAAGCTTCCCAGGTCTTTTTTAGATAGAAGTCGGCCTTCCTATCCATAGGGTCACACAAGGAGCCTAGATCTTCAAAGGGAAGGGAGTGTTTCCTTGAAATTTTAGCTACTGGGGCATTGAGTCTAGGGGTATTATCCCAGTCTTTACATACATTGTCCACAAAGGAAAACTTCCTTTTGCGGAATTTGGGAATACCTGCTTTCCTAATCAGGACTTTTCCATTCTCTTTTAATGATGCTGGTTATGGTCCTATGGATGGGAAAGGTTCTATTCTTTTTAGGCCCCAGGCGATGTGTCCTCGCTCGTCTGACACGATGCAGGACCTGGGGCAGGAAGTGACGTCACAGCGTGATCTCTCGAGAACACGCTGTGTGTCTGTGCACTGCCAGAAGCTGGGTGTTAACGAAGAGAAGTGGATGATGCTGATTCGTCAGCATCATACACTTCTATTCACAACGCCCAGCTAGTAAAACAAGTAAAAACGCCCAGATGTACATACACAATACACGCCCAGTTGGACTTAACTTTAAACACGCCCAGTTGTACTTAATAAAGGCTCATTTGCATAAATATAAAAATGCTCATAACTTGGCCAAAAATGCTTGTTTTTGAAAAAAAACAAAAAACGTTACTCTTATCTACATTGCAGCGCCGATCTGCTGCAATAGGAGATAGGGGTTTGAAAATCTGGTGACAGAGCCTCTTTAAGTATCAGAGATATTGTATGGGCAGAAGTTAGAAACTCGCTAAAGTCCCTTAAAAGGAAAAAAGATTTACCATCTGCCTCTTCTAGCCGGATAGATTCTGATTCCTCAGCTGAGGAGGATTCTCAACTAGAAGAAGGGGAATACAGCTCCTTAGATTCCTCAGGTGAAGATGAGGCAGGGAGGAATTTGTTCCCAACAGAAGACATAGACCTACTCCTCAAGACTGTAAGGGCTACTATAAACATTGATGATCCTAAGGAACCTCGGTCTGTCCAGGGCATAATGTTTCAAGGCCTGGGGCCTAAAAAGAATAGAACCTTTCCCATCCATGGGAACATAACCAGCATCATTAAAAGAGAATGGAAAAGTCCTGATTAGGAAAGCAGGTATTCCCAAATTCCGCAAAAGGAAGTTTTCCTTTGTGGACAATGTATGTAAAGACTGGGATAATACCCCTAGACTCAATGCCCCAGTAGCTAAAATTTCAAGGAAACACTCCCTTCCCTTTGAAGATCTAGGCTCCTTGTGTGACCCTATGGATAGGAAGGCCGACTTCTATCTAAAAAAGACCTGGAAGCTTCTACAGGGGCCTTCAATCCGGGCATTGCAGCCACCTGTGTGGCAAGATCTCTGAAAATTTGGCTCGCACAATTAGAGCTTCATCTAAAAGACAAGACCTCTAGGGATCAAATGTTATCCTCCCTTCCAATACTTTCTAAGGCTGCAGATTTCTTGGCAGATGCCTCAGTAGACTCTGTACGCCTTTCCGCCAGATCAGCAGCCCTGTCAAATTCCGCTAGACAAGCTATCTGACTAAAAACCTGGAAAGGAGACACTGGATCCAAAGGGAAGCTGTGCGCTATTCCCTGCTCTGGAGATTATCTTTTTGGACCCCCGCTTGACGACCTACTGGAAAAAGCGTCAGATAGCAAGAAGGGGTTCCCTACACAGGCAAGGCCAACAAAAGATTTCCTTTCACTCCAAAAGGCCTAATAACAAAAGACCTAACCCTAGGGGACAGGGCTTTAGGTCCTCAATAAGGCCTTTCTCTTCAGGCCCCAAAACGACCCTAAAAATAGAGACCAACAATGACGCCAAAGGGTCCATGGTGGGGGGTCGTCTTTCCCTGTTTTTCAAGGATTGGCAGAAAATATCAGCGGATCCTAGGAATCCTAAAGACAGGGTACGTGCTGGAGTTCAGGTCTCTTCCCCCCAGACAGATTTTTTTCCCTCAAGGTTTTTAAGGGACCCAGAGCAGCAGAAAGTCCTAGAATTAGATGTCCTGACACTCATTAAAAAAAAGGAGTCCTAATTCAGGTTCTAAGCACAGACACAGGTCAGGGCTTTTATTCCCCTCTCTTCCTGGTGAGCAAACCAGGAGGAAAACACAGGGTCATAATAAACTTAAAAGGATTAAATCTTTATCTGACCTACAAGAAATTTGCGCATGGAGAGTATTGCTTCAACTATAAATCTCCTCTCCAGGGATTGTGTGATGGCATCAATAGACCTGGATGATGCTTACTACCACGTACCCATATGTCAGCATCATCAAAAATATCTGAGGGTAGCAGTGACCCTCAATGGGTCTTTACTTCACCTACAATACAGAGCCCTCCCCATTGGCATCTCACAAGCTCCAAGGGTATTCTCGGAACTAATAGCGGAAATTACCTCTTACATCCGGACGAACGACCTCCTCCTGATCCTGTACCTGGACGATTTTTTGTTGGTCGCAGAAACATCTCCGACCTTGACCCTACAAAAAGTTTGCGCTATATTAGCAAGGTTAGGATGGAACATAAATTAAAGAAAATCAAATTTAAACCCATCAAACAGATGCGTATTCCTAGGAATTCTGCTGCACTCCTCCAAGCAGATGTCCTTCCTTCCAGAAGACCAAATCTATCCCCTGATAGACGGAGTATCAGAAATCTACCTAGGCCATATGACCTCTTTCAGGAAAGCTATGTCCGTCCTGGGCATCATGACATCATGCATCCCAGCTGTACTATGAGCTCACTTCAGGTCCAGGGCCCTACAGTGGGATATTTTAAATAAGTATAAATGTAATAAATAAATATTATGTACAAGATGGGCCACTTATAATGTGGTGACAGAGCCTCTTTGACACCAACTATTGTTATAGATGTTTAGTGCACCGTTGCAGAAATTTCTGTTGGTTTAAAGAGCTTCTACTCCTAAATAATGGGTCTTGTCCTACTATTCTGCACAGTATTTCCCTTGATAGAGCAGCAGTTTGTGCTTCAGAGCTGCTCTTCCTTTTGTATACTTGGATAGGTAGTATCAGCCACATTGTGAAGTAAAGAAACTGAGCTTTGTGGTCACCCAGGTAAATATAAGTATAAAAAGACTCTTGCCTGCCCTCTACTGTCTCTTCCTTTTGTACCCTTCACTAGTAGTCATTCTGCAATCTACATACAAATTTGAGCAATTTTTCAAATACGGTTTTACTTTTTTTGTACTTTTATATTGAGGAATTTTGGGTTATCTTCTATGTTCAACGCTGTTTTTAGAATACTACAGGTTGCCCTTGGCAACAGACTACAGTTTTGCCCCACCACGCTGTCAGGTATACAATATAACCGCTTGACTCTAACTGTGGCCTCCAAATTTACACAGCAAATTGCTCTCTCTTAAAATAATTCTGAGTACAATGTTTCTTTCAGGCACCATAATCTCCTCCAGAATTAAGCCATTAGCCGTTACTTTGTAGTTTTATTTTCTTATGTCTATGAAAGCTCTGCTGGGCACCAGAAAAATCTAATTGGCTCCAGGAGTGGTCTAAAAGGGATCTACAAGCAACATTAAAGGTGTTCTATAAGGAAAAAAAAAAAAGTCTGCTTAATATTTGCCCCTGAAACAGCACCGCCAAAGGTTGTTTCTGGTATTGCAGCTTAGCCCTATTCCCTTTTTTTAAAAGAAGGAAAATTGTATCATTACATGCCGGACATCCAAATGAATTTCCGTCCCGCCCTGCCAAAGTGGGGGTTTCCGTTCTGGCACGTAGGGGGGAGTCCTGCGCGGGGGACCAGCTCTATAATGTCTATATGTCCTAATAGGTCATATGGACAGGGGTTTAACCTCTTTAACAGTCAGGTTAGCTGTTGCAGAAATGCTTGTGTTCTCCTCTCCGTCATTTCCACACGTGTACAGTGCAATCTGGATGTGGAAAAGTGCCGATAACTTGCCGAGAACAATTATGTGCGCCCTCCCCCTCCTTGTGTGAATCATCCTCCTGATCCATGTAAGCTTTTTACTTCCATCTTCCCCCGTCATCTTCATTTCCACTCTCCCACATCCATGACGGGTCTCTGTTGATAACGACGGCTGGGAGCTCAGCTTGCCCCAAGATTCTAGATTATTTCCTAATATTTCTGAAATGAGTCAGAACATTTCACTTTATCTGTTTTGACCACAGAGGAAATGGTTTTTGATTAAATCTTATATGATTTCTTCTTCACAAACCTTTATACTGTTAAACCTCGACTTCTCATCTTGATAGCCGACTGGTTACGTGGGGGGAAGTGATGTTTTTAAAATGTGTATCTATGAAGGGTCTGCCTTTTTATTTTTCCAGAAGCAGCGCCACTTTTGTCCGTGGGCTTGCGTTGGGTATTGCAGCTTAGCCCCAATTAACTTGAATGCTGCAATACCAGGCACAGCCCATGTACAAGAGTGGCGCTGTTTCTGGGGGGGGGGAGGAAACACTTTCTCATTTCAGACAAACCCTGATAGGTTGATATTGTACCTTTATTGATATATTGCAAATAACTATCAGGACAGGAGAGACATTTGTGCCTCTTATAGAAGATTGCCTGGACTGGATTCATCTGTAACAAGCTTTCAGCGGTAAATTGTATGAGATCTATATGTTTTTAAAGGTGTTATGGAGACAACTCCTTTTTTATGTAGATCAGCCGTTTTTACTAGGCCACTTCTTTCTTTACAGTGCCCCCTGCTGTGGAAATGTAGCATTACATGGCGGCCATTTAAACCGGATAGCTCTCCGGTATGATGTTCTTATAGATGTCCATGTGCCCTAATAGTGCATATGGACTGGGGTTGTCTTCATGAGACAACCCCTTTTTAAGCCTCTGTATGTAAAAACAAGATTTCCATTCACTGACTGCAAGCAGCAACTGATGAGAGATAGAAAGACTATCCAGTATATCCGCAAGGTTTTCATATACAACGATTAAAGGAAATCTGTTAGTTATGAGGCCTCAGAAATGCTGACCGTGATATGGGGGGGGGGGGGGGAGACATCATAACCACAACTTTTGTCTCCTGACCGAGAAGCCGATGGTTGGTTCCCCCAGTGTGGCGGTCGAAGTGTCACTGTCTGTTCTGAGTGACTGCTCTATTGGCCAATCAAGAGGCCGCTAGAGCCCACCCTCTACACTAGAATCCCCTGCGTCCAATGGGAGATCTGCTTGGACTTTGCTGAATTTCAAGGGTAACTAAACTTTCAGAAAACTTCTGACATGTCATAGTGACATGTCAGAAGTTTTGGTCGGTGGGGGTCCAAGCACTGAGACCCACACCGATCGCTAGAACTCAGAAGCGCCCGGGTGAGCGCTCAGCCACTTTAGTTTCTGATCAGCTTTTTTCTGAAAGTCGATGTAACGGTGTAAGGGCTCATAGGCTTTCCATTGAGTCCGTATACCGTTACATTGGCTTTCTGAGAAAAGCCGATCAAAAACCAAGTGGCTCAGCGCTCACCCGGGCGCTTCTGCTTCTACGTTTTAGCACGGGGTCTCATTGCTCGGACCCCCACCGATAAAAACTTCTGACATGTCAGAAGTTTTCTGAACATTTAGTTACCCTTTTGTCATTTCTTTTAGGCAATTGAGCTTCTCCGTTTTTGTATATTGACTTAAAATCTATATTTCTAGTCTCATAGGCCATTGAAGAGAATCTGAACACCTGTAATATGTTATTCTTTTTACGCGGCGCCCCCTATTTTCCATGACATGATAAGCGACTATTGGCCCAGAGCGGTTTACTCTACAGAAAACTAAAGCGCACACGGATTTTATGCAGAGAAGGCAGTAAAGTTAAACATCGTCCCATAAAACTGTGACGACCTGCAATAAACCGTGGATTTTATAGGTTATCTATTCATTTACAGGTAGATTTTGTAGTCTAGTAATTCGAGGGTTCCTCCAGCAGAAAACAAGAGGGTCTAATCTCTATCTATTCAGCGTGACCACTCATTTCCAGTTGACCCTCTTTACCGTTTGTTATCGCTGCTGTTTATTGGGCCATTTTATAAAAGAAATATCATAATTTTTTTTTAATCCCGCATCAAATTGTTTAATAATTTAACTATAGGGGGCAGTGGACATGTACCACTTGTATACAGAGTTTTGGCTCTCTTGTTTGTCAATGAGGAGGAAGACCCTGGCAGGTTTGTACCTGGCTATCTCTTTCGGTATCTGCAACGGGGGTCATCCGCCACCTCTAGGCAGAGAATCAATGGTCCCTGGCATCCAGGCGGAGAATCAATGGAGAGATGTGCTCACGCACATCTCCGCACAAGCAGGCCTGGCTGTTTTTGTAACTCGCTTAGGACTCAATAGAGATTGCGGGTTTTTCCCATTGAAGTCAATAGCAGATGTTCTTTGCAGCAGAAAATCAGCGTTTCTGCCGCAGGAAACGCAACTCAGAAAAAAACTAAAAATCTTATACTTACCCAGAATTCTGTGCTTCTTCGTCCAAGCCGGCCTCCTGGGATGACCTTTCATCGCATGTGACCGCTGTAGCCAATCACAGGCTGCAGCAGTCACGTGGGATGAAGTGTCATCCCAGGAAGCCGGGCTGCAGGATGGCGGAGGGACGCGTCGCCGCGGCTACGTATGAATTTTTTAATTGATTTATTTGGGTGCATTTTCCCGCATAAGACATTCCGGTCGAAAAACGGCACCACAGTTTTTCGGCCTGAACTCCCTGCGGCGCACACGGCAGGATATGCGGTGTGCTTTTATGCAGCGTATCCGCCCTGTGTGAACATAGCCTATTAGTTAGGAAATTAACCCCTAGAGCACAATAGTTCTTCACCAGGTGCCTAAACCAGGCTTAACCAAACAATGCATCTCTTCTGACGGCATCCTCTGTACCATGTCCCAGCTAATAACCCGGTTTTATGAAATCTTTTTTTTGTTGCCCACAGAAACTGCGCCACTTTTGTGGCCGTGTCCGGTATTGCAGCTCCGCTCCATTTAAGTAACTTAAAGGGGTTGTCCAGTCTAGAAAAACCATTCTCATACACCCTATTAGGTAATTCTAGCTAATAAAGGTGGTCCTCTGTTCAGGATCCTCATCTCTTGGCCAGAGTAGAGGGCAGTTCTAAAGAGCGTCTCTCACTCTGGACGACTTGCACAGGCAACCCATTGATTTGAATGGGCACTGTGTAATGCTTCATTTCTCCTGAGGTGGCGCTGCAGGTAAATTTGAACACTTACAGATGATCGCTGGGGCTTTCAGCAGGGGGACACTTCCTGATCTGCTTATTGTCAAAGGACCCTTCTAACAAGTAGGTAAGTACCCTTCCTCCCCCACCCGGCCTTCTAGAATTGACAGGTCTCTCCCTCTTTGTGTTTAGAGCAGTGTTCTTGTTTTTTGACAGCTTCTCTTGGACCTGACGTTGGCTGTTTACGATTGGATAAGAACGAGTCCTCTGTCGTGGCACTTTTTGCAGTTGGGCTGTTGATTTCCGCTCTTGCCTGCCTTGAGTACATTACTTGCCAATTTATTTTTGTAGCTATTATATGAGAGTCCACTCTGCTCTTGATGTATTTTTACAGTCTCTATCCTGCCTATGAGTCAGATAATATATTTATTTATTTTTATGGTCCATGCCGCTTTTTGTTTTATTTCTCCTTCCTTTGTTTTTCTGTGTGTCTCGGTTTTGTGATTCACAGCCCCCGTACATTCGAACATAGGTTTGAACAATATTTCGCAGTGAAGATATTGTCTACATAGAAAGTTGAGAACCTTTGCAAACACTTTTCTTATCTTGTGTGTAAGGCTCTGTTCACACCTGCTCTATAACATTTTGTTGGGGTTGCCGTCAACTACAGAAACTTGACTTACCCCAATGAGGGGTCAATGAAGTCAGCCCGTCTCTATTCGGACTTGTCATACAGATTAGTTGTGCGTTATAACGTGAAGCCATGACACCAGTGTGAACAGAGCCTTAGGCTGGCCATACACATTAGGTAGTTGTTGGCAGATCCCGTTGATAATATATATGTGGGAAGCCTGACTGTCGCCCACTGCAGGAGAAATACGGATCAGCCATGTTGAGTGTCTGGCAGTGGCTTATCACCCTCTCCCTATGTCAGTCCGGAGAGATAACGGTCTCGTTCAGGCATCAACGCTAATTAGGCCCTATTCAGACTAGCGTTGGAAAACTCGCCTGTGTTTCATCAGGAAAAAACTGACTATTTTCCGTTTGAGTTCAATCAGTATTGTCCTTTTTTTTTTTTTTTTTTTTCACGTGTCTCCTAGGAACCCATATAGTCCTACTGACTTGAATGGGTGAGATACCAATTATGTTTATTTTTTACAGTACTTTTGGGAAAAATTGGAAAATAGTTTTTTATTTCACTTTTTTCATCTTTTTTTTTTTTTTTTTTTTTTTTTTCTATAATCGTAAAAACTTGAACTAATTTAAATTTTTTTTTTTTTTTTTTTTTGTAGTCCCACTTGCCAACTTGAACACACAAAGTTGTTTTTTTTATTGACACTTTCTTACTGTAGTGGGTGCTGCCATTTTTTATTTCATCTGTGTATGTGTCTCTTAACGACACAGATGGAATACGGCAGCACAGTGCATAGGACGCAATGAACGGGAGTCGTCCATTGCCTCTGCTATCTGGCTCTACTGCACAGCGGCAGGTCGGTCACACAGCAGAGAAGCCGGGAGATAGCAGGCGCCATTATGAAGACCGGCTGCACTGCAGGTAGTGTGTGTGTGTGTGTGTGTGTGTGTGTGTGTCTTTCTTTCTTTCTTTTCTCTCCTTTTCCTTTCGGACGGTGTGCAGACTGTGATCAGGTGAGGTATCCGTCGGGGAGGAGACTGTCAGCAGCAGATGGTTATTCCTATCACAGAGTGGTGTGACAGTCTCCTCTACTGCGGAGGAGACCGTCAGCAAAATTGTATGGGGACGCTGGAGGAGAATGTCAGCAGTATTGGGTGGTGATGCTGGAGGAGAATGTCAGCAAGATTGTATGGTGATGCGTCCCCACCCAATCCTGCTGACAGTCACCTCCAGCGTCACCATACAATCTTGCTGACAGTGATGCTAGAGGAGACTGTCGGGCAGTATTGGGTGGTGATCCTGGAGGAGACTATCAGCAGGATGGAGGTATAAAGACATTTAGCAGGAGAGGCATGTCAAATGCGCAAAAAAAAGTGTCAAATACCTGTCAACTGAAAAGTCATTCACTTCACTTTCATCATTCTAAGGGTATGTTCACACGCAGTGTTTTCAGCCGTTTTTCGGGCCGCAACGTCCCAAAAAACGTCTGAAAAATTGGAAGCAGAACGCCTCCAAACATCTGCCCATTGGTTTCAATGGGAAATACGGCGTACTGTTACGACCGTGCGTTTTTTTTACGCGGCCATTTTCCAAAGACAGCATGTAAAAAGACGCCTGCCAAAAAGAAGTTCATATTACTTCTTGGGACGTTTTTGGAGCCGTTTTTTTCTTTCACTCTATAGAAAAACAGCTCCAAAAACGGCCGTAAAAAACGCCGCCAAAAACGCGAGTTTGAGTAAAAAATGGCTGAAAATCAGGAGGTGTTTTCCCTTTGTTTAGGAAGCATGTGAAGATAGCCTTAGCCTTTTGGTGTGTCCTATAGCTTCTGCGAGCTGCATTTCAACAATCATACCCAAAATGGCTGCCGGACACTGCTTAGCAATTTGACACCTTTTCCTGGCTTGTAGGAGGGGGGGGGGTGAGATTCCCACCCACATTTACGGCAGCTGTGAGTCAGGTTGCTTTGCCTTATTCACCTTACTGTAATTCTGGGAAGAGCGCCCTCTGGTGGCCAACATAGGAAAACATGTCAAATTATTATTTAATTTTGAATACTTTCCACCATGTGGAAAAAAAAAAATAAATTACAGTAAAAAGCGTGAAAAATATAATAGAAATAAGTAACTTACTTAAAAAAAAAAAAAAAAGTTTCATTTGTGACACATTCCCTTTAAAATAGAACTGATGCTGATCCACAGTTTACCCCATAACTGTGCAAAACACACAATGCCCCCATAACAGTGCAAGCAACATTTCTCCCATAATGCTGCGAATCGCACAGTGGCCCCCATGCCAGCCACACAGTGCCACATTAGTACTTCCTTTTCCCTTCTCCGGCTGGCCGTGCCACCCCTTGCCAGCTCCTAACATGGAAGATACTTGTGAGCAACCACTTGATTGTGTTACATTTATCTTCTAAGTCTTGCACTGGTATCTATGATTGGTGCAGGGAAGAGGGAAAGGATATTCGGTCTATACAAGTATAGCTGTGTCCTGATGGTTGGGGGATGCACAGGACGTCATTGTGGGCCGCGGATTGTGCACTCCTGCTCTATACAGACACTGAACCAGCAGGGGTCTGTTGAGAGATGTAGTTTGGTCTGAAAGCCAGCCAAGTAGGTTGATATGACTCAAGATTAGTGCAAGAGTTTGCAGAGTTGCTCGTCATTGCACATGAGTTATAGTTGGTGATAAGCCTTCTTCTGATCTCCGAAAGTGAACATTCGTGATGCAACCTCATCGGGACATCAACTTAGTCCCGAAATCTTACATATTTAGTGCCAGTCTAGTTATTTTATAAATTGTCTTCGAACATCACTCTTGTACTGATTGTTGATAGAGCAGGTGTTACTGAACAAGTAACCTTTTAAATGCCAAGGCACTGATGCCAAGGATCTTGGCCATGACTAAAGCCATGACGTTGGGGCTTGAAGTCCTTGAGGATGGATGGGGTGTCCGTTATGGAGGATGGGTGGTGCGCCCATTTAAGAATCATGGATATTTAAATCTTTGAGGGCAATGTATAAATCACAAAGGCTGCAATGGGTGCACTTCATTTTCACTCGATATTCTGATGAGAGCTCAGCCAATGGTGATGAGACGGCTTATTCTGATTCATGCTCGTGCAGCGGACTGTCTCTAATGCGTTGTGCATATTGTAACACACAGCTTTTAAGACGGTGAGGCGGGGGACACTGCTGTCGTGGAAGAAATGGTCACACCTGAGACTCTCCAGAATGTACATTTAGTAGGTCACATCCTTGAAGGCTACCAGGTCTATTCTCCAAGGCTCTTACGTTTTTCTTCGCTGCTGCCGTTGTGCGGTAACTATTTCCGAGCCCTGTTATTGATCAGCATTGCTGTATATCTATTCAATAAACAAGTGATGCAAGGAGGAAAAAAAAAATCCTGTTTGGATTGAATCATGTACTGCAGATTGTCCTTGAACTTTTGCTTAGCAACGGTTCTGAGCCTCCAGATAAAAGCATGGATGTCGCCATGTTTGAAGCCATTTGGAATGCTTTTGTCCTTTTCAGGCCAATAATGTAGGTGCACAGGGAATGCAGGAGGCGGCTCATTTCATAGTGAAATAGGATTAAAAGGACTGGTCTCTTGTCACAGTTAACTAGGCTTCCTTCCAGCTCATCTCCACTTGCATCTGAAAACTTCCATGTACTAATAATGATTTCTGTTCTTAAGACTGCAAAGTATTCAGTTAGAGCAGCGGTTTGCTCTCCAGACTTGCTGCTGTTGTAACTGGGGACAAAAACTTGCAGCCATTGTCGGCCATTTTGCAGACTATGGGCAACGATTTATGGTCACCCGGTCACTGAGCATACATATGTGTACTAAAACACACACTGCACTTATCTGCCCTCCTCCTTCTTTTTTTTTTTTTTTTTTTTTTCTTTTGGCAAATCTGTCTCTTGTGCCACCTTCAATAGCTGTTGGCCGAACGCACGTTTGGCAGAAAAGCTATTTCTTCTGACCTTACCATACACATGCACATTCAGTGCGTAACTCAGTACATATATTTTTCCTGGACTGTTCCTTTAAATGTATTCCGCTGAATTGTTCACACCAGCTATTTTTAATTTTTTTTTTATTTGGTGCTTTAATTTCAGACTTAATTATAAGAGATGTGTGTTGTTGTGATAAGAACAGTTTTTTGCTGTAGTTTTCTGCAGGATCTTTATCCAAGCGTTACATGCTTAATCTCTTGCCCTCAGGCGGAAAATGTCTCCGTACATAAGATTGTTCACCAGCTAACCCACCGAATTTCTGATCCAAGAATACGGTTAGGCACTGAATACATGAAGTTTTTCCTCTTCATTTTTGGATTCTGACTGTACGGAAGGAGGAACGGTGATATCCTCACTTTGAAATATCCAAAACAAGATTAAAGAGGACCTGACACCACTCCTGACACGTCTTTAAATAATTGTAGTCACCATGAAAAAAACCACCATATTTTCTTAGAACTCTACGTTGTGCCGCTACTCTCTTATTCTTCCTAGAAATGTACAAATAAATTGACCGTTGGGTATTACCAGTTAGGTGGGGGTCCCTACAAAGACTGACACTGTATAATCAGTGCTGACCGTTCCAGATTTAGCGACACACCCCATTGACGAGGGGAATAGTGACACCCAGTTGTCAATTTATTCATACTTTCTAGGAGGAATAACAGATGAGCTTCACAAAGCAGACTTCTAAGAAAAGGTGCTCCAGAATTGTTATTCTTTTATGGAGAATACAAGTATTTACTCAAATAGACGTGTCAGAAGAGGTGACAGGTCCTCTTTAACTTTGGGTCTGGCCATTTGTGGTTCAAGTGGAAGAATAGTCTTGATTTGGACAAGGATCCATTTGTTTCCCTTGCCGTTTATGGCCACGTCCTGCTCACTACACTCTAAGACATCATTGCAGGTCTTATTCCTCCTCTCTTTTGCAATTCGATACTGTTGTAGGGCCAAAAGATGAAGGAATTCTGACCTCTGCCGCTCGAAGATGTGATTTATAATTTGCTGTATTTGTGCTGCCTTTACTGTCAAATATTCACATCCTATTTGTAGTTTTGACTACCTTCCCCCTCATCTGTTCTACTGTTACATCTACGGGAATGATCTTTACTATATTGTAGTAACTCTTACAGTCCAGATACATGTCATCCTTTGTCAAGTTGTTAAAGGGGTTGTCCAATCTCCAAAAATTAATGGCCCATCCTCAGAATAGGCCATTAATATCTGATTGGTCAGAGGCCAAATCCCGGCACCCCCGCCAATCCGCTGTTTTGAAGGGGCCGAAGCTCCCGTACCAGCGCTTTTTCCCCTTCATTTCCTTTGCTCACACTGTGTATCGCTAAGACACTTGTAGCGGCAATTGACAGTGTTACAGCCTTCTCCCATTCACTTCAATAGGAGAAGGCTGCAATACTGTGAACCGCCACTACAAGTGTGTCGGTGATTCTCAGTGTAAACAGCAAAGGAAATAAAGAGGAAGCAGTGCTCGTAAAAACGCTGCGACCCCTTCAAGGCAGTTGATCGGCGGAGTGCTGGTAGTTGGACCCAGACCGATCCAATATTGATGGCCTATCCAGAGGATAGGCCATCAACTCTTTGGGATTGGACAACCCCTTTAAAGAGTAACAGTTGTTTTATGAAACCTTTGGCATGTCAGAAATTTTGATTGATGGGGGACGGTTGGGGAAACAAAGGGCTGAGCGTATCTTCTCAAGTGCAGTGCCCCTTCGGCTGTATTGTGATCACTTCAGGTCTTCTTGGAGGGATGGAGTTATCGGAAGACGGGCACATAGACTTCTATAAGGCGTCTTCTGCTGACCACACCTCCCCGAGGAGATCCGAAGTGATCCAATCACAGCTGAAGGAGCACTGCACTTGACTGAGCGGTTTTTCCCCTTTTGTTTCAGCGATCGGTGGGGGTTTTAGCACCCTGTACCCCACCGATCAAAACGTCTGACGTCTCACTATGACTTATTAAAAGTATTATGATACGTCCGTTACTCTTTTTAAAGTGTCTATTCAGTTAGTTTCTGAGAGAGTGACTACCAATATGGTCCCCATTACTGTTCACACAGGGGTTGTCACCCAACATTCCTAGTGGCAAATCTGCCTAGTTATACATTAATATGGGAGCATGGGATTTTTACGTCAAAACTAGACCAACTTTTTCTAAAAATGTTAGAACTGAGGAATGGATGAAACCTTTGACAGCTTGATCAAAGCAATTCAGAAATTTCAGATTTGATGGTAATCATCAAATGGGATGGGTTATGCCAACTGGACAACCCTAAAGCAACTGATGATTGGCAGGGAAGCTTCATGCGGCTACTCATTTCATGGAAACTAAGTTTTACTTGGCATCCATGTAATAAATGGTCACGCATTCTGCCAGAGTTGTAGCCGCTCTTTGTGCTGGGTCGCTAACTATGACTCCTATAAACCTTAATGGGGCATATTAAGAGGGGTTGTCCAGAAGGGTCCGGGTCTATATCCTACATTCTACTTTCGTATTCTTGTTATAAAAATGAAACAAGACCATTTGTTGACATGCCTTTATTCTGCTTTAGATCCAACGCGACCCGTTTTTCTGTCCATGTGATGCAACAAGTGGCTTTCTTATTTAAAGGGAATTTGCTTTATCACATGTGGTTACACGCTTGTGCCAACAGAGAGCCTCAAACATAAGCTCAATAATCAATATGAATTATGTGTCTGCAGCAAATTGGAGATTCACTTAGTTGTTAAAGGAATTGACGTTTTGATAGAGGCCTTTTTATGTAATGCACCCAACATCTATCTGTTCACTTTGTAATCCTGAGTTATGATGTTTTCTTCTGATGAGCTATTCTTAGATAAGATACAATAAAAATAAAACCCTTGATTGTATTAAGAGCGTCAAATGCTCCAATGTAAAAGTCACAAAGTGATGATATCGGATATTATATTAGGTTTGTTAAATGCCCTTAGTGTAGCTTATAAAAGGAATGTATGCACTTTACCGTATGGGCTAATTTATAATTATGTGTGTCTATGTATATATATATATATATATAATGCTAATCCTACTGAACCCCTAATAAAACGTTTGATCTAGGTCCGCGTTGGTAAGGCAGCTCTTAGCGGGGTTGGATTTTCTTTTAATTATTATTTTTTTTAGATTTATATAGTCTGAAAAGTCACCTGAAAGGTTGTCCAGAACTAGTCTTTATAAATGTGCTCATGAGGAATAGCGCTATTTCTGGCCATTATGTGACTTGTATTTTTCATGTTTTAGCCGTTTTCCCCTCTGCAGGTTCTTTAATTCTCGGTTTTCTCTGAGCTAGTGGCTAGGTCCTAACTGCTCTCATGTTTTCTATACACAGCACACAGAGAAGAGGAGAATCCTGCCCTCCTATCTCTCTCCCATATATTCTAGAAGCAGCAGCAACATTTAAGACATCACACCGCAGTAATGAGCAGTGCAGCTGTGATTCCAGCACTGGATATAACACTAGAAGCAGCAAACAACATAGAGGACATAATACAGCAGTTCTGAATACAGTTACACTGCTCATTACTGCTGTATTGTGTCCTCCATGTTGTCTGCTGTTTCTAGTAAGTGTTATATTTCACCCAGTGCTGAATTCACAGCTACACTGCTCATTAATGCTATGTAATCTCCACGTTTCTGCTCCTTCTAGAATCTCACTCCGTGCTAAATACACAGCTACACTGCTCATTACTGAGTAAGACTCTAGAAGCAGCAGCAACATGGAGATTACACAGCAGTAATTAGCAGTGTAGCTGTGTATTCCGCACTGGGTGATCGATAACTTACTAGGAAGGTGTGGCAGTGCGTCTGTGTGTTTCTGCCTTTTTCTCACTCTGCTCTCTCCTGTCCGTGGACTTGTATGGGCTGCTTTAACCTGAGTGAGTGAACAGTTCGTGGGGGGTGGGGGACTGATAAGTGGTGAAAGAGGCATTTTTCATCACAATTTTTTCAAAACTGCTACATTGTAAGGCTATCACTATTGGATATGGTGGACATTCCTATCCAGGTTTTTTTTTAACTTTTTGTGTTTTAAACGTTTGTATTTTGTGGGTAATGTTTCCCTTATGGGATAATAAAGATTTATATTTGTTGTTTTTCTGTCTATTCGATATTATTTGCGCATCAGGTATATTTTTGGATCTTCAATAGGAGATAGGGTTTTGAGAATCTGGTGACAGAGCCTCTTTAAAGTTAGTGACCATTTAAGTGGTTTTCCCACTTTTTAAAACTCTCACGACATTTATAAACTTTTAAAAGCATGCCTACTTGTATGTTCCTTCCTTTCTGCTGCAGGCTCCTTACTTTTTTCTGATCTCTGCGACTCCGGTATTTATTTTTTTTCTGTGCAAAAGCTGAAATAAACAGGCGGCCACATCCGGTCACATGATTCTAGTTTTAATGTTAGAAACTACATCACCCATGAGCGTTTGCTCATTCATCATCTGATCATTCACACAGGGCAGTGATCGGAATCGAGCGTTTGTGTAAAAGGGCCTTACCACGCATGCGTCCTGTCTCAACGGACCTATTGAAATTGATCGCCTGATTAGACAGCAATGACACACTGGAAAAAAAAAACTGCACATGCTCGTCCTGTAGTAAGGGAATTACTACAGGACCTATCCTATGGCGACTTGTTGCGAGAAAGGGTAAGATTGGGGGGACTTGTGGGACTATTTTATGAAGAAGGCTGCAATACTGAAAATTTAAGTCCTTTACATACATTATTCATGGTTATGACCTATTTATTAGGACATGAACCGAATAGTGGGATTACCCCTTCAAGGTTAGCTTTTCTAGTAGCATTACCTGTCTCCCATTACTAGATCGGGTGTGACATGAGCCCACTGTCGCAATGGCCGTTTCGTCATATCATTGGATTTCTAATTATTGACTGCAGATTCCGAAATGACCTTACGACAAGTTCGAGCCGCATTACTTGGTATTTCAGCCGTCCAACTGCAAAACAATTTTACCAATCGCCGGTTGTGAACTTCAATTTCTGGATATAAAATCCTCTAGGAAATGTCTGCTGAGCAAGCAAAACTTATCAAGAATCATGCTCTGTGCTGAAGGTCGTCGTGACAGGCCGTAGCTTGGGGTTGTGTCTCTTGGGGAGATGTCATGTGGGACTTGTGGTTGCGGGGGTCCCCTCACCAGCGGGCACAGCTTTGCTTGTTGCTGGGATGCCCTGTGGTGAGTAGGCAGATTCTGTGAAGAAAACATAAAGTTGTTTCATGCATCATTATGTCAGAAGATTTTAGCATTAAAAATTAACGAGCTTTTGTGGTTTTGTAAGATGTTTGAATGAAACTAACCGGAAGGAAACATGAAATTTTTATCTGCTAGGCTAGCAAAGACCAGCAGAAAATAGACCTCGCTTATCTGCTTCAATGCTGGTCAGCACCCTTTAAAGGGTCCGTCAAGTTAAATTGCACGGAAAGGTCAAGTAAGTGAAAAAGAGAGGCACGTTTAGCGGCGGTGGAGGCTGGGATGGCTTAATTTAGATGTTAAAGTGAAGGCTGATGGATGACCCTCAGACGTGACTCATCTCTACTTTACCGTTAATCTTAATCCGTTTGTAGTACATTGTATTTAGCCATTATCTCATTATTCCAGGGTTTTATTAGTTTCCGTAATAAATTGACATTGCAACTAAACCCCTTCTCCTAAGTTCTGACTGATCACGTTTTGAGGATTTCAGGTGAATTAAATAGGATTTAAATGTAAAGAATCCGAGATCTGCTATGATATTTCTCCAAAGGTCTGCATTTTTATGAAGGTCTTGGTTAAAGCCAACCGATCGTGGACCAATTTGACTGCGTGACGGGATTATCTGCCTGAGACATCGGCAGTGTTGATATAAGGAGCACGCACGTTGGGCGGAGATGCTCCCTATTGTGTCAAAAGATGTTTTTATATCTTTAATACTTTAATAAAAATTAAAAAAAATGTAGCAACTTTGCGCATAGTCTTTGTTTAAAAGCTTCTACCATGTGTTGTATACAGCTCCTATGCAGACTGATCTGTCCCCATGGTTACAAGCCCCGTGTGTAGTCTTATCCTGCAACCATGTGTTACTGCTATCCATCTGCCCTCCCTTTCTGTTAACCTACAGCCCATTGTGTAATGTATTTTTTTTTTTTTTTAACTGTGGTGGCGCTGCAGGAGAAATTGGACCTTTCCTCGATTTTTCCCTCCCCCCTCACAGATTACATAGCATTTTGGTTCTGTGTTTAGTGTGTACGCTACAAAAGCTCCCGACGTTCACTCTAGATATGTTTATATGGCCTCCGTCGAGCTATACCTTTTTTGACGGATGGAATAGCGCAGTGGACTACGTTATTCCATCCTGAGGGATCCCGCAAAAAGAAAAGATAATTATACATTCTTTTAACATGGCAGCGTATGGTTGACAGATGCCACTGTATGGCATTCATCACAGGTATATGTTAAACGTATACGTCAGGAAGTTCGATATATGGACAGTGATGTCATGGGCATCTCCAGAGCCGAAGTCCCCACCCAGAGTGCTTCTGACACTCAGGCCGGGGACTCCGGCATTGTAAAGCTATTGTCATCGTTGCCCATATATAAACAGTAACATCAGGAGCTTCCCTGGGCACAGCACTTTAGGTAGCATTTTTGCCCGGGGGGGGGGGGGGGCACGTATTCTGCTGTATACCTGAACAGTGGAATATTTTGCATTCATTCTGCTGATCAGCGGGGGACTGGAGGATCACACCCCACCAATCAAACATTGATAGTTCTCCTTAAAGAGGCTCTGTCACCACATTATAAGTGGCCTATATTGTACATGATGTGATCGGCGCTGTAATGTAGATTACTGCAGTGTTTTTTATTTAGAAAAACGATCATTTTTGACGGAGTTATGACCTATGTTAGCTTTATGCTAATGAGTTTCTCAATGGACAACTGGGCGTGTTTTTTACTTTTTAACCAAGTGGGCGTTGTACAGAGGAGTGTATGACGCTGACCAATCAGCGTCATACACTTCTCTCCATTCATTTACACTGCAGATAGCGAAATAGCTATATCGCTATGTGTAGCCACATAAACACACTCTAACGTTACTGCAGTGTCCTGACAATGAATAGACATTACCTCCAGCCAGGACGTGTCTGTTCAGAATCCTGATCACGTCTCTGCACTTCTCTGTGAGACTACAGCACAGCGAGATCTCGCTGTAAATTACAGTTTACAGCGTAATCTCGCGAGACTACGCCTGCTGTGCTGTAAATCACAGAGAAGTGCAGAGAAGTGGTCAGGATTCTGAATACACATCACGTCCTGGCTGGAGGTAATGTATATTCATTGTCAGGACACTGCAGTAATGTTATAGTGTGTGTATGTGGCTGCACATAGCGATATAGCTATATTACTATGTACAGTGTAAATGAATGGAGCGAAGTGTATGACGCTGATTGGTCAGCGTCATACACTCCTCTGTACAACGCCCATTTGGTCAAAAAGTAAAACACGCCCAGTTGTCCATTGAGAAACTCATTAGCATAAAGATAAAATAGGTCATAACTCCGTCAAAAATGATCGTTTTTCTAAATAAACAACACTGCTGTAAACTACATTACAGCGCTGATCACATCATGTACAATATAGGGCACTTATAATGTGGTGACAGAGCCTCTTTAAGGACATGCCGTTTATTTTTGTCTTCTTGACTACCTCTTTTAAGAAGTGGTTGTCAAAAACCCATTTTCATATACCGTATTTTCCGGACTATAAGGCGCACCGGATTATAAGGCGCACTTTCTATGAGCGCCTTGTAAGCAATCATGTTTCATATATAAGGCGCACTGGATTATAAGGCGCAGCACATTACCGTTAAATAAACCATTGCTCAGACTGCAAGTCAAAATTTATTACACTTTTTAACAATAACTTGCAACTGGTTCAGCTGTAATTGCAAATCAAAACGTTAAGGGTATGTGCACACACACTAATTACGTCCGTAATTGACGGACGTATTTCGGCCGCAAGTCCCGGACCGAACAGTGCAAGGAGCCGGGCTCCTAGCATCATACTTATGTACGACGCTAGGAGTCCCTGCCTCGCTGCAGGACAACTGTCCCGTACTGTAAACATGATTATACTACGGGACAGTTGTCCTGCAGCAAGGCAGGGACTCCTAGCGTCGTACATAAGTATGATGCTAGGAGCCCGGCTCCTTGCACTGTGTTCGGTCCGGGACTTGCGGCCGAAATACGTCCGTCAATTACGGACGTAATTAGTGTGTGTGCACATACCCTTACCGTACTTTTTCAGTTCATTCCTCCACCAGAAATCCATCAAATCCGTCATCTTCAGTGTCGGAGTTGAACAGTTGGGCGATTTCGGCATCAAGCATGGGGTCCTCCTCTTCATTATCCGAGTCGGTTTCGTTGCTGCTGCTAGGCTCTTCAGTGGTGATTCCAGCCTTCCTGAAAGCTCGGATGACACTGGAGACTGATACATTCTTCCAGGCATCCACGATCCACTGGCACATAGTGGCATAACTCGCACGGCGTTGCCTCCCTGTTTTGGTGAATGTGTGGTCACCTTCTGTCATCCAATGCTCCCATGCAGCTCGCAATTTAACTTTAAATGACCTGTTGATGCTGATATCTAGCGGCTGGAGCTCTTTGGTTAATCCACCAGGGATGACAGCAAGCTCCGAATTAGTTTTCTTCACTTGGGCTTTGACAGTATCGGTCAAGTGGGCGCGCATCGAGTCACAGACCAATAGGGATGGGGATTTGTGAAAAAAGCCACCCGGTCTCTTGACGTAGACCTCCCTCAGCCACTCACTCATCTTCTCCTCATCCATCCAGCCCTTTGGGTTAGCCTTAATGATGACACCAGCAGGAAAATTTTCTTTAGGCAAAGTCTTCCTCTTGAAAATTACCATGGGTGGTAGTTTCTGGCCATTAGCCTGACAAGCGAGAACTACAGTGAAAGATGACTTCTCATTTCCTGTGGTACGTATAGATATCGTACTGGTCCCTGTTTTCTCAACAGTACGGTTTACGGGGATATCGAAAGTGAGGGGAACCTCATCCATGTTAATAATGTGTTCTGGCTGGATATTCTTTTCATTTATCTTGGTTATGCAGTAGGTGCGGAAAATGGCCAGCTTCTCTTCATAATCCTTTGGTAATTGCTGGCACACAGTAGTTCTGGTGCGAATGGAGAGATGACGCCTTTGCATGAAACGAAAGCACCATGAAGGACCTCCTCGAAAGTCCTTGATCTCCATGTCACGTGCTAAAGCAGTGGCTTTGAGTCTAATAGAGACAGTGGAGACGCTTCTACATGCGTTTCTCTGTTCCATAACCCACTGTTCTATTTTGTCCTCCAACTGTGGCCACCTTGCTTTGTTTCCTCGGAAACTCAGTTTGGTCTTCTTTACTTGGCGGAGGTCATCTTCTTGTTTTCTCCACTTACGCACCATGGATTCATTAATGTTGAATTCTCTTGCAGCTGCCCTATTTCCATGCTCTACTGCATAACTTATAGCTTTAAGCTTGAAACCTGCATCATAAGCATGTCTCTTAACAGGAGGCATTTTTTGGGGTAGTGGGTATAGTTAACGCTAAAGCAAAGATATATTGCAAGGATCCTACAGAGCTGTAAGTATCACTCAGTGTGGCTCCTGATTACGGTGGCCGTAATGCTCAATCCATTTATGGATACTGTAAAAACCCAAGTGAAGAATAAATTCATAGGCGCACGGGGGGGAGGAGCATGGTGTGTGCTGTGGTATGCCGCCGCCGACCCCTGCCGCCCACGATAGAGGTAAAGGATCCTGTATGAACCCCTCTCTTTACTGTCGGGTTCATATATAAGGCGCACCGGATTATAAGGCGCACTTTCTATTTCTGAGAAATTCTCAACATTTTATGTGCGCCTTATAGTCCGGAAAATACGGTACCCTTTTTGGGAATTTTGATTTAATAGAGGGAGGAACCCCTGTTCAGGATTCTTAGCTCGTCATTCTCTGGACGGCCTTTCCTTCATAACAGGGGCATCCTATTTATTTGGGCAAAGTGTAATGCCTAATCTCCCCTGTGGTGGCACTGCAGGGAAATTATGTGTCTGTCCATATAGCGGAACACTTTATGATCATCTTATAGTCAAGGGACCCTTCTGCAAAGCATTATTATCTAAAGCGGAGAACCCCTTTAAACATAAACAACCGGCTCTGATCATGATGGGTTTCTGGCTATAGTGACACTAATTAGGGAACAGTGATTGCTGAGTGTTAGAAAATCCAGACTGAATTTACCTCCCAGTCACCCGATTATTAACACTGTTTTTTATTCTATCCCCACAAATTGCAGCATTTGCTAAATATCTAGTTGCCAACTAAGCACAAAGGTGAGCGGAATATTAAATGAGCTGTGATTTAATAAAACTCGCCTTATAGGAAGGTCTTCAATTGCGTTTACCATCAGTCCCCTGAATCCCACCTTCACCCCTCAGCGTCCCAGCAGGGCACTATGCTGCAAGTAGTCATATAATCCATTCAACAGCAGAACAAAGATCTACGGTGGACCAATCTAGTCTCAATTCATCAGTTCAAACCCAGGCTTTTTTGCATATGGAATAATTAATGTGTTATAAGAAATGCCAGATGCTTAAAGGTTAACTATGAAATTTCGCTGGACATTCCTATAGTATATAGACTCCATTTTGGCTTTCTAATGAATAATTCTTGCAAGAACCGAAGTTGTAAGGCATAACCCCAGAAAGTTTGGATAGCTTTCTAGCTGCAGGCTCCACCATCAGAGCTCATCATACTGTATCTCCATTAAAGAGGTGATTGGAACACCATGGCAGCTGTTTTCCAAAAAATCGTGTCACATTTGGCCACATGTTGTGGTATTGCAGCTCTGCACCATTCAATGGAGCTGAGCTGCAATACCAGACACAACCAATGGACAGGTGTGGCACTGTTTTTGGAAGAAGGCAGCCATGTTTTTGTAATCCTGTACAACCCATTTATATCCTCCTGGGTGGTGGTTATAGTGGGATTGCCAAAGTGTCTTAAGTCAGGTACTTGTGCTTTCGGAGTGGTTGAGCCCATTGTTTTCCAAGTTGGAAGTGGAGAGTCGGGTCACTTTTAACCCCCTGATTTTTTTACCTTTTGAGGGCTGTTTAGTTGTACAATCGCACCTACTGTTCCAACTTTGAATGGACATCTTACAGAGGCCCCAATTTTTGTTCTCTCATATGTCAATGAGGAACAGACACAATTTAAAAAAAAAAAAAAAAGGAAAAAGTTAGTGCCATAAATGGGACTTGATGTCTTCCGAGTTGTAAATTGTTCAGTACTAATGGACAATCTGTATCTTACGCTGAATCCTCTACCCGTCAGATCTGCGGGACTGACTTGTTCAGTGAAACGGGTCCTGCGTGTCTCTGATATGCAGGATCCCCTTGTTTATCCATCACATCTTGTTATCCATAACTTAGATGTAATAGATTACTGGTGGATCCTGTGTGTCAGAGACTCGCAGGGCCCGCTGACACTGAGCCAGTCAGTCCCGCGGACCTGACGGATTCAGCTCTTGGCGCACGATACAGCTGCTCTGTATGCAGTATACAGCAGCTGTATCTCAAAAAGTAAAAATAATTTTTAATAACTAATTTATAAAGTTGCACCTAGAACACTGATTTTGACCTTTTTTCTATATAAAAAAAAAAATCCCTTTCAAAGGTGTACATAGCCTTTAATGTGGAAGGGGTTTCCTTGTTTAGGGAATCCCTTGTAAAATGAGTATTCTAAAGGTAATAGGCGTCTTCCGATCCTGAGTAGAACCTCCTTTTAAAGGGGTTGCTAGAAAACCCCTTCTGTAATTGAGGAATTGATGGCGATCAATTGATCGCCATGGATTTGGCACCTGAAACCTCTGAAGATCAGATGATATAGCTGTGGACTACCGCACGTTTTCCCTGCAGTGGCCACTGCAGGAGAAATGTGGTATTACGTGATACCCATTCAATTGAATGGGCAACTATGTAACGTATAGTAACACTGAGTCCTCCAGAGCAGGAGGCGCTGTTTGCAGTGGCTTTCTAATCTGAATAATAGTGGGGACCGGGCAGGCAGCAGTGTCCGTCAGGTAGTGTTCTTTCCCAATAATCCTCTTCGCTGCTTTTCTGTCCCTCTGTAATACCCTCCATATGCTCGTTCCCCATACAGTTACCTTTCTCCCATAATGCATCTGACCTGTAATCTCTGCATTTTGCAGGGCGATGTTGCGGTGCTTGGAGCAGCCCACACATTCTGCACTGTGATCCCAATCTCTAGGTTGTCTTTTCTTACTTGGATGATTCACATTTTGTAAGCCTCCAATTTTTTTTCATTTTCATTGTGAATTGTTTGATTTGAACATTCAGCCTTTTAATTAAAAAGTGATTATGCGGAGATCTGTCTTCTCGCCGAAGTTTTGTTTGCTTATAATTAACCTGTTCATATGAAATATTTTCAGGTGCATTACTCTGTGCCGCTTGTTACTATTTCTTATGCAATTACTTTCTGTTGTGTTGACTATAATTGGTGTATTTCGCCTCGGTAGCACTGGCATATATAGTTTTTTCACTCATCAGTCGTGGCAAGACAATTATTATATTGTGATAGAAAATGTCAAAATCCTGACAGGGAACCGTAACGGTGAAGGTGTGAAATATAAAAGCATATACACAATATGATTCTTAAAGGGGTACTCTGGGGCTATAACAATGATGGCCGAGGGTCAGACATATCAGTCCCCTGCCAATCCGAACAATGAAGAGACCTTTGCGCTCCTATGAATCCCCTGCCGTTGTTTACATAGGCCCAGTGGCTCTTCTGCTCGAGTGCCTGCTACTACAGCTTGTTCTATTCAAGTAAATGGCCCCATCGTTGTCCTGATGAAGGGGTTGTCCGGGGCTATATGTTTGATCCTTAGGATAGGCCAGCAACGTTTGATTGGTGGAGGTCAGGTTTTTTTTAAATTTTGTTTTTAAAAGTTTTCCTGGGACGACCTTATTGGAGGCACATACCTCCTTCCTGTATTTTGTGTGTAGACAGTGCAGCAGGATGAGCTCGCTTTATGGCAGCTGCAATGAATGAGTTAATTGCCAGAGAAATGTAATAGTCTATGAACAGTCTCCAGAGAGTGATGGAGTAAAGCCCTCTACCCCAGAAACCCAGGAGGGACGAGGAAGATACATACAGACCTGTGTGTAGGGTGTTACCGTATCTAGGCCTCCAGCTGTACAATAGAGCGGTCATCAGTCATTAAAGAGGACGGTTCTCCTGACGCATCTGTTTCAGTTATTACTGGTATTCCCCATGAAATAAGACTTCTGGAGCATGTTTTCTTAGAACTTTGCGTTGTGCTATTCCTCTGTTCTAACTCCTAGAAAAGTAGGAATAAGTTGCCAACTGGGTGTTACCATTCCCCTTGTCAATGGGGCGTGTCCCTACACAGTCTGAGACTGAGCACTGATTGGACAATCCCATTCTGGCCAACTGGGGAAAGTAAGTAGTTGCCAAAGTCAGAATTTTTTGAGCTATATAGGTGGGGGTGCTGGTCACACAGTCACTTACTTGCATACAAAATATTATACAGACTCTTTAGCTTCTTGGACCTCTGAGTGCGACATGGTGGAAGTAGGGTGAAGAGGTTTTTTTTAGGAGACTTGAGCAGAGTTAGGCTTTATATAAAATGTGATATCTCTCTCCTGTAACAGCAATTAAATAGGCAAGAAAGAAAAAAAATATCGTCATGCCTTCACTTTTGCAGACCCTCAGAGGTTCATATTCACATCTCCTTGGCAGAGGAAAGCTACTGATGTCTGCCACATTAAAGAGAAGTAAGAAGATGTCCAATTAAGTTTCCCTAGCTGGGATACCTGCCTGCTCATTCCTGATATGTGACAGATCTGGCTTACAGGAATAGTTGTATGAATGCAGCTCTCGTCTCCGCTGAGCAGATGCTCTTCCTACATACATGGAGTCACAGAAGAGTCGTGTGTGATCTGATACCCCGCAGGCCTCCTCTTCGTACCTAATCAGGAGAAGATCAATATTTGCTGTGACTATCGATTACGGTTGATTTGTGATTCATTGCTTAAAAAAACAGCAGCTATTGATGGTCGGCTTCCTCCCGCTCTTGCGCTCTGGAATTGATTACTTGATAATGGATGAAATTACCTGCCCATAATAACATTTCTGTCCACAGATGTCCCATGGGACCAGCATATGCATTTAATATAGATGAAATTCTCTACTGGGGAGGAAGGAGTTACACTGTTCATATGCAAACCTCATAATGTTAAAATGCACGTGCGTTAAACTAGGGCTGGGCAATTATGACCTAAATCAAAATCACGATTACTTGAACATGTGACCTCGATAACGATTATTTAGGCTACACCCCCTATTTGCATTCTACACCCCCTATTTGCATTCTACACCCCGTATTTGCATGCTACACTATTGAATTAATATTTATTCCCTGAACCTGCTGTATACTACGGTATATAATATACCCCCTGACACTACCCCCACTCAGTATATTGCCCGCATAGTGCTCCCCACAGTATAATGCCACACAGCTGCCCCCAATAGTGCATGATAAAAATAATAATATACATCTCTAACCTCATTCCAACGACGAGTAGAGGAGATCCCTCTGCTCCTTTGGTCTGTGTGGCACGGTACAGACAGACACCATGACACGTGACAAATTTTTATGTATCTTGGTTAACCGATATAAACAAGGAGTGGTTGGATCACCTTAGGGTCCCCTGCTCTACCATTGGATTAAACTCTATCTGCGTCCTGAAGATGCAGATACAGTTTAAGCCTTGAAAAAATTATTGATAAAACCAAAATTCGCAAGGTGACATTGACTGCGCTGAATTTAGATTTTGATTTATTTTTGAATTGCCCAGCCCTACGTTAAACTCTGCGATCCTACCAAGGTTCCTAAAAATAAGTGGCGTTCATTCCTTACAGGTGGGCTGCTTATACTCCCACTCCTCACGTCTCTTTTGTTTGGAGAATTAAGCAAATGTTTTGAATTAAACGAAGGACAGGACTAGAACTGGGATAACCAAAAAATCTGTAGATGGTCAATGGTCACATTCAAGGAGCCAGTAGTAAAATACAAGGCACGGTGGATACCACCTGGCTTCTGGGATTTGTCTAACCCTGAGCCTTCTGAACTGTTGGGAATAGTTTACATCCAATTTAAACTCCGTACTTCATGACTACTAGATATGCTAAGGCCCCTCGCACGTCTTATTAAGGAGATCCGCTCTCCACAGCTTTGTTGATCAAAAGGAGTATTAGCCCTTGTGCCAAGATCCAATCTTCCTTTTAATGAAAAAAAACCACATACGAGAGAACAGATTTTCGAAATGTGATGGGCGATTCCCAGGTCACCTCCGGAACCTTAAATGTAATTCCTATGCCTTGATCCACTGGTGACCCTATAGAGCAGGGGTCAGGAACCTTTTTGGCTAAGAGAGTCGTAAACGCCACATATTTTGAAATATAATTCCGCGAGAGCCGTACAATATGTTTAAAGGGCCATTGACAGATCAATCGCTCCAATGTTCACTTAGTACAGCAAGGAATGCTCCTCCCTGCTGTATAAAGCCACAACTGGACTGAAACAATGGTAATTAGCAGTAAAAAAATTAAATAAATAACTTACATTGTGAGCTTGCGATGCATGACATCAGTCCAGCAGTCTGGCTTCTTCTTTTTCCTGCGCATGACTGGAAGCTGGCATTCTTCCCACCTGATGTTGAGAGAATGCCAGCTTTGAGGCATTCGCAGAAGAAAGAAGCTGGAATGTTGGACATGTCACACAACGCATTGTCAGTTATGTCAATTATCTATTTTATTATTTTACAGCGAATTATTGTTTAGGTCCAGCGGTGGCTTAGTGCAGCAGAGAGGAACACTCCTTTGTGTACTAAGTGACCGCTGGAGCAATTGTATCTGTCAGTGGCCCTTTTAAAAGTGTTGGTCTTACAGAAAATGAACAAAAAAGAGAGGCTCAGACCCATAGGGAACTAAAGCATTTACTACTTAAAGTGGTACATACAAGCAGGCACACCCAGCGTAATAAATAATTGAACTTTATTAAATAGTCTCACTGTACATAAAGTGCACACATTGACTTGTATTTAATTTTAAAGAACAACAAATCTCCGAACTCTTTTTTTTATAACATAATAACGTTTTAATGCTGTTGCTAACCAACGACGAATAGAATACTTCCTACCGTTAACGTCCAAGGGAGACACAAGGGAGGAGGCAGATGCCGCTTCACTAGGGGACGCAGGTGCGTGCTTGCAGACGGCGCGGCTATGCAGGGAGTTATGGGAAATGTAGTCCATGCTCCCTGCCGCTCACCACTGCCGCCAATGCTTATCAGGCCATCAAAGAACTACCAATATCAGCGTGCACCGCGGCCTGATGGAGCGCGGTGCACGGGCTGATGGAGCGCGGTGCATGCATCCTTCCCATAGACAGGTAGGAGCAGTGGCGGATTAAGAAGACCATGGGCCCTGGGCTGTTACCCAAACTTGGGCCCCCCTTCTCCACCACCACCCTGCCGCGCCGTAACTATTGCTAACACTACCTAAACACTAGTACACAAAGTAGGCACATTATGCACAAAGTAGGCACATTATGCACAAAGTAGGCACATTATGCACAAAGTAGGCACATTATGCACAAAGTACGCACATTATGCACAAAGTATGCACAGTACACAAAGTACCACATTATGCACAAAGTACGCACATTATGCACAAAGTACACACATTATGCACAAAGTACGCACATTATGCACAAAGTACCCACATTATGCACAAAGTACACAAAGTACGCACATTATGCACAAAGTAGGCACATTATGCACAAAGTACGCACATTATGCACAAAGTATGCACATTATGCACAAAGTATGCACAGTACACAAAGTACCACATTATGCACAAAGTACGCACATTATGCACAAAGTAGGCACATTATGCACAAAGTAGGCACATTATGCACAAAGTACGCACATTATGCACAAAGTACGCACATTATGCACAAAGTAGGCACATTATGCACAAAGTATGCACAGTACACAAAGTACCACATTATGCACAAAGTACGCACATTATGCACAAAGTACGCACAGTACACAAAGTACACACATTATGCACAAAGTACACAAAGTAGGCACATTATACACAAAGTAGGCACATTATACACGAGTATGCACATTATACACAAAGTACACCTTGTAAACACATGAATATGGACATTAAACATACATGAATATGGACATTAAACATACATGAATATGGACATTAAACACACATGAATATGGACATTAAACATACATGAATATGGACATTAAACATACATGAATATGGACATTAAACATACATGAATATGGACATTAAACACACATGAATATGGACATTAAACACACATGAATATGGACATTAAACATACATGAATATGGACATTAAACATACATGAATATGGACATTAAACACACATGAATATGGATATTAAACACACATGCACTTACCTTTTATGTCTTCACTGCAGCTCTTCTCCTGCTCACAGCACAGAGCCCGCCGACAGTCTCCCCTCCCCCATGTCCCGACAGCTAGCAGCAGAGGAGAGATGTTTAGAGCAGGGAAGGGGGGCTGGAGGGGGAGCTTCTAAAGCAGCACAGACCACGGCTGCTAAGTAGAAGCAAAGCTCCCCTCGCCTGACAGGTGCGGTCCTGGCACCGGGGCTCCCTCCGGTGCTAGCGACGCCACTGGGCATGAGGGGGTTCGGGCGGTCATAGGCTCCTTGGGCCCCCTGGCAGTCTTGGGCCCCGGGCGACCGCCCGAAACGCCCTAATGATAATCCGCCACTGGGTAGGAGCCCTGTCTGCGAGCCAGATACGGCCATCAAAAGAGCCATATCTGGCTCGCGAGCCATAGGTTCCCGACCCCTGCTATAGAGCTTTTCATTTAGACCTAGTGTATAGTCAAAAGACTATAATCCAGCATACCCCATGTCCAGCCAGAACTTTGAAAATGTGACTTCTGGTTCACAACCTTCTCGAATGTTCTCCACACATCGTCATTTCTAAACCTTCAATGTTTTCCTTCATTCTGGCTCAGTGCTTCCGATTCTTTAACTTCTAAAGTTCTTACCATCATTAAGTTGTAAATTATGAGCGTGTTTTGGGCCAGCACCATCTCTTAATACTATCATTCTCATTCTGTGGCCGTATGTTTCAGACCTTCTATTAGATGTCCAAGGGTTAGCAAGTCTTTACTTTTAACTTGTATTTGTCAAAAGAATCTGATGTATCAAGAGGGTTATTGCAGAACCATATTCTCCCATAAACATTTGTTTAAAGGAGTTCTCACCAGAGACAACCGCTTTTGTATGGGAGCTGCCAGCCAGACATTCATTACTACCTAGTGGCCATTCAGATGAATAACCATCCATGTAAAACATGGACTGCTTAAGTCCACCAGACTTCCCCCTCTATGACCTCCATATTCCCTAATAGGACGTATTGACTGGGGTTGTCTGACCGTTTTATCTAACGTCCACCATTTTTATACTTTTACCTGTTGTGATCTCTTCCCTTTTTGGCAAATAAATTCAAAGGCTTGACCCATGAAAGACTTTTATCACCTACATACAGGATAAATGAATGTATAGTCGCTTTTATGGGACTGACAGAGATAGCTGCTCTCCGCTATTTCCGTCCGTTCCCTAGTGAGTGAATGGACTGGAAGGGCGCACATGTGACAGCAGCTCCATTCAAAAGGGGGATACAGGACCCTCTTGATCAGCGCGGGTCCCACGCTGGGACCCCAGCCATCATACACTTATCACCGGTCCTGTGGGCAGGTGATAAATGTTTTTTGCCAGCCAATCCCTTTAAGGGTAAAAGGACCATACATACAAATGCGTAGAGCATCTCTTTGGACAAGGCACAACAAATCCCAAGTGCTACAGAACCAGTGAGCTGAGAAATTTGCTGTTGGTATCTAACTTTTTGGACCTTATGGAGACTCTTCATTCACAAGGACCATTATGAAGCTTTGCTTTACTTGGTCTTTTTTCAGGTCTGTTTTCTGGATCCCTCATGCTTGTTCTTTGGCGGGAAACTAGTTGCAGTTGATGAAGTTTGATGTGGTTTAGGCGATGGTAGGACCAACCAACCAGCAAAACCATATACGACTTAAGGACAACCTTGCAAAAACTTTCTTTTAGAAACCGATTTATGCCCATGGCGTTAACTATCATTGGTGAAACCTGCAAATTACCATTTCATTTATGCAGAGAAAGCGACTGCACGGTCAATGATCAATTAGCAGGATTTATTATAAGCAGCAGTGACACGTCATGTCATTACCTCCAATAAATCTTTCTTATAATTGACAGATCAGATGTCTCTGTTCCCTTTGCAAATTACAGATCTGAGCTTTTAGTTATACTTCTACTAATGCTTCTCATGGGTATTGATGAGGCATCAACACAATTTATATAGACAAAAGTCAGGAACCCCCAAAATATCTGAAAATGGCATCTACACACATAATGTGCCTCTAAATATTCCTGTTCAGTGACCTAGGCTTTCCCGTCGTGCTAGTTATAACAATGTATGCTTGAAATGGCCCTTTAAAGTGGGTTACTGCTTTACAGAACCCCTGTTTACATGCCCTGTTAGCGCTTGGCATATTTTTGGAGGGTGTATCACCATTAGGACGCCTTCTATTTTCTAAGTCCACCATCTCTCTCTGCTCTTGAGCATCGTGAACGTCTTCAAATGCTTTGTTTCCCATGTAGAACGAACAAGGTTTTATATACGCCACAAAAAATCTGCCCACTGGGACTATCTCGACTACGAGTTGCCCCACAGTCGAACTCTGCCATGGAGAGCCACGAGTTAAAACTGATATACAGATATTTATGAGAACACCTTTTAACTGGCCCTGAACAGTGTATTCTTTCTTCCCTCTACATCCGTACAGTCACGTTTCTCCTTTTGATCATTTTTTTGATGTCTGCACACACTGCGTTCAGCAAAAATGATCACAAGGTAAATGGACTTGCTGCACTGAAAATGCTAATTCCGGCCATAGTATGTCAGCCTTGACTAATACTCCACGTTCAATATGATGATCTCTATGGTTACAAAATGATTTTTTACAAGTAAGACCGCCAGTCAGTCGAATGCCGGGCTATACCTATTTGTAAAAAAAAAAAGGAAACAACACAAGGTTGGTATAAGCGTAGGTTTGAAGAGTTTTGTAGCCAGTTTGGCCATTACAAGAGCTACGTTTATACTTCGCATTTCGTAAATTTAGAGAATCCCCACCGTGCTTACATACTTCCGACAAACTCCATCTCAAGATATTAAAACAAACGAGTAATTTATTTTAGCCAACCCCATAGAAAAAACATATTAGCCACGTCTGTATAGATAATTTCATCTGATGGTTGGCATTATGACTATTACGATCTTCAGCAGACTCCTTTTAAACTGAAGAGCCTGGATGGGATTCTTTAAGACTGACTGAAATATTATATACTCCGATAAATAATTTTCAAAGCCGATCTCCAATCGGCATCCCTTTTCGCAGAGCTAAGCATTAGTATAAGTTCCATAGTAGACTTAAACTGAAATAAAATTTAATGAGGTTACGCTCTTAGGGTTTTAAAGCGTAAAGGATTTGGGAATAGGCGAAGCAAGAGGCTTTAAGAAAAAGAGAGCGAAATCGGCATTGAAGATTAAACATTGAGATCTTGCTGTTCTGTATAGGTATATTCCCTGAAGGTAACCACGTGGCATTGGTCGTATACCAAGTTAGATTAGTGAGTGCTATGGAGAGTTTAACAAAAAATAAATCCCTTGATACCTACGCCAAACCTTGTTTTGGCATGTGACTACTTGTGGCTTTTTCTTGACAAATTCACATTCTCTTAATGTCCTTATAAAGGAAGCCGCCTGTAGATCCTGTTTGAGCTACTGGTAACACTAAGGGCCCATGCGCATGACCGTATTACTGATCCGTGTTGTACAGAACCATAATATAGCCCCATAGACTGCTATAGGCACATGCTGTACCTCCATGTGCAGAGCCGTAGGAATGCTATGCGCATTAGTAAAGGGCACGTGCACACGGCATTGTAATGTGAAAGGGCCATAAGGCATGAGAACATGATCTGCGCTAAATCGCTATTCAATTTGGCTAAAAGTGGTTGTCTCATCCCCTTTCATATGGGAGCCAGCACGATGATCAGCGGATCGCCGCAGATCCGGCTCCCGACAGCCCCCCCCTCGGCAAACAGCTGCTTATGCTGGAAGAAGCGTCAGCCAGACGTTTCCACTGCAGGGGAAATGTAGTATCACGTAGTGGCCATTCAGATGAATGGCGGTGCATGTAACACATGGATGGCTTGTGTCCGCCGGAGCGGCAACCACTCTTACAGTGCAGATCCCTTCCTTAGCTCGTAGAGGGGCTGAGGACCTTCCTCTATGACAGAAATATGCCCCATTAGAACATATTGACAGAGGTTGTCTTTGAGAAGCTTACAGTCAATATTACTGTTCTTTCTATTCCCTATACATCTGGTTCAACAACATATCTGGAGTTGCCTTTACCACTGACATGTGACTTATTGGATTGTTTTTTTAATGATGTTTGAATATTGCAAGACCGATTTTATAGAAAGTCAAGTTGGCTTCTGCCTCCTAAAGTCTTAACATCTTTGCCTTACATTTTGGCAACGTTATTAAAACAACCACTGATTAAGGCGCCCATGAAATGGTACCATGTGCTGTAGACCTATCTTCTATAGTGAATACGGTGATCTGGGTAGGTTATTGGGGAAAATCTCCGAAAATAACAAGTTGCCTAAATATGGTTGCTATTCATGCTGTTTTTCTAAACTCTTTTTGGGCAATCCTTGCGTAGTATCAGGAACATGACAAGAATTTTCCTTTGCTTCAGACACCTCCATGGTCTCCAGATCTGAACCTTATTGAGCGTGGTGTGGCATAGCTGGAGCAGCATCTAATTTTTAGCTGCTCCATCTTCTGGGAAACCTTATAGAATTGATGCCATGACTTCTTGAGGCCAGTCTTGTAAAACAAGTTCTCCAGGAGAACTATCTGATTTACAGCAACTCTGCAATGTCCTCATCTCAACATGGTGTTGGCAGCCATAGTGGCGTCCTGGATGTCTTCTAGAATTGAGGCCATTCTCCAAAAAGGAGTTCTGGACAAGTCTTCTTCTAGGTAGCTGTAACTGATATATTCCAATTCTGCGTAAATATATTTTCATGCACGTTGTATATCATTTGTAGTTTGTTTTAACTTATTTAGTGGTCAGGTTGTAGTTATATTGTGCAGTCTTCCTATCCACTCCAGCGTTTAATTGTGCTAACTTAATTTGCAGTTTCCACAGTAAATTAAGTTTGCAAAAACAACGTTCGATTAATGGGGCGTCTATTCTGCCTTGTCCTCAGGCATGCGAAGCATAGACCAGCTGTGTCCGGCACCAAATAGATATATTGAACCAGAGACGTGAAACTGATCTACAAGTGCTGGTTCGTTGACAGCTGTGTCATGGAAGGCAAAGTTTTACTGCATCGGTTTTGCTTGTTCTGTATTTCTCTCAGGAAAAAACTGTTTTCCTGGGCAATGATGTGCTGCTCTTATCTATCACAGAGTAAATGAGACATCAGATTATTGAGGATGCCCAGTGATCTGTGTTTTAAGACAATGGTCTCGTGTATATTAAAAATTCACAGCTCATGTAGAGAGATGACCGCAAATCCGGCTACGTAGCTTGGTATAAACCATAGATCTCAACAGAAGTAAAATGTCTTGTTTACATGACAAACCTTTCTTAGGATGGGAAGACATGTTAGCGACACTGAAGGGCCGACAAAAGTACTTATCGAGTCATTGGTTAGAGATTTTGGAACTTCTATCTTTGTGTGTGACATTGAACATTACCAAGTCGGAAAAAAAATCTTTGCTTACATCGTCAAATTTTGGCCGTAACAGAGTGACGATCATCGAGACAGTTCGTTGATCAGCGCTCGTTTGCTCCTTTCACATGGAGCTATGATCGGCGACAATTGCTTGTCCCCCATGTGTTACCATCATGTCGGCAGCACGTCTCCATGTTTACCCAGAAAGATATGCTGCCGACAAGGTTAATAATTTATGTGGCATAAACGGTACGATTAGCCGATGAACGAGCATTTGCTCTTTGATCGGCTGATCACACGGGGCAATGATCAGGAAGGCGCGTTCATATGAACACTCGTTTGCCCGATCATTGATCCATGTAAAACTGGCCTTAAATCATGGTATTGTTCCTGGTATGGCAATCGTAAAGATGGACTCCTCTCTCTAGGTTTCATGCAGTGGAGATTACTTCATCGTGATCAGAATGAGTATATCATAAATCACATTATATTTGCCTTGAAAGTCGGCTTGTTAATTGTCATTGAATGAATGTTTTGGAATCTTTAAGTGCATATTCAACATAAGTTTACACTTTACATCTCAATTTTTTTTTCCACAAAAAGCTTAACTACTTTGTTCTCATTTTGTGCTGATTCTAAAGGGGTTATCCCATGAGTCATTTTAATACCAACAGTCCAGAAATGCTTTTGATAGCGGGTTTTAAATTAATTTGGAGCGTTTCTAGCTTGTAAAAATACTTTTCTCATATTTTTATTTTTATTTTTTTTGCTTCTCTGTGTCTCCCTTGATGCTGCTGGGAGTGGGCTCTGAGCAGAATCCGTCTCCCTCCCTTTCTGGCAGCTGATAATTATAGTACCCTACTTCTTTCCCTGCAGATAGGTAACATGGGATCCAGAATAGTCAAGGTATATACTGTGTGACATTCACAGTTTCAACTACCTTATAAAACAATGAAAATATAATGAAACAAAACAACAAAGACTGTCATGATGCAGTGCTTTCCAATCCTAACAAGGTGAGGAGTTTCCTTAGCTTTATTGCCATACTACTGCAGAGGCTTTGCTCCTTCCCTGACAAGCAGGGCAGAAAGTGATTTCAATTTGCTGCTCTGCAGTCAACAGAGTATTACTATGCAGAGAACTGGTTGTGGGGAGAGGGACTAAGCATGCATCTGGGTCTGGTCTTTCCTAGGCGGATTCCCAGGTCGCTGTCCCAATCCCACAAAACGCATGTATCCTCATCCACAGGATAACGAGAACGGGGGACCGAAAGTCACCCGAAGTACTACATGAGAAACTTGGGACTTCCGTGGCCTGTGTCAGGCACGCCATTCTTCTCTATGGCGCTGCTGGACACAGACCCCGGAAGTCCTATTCTTCTCATGGAGCACTTCGGGGGACTTTCGATCCTCTGTTCCCCTTATCGCTGGTAGTCCCAGAGGTCGAACCCCCAGCAATCACACATCTATCCCCTATCCTGTGGATAGGGGTTACATGTGTTTTGTGGGACAACCCGTGTAAGGCCCAACTTGCTGCGAAATTCCGCCTCACATTCATTTCAATGGAAGTCGAACGCTTCTTTTTCCCGCTAGCTGATTATTTCAGCTAGCGGACAAAAGAAGTGTCCTGCTGATTTTCGGGTGGATTCCGCACAAACCTCCCATTGAAGTGAATGGAAGGAGGAATAATTCCACAGCAGATTTTGCCACAGGACCTGCTGTAATGTTGGGGTAGGGAGACAGACAGGTGAGCCCTAATCTACCCGTCACTCAGTCCCTGCCTACTTGCACGGCCCGTCCTAGGCGGCGGCGTACAACTGGGCGACGGTCCCTACGCTCAATATGTGCACGACAGACAGACAAGGGTACACAAAAGCTAAGGGAAATGGGGCAGTTGCCCACGGCAACACCGTGGGCAACCAGAGTGGTGAACGAGCAGAGTCAAACCAGGAGTGTACGAGGTACCAAACGCAGAGCAGGAGAGTAGTCAGTAAGCTAGAGTCATATGAAGCAGAGATCAATAGTAACAGCAGAGCCAGGAAACAGGAGAGAATCACAGGCAAAGGACAAGCAGCAAATGAAGGTATAAATAGACCGTGGGCGGGAGCTAGAACCGTCTGGCCAGGCTGTGATAGGTTCTCCCACTCCTCAGACTACCAGCCCGTCACTCTAGCAGACCTAGGAACAGATGCAGACTGATTAACCATGGGCGTCGACACAGAAGCTGTCTGGCAGATCCTTTACACCTGCCAAGCATAATCTGCAGCGTGAATTGACCCTAACACGCAGGCAGTTGGTCCATAGCAGACCATGGTGTGAGTCATGAAAGCGGATCAGTTGCTGTGGAAATCCGACATGGCTGGACTGGGTCGGCAGAGGTAGCGTCCCACATAGGTATTTCCAATATAATTTCTGTTACGTGCAGTTTCCATCAATTTCTATGAGAGTAACAGAATATGATATGCTACCGTACGACAGTTGTCCAAAATTTTCTGATGCAGAGAGGTCCATTTGGCATGTAACATGAATGTTACTTACCATGAACAGGGCATGCGGTCCTATGCGCAGATTGTAGGTTCTGGGCAAGCAGACAGCACAACTGTTTATATATTATAGATCTTTTTCTCTGCATTGCAGCTGCTGTTGCTGCATGTGCACACGCCTTGTGTCAGGACTTCAAAAAAGAATTGTATTTGTGTGACTTGCAAACACTGGAGTTATTCTGACATAACTGCTTTTTATTTTTAAAGGAGAACTCTGGCAGGGAAAAAATTAAGTCTCGAGTCGAATCCCAAAACACGCCCTCCCCCCACACAACCTGCAGTTGAACACTGTTCTAAGGAACAAAACTTTACAATTCAGTAGTACCTAGTTATCCTTCTTCCAACTTGGCCATCTTGCTTCCTCTCTGCTTTCGTTGTATATGAATACGCAATACCATCATACATGAGTAACACAATCTAATCTCTTCAGGAATGAGTAGATGTGGAAGAGTAACTTGCAGCCACTTTTCTAAGCAATGGGCAGAACATATTCAGGTAACTGAAAAATTATTCATTAAGAAGCCTGAAGGCCTTTCTGGTGAATAGTGGCAATGGGAAATTACAGCTTTCACTAGAGTTCTAATTTACCATTGCAAGTAAGTGTGAGAAGTTGTAGCGTCCACGGATGCTGAGCGTCGTTCCTACTCACCCCCCGACGGCCGCAGCCATGGACTGCTGAGGGCTGGCCTTCCTCTCCTTCTTAGGAGATGCCAGCATTCACCTCTGCTCTGCAGTGTCTCGTAGGGTGCGTGCGCTCACTCGTGCCCGGCCTTAAAGGGTCAGCGCACGCACATGTAAAATATTGTTAATTAGCCCTAATCACTATGGACTATAAAAAGGGCCCTGCCCTTTCACTCTTTACCTGAGCATGGTTGTGTATTCTCATGTTAGTCTTCGCAAATGGTCCCTTAGTGTTATCCTGTTCCCGTGCCTTGCTACCTCTATCCTGTATCCCGTGCTGTTTGTTCCTGAACCTTAGAGTATTGGAGTCCTGTTGTGCCACCTGTCATGCCTGCTGTTATACACCACGTCTGGTGTCATCCGCCATGCCTGATATCTGTCACGTATGGCATCATCTACTTTCAAGTTTCATCTGTGCCTAAGCCTCTGCTACTGTCTGGACTATCACAGGTACACTTGTACTTGGACTTTGTATCGACTATTGTTTGGCTAGCTGCTACTCCGTTATGGCGGTGAGGCCTGGTGTGTCCACATACCCAAGGATCGTGACAGATCGTAGGAGAAGTCCAAGTAGGCACCAGAGTCTTGGGTTTGAATTTTCCAGGTCAACATCTGTGGTTTGTATGTTCTCTCCATAGGTTTCTTCCAGGGTTTGCAGACACTGTGCTGCTATTTGGCTATCAACACCCTTAAGATTATTCATTGACAGCAAAGTTCGCACATCTCTTCGTGGAATAACCCAATTGTTGCTTGCCGTACCTATATTTATATCTATATTTTTTAAGAAGGCTTCAGATCAGCGATGGCCAAATACAAGATTATGATCAATCGGTATAGCTCACAGCAGAAATTAGTAGATCCCGATTTTATAAGCCTCCAGGCTGGTCTTCTGTTGGCTTTTACATAAGCAAATCTGCATCCTCCTAGGTTTGAGTTTCAGTATGCCTGTCAAAATCTTTTTCCAGTGGACTTTGTCTTGACTAGACCCATTAGCTGGTGTATCACTTCTGCAATCCCTGATGGCTAATATAAACTGTAGCCGGAGTAAGGCTGCGTGGATGAGCAAGCGTGGTCATGTATGAAGACCTGGCTGCGTAGCAAGTGCAATTAATAACGGACTGTGACTATCGGGGCTTCTGAAAATTTACTTTGCAAAAATGGTTTTCTTCAGTGTCCTTGGTGTGCCACATGTTGGTCCCAGTTCCCCTAGAAGATAACCTATCACAGGTTCCACAAAAAATGGATGACCCCCTCCTACTCCAAAGCATGAAGCTATTAACCAGTCTTACCTTTTCTATGTATTTTATTCCTGTTCGATATGTCTCAGGGGATCTATACTTGATAGATGTGACCTGGACTTGTATGGTTATAATCGCTCATGACCTAGCAGATGGACCCAAAAGAGCTCCAAGACTTGGAATAAGACGTTCACCTCTAAGTGCCTGCTCAGTTTGAGTGGATATCGATTTCTACAGGCAAGAATTAGATTTTGCTGCTAATGAGGATGAGAGGAATGACTGTATAGCGCGGGCTCCTCTTGTCAGGTTGCTAAAGAGGTAATTAGTGTGTTCTACATCGAAGATGTGGGAGATATGGGACTGTGAGTGATTGAGCAGAGCAGTGGTGTTCTTCGACAATATCAGGGATATGTCCACATCTACAGAGTGAAATCAAAAACCCTAAACCAGTGTCCTGGTCATTGTATTACGTCCTAAAATCAGACCTGTATGGCCAGAGTTAAAGTTTTTTTTTTCGGCGGCAGTAAATCAAGCTTATTCATCGTACAGTGAAAAGTTATGCTGTTTCCAAATAATACTCTATCAATTCTTCACGGTTTTCAAGACATCCTGAAGGCAGAGGTACCATCCAAACATTGGTTTGGCCAAGTGTGTATCCTTAGGCTTTATTCAAACGAGTGTGTGTCAAATCAGACGTGAAAAACGTCAGATTCGCACCCGTGTGTGACCCGTTTTTATAGATACCTCATAGACTTGAGTCTGTCTTTTTTTTTTTTCATGGGCCCTTTACACGGTCTGCTAAAACAACGGCCGTGTTAACAGCCCCACAGAAATACATGCAGCCGTGTGACGGCCGTTAAAGAACGTCCTTCACATGGACTATTTTATATGTTCACCTGAATAAGCGCTTATACTGTAGGTATAAGAGTGGCTTCCAGATGCTTCCTGTACCACAAAACTTGGATGTTCGTCCGAACCCACCCCCCCCCCCACCAAAAAAAAAGTATCGGACTTTGTTTCCCCCTAAATAGCAGATTCCTGAAGGTTTGAGTCATCCCCCTCCTCCCTTGCACATTAGATTCGGTAGAAACAAAATTTAATCCGGTAGAAACAAAATTTCTGTGGGTGCTAAACAACACAGTTCTTGCATTTACGGAATTTTTCCAGATTCATATTTTGGTAACTGACTGCTTTCAGATTTAATTGCATTGTCATAATGTTCGTTTACTTTGAGTACAATATCTTTTAGGCATATACAGTGTGGCTTTAGAAAATACAAACTGTGCCTCCTTAGGCCTCATGCACACTTCCATCACCGTTTTCACGGGCGTTTTTCACGGATCCGTGTGTCCGTGATTGGAACCGTGTTCTTCCCATGTGTACTCCGTGTACATCTCCGTGTTTCAGTTTCCAAGAGGAAACTTTAAACCCGTTCACACTATGTGCACGATATTGCGGTCCTCACTGTCCAGGGTGCTGAAAGATTTACTGCCGATCAGTGCAGCCCTTTAACTCTTTCAGCACCCTGGACAGAGGCTACCACTGAACAGTGAGTACCATGCGCGGCGCTCACAATATAGATTAATGGTTCATTTAAAAAAAAAAAAAGTGCAACAAAAAAAACATACTACTCGTCCAGAACTCCCTGCTTGCCCGCTTCTTCCTCCAGTCCGGCCTCCTGAGATAACGTTTCAGACCATGTGATATGTGCCAATCACAGGCTGCAGGGGTCACATGGACTGCCGCGTCATCCCGGGAGGTTGGACTGGATGTCACAAGAGGGACGCGTCACCAAGTCAACGGCCGGGGTACGTATGAACTTATTTTTCTTAATATCGCTGCGTTCCAGCACTGATCAGCAGCCTCTTCTCTCTATCAGTGCTGACAGAGAAGGGATTGCCGATTTAGTACAGTGCAGTATCTGTCTGTATGTGCACCTCTGCCCGCCCGGTCGTTGCTAGGCAATGGCTCCGTCACACACGGACAGCACACGGATGCCTTCCGCGTGCCTTCAGTTTTTTTGACGGCCCCATTGACTTGCAAGGGCCTCATGGTCACGTAATCTCGGACCACAGTAGGACATGCTCTACTTTTGTCCGAACGGAACAACGGGGCCGTCAAAAAAACTGAAGTGTGCATGGCCCCATTGAAATGAATAGGTCAGGGTGCTAGCCGTCTGAAAAACGGCTAGCACCCTGAAGGAAAAGTTTGAAGTGGGCATGAAGCCTTATTGAGTCGTTTTTTATTTCTAGTTTTTTATATTGTAAGACCAAATCGGTTTGTCATCCTTCTAACATCTTTCTTATCATTTATCGATGACCGTTAAGAACAATGGGTCTTTTGTGTAAAGTTCAGTCTATCTGACCATTTAGTTTGTAAGATGAATGTAGGAACTGGGTTGTCGGAACTCAATTTGATCCCGTCTAAATCAATAAACGTCTACAGGTCTCTTGACGAGGGATTTGCGGAAGATCGTGATTCCCAACCAAGGGTTCTTTTTAGCCTGGTTAGCAATTCTGTTTAGGCAGCAGCAAGACCTGTTAACCCCAAATTTGTTTCAGCCTTTCCTGATGCTTATAATATGCAATTCGTAAAAACGGGAATAAGTACGGCGCTGCTACTCAATGATGATACAAATGATGTAAATGATGAAGTTTATTGATCAAGGCTACGCGTTTCAATGCCGCATCGGCATCTTCCTCAGGCCATATATGGCATCATTTGTATCATCATTGAGTAGCAGCGCCGTACTTATTCCCATTTTTACAAATTGCATATTATCTTTATTTCGGTGGCCAACTGGCCTTACCGGCTGGGATTTCGGCAGCAGCACTCACTTCTATCCACCTGTTCAACGCGATTGATCTACTTTCCTGTGGTAAGCATTCATTTGTATACATTGACTGCTACTTCTGGGCTTACTCACACTATGTGGCGCTGTGTTTTTTCCTTGTATTTCCTTTCCTGATGCTTGGCATTGGGACAGGCTACAAGCCTTGGCTAGAATATAAAATGAACATATCCTGAACCTGCTTCTACACTAGGTTTTTCTGAGATGGGAGTAGGGGTGCCCTGGTAGTAGAAAGATATCACAGGGGTGCCCCCATGGTAATAGAGTTTTGACTTACTGGGTTGCTATATATCCAGGGTTTTGGAGCCAGTTGTATCCCTTAAGGAGCAGGTTTCAGGTGTGTGGCTAGAGGTTGGATTTCTTTTGGTTGTTTTTTTGCGTTACTTTTCATTAAATATTTGTAAACCTTATGAATACAAAACCAAGAACTAAAACAACGCCGATGGAGGTCCACCAATGGTTTTATAGAGGGCAAATACACGAGGAATATGGGACAAGGCACATAAAGGTTTTGGAAGGTCCGTGTTAATCGTGTCTTTGATGGTCTTGGAGATATGGATGTAACATTACAGGGAGGAGAGAAGAAAAGAGGATGAATGTCCACTGTGTTTCTGCTCTTAAGACCTATGGACACCTTACTTTACTAAGCAGTTTTAGTGTTTTCCTCCAAGAGGCAGCCATGTTATGCTACATGTATGACCAGATGTGGCTTTCCCCGGGGATAATGGCTTCTTTTTAGAAAAGAGTGGTCTTTGTGAGACAACCCCATAAAACTCTTATCTGAGGAAATGATCTTGCAACACGTTGAAAAGTTAGTTCTCCAGATATTGAATACTTGGGTCATTCAGAAAAATTTGGCGCCATTAAACCTAGTCATTGGCAGTTTTTTAACCCACCCTGATGTTTGACGCAACTGTACAGCATAGCCGGGAAAGGGGCGTATGGAACGGGCTCAGCCCGCTCCATCCCCAGCGGGTGTCTACTGTATGTTAGTCGACACTTCACTTTAGCAGCCGGGTCCCATTCCCCGCAACCTGATCGTGTAGTGCATCTTTTTACCGGTTAAAAAAGAAAGTATTGCGATCATTTTATCGTATCAGCAACACAATAATCGCTTGTTCAAGTCCCGTAGAAGGAATTTTTTAAAATATATAAAACAACTTTTTCCCCCTAAGAGAATCTACATAATTTATATGGCAGCGTTCTTAAAAGTCAGATCTATTCTATTTTAACATTAATTAACCCGCAGGGTGAATGCCATAAAAATAACTATAAAAATGCCAGGATTGCTGCTTTTTTGGTAAACCTTTCTACTAAAAAAAAAAAAATGGAATCAAAAATGATCGGAAAAAAAGTATGTTCCCAGAAATGGTACAAATAAAAATGACAGATCGCCCAGCAAAAAAGCCTTCAAACTTCTCCATTGACTGAAAAATAAGAAAAGATATGGCTCTCCCAGAATATGGCGACACAAAACATATATATTTTTTTAACATTGTTTTTCATTTGTAAAAGTAGTAAATCCTCAAAAAAACTATAGAAATTTGGCATCATCGGAATATTGACCTGCAGAATAAAGTTTAACATATCCTTTTTACCGCATGGTGGACGATGTAAAAACGAAACCTCAAAAATTATGGAGGAATAAAAAAGTTATTTTCCCCATTCCAATTTTTTCTTTTTCCAGTACGTTAGATGGTACATTGAATTGTGTCATCATGCAGCTATTTTGACGGAAAATTAAAAAAGTTATGGCTTTTGCAAAGCGAGGAAGAAAAACTAAAATCTCTGGAGTTTTACATTAGCTGTATATGGCTTTGGCCGGGAAATATGTCAATTCCGTAAGATATGCCATAAATGACTGATAGGACCCCAGGGGGTCCTGTGACCCCTGTGCTGCCGTATAAAACAGCCCACGGTGGCTTTGTTAGGGAGGAGTCTGCATGCACAAATCTTTCTCCGTGCTTGTGATTTTGTCCAGTCCAATGCTGGCCTTTTTAAAAAAAAAATAATCCACTCTCAATATCCCCCCCCCCCCCTCAGTTCCAGCTCTTTAGTATGTATCCAATCTCTCTGCCGTAAATTCTTACTCTGGAAAAAACTACTGCAATATGATTTATGCCCATATGTCATAGTAATGTCCCTTTATCCTGCCCCCACCGTCCAAGTTTATGCTCCATTACTGGTGTTTTTATAATGAGCCCGCTGTTTTCGTCGTTCTAGTACTTCATCTGCTGTACGCTCCAGTTTTCTTGCTTTCCTTATAAATTATACATTTGTGATGACTTCGATGTTACTGCAAGTGTTTTCTTCCTCTTGCTTAGAATCCTAATGAAGACCTGGGGGAGCCTGGTCGCGGGTGACTCTGTGACTTTTGTTGACATAGTTTGAAGTGTAATGATATGTATGTACGTATGTATACATATATGGGAATCTCCATGTCTAAGGCTATGGCTCTTCTCGGTCAATATTTGAGTATAAACCCAAATTTCTCATGCATCTGCATAGCTAAGAGCAATTGTGTTTCATTGTATTACCATACGTGTTTTACTAAAATTCATATTGATGCAGATGTTAAGTATCTGAACTTATGAAAGCCTTCTTGATTAAAATATTGTACCGTCTTGTGTGCACAGCTCTTTTGCAGACTGTTGTGTCTCCATGGTTACAAACTACAAACAAACCCTGTGCATAGTCTAATCCAGCAGTCGTGTTACGTCATGCCCTCTCTCCCCACTTCGTGCTAACATACAGACAATAGTAGTATTTCTCTTCGCACGTGACAATCCCTACTTGTTAGAAGGGTCCCTTGACAATAAGCTGACCACAAGGTGTCCCTCTGCTGGGACCACCAGCAAACATCTGTTATCTAAGGGCAAATGTGGCAGTTAAGGTGGCCATACACTTTAGAGCGCTGTCAGCCGAGCGCTCGTTCAGCCGAGCGCTCGTTCAGCCGAGCGCTCGTTCAGCCGAGCGCTCGTTCAGCCGAGCGCTCGTTCAGCCGAGCGCTCGTTCAGCCGAGCGCTCGTTCAGCCGAGCGCTCGTTCAGCCGGGCGCTCGTTCAGCCGAGCGCTCCTTCAGCCGAGCGCTCCTTCAGCCGAGCGCTCCTTCAGCCGAGCGCTCCTTCAGCCGAGCGCTCCTTCAGCCGAGCGCTCCAACTCGCGACTCACCCATACGCATGCATGCTCGGCCCAGCATGCATCTGTTTTCAAGTAGTGTGAAAACCGCTGCCAGAGGAGTCTTATCTATTTGCAAACAAAAGGATTGGGCATGTTAAAATTTAACATGCCAGACCCTTCTCTCCCCTGACATCTGCCTTTGGGGGAGATTTAGGACACCACCATGTATATTAGATGGTCAGCCGGTGCATCTTAAATCGGCGGGTTCAGCCGACATACGTCTAATGTGTATGGCCAGCCTAAGTGTTTAATTTCCCTGCAGTGCCACCACAGGAGAAATTGTGCATTCTACATATTTTCTGTAAATTAACAGGTTGTCTGTGTAATACAGGACAGATCCCCCCCCCAGAGTGAGAGATGCTCTTTGTGTCTTCTCTCTCTTCTGGCTAAGAGATGGGGATCCTAAACAGAGCTCAGAGCTAAATGAACTCAGAATTCCCTAATAGGGAATATAAAGATGTTTTTTCTAAACCAGTCCTCCTCTTTGTATATGTCCCCTCTCTATAAGCTAGAGCGGAGAGCTGCTACAAAGTGTCTCTTGCTCTGGCGAACCCATGGCAAATCTGTCTAGTGGTAAGGTAATGTGGTAGTTTGGCACATATCACTGCGACTAGACAGAACGGAACTAGGCATGACTGGGAAAGCAGGGAGTTGACCTCTGTTGGGGCTATAATGGTCGGTATATCTTTTTCTGAGAACGATATGTTATAAACAGTATGTCCAAGACTTTTCTGAATTTAATTTGACAAAAGAAGCCATCTAAACGGCTTATATGTAATGATTGTGCTGATGACCCCGACAAGGGAGGAACAGTCAATCCATAAGATGAGGTTTGGTTTCTGAACTAGCAAAAGTCAGACTCTAAATATGATATTCATGCACTATTAAAGAACATTTCTGCCCAGACATGATTAATAAATTAATATAATAGGCATTAATGGATGTTTTGAGTGTAAGCTTCAAAAACTATCTAGGTTAACTAGAAGGTAAGTGACTACCACTCTTGAGGGACAATTTTCAAGGGTGTCGCTGTTTATGGGTGGAATTGCATAGGTCTACGATGTCAACGGCTTGGTTCTACTCTGTTGGAGAAGACTAATGTCCTTCCTGACATTCGTTACTTCTGTAGCTGAATGGACGTAACATTTATTTAAAGTTTTTTGTTTTCGGTGGAATTATGTCCTTGTTTTTGCCACTGAGCGGAATTCCAGAAAGACCAAGACAAGGCTTCGAAAGTTTTCTCTGCATACAAGTCAGGGTGTTTAGCATTGTGGACACATGTGACTCCCTCTGTCCTGTTGGTTTTAGAAATTTCCCGAGGTGTTGTCTATATTCTTGTTGTCCTACGACTATCATCCCTAGAGACTGACCACATTATTTGTGAAGACTTTAAAGCGTGTCTGATCTCCAGATATACTCATAACTTCCACCGCTCCGCCATAATTTGGTTAAGGTATTTCTCCCCATGTCCCTACTCGTCGGTGCCATGCTCTCACTGCTTATTGTGTGGAACCTGGGTCTCTCACGTTTTCCTATCAGCTTCACAGCATAACCTCTTATTACAAACTCTCTCTCAGAACTTTTCCTTCATGTATCCATAACCTCGTTTTTATGCCGTTACTTATTTTTATAACGGCTGTGATACGAAGATTTAAAGGAATTAGGTTCATAGAGTTTGGGGGGTTTTGAACACTTGTATTATACTGGTTTCCAAAAATGTGTTTGCGTTATTTTACAAAGCTGATCTTGAACCAAAAATATAGTTACTTGATAGTGTATTGAGAAACCATTCTTGAGATAGCTAGATTTGGCCACATAGCATTGGAACTTTTCCCGGGAAAAGGGACATGAACAAAAAGTTATTGCCCAGTACTTAAATCTACCCTTACATTGCCCTGAATGTATTATTCTGGGGCGATCGTGGAGTAAGTTGAAAAATTGTAACCACTGGGAATTTTTTATAAGCATTTCGACCAGTGGAGCAGATTTCCCTTGGTCAGTACCAGTCATTTTAGCAACATGCAGGTAATAATCCTTTACACTCGTCCTTTCACGTCCAAAACGGGAACTTTTAATTGATTGCCATCCTTACCATAGGCCAACATTGTTTGAACGGTGGGGGTTTGACCCCTGGGACACCCATCGATCGATAAAATAAAGAGACCATGGGGCTCCATTACTCTTTGCTGTTTATACATTCACAGCAAAGTGCATACAAGTGTGAATATGCCTGGTACTGCAGCTCAGCCCCATTCGCGTCAGCTGCAGTACCGGGAACAGCTATACTTTGTATGTATTCAGTCCCAGCAAGCACCGTAGCCCCTTTTTTCTGCGGATCGGCGTGTTCCGTGGGTGTCCGACCTTATTGGCCTATGATAAGGATAGGCCATCAACTGAAAATCCCTTTTAACTAGTGTTCTACATGAGTTCATATTACAAATTCCATTATATCCAACACCCACTTGGTTAAAGAGGCTCTGTCACCAGACTAAAAATGCGCTATCTCCTACATCATTTTATCGGCGCTGGAATGTAGTTAACAGCAGTGTTTTTTATTTTTGAGAAACAATCTTTTTTCCGCAAGTTATGACCTTTATTACATTTATGCAAATTAGTTTCTTAATGCCCAAGTGGGCGTTTTTTAACTTTTAACCAAGTGGGCGTATTACAAAGAAGTGTATGACGCTGACCAGCATCATACTCTTCTCTTCATTACACCCAAGCTTGTTTCACTGAACAGCATGATCTCGCGACACCACGCTGTGACATCACTTCCGCCACAGGTCCTTCATCCCTCCGTCTGAAGATTGAACATAGATCGTCTCCAGGCGTATGAGAAGTTACAGTCGTCGGATCTGCAGCAGCAGCGGAGGAGGCAGCATCACACAGTGCAGGTAAGCATATAGAACTCCCTAGAGATGAAGGACCTGTGGGCGGAAGGGACGTCACACGAGATCACGCTGTTCAGTGAAACAAGCTTCGGTGTAATGGAGAGAAGTGTATGATGCTGATTGGTCAGCGTCATACACTTCTTTGTAATACGCCCACTTGGTTAAAAGTAAAAAAAACCGCCCAATTGGGCATTAAGAAACTAATTTGCATAAATGTAATAAAGGTCATAACTTGCTGAAAAAAAATTGTTTCTCAAAATAAAAAACACTGCTGTTAACTACATTCCAGCGCCGATAAAATGATGTAGGAGATAGGGCATTTTTAATCTGGTGACAGAGCCTCTTTAATTATGTTGCGTTAACCATACAGGGTGAGTACTCTTACCAACGCCTATGGTATGTGAGACATCTCAGGATGCTGGCTGTTCTACTGACCCGTCAGGGGTCCAATCCTACTCTTTTCTGCCCTGATTAGGAAAGGTTTTATAACCAATATGATCATTTTCAATATGTTGGCAGGTCTGTTTTTGCAATGTTGAGGTGTCGGTAAATACTAGAAGTTGATTAGTCTTCATCTCCATAAGTTAATGCTTCCAAAAATGTCCTTGTTCCAACAAGTTCTATCCCTCTTGCCTTCATAGACCCATATTGGCCAGTTGTGGCTCTTGGTATTCATGTTCCTAAAGTATAGACTTCTTTATCAACTTATCCATACTTGCCGCAACCATTTCCAATGGAAGGAATCTTCTAGCCACATTGTTGAACGTATAAAGATGTAGCTTGTGGATTTGTACTAGATGGATGGTAGGAATGAGGAGAGTCCCCATGTTCACAGTTGTGACTGTAATTTCTGTTTTCATTTTGTTCTAGATGAAAACGGTCAGTGTGGCCCTTGTATTGTGTCTCAATGTTGGAGTTGACCCACCAGACGTGGTGAAGACCACCCCATGTGCTCGTCTAGAGTGTTGGATTGGTAAGTACCAAGTAGTTTTCGATAAATGTTTATCTTTATGGAATCTGTCACGTGATCGTATTCGTCGTTCGTTATCAAGGGTATTGTGGTTCAGCAAAGGTTATTTATGATTTTCAAGATCTGCAATCTGCTCTTCATTGTTTACTTCCAGAAGATAAAAATTTTTTCCAGGTCATGTAATAATCACACAGTTGCTAAATTAGCATATGCCTAAGGGCCAAGAAGTACACCAAATACCTTTTTCTACATTTCTTGATGCCATATTTTTGAGTTTATTCCGTTTCCTACCAATCCCAGCTCTAAAGCTTAAAGGGGTTATCCGGGGACCGAAAATTGCATTGCAATAATATATTTTTGTGAAATGAGGTAACTTACTAATATACTTTAGTTTGAAATTCTATACTAAATGATGCAGTTCAGACCTTGTGAATTGTTCCCGTAAGTACAGGAGCTTTTCTAATAGTGATGACTCTCCGATGCGGCCCACATGACTGAGGGCTTGCTTCATGTGCTGTTCGTGAACATGACCGCAAGGGGTTGTCACATTTCCTATTGCTTGAGTCCCGAGCAGAGCATCAGCTAGTGCTTTGCTCGGGACTCCAGCACTGCCCCCGACATCCATATTTGGTTAATTCAGGGGTTTCCAATCGCTGGAGTTCCTGAGCAAAGCATCAGCTGATTCTCTGCTCGGGGACTCCAGTACTGCTGCCGACGTCATTGTCCATATAGGGACAGTGACGTGGGCAGAAGTTCTGGAGTCCCCAGGCAAAATCAGCTGATGCTCTGCTCGGGAACTCCAGCGATCGGAAACCCCTGAATTGACCAAATATGGATGTCGGGACCAGTACTGGAGTCCCGAGCAAAGCGCTAGCTGATGCTCTACTCGGGACTCAAGCAATAGGCAATGTGACAACCCCTTGTGGTCATGTTCACGAACAGCACATGAAGCAAGCCCTCAGTCATCTGGGCCTTGTCGGTGCGTCATCTTTATTAGAAACGCTCCAGCACTCCTGGAAATGAATTCACGAGGTCTGAACTGCACCATTTTAGTACAGCATTTTAAATGAAAGTATAAATATATTATTGCAAAGCAAAACTTTGGTCCCCGGATAACCCCTTTTAATAAAATAAAAAATAATAGTTAAGAATTCCAAAAGAGTCTTGATCGTCATCGTCCCCTTTGGGAAATACATTTACCTTCTAGTGAATGACGCTGCTAGATCACCACAACAGTGTCTTCGTATTTGACCTTGAAAGACATCCCAATAAATAATTACAATGGGAAACTGAACCACTTGGATATTCCTTAATGGAAACCAGTCACCCCCTTTTTACCTATTAAGCCAGCAATACCTGGTGGAAGTGGGTGAAAAATAATTTTTAAGTAGGCTCTGAACCGTTAGTATTCGTTTTTTTTTTTTTTAGTGTTCTTGTGTCGTATGCTAATGAGCATAAGAGTCCTATCTTTGTTATCTTTGTTATCTTCATTCCTCAAGTCTTTCAGAGTTAACCCCGCCTCCTTACTTTTGAGTGACAGCTCCTCGCCTCCCCACAGCACACACTAAATCCCGCGCTTGCACATCGATGTCCTGTTCTGGGACACCCTAGCAGCGCATGCGCAGTAACTAGATTTGAGACCCGGACGAAGCAGGGAGGGGTGTCGGACCATACCTGACGGGCGCATGCGCGCTATCTCAGATGAGCAGTGGCCAGCGAGGGGTGATTAGCGTTCAATAGGTGAAATGCTAGTGACAGGTTCCCTTGAATGTACTGATGGATTGGGGTCCTACTCCTGGAAACTGCAGCAATCCCAGTGGAAAAAATATTTAATGGGGCGCTGTACTGTAAAAGTTTGCTGCCACTAACATATTCTCCAGCGCTGTACGGAGATTGTCATTGTTCACATCAGTCTCTTTCACCAATTCGACTCATAATCTAATTTCCCTATCTCGGAAACATACACACACATAGGTTACATAGAGGAAACCCAGGGAGAACATAGAAACTTTATGCAGATGTCCTTACTGTCCAATTCATCTTCAATGAAAAATGAAGCAACTTTGCAAATAGGCCTGGATCCTGCAGTCCTTGTCCCTTTCATTAGTTCTCTACTTCTTCCTAATGTCATACATTCAGTAAGCTAGCAAGAAGTGGGGGACAGATAGAAAGGAGTATGACTTCAAAATCAGACTACCCAAAGTTTGTTTGTAGTCTGTTTCCATGGAGACACAATTTTTTTTAATCAAGATTATTGCAAAGATTCTTCATTTTTTCATTTAAGAATCATTAGAGCAACAAAAGGATGGATGCGTAGGAGGGCATACTGTTTTAAATGGTGGGGGGAAACAAAAGCTTTTAAATACTTGTGCTTGACCTGCAAAGTGAACTGGATTCTCCATGTGAAATGCCGATGAAGCACCGATTTTTAATAGATCTGTAATAAGTGGCTATATGACAGCCTCCCGTGTATTTAGCGTCCAAATGCAATACGTGAAGATCACAGGTCTCTGATTTTTCACAATAATTTCTCTTGCCTCTTAAAGGTTAATCCTTAATGAGTCACATATGTTATTTTTCTAAATTGTGGATTCTACGAAGCAACTGATTTATCAAACAGGACAGTGACAAATTAGCTGCGTCTGATGCAGAATTTGGGGTTGTTTATCCCTATGGTGATTTTCTCTGTACATAGATCAGTGTCACCGCTGCATTGTTTCTGTATTTTCTATGGTATTTATCTTGCTTTAACCGGTAACTAAATAAATGAGGAAAGAACAGCTGAATCTCTGACAGATATAATAAGATCCCGCAGCAATGAAACAGTAAGTACTCATTGTGCTAACTGCCAAACGCCATGTGTACCTGCTATAAACTAGGCATTAGCAGCATTATTGTACTTGAGTGAGACACTGGTAAATTATTTATGGAGTGGAAAAAGCAAAGTTACACCTTTTAAGAACAGAATCTATTGCTGGGACTTGGCAGCAGCCATTTTATTATTTTGCCAAGGGCCATGTATTGTTTTTTTTTTTGTTTTTTTACAATGGGAGGGGCTTTCTCCTGTGTTCACTATCGCCCTCTTCTGGATGATGAGGAAAGGGACAGCAACCCTGTGCAGTTTTCTGGATCACAAAATTTGTTGCCAGGACAGTCGGTCTGTGCTTAATAATTTAACTTTTGGTGATAGGCTGACTTCTGGACACCTGCATTTAATTCCTGTCCCACAAGTCTGGCACAGGTCAGGTTTTGACCATCCGGTTTTAATTAATTATTTTCATTTCTCAAAGGTTAGAGGCTACTGGTCGGGAGCGTCCAAGGGTGGGATCCAAAAGGATAAAAATGGCAAGATCACCTGAGAAGTGATGCTGCTGTTTTTATCCTTGTAAATTCCACCCTTGGACTCTCTCGACCAGTAGCCTCTAACCTTTGGCTCTACAGGCGTTGTAAAACTGCAAAACCTAGCATGACAGATGCTGAATGTCAGGGCAAGGCATGCTGGGAGCCCTAGTTTTAGAACAGCCACAGATTGTGAATCTCCGCTCTACACTGGCTTAAACCAGCAAACACGGCTCTATTAAATTTACTGGCCATATTGGACTTCCTTATTTTCTGGTATTTAAAGCAAAACTCTATCCAAAATGGAAAGGCAAGTTCAGAAAGCCTGTAAATAATAAAAAATAAATTAAAATCATCTGTATGATATTTTAAATAACAAGGGGTAGCTAAGGATACTCCCTTGATTTGGGGCGGTCCAGACTACAGTTGTCAGATCTTGTCCAGCAGCTGAAGCATAGAAATCAATTTGTCAGTTCTCTTCCTACTAACTCTGCAGAGTGCAGCAATGTCTACAGTAATCCAGTGACCATGTCATAGCCTGTATATAGGAAGACATCTGACAACCCTGTTACTGTGGTTTTACTGCCGTTGAGGAGAAGTTTACCTGATGAATTTAGTCAATGGAACAAAAGCCCATTCCCCCCCTTGCCCGTTGAGTAGAATTTTTGTTTAACACTATATTTTATGTTTTCCTTTTCTATGTAGTCATAGAATTTTACACTTCATCTATCATTGATTATAATATGCGGTCGATTTGTAATTATAATGTACAATGGAATCAACAGAGACCTTTGTGAAAGACGCATCGTGACTGGTAAGTCATCGCTGGTGATGTCGCACTCTGCACTGTTAGCGCCAGGGCCCCGTATACTATGATGGATCTCCCCTCCGCCAGGCTTCTGCAATTAGCATTGTAGGAGTATGTGCAACATGTTGTCTAAATCTGTTATCCTGACAAGTGGGACTGTTGGGATCCAGATGGGTATTCGAGGTAATGATTTCCATTTATATAACGTCACCCACTCCCGGAATGACAGGTGTCTCTCCCCCTTGATTTTCTATAGTCGGGCATTATTCACTAGCTGAAAAGTAAATAAAATATGTTTTAGCTGTGATATTTGCTTGCAGACAAGTAAGAAAAAGTGTGGGGGGTGAACAGGCATTGCGGTCCCTACGGGAGGCTGAAGGCGTGCACTGACGTGCAGCGTTCACATTGTACATAATTGACATCATGCGGGCAGGTTAAAGGGATTTCAGTTTCAAAGCACAACTGCTGAACATGAGGCACGTAAATCTGTCTCCCGAGGAGAGAAACATGCCCGTCACACCACGCTCTTCTTTTCTGGTTATTTTCATGCAGTTCAAGCGTATTTTTCTTATGGGAGGAGCGCCCAAAGATAAAAATAAATGACTTATTAAGACGTATTAATGGATTATTTATTTTATTTATGAATGGCTGTGAAGTGCGGTTTATTGTTCCTGCATCTGATGAAAGAAGCCGGAGTACAGTGCATTTGTATAGCGCTGGGTGGAAGCCGCTTGCTTTTTAGAAATACAGGGCACTAGGGTATTAGTACGTAGGGCATAATGTTGGCATTATCTAAAGGGGTGGGGCACTGCTTAAATAGGCGTTCCACCAAAATATTGTCATTCCCGGATAGGCAACAACCTCCTGGTGAATTGACGTGCTGAGAAGCATCATTTATTGCAACAATAACGAACCTCTCAGATTTCTGTTTGTCGAGCACTCGTTCATCCAACCGCTATCTGTCCTGACCATTCCATTAACATGCGTGCTGGCTGGGGAAATACAGCATGCCTGATCCCTGTTTCTTTCTACATCTGCCGCCGGAGGACTATCGGGCTCCATGCGCGCCACCCAAAATCGGGTTGTTCAACCGACTTAGATCTAAAATGTATGGTCCGCTTAAAGGGGTTCTCCCATCTTGAGCATTTATGGCATATCCTGGAGTTATCACCTATCATGATTACGGGTGTCCAATGACCCCGTTCGCCCATTCCCTGCTGCCAAAATAGTCTATGGAAGTCATGGAAAGAGCCAAGCATTCAGCGGACACCTCACCATTGAACTCTTTCGAGGCTACCCTGGCCTTCAATAGGCGAATGGGGGTCAACAGACCTCTGTTTTCCCGATAGGGGAGGGTCCCAAAGGTGGGTCTTGGACCTATCAGGCATTTATGGCATATCCTGTGGATATGCCATAAATACTTAGAGGCTCTGTCACCACATTATAAGTGGCCTATCTTGTACATGATGTGATCGGCGCTGTAATGTAGATTCCAGCAGTGGTTTTTATTTTTGACGGAGTTATGACCTATATTAGCTTTATGCTATTGAGTTTCTTAATAAACAACTGGGCGTGTTTTACTTTTTGGCCAAGTGGACGTTGTACAGAGGAGTGTATGACGCTGACCAATTAGCGTCATGCACTTCTCTCCTTCCCTTTACACTGCACATAGCGATATCACTATATTGCTATCTGCAGCCTCATAAACACACTATAACATTACTGCAGTGTCCTGATAATGAATATACATTACCTCCAGCCAGGACGGGATGTATATTCAGAATCCTGACCACTTTTGTAGCGTCTCTGTGAGATTTACAGCAAGGCAAGCGTAATCTCGCGAGATTATGATGTAACCGGTCATTTCAAACGAGATTACGCTTGCCTTGCTGTAAATATCACAGAGACTCTACAGAAGTGGTCAGGATTCTGAATACACATCCCGTCCTGACTGTAGGTAATGTATATTTATTGTCAGGACACTGCAGTAAAGTTATAGTGTGTTTATGTGGCTGCACATAGTGATATAGCTATGTGCTGTGTAAATGAATGGGGAGAAATATATGACGCTGATTGGTCAGTGATTGGTCAGCGTCATACACTCCTCTGTACAACGCCCACTTGGTCTAAAGTAAAACGCCCAGTTGTCCATTGAGAAACTCATTGGCATAAAGCTAAAATAGGTCATAACTCCGTCAAAAATGATCGTTTTTCTAAATAAAAAACACTGCTGTAATCTACATTACAGCGCCGATCACATCATGTACAATATAGGCCACTTATAATCTGGTGACAGAGCCTCTTTAAGATGGAAATACCATTTTTAAGACATAGGACTTCCAAACTTTTGTTGAGTCCTGGTCCAAGCACTTTTTATTTGTATGGGCAATGCTAGTCGGGTCTCCGCAGTGGGTAACAGCGGTCTGCTTGGAGTTCCACAGAACCTAAAATGTAATGCCGTCCTTCCTGGATGGCACCTATATAGATTTGCTCTCCTTCTTTTGGCTGTCCTAGTAAAGGCACCAAGTAGTTAACACCATGTTCTTATATCCATCAGTGTCAGCCTGCACAAGACTGAATTAAGCCTCTAATCCTCCTCTCACGAGGACTCAACAGGCCGTGCAGATCTGGGATCGTTCTTTGTGAATTGTAATGAAGCAGCGCTCATTAGGATCTTCTTATTAATGGTTTGTCACAAAGTTCAGCCTAATGCTTTCCAGGAAGAGGTGGGTTCTTAATAACCCTGTAGTCATTTTAATTAGTTGCTTTTTTGCTGCTCGTGCTCAACCCCTCCTCCGAAACAATGAATGCAGAATTCTGATGTGAAAAAATATATATATAAAAAATATAATATATATTTACTCAATGGCCTTTTACATACTGCTGCAATTATTCTTAAGGCCTATAACCAGTAGTGCAAGTCTAAGCATTTAGAGACCCCTTGAGCTTCCACTGTGTGACGTCATCAGAGTGGTCCGATCATTACCTGATGGATTGCATCTCAGTCCAATTAGCTGATAGTGCCACCCATCATTTATATTGGGTGATGTTGCGGTTCTCCAATTTCCAGAGCTACACTGAATGAGGCCCTAAAGCTTTTCTACCCTATATCCATTTCATTGAAACCCACATAGATGGACCATATACAGGAACCTTGATGTCTAGGTAGATGCTTTTGATGCTACTTGACTTACATGGATTTAAAGAGGTTATCCTCTTTGGACATCTCCTTCCTATTTGACCGGCCCCCTGATGATGAACTGATTGTTTAGGCAGGGGTGCCACATGGATCCAAGGAAGCAGCTGCTGACTGATCCTCCATTCAGGTAAAATTAAGCATTACATGGCAACCCTTGGAGATGATACAAATATCTGCTATTTTGATTTTCCTTCATGCTGTTACGGTTCTCACTCGGAGGTGGATTCTTTTTGCATCCATTGGTTTGACACTGGCTAAACTGAGGTGCAGAATGTGAGGATTCACCCCATTCTTAAGCCTACAAACCACACAATGTATGGTCTTTCCCGGTTAGATCTCCAGGTCGGATGTCCAGGAGTCATCACCAGGGGAGAAGTCAGGGCGCAACAAACCATAGAAGAAGACGTAACCTGCACAAAACTAGAAGGTCGAACTGCAAGTCAAAGTCCGGAGGCAAGGCCAGGACTGGGTCAAATGCATTTCGCTAGTTAGATAGGATGTAACTTAATTTACACGCAAGGGTACCTAGGTGGATCTTCTCTATTTAAGCTGTCGCTGTGTGACATCAGAGTGGTCCAAAGATCATGGAAACCTGAAGTGGCCCGCGACTGACCGCAGAGAGCTAGCGGCCCCGAGTAGGAGAGTGGCGCTGGATCAGGACGAGTTGAGTAACACATGCTTTTACTGGTTTATAGTGGGTTATTATCAGTCAAGGGGTCAAAATTAAACTACTCTATGTATTTAACCAGGAATCTACCTCTTAGTAAATTAAATAACAGTCCACATTTACACTTGGAGACTCCAATCTTATTTTCTTTGAGGGCTTCATCATGAACGACATCTGTAGCAGCAGCTTATACGTTACCCAGTACCAAATTAATGAACGTGCTCTACAAATGTGAAAGGTTCCTGCCTTTAACGCTTTACGCCTTGGAAATGTATTAATGTAAGACAAGGCAACCTATCAAGGGTATCCGTTGTTCTGTAGCACCTTAGAAGAAATTTACAGCTTCTACTCTTGATGTTTATAGTCGAGAAAACACTCGTGTAAGGAAGTAAAAATCTTTTCCACTGTGATTTAGATGATTAAATACCTAATTCAATTTCCCAGGATTCACTTGGACAGGGGAGCACATATTTTGAAGGAGAATTAAGTCGTCTGTAATGGCTGTGATTTCCAGCTCATTAAACCAAGAAACCAGTTCTTCACTCTTAAATTGAAAGACAAGACAGAAACATGTAACGTGGTAAATTCCAAGTGACGTGAAATACTTGATGAGTTCCTGTCCTCTCCGCTTTCATTTGATCAGTTGTTTCAGGACTCTCCAGGAATGTTGGAACATTGCGTTTTATATCGTTTAGCTTAAAAACCTTCTAAAGTCACAAAAACCTGGTTCTCAGAAGGTAGAAAAAGATGAGGACAAGCACCAACGAGAAGAATCGAGGGGTACTATCGCATGAATCATGGACATGCACCTGAGAACCTTGAAGCCATATGGTCTTCAAGGGTTGGAATCGATTTGAAGGCACTTTGAGAAGGCATCACAGAAGATTCGATGTTAAATAGATTTATTTATTATTTTATACTTCTTTTTTATTAATTTTTAATTCTTTATGCAAGAAGAAGCAACAGTACAGTGGGGGAGCAGGGCACTTTGTTATCCATGCAACATGTATATCGGGTAGAGCTGGGCATATCGTGGAAAAAAACGAAACCGAAATTCAGCGCAACTAATCAATGTCATCTTGCACATTTAGTTTTTTTTTTCAATTATATTTTTCCCGGTTTAAACGGTGTCTGCATCTTTAGGGTGCAGGTACAGATTAACCCCTTCCCGCTCCTTGACGTACTATTACGTCATGGCAGCTGTATCGTTCGCGCTCCATGACGTAATAGTACGTCACGGGAGTAACGGCCGTTTCGGCCGTCCTCCCGACACATACAGGAGCTGTGACGCTGCTGTCTTGTTCAGCAGCTGTCACAGCTCCTACAGCGGGGACCGATCGCTGTGTCCCCGCTGATTAACCCCTTAAAAACCGCGTTCTATAGAGATCGCGGCTTTTTAGGGGTTAAGCTGCCATCGCCGGCCTGCTACGCGATAGCGGCCGGCGATGGTGACTATGGCAACCGGACACCAAACAATGGCGTCCGGCGATGCCATAGACGGAAGCCTAGTGGGTCCTGACAACGTCAGGACCCACTATGCTTGCTGTCAGTGAGTAGCTGACAGTTCTAATACACTGCACTACGCATGTAGTGCAGTGTATTAGAATAGCGATCAGGGCCTCCTGCCCTCATGTCCCCTAGTGGGACAAAGTAATAAAGTAAAAAAAAAGTTGTGTAAAAATAAGAAAATAAAAGATTTAAAAGTATTAAAAGTAAAAATCCCCCTTTTTCCCTTATCAGTCCTTTATTATTAATAAAAATATATAAACAAACAAATAAACTATACATAATTGGTATCGCCGCGTCCGTAACGGCCTGAACTACAAAATAATTTCATTATTTATCCCGCACGGTGAACGCCGTAAAAAAAATAAATAATAAACCGAACCACAATCACAATTCTTTGGTCACTTCACCTCCCAAAAAATGGAATAAAAAGAGATCAAAAAGTCGCATGTACCTAAAAATGGTACTGATCGAAACTACAGTTCGTTACGCAAAAAATAAGTCCTCGCACGGCTTTATTGATTGAAAAATAAAAACGTTATGGCTCTTAGAATAAGGTAACACAAAAAGTGAATGATTGTTTACAAAACTTATTTTATTGTGCAAACGCCATAAGACATAAAAAACTATAAACATCTGGTATCGCCGTAATCGTATCGCCCCGCAGAATAAAGTGAATATGTCATTTATAGCGCACGGTGAACGCTGTAAAAAAAAACGAAAAAAAAAACAATCGTACAATTGCTGTTTTTTAGTCACCACGCCACCTAAAAATAGAATAAAAACTGATCAAAAAGCCGCATGCACCCCAAGAAAACTACAATGGATTCCTCAAGGGGTCTAGTTTCCAAATTGGGGTCACTTTTGGGGGGTTCCCAATGTTTTGGCACCACAAGACCTCTTCAAACCGGACATGGTGCCTAATAAAAAAGATGCTTCAAAATCCACTAGGTGCTCCTTTGCTTCGGATGCCGATGCTTCAGCCCATTACCGCACGAGGGCCACATGTGGGGTATTTCTCAAAACTGCAGAATCTGGGCAATAAGTATTAAGTTGCGTTTCTCTGATAAATCCTTTTGTGTTATAAAAAAAATGGTATAAAGAGGATTTTCTTACCAAAAAAAAAATGTAAATTTCACCTCTACTTTGCTCTAAATTCCTGTGAAACACCTAAAGGGTTCATAAACTTTCTAAATGCTGTTGTGGATACTTTGAGGGGTCTAGTTTCTAAAATGGGGTGTTTGATAGGGGTTTCTAATATATGGGCCCCTCAAAGCAACTTCAGAACTGAACTGGAACCTAAAAAAATAAATAAATGAGGCAATACTTCGCTTCTTACATTATACTGATAATGAGCCGTGCCCACCCCGAGATGACCCCAGTTTTGACTGTTTGTATAAACGGAGACCCCTATTAGACCGTTCCAGTGCCCGGTTTTCCCAAGCATACACCCCTGAGAAGTGTATTTCTATTGATGAGTCCCTGGTACATTTTAAAGGGAGGGTTCAATTCCGCGAGTACCTGCCGGGTAAGAGGGCAAGGTATGGCGTGAAGATGTATAAGCTGTGAGAGTGCATCAGGGTATACCTACAGGTTTAGGATATATGAAGGAAAGGCCACCCCCAAACCAGACTGCATCCTGGACTACAATAGGTACATGGGAGGGATGGACTTGTAAGATCAAGCCCTGAAGCCCTACAGCGCCATGCGGTGTGGTATAAGAAGCTGGCCGGGCACATCATACAGATGGCATTGTACAATGCGTACATGCTACGTCGATGTGCAGGCCAGACGGGAACTTTCCTGGAATTTCAAGAGGTGATTATCAAGAACCTAATCTTTAGGGACCAAGAAGGGGGGGGCACCCAGTACTTCTGGAAGCGAGCCCACACGCATCGTACCAGGGCAACACTTTCCAGGAGAAGTTCCCCAAACTGGCAAGAAGGGAAAAAGTCAAAAGAGGTGCAAAGTCTGCTATAAGAGGGGGATAAGGGATGACACAATATATCAATGTGACACGTGTCCCGAATAACCAGAGCTCTGTATGAAAGTGTTTTAAAATTTATCATACATCCCTTGGTTTATAATTTACCCCAATTTTACTTACCCTGATGCACTCCACACAGCTTATCCCCCCTCGTCTTTCCCCTCTGATCCCTGCTGTGTGTCCAGGCAGCTGATAACAGCCACATGTAGGGTATTGCCGTACCCGGGAGAACCCACATTACAGTTTATGGGGTGTAGGTCTCCGGTCAAAATGCTCACTACACATGTAGATGAATGCCTTAAGGGTGTAGTTTTTAAAACGGGGTCACTTCTTGGGGGTTTCAACTGTTCTGGTACCTCAGGGGCTTCTGCATACATGACTTCGCACTAGAAAATCCCCAGTAGGCCAAATGGTGGTCCTTTCCTTCTGAGCCCTCCCATGGGCCCAAATGGCAGTTTATCACAACAAATGGGGTATTGCGGCCCTCAGAACAAATTGCGCAACAGAATGGGGTATTTTGTTTCTTGTGAAAATAAGAAATTTTCAGCCAAAACTACATATTATTTGAAAAAAATAATTTTGTTTTCATTCCCAGCCCAATTCAAATTAGTTCTGTGAAAAAACTATGGGGTCAAAATGGTCACAACACCCATAAATGAAGTCCTTGAGGGGTGTAGTTTCCAAAATGGGGTCATTTGTGGTTGGTTTCTATTGCTTTGATACCTCTGGGGCTCTGCAAATGCGACATGGCACCCGAAAACCAATCCAGCAAAATCTGGACTCCAAAGAACACACAGCGCTCCTTTCCTTCTGAGCCCTCCCATGGGCCCAAACGGCAGTTTATCACCACAAATGGGGTATTGCCGCACTCAGGACAAATTGGGCAACAGAATGGAGTATTTTATTTCTTGTGAAAATAAGAATTTTTGAGCTAAAATGACATATTATTGGAAAAAATATATATTTTTTTAATTCCCAGCCCAATTCAAATTAGTTCTGTGAAGAAACTATGGAGTCTAAATGGTCACATTACCCATAAATGAATTCCTTGAGGGGTGTAGTTTCCAAAATGGGGTCACTTCTGGTGGGTTTCCATTGCTTTGATACCTCTGGGGCTCTGCAAATGCGACATGGCACCCGAAAACCAAACCAGCAAAATCTGTACTCCAAAGAACACACAGCGCTCCTTCCCTTCTGAGGCCTCCCATGGGCCCAAACGGCAGTTTATTGCCACAAATGGGGTATTGATGCACTCAGGAGAAATTGGGCAACAAAATTGAGTATTTTGTTCCCTGTGAAAATAAGAAATTTTGGTAAAAAATTACATCTTATTGGAAAAAATGTCATTTTTTTAATGTCACAGCCCAATTGAAATAGATGCTGTGAAAAAACTGTGTGGTCAAAATGCTAACAACAACCATAAATGAATTCCTTGAGGGGTGTAGTTTCCAAAATGGGGTCACTTTTGGTGGGTTTCCATTGCTTTGATACCTCTGAGGCTCTGCAAATGCGACATGGCACCCGAAAACCAATCCAACAAAATCTGGACTCCAACAAACATATAGCGCTCCTTTCCTTCTGAGCCCTCCCATGGGCCCAAACGGCAGTTTATCACCACAAATGGGGTATTGCCACACTAAGGACAAATTGGGCAACAAAATGGGGTATTTTGTTCCTTGTGAAAATAAGAAATTTTGATCACAAATGACATTTTATTGGAAAAAATGACATTTTTTTCATTTCAGAGCCCAATTCAAATACGTGCTGTGAAAAAACTGTGCGGTCAAAATGGTAACAACAACCCTAAATGAATTCCTTGAGGGGTGTAGTTTCCAAAATGGGGTCACTATTGGGGGATTCCTACTGTTTTGACACCTCAACACCTCTTCAAACCTGGCATGCTGCCTAAAATATATTCTAATAAAAAAGGGGCCTCAAAATGCACTAGGTGCTTCTTTGCTTCTAGGGCTTGTGTTTTAGTCCACGAGCGCAGTAGGGCCACATGTGGGACATTTCTAAAAACTGCAGAATCTGGAGAATACATATTTAGTAGTGTTTCTCTGGTAAAACCTTCTGTGTTACAGAAAAAAAAATGAATAAAATTGAAATTCAGCAAGAAAAATGAAATTTGCAAATTTCACCTCCACTTTGCTTTAATTCCTGTGAAATGCCTGAAGGGTTAAAAAACTTTCTAACTGCTGTTTTGAATACTTTGAGGGGTCTAGTTTTTAAAATGGGGTGTTTTATCAGGGTTTCTAATACATAGGCCCCACAAAGCCACTTCAGAACTCAAGAGGTACCTTAAAAAAAAGGCTTTTGAAATTTTCTTAAAAATATGAGAAATTGCTGTTTATGTTCTAAGCCTTGTAACGTCCAAGAAAAATAAAAAAATGTTCAAAAAACGATGCCAATCTAAAGTAGACATATGGGAAATGTGAACTAGTAACTATTTTGGGTGGTATAACCGTCTGTTTTACAAGCAGATGCATTTAAATTCAGAAAAATGCAATTTTTTCAAAATTTTCTCTACATTTTGCAATTTTTCACCAATAAACACTGAATATATCGACCAAATTTTACCACGAACATGAAGCCCAATGTGTCACGAGAAAACAATCTCAGAATCGCTTGGGTAGGTTTAAGCATTCCGACGTTATTACCACATAAAGTGAAATATGTCAGATTTGAAAAATGGGCTCTGAGCCTTAAGGCCAAAACTAGGCTGCGTCCTTAAGGGGTTAATCCAATGGTAGATCAGGGGCATTATACTGTGAGGGGGCAGCTATGGGGGACTGTATCACAATCTTTACCACAATCTCCTACTCACACTGAATTTTCCAGGAGTCTTTCGCATTCAAAGCCCCATTTAAATTCCATTCAATGGAACCAGATGTGTCGTACAAAGGGGATATCGGTTATTTTTCAAGCCGAAGCACAATTGAGGGAGTCTCCTTTCACCACCACCACAGTGGACTAAATGCAATGTCAGAACAGTCACTTTACGGACCACCTGCTTAACTGTCATCCAGAAAAGGGTGAAAATCCTGCAAGTTTAAAATGTTGAATTGATTTTAAGGCTACATTCACACGAGCGTATCCGATTCACGCGCGTATGAATCTGGTCCATGTGTGTTGCGTCATGCATCAGTTTTCTTTGCGAGTGGCATGCGTTTTTCACACACTCACAAAGCAATAATTTTTTTTAATGGAATTGATGCTCAAATTACTCACCGCACACGGATGTGCATACGTGTGCTGTGCGTTATCTTCACGCACCCATTGACTTCAATGTGTGCATAGGTGCGTGAAAAACGCACCAATATCGGACATGCAGGGAGTTTCAAGCAACGGACACGCTGCTTGAAAACTCCTGCATGTGTGAATGGCCCCATCATGCACACGACCGTAGACTTTGTCCGTAATTACGGACCCATTCAGTTCTATGGCCGATGGACACCTTCCCGTGTATATATATATATATATATATATATATATGGGAAGGTGTCCTTGCCGTAGAAATGCTCCGCAAATGATAGGACATGTCCTATTTTTTGTTTTCTACAGACAGTGCTTCCATACTTTATGTGGGAGCATGGCCCACAAATGCGGGTGACTGTCCGCGGCCGGCCATGCCCGTAATCATGGACTGTGATTACGGGCACGGTTGTGTGCATGGGGCCTAACTTTTTGTATGCGGTCATCTTTTGACTGTGTAATTTGACTGTTAGCAGTTTGGCAAATCCCAGTAGCCAGAGCGATACATGGGTCTTCATGGGAGAAATATACATAATTTAGTTTTTTAAATCGAGACTATTTGCACAATTGCTCAATTTGTTATCTTTGATAGATTGCATCAATGGAAGAATTGGTTGCTTTGACTATAGTGCGTCAGGAGTTTCATTAAATGTTTCCACGGTCGATTAGCTTCACACAATCCTAAGATCAACCATATACAATGGCAAGTGTCGGTTGGAGTGATGTTAAGCACGCCCCCACTGGTTTCTGGAGCAGCGTCTTTCTCCGTAATGATGAATTACCTCATCTAGCAGTCTGATGGAGGAATCTGGGTTTGGCAGCTGCCGAACGCTGCCTACACTATTGCATAGTGTCTAGGAGGAATAATGGTCTGGTGATGCTTCTCAGGGTTTAGGCTAGCCATCCAACACCTTTTGGGATGAATTGAAATGCCAATTATGAGCCAGTTACTCTTGGCCGACATCAGTGCCTGACTTCACAAATGCTCTTTTGGCCTAATGGGCAAAAATTCCCACAAAAACACTCCAAAATCTTGTGAAAAGCCTTCCCAGAAGAGTGGTGGCCACAAGAGGAGCCCAGCTCTATATATTAACGCCCATGTTTTTGGAATGGGATGTCCAACAAGCTTTTATCGGGGTGATGGTATTGGGCAGTGATGAGGATAATTCGAGGATTTGTATTAAATATAGATATATTTTTTGGGGAATGCACTCTTTAATATTTTGGGACTGTACAAAGCCAAGAAGCGGAAGCCGGTAATCATTTTTTAATGTGTTTTGTCGATGAAACCATCTGTATGTAGCACAGAAGTGTATTTTGTGCTCCTTCTAGATGGATTGCGGATTATTTCGACAAGCATTGTACCAGGCCTACGGGCCACCTGGAAAATGCTTGTTACTTTATGATAGGTCTCTGATCACTTTAGCTCAGAGCAGCTTTCAGTATTTGAGTTGAAATAAATATTTTTGCCTGTTCTGTGGAGCAGCATGAATTCTATTTTTCTCCGCGAGTGAACACGTAATTTAATGAATTTATTTCTCAACGTCTTGATGTTCCTTAAGTGAAACAGCGCTAGCAGGTTGCAAGTGTTAAACGACTTTTTTTTGTCCTCGGGCCAACTGAGACCTTTGAGGCGGTTGACACTTAAGTCTTGAAAATTAAGTCTTCACTTGACAGAGGTGGGGGTGTATTCAAGAATTATTGATTAGTTAGATACACTCACTATTGATGTTTTAATTTCCTTACCTATGGTTTCCGTATGTTTGTTTTGTATTCCATTCATGGGCTCACCTAACGGAAAGGTCCAAAGCCAAACCCATGAACAGAGTCCCGACGCAGTTGGGAACGAAGCCTTAGATATTCGTTGGCCGATCCCAACAGTATCTATGAGATCCGCTGACCATGTTATCTAGATCTGACCACTGTCTTTTGAAATTTGGGTCTACCGTGTTAGAATTTTTTACGCTGGCAGTCGGCCATAACCCAAAGTTTATGGTTTGATCGAACGATATAATAGAGATTTTGAGGCTTTTTTTCCCGGCCTTACATAAAGCTGGAAAAAGACATAAGTTCAACCTGTTCTTCTGCAATTTTGATCAAAAGGAAGGCAAAATCCCCCATGAAATAGAAGCCAATTATTTTTAAGGTAAAAAATTCCTTTCCAACCTAGATTATCACAATAAATCCCTGTATCACCTACCTATCTCTAATAATCTAGTGGCCATAACTTGTGATATTATTACACTCAAAGGCATCCAGACCTTTTTTAAACTCTTTTACTGACTAAAGCCCTATTACACGGGCCAATGATCGCTCAAACAAGCGTTCATGTGTTCCCGATCATTGGCCTGTATAATCAGGACAACGATCAGATGATGCTCGTTCATCAGCTGATCTGCTCTTTTGTGATGCCGACCACGATGATTTTTCATTCTGCACATTTCCCGATGTAATCGGGGAGATGCGCTGCCGACGTGATGAAAATTTATGGGATGAGCGGTCGGAGTAATGAGCGCACGTCCCTATACATATGCAATCATTGCTTTGTGTGATGGGAGCAAACGAGCGCCAATCAACAAGCTGTCTCGATCGGCGCTCATTTACACGGCCCTCGTTGGGCCATGTAATAAGACCCTTAACCATCACACCTTGCTCTTGTAGAAAATTCCATAGTGTTACTGCTCTAACAGTAAAGAATCCCCTTCTCTGTTGGTGTAGAATCAGTCTTTCCTCTAGACCTAGTGGATGCCCCTTTGTTATACTTAGCAGTGGGTATAAATAGATCATGAGAGAGATCTCTGTATTGACATTTGATATATTTATACATTGTTATTAGGTCACCCCTCAGGTCACCCCTCAGTAGTTTTCTAAACTAAATAACTGAATAACAATTCTGATCTTTCTGGACACTGCGGTCCATCCATTCCATTTATTAATATGGTCACCTGCCTTTGAAAATGCTCAAGCTCTACTATGTCTTTCTTGTGTACTGGTGCCACTATTTAAAGGGATATTCACATATACATATCGCAAAAACAAAAGGGGCGAAGGTCCCTTAAGCATTTCCTCTGCCCAGCACCGCTCCCAACCACTTTCAAATGAAATGTGTGTTTTTGCAATACCAGGCGTTGCCCCAGAATAGAGTCGTGCCACAATGATCATTCTAGGGATCGTGAGGGTCCTAGTGTTATCGTCCCCACCAATCAACTCTTGCGGAGTTGGGCTCTCTCCTTTGAAGTGTACATGGTCATAATTGTTTGTTGGGGTATTGGCCAGTAGGACATTTCAAATTGGAGTCGAGAAGGAGCTTGGCATACACTGGCACAGGCTGGTTCAAGGTGGCTGTATTGTTAAGGAGTTGGCACCTTTTGCGTTTTCCAATGGACCACAATAGAAGACCTTTATTAAAAATGGCAATGCGGTTCGGGGCTGTATAAGTACACCTACGTGTTTTGGGTCGTGGCTCAGCCTTTACACTCATTGCCATCTTTTTTTTTTTTTTTCTTATTCAAAATTTTTTTATTGAGTTTAAGAACACAAAATTACAAAACATATGGGAGAGAAGGCCTCCACCCATAACTAAAAGAACAAACAAGGTCAGTGGACCAAAGCAAAAACATACAGAAAAAAAAGGGAAAAATCAATAATGTGCATCACATCTTGACATGAAACAGAATTATCAGTGTACAACAGTAGCATGAATAATCATAAAGGCATAACATCAGGAGGTACAATGAGATCACTTAACTCAAACAGAGAAGGAGAGGCACATAGCCCTAGTCAGGGGGACAGAAAGTACAGAAAAAGGCCCCACGAGAGGGAAGGATAGGAGGGAGGGGAGAGGACAGGAGGGATCCTGGACTCCAGTTCCAGCGTATTATGAGTAAAAAATCAGCAGCGAGCAAGAGCCGTAGTATGTTTCACAGGGGCATAGGCCGACTCAGGCTACAACCGTGAGGTAGGAAGGCGAAGAAAGAAACACTATCCAAGGAGACCATGTAGACGTGTATTTTACCACAGCTGCCGGGGAGTGAGCCACCAAGTGTTCCATTCGCTGTATCAAGGCAACTTCCCGAAACCACTCATCTAATGTTGGGGGCATTGCCGTTTTCCACCTGCGCGGGATCACTGACTTTGCCGCCTGAAGCAGATGTCTAGTTAGGGAGCTTTTATAAATGTGTAATGGCATCGGGAACATGAATAAGAGAGCTGCCTCCGGAGAGTTGGGGACAGAGACTCCAGTAACCTCCAATATCAATTTAAGTACCGCATCCCAAAAACTCCTCAACAAGGGGCAACTCCACCAAACATGAGACATGGAACCTCCCACAGCACCACAGCGCCAACAATTATCAGGCACAGACGGATACCATTTATGAAGCGCAGCCGGGACCCGATACCATCTAGAGACAATTTTATAACTAGTTTCCTGGGCCCTAACGGCTATAGAGGCTTTTTGTGAGAGGGAGAAACACTGCTTCCATTGTGTATCAGTAAATGTAGTATGTAATTCTCTCTCCCAGGCCCCGCAGAAGGAGGGGAGTTGTTGGGAACGCAGCGAAAGGAGTAATTTATATATTGTGGATATGGTATGTGTAGGGGGCTGGGAGGAGACACATAGGCGCTCAAAGTCCGTCAACGACCTATGAAGATGTGCGCGTCGGTTTACCACTCCATAAAAATGTTTTAACTGGGCATACTCATATATATGGCGAGTGAGGGGCACGGCATCGGGGCAGATGGAGGTTAGAGGGAGAAGAGAGGAAGCGGAGAGGACCTGGGCAAAATACATGGGGTTGGTGGACTGCCTGCCTAGGAAGGAGCGACCAGCCTTACCAGCAGGAAAGGCTGGATTATCTGTGATAGGAGTTAAAGGACCCAGGGGGTCTACAAGCGTACTTCCAGGCCCTAAGGACCTCAACGCCATGAGAGTATGGTAAACAACAAAGGAGGCTTGAGTCGGTCTATTCCCGGGCAGGATCCACGGCAGGGATGATAGGGTACTGGGACATAGTTGTTGAGCTAAACGAACCCATAGTTTTGATTCACGGTTATGAAAGAAATCTAAAACCTGTGCGTGATTTGATGCCAAATAGTAGAGCCGACAATCCGGCAGACCAACCCCACCCGTACCCCTGGAACGAGTCAGAAGAGCCCGGCTCAGACGTGGGCGACCAGTCGGCCAAATGAAGGAGCCGAAGCATCGCTGAAGCCGCAACCAATAGGAAGATGGGATAGAGATGGGGATCGTCTGCAGGAGATAAAGCAAGCGGGGGAGGAGGGACATCTTAATAATATTGATACGGCCAAACCAGGAAAACTCAGTCTTATGCCAGGAATTAAGGTCAGTGCGAAACTTGGCCAGTAGGGGGATAAAATTATTTGTAAACAATTGTGTAAGGTCCCCACTTATACGGGCACCCAAATATGTAATACCTCTAGAGGGCCATGAAAAGGGGAAATTACTTTGGAGAAGCGACACTAATGGGCCCGGGAGAGAAACATTTAGCGCCTCAGACTTAGAGAAATTGATTTTGAAATTAGACCATGTTCCAAAACGAGACAGCTCGGACATCAGTGAAGGGAGAGAGACATGAGGGTCTGTGAGATAGACCAATAGGTCATCAGCGAATGCCGAGCACTTGTATTCCTTCCCTCCAATGTTAATACCCTTAATATCCGAGTTGTTCCGAATGGAGGCCATGAGATGTTCCATAACCAGGACATACAACAGGGGGGATAGGGGACAGCCCTGTCGTGTGCCATTGTAAATAGGGAAAGGTGCCGAAAGGGAGCCATTTATTTTTATTTGGGCCGAGGGTGTACGATACAATGCCATAATTTTTGCCAAGAAAGATGGTCCTATTCCCACATGTCGAAGGGTTTGGTAAAGGGCAGACCACGATATTCTGTCGAACGCCTTTTCAGCATCCAGGGACAGGATCATGAGCGGGATTCGGTTAGCCTGGGCGTGGTGAATGATATCAAAAGTTTTAAGGGTGTTGTCACGGGCCTCCCGACCAGGCACAAACCCCACCTGATCCGGGTGAATTAGATCTGGCAGGTATTTATTCAGTCTATTGGCGAGCAATTTGGCGTAAATTTTTAAGTCTACATTGAGCAGGGAGATGGGACGATAACTGGAGCAGAGTTGAGGGTCCTTACCCGGCTTAGGGATAACCGCGACATGAGCCAAGGTGGAGCTAGGAGGAAACAGGACCTCCGGGGAAATAGAGTTGAAAGCTGACAACAGAAGCGGTAGCAACCGGTCCGCCAACACCTTATAAAACTTGACAGTGTAGCCATCCGGGCCAGGACTCTTTCCCCCAGGAAGATCAGATATAACCATGAGGAGCTCCGCGGGAGTGAAGTCCGTCTCATTGCCATCTTTAATAAAACTGCTTTTATAATGCGGTTTGGGTTCTCCTGGACCTGCCCATTATTAATGCACTCAAAAGAAAACGTTTTGAAGGCCTGGATACGTTGGTAATCTTTCTTAAAAAGAATCGTCTTTCACCCATTAGATACATGTCCGTCCATTAGCGGTTTTCCGATTAGTCTTACGTACAGGATAAGATGTATTTTGTGTTGGTCCTTGAGGTGTTTGTGAAATGAGAACTTTCATTTTTTCTGTTTTTTTTCTACAGATCCTCTAGCAATGGGTCCCCAAAAAGCTTTGGAAACCATCGGGGCCAACCTGCAGAAGCAATATGAAAACTGGCAGCCACGGGTACGTTTAATAGAACCACAAAATATCCTCGTCCTCCATGAATAAACGCAGCGGTGGTAACTCTGGCTGATTTATTTTTGCACCACTCATGCAGGCGTTGCTTTGGTAAAAATGGGAGCCAAAGTGCCATTCGGCTATGGTGCCACCTGGTAAAATGGAGGAATCTCTGATTATAAAGCAAGCGTTTATTACTCTTGCATTCGTATGCCATTATGTAAAATGATGCACAAAGTTACCTCTCACCAGTATTTGGTATGGAAAGAGTTCATGGATTCCCACTTTAAAGGACAACTGATATTGTATTATGCCTAGTACAGGGGGTGCTGCATGAACACAGGGAAGAAAGATGCCCCTTAGACCCTGCACTAGACATTATAGTGTATCCGTACTGCCCGGAGTGTTCCTTTTAATGTTTCTTTTTTGGTTATATATTGGGGACAAACATGTAGAAGTATTTCCTGATGATAAATTTGTATTATTGGGCTCGTTTTTTTTTTAAGGACATGGGGTGCTTCTGATAATATATACTGAAGTTCCTCTGTCAGCCTGCAGGGTGGACTTTTACAACACCCTGCAGTATACAGGCTGCCATAAATTGCATGCTACATTCTCCCACCAGAAGGGGGAATTTTGACTTGGTCTTAGCCTATTCCATTGCCATACCAGACGCTAATGATAAAACCGCAAGACTTGGGGCAGCAGGTGTCTATACGAGCGGGAGGCTCATCTGTCAGAGGTGGAATTCAATGCATCTTTTTTGCCAGACGTAATGAGATTGAAGAACACTTATGAGGTGTGAAGTTTTTGAAAAGGATGAATCAGTCATTCGGACAGTACATCACAAAACTGTGTCTGGCAGCAGCTCGCCCCTGTCCTGCGTGATGAAGGTACTTTTCAAGGCAATTACTGGCCGCTGCCAAGTGCTGTATGGCTGGCTTAGCAGGGCGGTGTTCTCGAATTCATCAAGTGCTGCTGATGCTGTCAGCATTGTGTGCACTCGATCTCTTTTCATACAAAACCTGTATTGTTTGAGGTTGGGAGAGATGCTACTCAAAAAGAATATTCTTGAACACGCCGTTTGGATAATGGAAGTTGCTCTATATATGTAGTATGTGCTCTTATTGTGCTGCTTTGGGGTCTTGTTGCAGTGATTTTAGCCGTAGAAATATACGTCATAAAGTCCATGCAAAAACCTGGACCTGATGTAAAAAGGGAAGGAGTCGCTAAAAGCTGCATGTCCGCCTCATACTAATTGGGTCAATATGGTCCAAAACTATTTCTCTTAAATATCTTCTCAGTATTCAGGGTCCGTTTTATCTGATACAGAGCTCCAAATCCTCTACTTAGACATAGAGTATGATGGCCGCCTGCAGCCACCACTAGAGGGAGCCGAGAATGCAATTGCATACTGTATTATTGAATTCAGTGTTTGCAGTTAGCTCCTTTGCTCCCTCTAGTGGTAGCGGTCAGGCAGCCAGCATGTTAGGAGTTCTCTAATCTAGGAAATTTATAGCATATCCTCAGGTAGGGCAGGGGTTAGGGGGGCCTGGTCTAGAGATCGGCCCAGAGGTGGAAACCGCATCTATCAGATATTTAGGACTTATCCTATGTATATGCCATAAATGTTCGAGATGGGAATGCCCCTTTCATTTTTATATGTATGTCTCATAGTGCTGAGCTGCAATACCAGAAACAACCTATATACAAGAGTGGCGCTCTGGTAATAAAAGCTCTAATGGGGCTTCGTAAAATGTAAAACATCCACGTTGGTTTTTGCAACCATTAATTCTGCAGATCTCATCACCTACAGAAAACGACTCCCTTTTAAGTGGGAAAAATCTTGTCAGCATCGTATCGGATCAGTAGATAAATCCTCTTTTATTATGAATTGCCAAGCGTGGTCTCTGCAGGTGCCCAGCATGCCTGTGACCTCTCATTAAGAATAGACTAAGGAGTCATTCTGCCCGCCTCTACGTGTACGAGTCATTCTCTACCCCGGGTCAGTTTTCACACAATATTTAATTGCTCCTTGAGACTCTTTTGATCAGCAGCAGAAATCTCAGCGAGGCTGAGAAACCCGCCCAGGGCAAGGAGTGGGTTAAGCAGAGAGTCCAGTTCTGCTGCGCTTCTTCTCACTCAGGAAGGGGCATCATTACCAACCAAGGCACGTATGTGTTTATTGCACTCCACCGTGCGCTCAAGTTTCTTCTTTTTTTTTTCCCTGCAGCAATAAACTGAAGTTGATGTGCCATCCGCAATAAAACAATGCAAGCCGTACGGAGATTTCCCAGATTGCTTTCATGTAAATTCTTTAAACAAGGCAATTGGGCACCTTACTGTTGTGGAGACTCCTGAAATGTATGGCACAGGGGTTGGTAATGTTTGGCTGTGGAAGGAACGGGTCCCGGTTATTGAAGTCTGCAGTGCAATCCTTCTGCTATAGAACAGCCTTTATGCCTAGAGTGTATTGTGAGATGTTGCTTAGCAATGCATAGAGAGGGACACCGCCATTCACTAGTAATTCCGCAAGCCCTTTGAACCCTGAGGAAAGGCCTCTCTAACACCTACGGGAAAGTCACATATGTTTGCGGACACTTGGAACATGCAATACATAACATTCCATATCATCTTCTTGCTCTTTTGTCCTATTGCACTGTAGGAGCCGCTCTTTGCATGGAGGTGTCGTGAGATTTAAAGGGACACAAGATATTTAATTGCAAATTTGGTGTAAGCTACCTAATAAAGTGAGGGGAAGGGGTTAATGTCTCGGTATTGAAAATAGTCCACACAGGTTGACCATACACATTTCATTGGATCTACACCTAGACTTCTGTCATGTTACATATTGATATGAACTATTGAAATACAGCTGCAGTCCACATGAATACATTGGGTTGCATACAATCTTGTGGACTGTAGTTGTCATTCAAAAGTTAAAATCAATGTCACACTACAAAAAGTCTAGGTGTAGCCCTAAATCTATGCAGCGGCAGACCTTTTAAGGGGTTGTCTCATGAAGACAACCCCTGCTCGGGACCTCCCCCCTAAGAGCTGGAACGGCAAGTCACTCTGTAAAATAAGCCCACGCTCTGGAGGAAGAAAAGTTGGAGTAATATGCGACACCTTTATAAAGAGGCGAATGCGATCTTTCGGACGGACATGCGTCATCCATTTTCCCCCTTCCCATTGGCCATAAAATAAAAAAAGTATACTCGCCACACCGCACTTCTTCTCCCCTCCCTCAGCATGACACGCAGCTCGTACAATGTCCTGACACAGAAAAGCACCTTCGACAGTATGTTGTATGAGCCCCGACATGCTGATGAGGCCTAAACGGACCCGGTGGGGAGAGGAGGAGTGTTGAAGTTATTGTCCAATAATTGGGCAAGGTATGGGTGGGGCCCTCTGCCTTGTTAAGCCCCACAGTGTGACCTTTGCGCCAACTAGGAGCTGCTGTAGATTTTCACTGTAATTTATACCAGTTTTCTAGTGTAAATGATACATTTGTCGGGCTGATGTGGCCCTGCCCTTTCTGTGAAGCCACACCCACATTCCCATAAAAAGCTGCAAAAGTTGGCCCTTCAGCGACTTTTCCACGCCAAACAACTGGCGTAGAAAGGTTGATCCCCCCCCCCCCACTATTTTAGTTGTGCCTGAAAAAACGGCTCCATTACGCCTACAAACATCTGCCCATTACTTGCAATGGGTTTCACAATGTTCTGTTCCCACGAGGTGTAATTTTACACGTCGCTGTTAAAATACAGCGCGTAAAAAGAAGCCCGCGAAAAAGAAGTGCATGTCACTTCTTGGGACGTTTTTGGAGCTGTTTTTCATTGACTCCATTAAAAAACGGCTCCAATAACGTCCCGTAAAATACGCCGCGAAAAACGCGAGTTGCTACAAAAACGTCTGAAAATCAGGAGCTGTTTTCGCCTGAAAACAGCTCCGTATTTTCATAAGTTTTTGGTCACTGCGTGTGAACATACCCTAATAATGACCAGAATCTGAGATCTGTAGAGCTATTGGGCAAGGTGCTCACACTTTTACATTCTTAGCCCCTGTGTTGACAGAACGGGTTCAGCTGAACTTCAGCACACGACCAACATAATAGTGACTTTTAAGAGTCAAGAGGTCTGATATGGACCATACAGGCACCGGGTCAGCTGAAGCAACTTGTCAGTATGAACCCCTACCGAACAGCAGCATAGATCTCATCTTCCTGGACCACTGTGAGTATGATCTCTATAATGGAGGGTTATGTATTCGTGATGAAACTCTAATCCATAGGCCAAGTATCAGGCTGACAAAGCGAGGCACCGGGACATGTGACGAGGCTCTGAGCCCCCCGTTGTCTCATGAGTTGCGGGTTTGTTTTACTGCTCGCTGTGAAGTAATGACAGAGCAGTCAGTATGCTGCGTGCTGGGATATCATTCTGCAGGTACAGTGCGATGCAGAAGGTGGAGGAGGGTCTGTCATGGTGGATTTTATAAGTAGGGCTGGAGTAATAAGGCTTTGTATTGATTTTACAGTTTTTAGTTTTCAGTATATATTTTCCCATTTATCTCCGCTTCAATTTCCTATCCGTCTAAGGCTTTCCCTGGCCCTACAGATATATTTCATCTTGGCGTGTAGCTTAATAAAGTTGTGATACTACTGGGAAAGAAGAAAATAAAATGGTGTAAGATATGGGAAAGTAAGTCCTCTCACTTCTCCTTCACTTTTTCTCTTCCTTGTCTACCTAGCTCTACCCCTTGTATCTCAGCTCAAACTACCCCTCTGCCCAGCCTACGCCTGTTGCCCCTCTGCCCAGCCTATGCCTGTTGCCCCTCTGCCCAGCCTACGCCTATTGCCCCTCTGCCCAGCCTACGCCTATTGCCCCTCTGCCCAGCCTACGCCTATAGCCCCTCTGCCCAGCCTACAACATTTCCTCTCTGTACAGCCCTCACCTTTGCCTAGCCTACGCCTTTGTCCCCCCCCCCCCGTCCAACCTGCACCTTTACCCTTTCTGACCGACCTGCACCTCTTGTCCCCTCTGCCCAGCCTATCCGTTGCCCGCCCCGCCCAGCCTATCCTTTGCCTGCCCCGCCCAGCCGACCTATCCAACTTTACCTCTACCCAGTATAAGGCCATTGGGGAGATTTACAAAAACTGGGGCAAAGGATTAGTGGAGTAGTTGCCCATCGCAACCACTCCGGTTTCTGCTTTAATTTTGCAGGGAACCTCTGCAAAATGAAAGGTGGCATCTGATTGGTGGCAACAACTCCACCTTTTTCCTTTGCACCAGTTTAGATAAATCTGCTTCATAGTGTCGGCAGCGCTTAGTCGATCTTCTTGGATGCTTATATCTTAGTTCATTTCTTTTTTTTCTTTTAATTTTTCCTAACGTTTTTTAAGTTGATTGTTTATTTGTGACTGAATTTATTTTTTTTTCTTTTCTTTTCATTTATAAAGACTTCATTAGGATCCTGAACGTTTTAATGTGCGCTCAGCCCCGGGATATTCTCAGCTTTTTACTATAACGTGATTTACCATTTGTGCCCTCTGTGCGGCTCCCTCTCTGCTTCCACGAGTGTTTTTCTTGTAGATACAGCTGCTTGTACACTGGATGACATACTGTAAATGAGCATTTGTAGCCGGCGGCTACCAAGACCTGGTCGCCTCTGTCATCCCATAACTCAGACCTTGGTGCTCGCTCTTCGCGGCGTAGCATATGCTGATTAAATTTGCATGAACTGACTCCGTTGCAATCTTCTCCTTTTATTTATTTATTTGGTCGCTTATTTCATTCCCTGACCTTTTCCAGAAGGTTTACTTATGCGGCTGCCAGCACATTATAGCGAATGAGATGGATTGCAGGTTTTCTGAGAACGGGTAGTCTCTGGGAAAGTCCAACAGATGGGAGTTGTGGCTGAACAGAGTTACGGCATGGAGCGTTATGTTTTCTGAGCCTCGGAGGCATTGCTGTCCATCAGGCTGTGATCATCGAGGAAAGCGTAGGACCTGTTCTTCGAATTATTCTTCCCGGACATGTTTCTGTCACTTGGACTACAGAAAACACATGATGAATGGGGGTTGTGAGTACTTACCTAGGGTAGGGTAAGTCCTGGTATTACCATGGAAGCAATATCTTAAAAATAAGACCGGGCTGGACAGTGTAGGACTGGGAAACCTTGGATCCACCAGAGGAAATGAACCTCGTAGGATGTCCACACAGACCATATAATCCCGAAGAACGAATAGGACAATTAGAATTAAGCCAATAAGGAACATTGAAATCCACCAGTAGACAACCTCATCTGAAGTTGACTGTGGTTTCCTTCATTGTGTCTGGGCCTTGTTATAGTCATCCTGCCAGGGGAGCCTCTCTGACCCTGGGGCTGAACAAATGGGTGGGAGGCTCGTGCAAATTGGGCACTGGAGTCTTAACTTCATGAATAACTTTATATTGTTCATAAAAGGTCAAATTGGCTCCTTGATGTTGCAATTGGTTCCTGAATTCTAATGTATTTTGTGACATTAAAGTAGTTTTCCAGTTTAGAATCTCCATTTCATTCACCCTTTTCGGGAATTCTGAGTTAAGAAAGGGGGTCCTCTGTTCAGGATCCTCATCTTTTGGCCAGCAAGGAAAGCAGTAACAAAGAGCGTCTGTCTCTCTGAAGGACCTGTCCTGTGTTGTTTTACACAGTCACCCCATTGATATGATTGGACACTGTGTAATGCTTATTTTCACCTGTGGTGGTGCTGCAGGGAAATTGAACACTTACTGCCAGGTTTCCCCACAGATTATCGCTGGAGACCAAGCAGGTGAGCACTTTGTGATCAGCTCATTGTCAAGGGACTCTTCTAACAAGTAGAGAGTGTCCAAATCAGAGTGAACCCCTTTAAAGTGATATTACCATTAGAAATTGACACGATCACATTTATGTAATTTCTTATCGAATGTTACTTGGGTTTTGGACTGGTATTGCTTTATCACCAGGGTTTTCTCCAACTTTTTATTTTCTGTATGTAATGCAGACCTTACACAGACGTACCTTGCTTTCCAAAACTGAGGATTAATTGATGGGGTAACTGCCCAGTGGGCTTACCAGCCAAATTGTTGAAACCTCTATGCAGCTGGGTAAACTAATTTGTCAAGGGTCGACCAGTTTTTGCTGTGGCAGCCTCAAATACGGGCAGCAGGGCTTATAGACGTTATGACATTTTTTTTTGTCTTAGAAATTGGGACGCTTCTGTAAATGGGCCGTGTCATTGCAGCTGAGCCCTATTCAAGTGATATGTTTCAATGGAAAACTGGAGAAATTACCCACAACATTCAGGTTGCGTCTCCCTCTTTTTCCTAATTTGATTTGATACAATCTCCACGATTGTCCTTGTTAGAAGACTGAACTGCCAGAGCACAGGACTGGAAGTGCTGTCATAGGGACATTGAAGCTAAAGAGCTGCGGATCTATGTGGTTCTGAATGTCAAGTCCAGACTTCTCTTCACGAATAACGTGGCTGTTATTGCAGAAGAAAGATGTTAAACAACCGGTATAATTATTTTATCAAGAACCCTGTGGTGTAGACGTGAGGTTTAGACCATAGCAGTTGACAGTGCCGTCATCGCTTCGTCCAATTAGGTCACTGACACACGGGGGCTTTGTTTACCGGCTTTTAAAGCTTAAGTGTTTGCTCTTTTACAAGACACTTTACAAGTACACGAAAAAGAACTTAAGACACTCGCCTTCTATCCATTCAAAGAAATGTTTATTACATAAAATACATAAAACCGCTGCCCTATGAGTTGGAAAGCTGAATGTGTGTGTGTGTGTGTGTGTGTGTGTGTGTGTGTGTATATATATATTATATATATATATATATATATATATATATATATATGTACATATATGTATATAGCCAAAAGTATGTGTACACCCCTCCTAATTATTGAGTTCAAGTGTTTCAGCAACATCCATTGCTAAAACATACGTAAAATAAAGCACACAGCCATGTCCTCTCCATAGACAAACATTGCTAGTAGTATGGGGTCGTACTGAAAAGATTACCTAGTGTAATTGCTGCCGCCGCAAGTAGGACCACAATCTAGTGAAAAACGCCGCCGTCGGTCAGTCCACGGTCTGGTGTAAACGCTGCCCCCGGTCAGTCCGCGGTCTTGTGTAAACGCTGCCCCCGGTCGGTCCGCAGTCTCGTGTAAACGCTGCCCCCGGTCGGTCCGCAGTCTCGTGTAAACGCTGCCCCCGGTCGGTCCGCAGTCTCGTGTAAACGCTGCCCCCGGTCGGTCCGCAGTCTCGTGTAAATGCTGCCCCCGGTCGGTCCGCAGTCTCGTGTAAACGCTACCCCCGGTCGGTCCGTAATCTCGTGTAAACGCTGCCCCCGGTCGGTCCGTAGTCTCGTGTAAACGCTGCCCCCGGTCGGTCCGCAGTCGCGTGTAAACGCTACCCCCGGTCGGTGTGTAGTCTCGTGTAAACGCTACCCCCGGTCGGTCCGTAGTCTCGTGTAAACGCTGCCCCCGGTCGGTCCGCAGTCTCGTGTAAACGCTGCCCCCGGTCGGTCCGCAGTCTCGTGTAAACGCTGCCCCCGGTCGGTCCGCAGTCTCGTTTAAATTGACGACTAAAAAATATCAATTGATTTTGAGACGAAAGAGGCCTAAGCGCCAAGTTGCTTCCCCCTATTTTTCAGCTGCATGCCAATCCAGCTTTGGGTGGAACATCTCAGTCATGTGAGATAGACCTGTTGCTATTTTGGGGCTTTTCTGGGTCAGACATCTCCTCCTGCCCTACTAATCTGATTTTTATAGATGTCCATTATGTGGAGGGCGCCTTTGAGACAGGTGTTGCGATACGAGTCAGTTCGGTTATCAGTATGTGTTGGATCTCCTTGTGATTGTGCCACTCTCTTTTGTGTCTGCTGTCTTGCTCCAGTCGCTCTCTTGCGTCCTATAAAGAATCAACGGTTTTATTTGTTTGTTTAGATCTCGGGTGCATTCTGTTCTTGCATCGTCAGCACCCACATTCTGCGCGCTCCTGCACTGCCCTAATCTGCAGACAATACAGCGGTAACGTGGCACCAAGGAATCCGTATTGAGTCTGTTATGTTTATTGCACCAATTACAACTCTCATTTTACATGAATGTAGTAAAACTAAGCAATGCCAAGCAAGAGGACTGTGCCAAGATTGTTTCTGAACGCACTTGTGATTGCTGCCTGGCACGGCTAAGAGAGAGATTCGCTGATTAGTTGGAAAGGAGAACAGACGGTGTCTATGCCAGGGCAGGAAAGGGCCGTGCTTTATCTCTACGAGATTTGCCTAATTCATAAGTGATATGAAGATTTCTGAAAGGGCGATGATAAGGCGCCAGAGATTTCACTGCTCAATTTGTTTTTATTCTGCTCGTTTCTGCCACCTGCCATTTGGCGCAAAGAAATATGGCAGAAAAGAGAAGCTTGGCTCATGGGCCTATTAATTGATGCTTTTGCTTGATTTTAAAAGGGTTGTACAGCATTAGAAAAACAGGACTTTCTTCCAACAACTGTTCTGCACCTGTCCACAGGTTTGTATCTGGTATTTCAACTCTGCTCCATTGAAGTGAAACAGGATGAGCTGCAAAACCGCATACAACCTGTGGACAGGTGTGGCGCTGTTTTTGGAAGAAAGCAGCCATGTTTTTCTGACCCTGTACAACCCCTTGTTAAGGCCTTGTTCACACCTAACGTAAGATGTAGATGTTTTGAAAATCCCATTCATGCCTTTTTACCGTTGAAAAATATCAACCCTCTTATAGTTCTAGGCAGGGGCGTACATAGAGATTTTTCTTTCTATGACAATTGTATCTATTATTTTTTTTCCTCCCTTGTTTGGTAACATTGCAGTGCCTACAGCCATCCCAAAGCACAGGCAATCAGACAAAACTTAACCGAGCCATCGTTCTCCAGAAGCCCCATAGCAGCCAATTGGTATTACAAATATTTCCTAGAACTATCCTTAAAATGACACAACCTCATGTACTAATCTGAAATAAAAAAATTAGTACTTTTGCAAATAGTCTTATGTCTCCATGGTAACAGACTACAAACAAACCCTGTATAGTCTGATCCTACAGTCACTCTTTTCATCTGTCCCCTACTTCCTGCTGAATGTATGTAGGGGACAGCGCCTATTGTCCCTGCATGATATAGATATATATATGTGTGTGTGTGTGTGTGTGTGTGTATGTATGTATGTATGTATGTATGTATGTGTGTATATGTGTATATATATATATATATATATATATATATATATATATATACTTCATGCCGCCTGGAAAATCCATTTCAGAAATCGTAGTCACCTGACTGGGTGCGCTTCTGAAGCGGTTCCAGCATGGTGGCATAGATTGCTTTTAAAAGGTAATTTTCTTAAACAACAATAAGATGCATATCCAGGGGTTTGTCACATCGTTCTCTTCCTTCGCTGCGACCGCTCTGCACAAGCGTACATGCTTTCTGTGACTTTTTTTTTTCTCTGCGTCCCTTTTTTTAATTAAGTAGTGAAGTGTTCACAGTACATCAAAGTAAGTGCGGATGTGACAGCGCATGGAGAGGGGCATGGAGAGGGGCATGAAAGCTTGCTGAACACTAAACCTAATTACTGGGTAACCCGTTAACCATCACTCCTGCTTTTTCAGCTCCCGCTGTACTCTGCCTCTGACAGGCGGTGCTATTGATTTGCTGCCCTCATGCTCGTGGCTAGCGGGGCTCACAAGAGAAAACACTGTATGGTAAATGGTGGTCACCTGATGTAAGGAGACCTTATAGGACTGGCACCAGGTTAGCCATGTTCATGTGAATGTAGCCTAAAAAGTGCCCTTCACTGCTGTGTTCCTGCCCCATGTGCAATCTGCTAAGTTTAAGTTGTCTCCACATTCGTCAACCTTAACCCCCCCACAAGGACGTATGGACTTTCCCAGTCTGATTCCCAAGCAACAGTCCCTAGAATAGTCCCCGATTTGTGTTGGGTGTACTGTAGCAGAGTCAGGGACAAAGCCACGGTTAGTCAATGGATTAGCAGTTCGTAGGAAGCCAAAGGATGAGACGGAACCAAGGTCAGGAGTCGATACCAGGAGGAGAACCACAGGAGCCAATCAACAAATCCAAAAGTCCAGACCGGGTCAGGAAGTGTCAAGTAGCAATAGGTGCCATAGCCAGACAAAGGATGTTCTTTGATATCCAGGCAAGGTAAGCATGATATAGGCCGACAGGCCTGACATCAGTGGCCGCCGGTAGTCATGGCAGCTCGACGTGGCCGGCGGATAGGAGAAGCAAGCCGCAGCATTACTGGAGCAATGGACTCAGTTTGCCAGGACTTGTCGCTGGAGCCGAGAGGCGAGTTACAGCCCCCATATAGATGAGACCAAATGATCTCTACATTTATATTACCAGCTGTTCTGACATCATAGAGAAGTATAGCAGCATGGTGCCAGCATAGTGCAACATTCCCATATTCACTGTACCCTACAGTAGCTTTATAATTATGTATCCCCATATTATGGTACCAGTCACCCTGTATCCACCCTGTGGTGTATGATACAGGGATGAACAAGGTAACTGAGGGGAAGGAAGCCCTTTCTGCCAAAATCTGACTATTAGGTTATTTTGATGGCGGTACTGTACTGGTGTGGCCTTACTATTGGTGTTGTGACTTTCCCTCTATGGAAGATGCAGCTCTATTGCCAGCAGGGATGTACTGGGCAAAATAAATCTAGTGATTAGTGTGTAATTGTGAGTTGCAAGTGTACAGCATCCTATGTGTGTGTGGCACTTGTGTGGCATGTATCCTATGTGTGTGGTGTGTGTGTGTGTGTGTGTGTGGCACTTGTATGGCATGTATCCTGTGTGTGTGTGTGTGTGTGTGTGCGTGCGTGCGTGCGTGCGCCGCACTTGTATGGCATGTATCGTGTGTGTGTGTGTGTGTGGCACTTGTATGGCATGTATCCTGTGTGTGTGTGTGTGTGTGTGTTGCACTTGTATGGCATGTATCCTGTGGCTGTGTGTGTGGCACTTGTATGGCATGTATCCTGTGTGTGTGTGGCACTTGTATGGCATGTATCCTGTGTGTGTGGCACTTGTACTGTGTGTGTGTGTGTGTGTGTGTGTGTGTGTGGCACTTGTATGGCATGTATCCTATGTGTGTGTGTGTGGCACTTGTATGGCGTGTATCCTGTGTGTGTGTGTGTGTGGCGCTTGTATGGCGTGTATCCTGTGTGTGTGTGGCACTTGCATGGCGTGTATCCTGTGTGTGTGTGGCGCTTGTATGGCGTGTATCCTGTGTGTGTGTGTGTGTGTGTGTGTGGCACTTGTATTGCATGTATCCTATGTGTGTGTGTGTGGCACTTGTATGGCGTGTATCCTGTGTGTGTGTGTGTGTGTGTGTGTGTGGCACTTGTATGGCGTGTATCCTGTGTGTGTGGCACTTGTATGGCGTGTATCCTGTATGTGGCCTGTGTGTGTGTGTGTGTGTGTGTGTGGCACTTGTATGGCATGTATCCTGTGTGTGAGAGAGTCGAGTGTACAACATGTCTTTTCTGAGAGTGGTGTGTGTGTGTGTGTGTGTCACTTGTATGGCATGTTTCGTGTGTGTGTGTGGCACTTGTATGGCGTGTATCCTGTGTGTGTGTGTGTGTGGCGCTTGTATGGCGTGTATCCTGTGTGTGTGTGGCACTTGCATGGCGTGTATCCTGTGTGTGTGTGGCGCTTGTATGGCGTGTATCCTGTGTGTGTGTGTGTGTGTGTGTGGCACTTGTATTGCATGTATCCTATGTGTGTGTGTGTGTGTGGCACTTGTATGGCGTGTATCCTGTGTGTGTGTGTGTGTGTGTGTGTGGCACTTGTATGGCGTGTATCCTGTGTGTGTGGCACTTGTATGGCGTGTATCCTGTATGTGGCCTGTGTGTGTGTGTGTGTGTGTGTGTCACTTGTATGGCATGTATCCTGTGTGTGTGTGTGTGTGTGTGTGGCACTTCTATTGCATGTATCCTATGTGTGTGTGGCACTTGTGCGTGTGGGTGTGGCACTTGTATGGCGTGTATCCTGTGTGTGTGGCACTTGTATGGTGTGTATCCTGTGTGTGTGGCACTTGTATGGCGTGTATCCAGTGTGTGTGGCACTTGTATGGCGTGTATCCAGTGTGTGTGGCACTTGTATGGCGTGTATCCTGTGTGTGTGGCACATGTATGGCATGTATCCTGTGTGTGTGGCACTTGTATGGCATGTGTGTGGCGCGCACTTGTTTGGCATGTAGCCTATGTGTGTGTGTCACTTGTATGGCGTGTGTGTGTGTGTGTGTGTGTGGCACTTGTATGGTGTGTATCCTATGTGTATGTGTGGCACTTGTATGGCGTGTATCCTATGTGTGTGTGTGGCACTTGTATGGCGTGTATCCTGTGTGTGGCACTTGTATTGCATGTATCCTGTGTGTGTGTGTGTGTGTGGCACTTGTATGGCGTGTGTGTATGTGGCACTTGTGTGTGTGTGTGTGTGTGTGCCACTTGTATGGCATGTATCCTATGTGTGTGTGTGTGTGTGTGTGGCACTTGTATGGCGTGTATCCTGAGTGAGTGTGTGTGTGTGGCACTTGTATGGCGTGTATCCTGTGTGTGTGTGTGTGTGGGGGGCACTTGTATGGCGTGTATCCTGTGTGTGTGTGTGTGTGTGTGTGTGTGGCACTTGTATGGCATGCGTGTGTGGCACGTGTGTGTGTGTGTGGCTCTTGTATGGCATGTATCGTGTGTGTGTGTGGCACTTGTATGGTGTGTATCCTGTGTGTGTGTGTGGCATTTGTATGGCATGTATCATGTTAGTATGTGTGTCTGTGTGCGGCACTTGTATGACGTGTGTGTGTATGTGGGGCACTTGTATGGCATGTATCGTGTGTGTGTGTGTGTGTGTGTGTGTGTGTGTGGCACTTGTATGGATGGCATGTATCCTGTGTGTGGCGTGTATCCTGTGTGTGTGTGCGTATGTGGGGCACTTGTATTTCATGTATCCTGTGTGTGTGTGTGTGTGTGTGGCACTTGTATGGCATATATCCCGTGTGTGTGTGTGTGTGCGGCACTTGTATGGCGTGTATCTTGTGTGTGTCATGTAACCTGTGTGTGTGGCACTTTTATGGCATAGATCCTGTGTGTGTGTGTGTGTGTGTGTGTGTGTGTGTGTGTGTGTGCGCGGCATGTATGCTGTGTGTGTGTGTGTGGCACTTTTATGGCGTGTGTGGCATGTATCCTGTGTGTGTGGCACTTGTATGGCATGTATCCTGTGTGTGTGGCACTTGTATGGCATGTATCCTGTGTGTGTGCGGCACTTGTATGGCATGTATCCTGTTTGTGTGTGCGGCACTTGTATGGCGTATATCGTGTGTGTGTGTGTCATGTATCGTGTGTGTGTGTGGGGCGCTTGTATGGCATGTATCCTGTGTGTGTGTGTGTGTGGCACTTGTATGGCGTGTATCCTGTGTGTGTGTAGCGTGTATGTGTGTGGGGCACTTGTATGGCATGTATCCTGTGTGTGTGTGTGTGTGTGTGTGTGTGTGTATGTGTGTGTGTGCGGCATGTATCCTGTGTGTGTGTGTGTGTGGCATTTTTATGGCGTGTGTGGCATGTATCCTGTGTGTGTGTGTGTGTGTGGCACTTGTATGGCATGTATCCTGTGTGTGCGGCACTTGTATGGCGTATATCGTGTGTGTCATGTATCGTGTGTGTGTGTGTGTGGGTGGGGCACTTGTATGGCATATATCCCGTGTGTGTGTGTGTGTGTGTGTGTAGCGCTTTTATGGCATGTATCCTGTGTGTGTGTGTGTGTGTGTGGCACTTGTATGGCATGTATCTTGTGTGTGTGTGTGTGGCACTTGTATGGCATGTATCTTGTGTGTGTGTGGCACTTGTATGGCATGTATCCTGTGTATGTGTGTGGCACTTGTATGGCGTGTATCCTGTGTGCGTAGCGTGTATGTGTGTGGGGCACTTGTATGGCCTGTATCGTGTGTGTGTGTGTGTGTGTGTGTGTGTGTGTGGCACTTGTATGGTGTGTATCTTGTGTGTGTGTGTGGCACTTGTATGGTATGTATCCTGTGTGTGTGTGTGTGTGTCACTTGTATGGCATGTATTATGTGTGTGTGTGTGTGTGTGTGTGGCACTTGTATGGCATGTATCGTGTGTGTGGCAGTTGTATGGCATGTATCCTATGTTTGAGTGGTGTGTGTGTGTGTGTGTGTGTGTGTGTGGCACTAGTATGGCATGTATCGTGTGTGTGGCACTTGTATGGCATGTATCCTATGTTTGAGTGGTGTGTGTGTGTGCGAGCGCGTGTGCGGCACTTGTATGGCATGTATCGTGTGTGTGTGTGTGTGGCACTTGTATGGCATGTATCCTATGTGTGTGTGTGTGTGTGTGTGTGTGTGTGTGTGTGTGTGTGTGTGGCAGTGGTCCGCTAGGGGCTCCGCACACAGTTCTTACACGGGCACTCTGCAGTCCGTGTCCACCCCTGATCAGGTACCTCGGTTGGTTGGTGGCTAATGCCTCCCTGCTAGACGTCTGTGCCACTGAATTAACAGACTAATAAGCAGTCACGATTTATTACATTCACGTTGACACTGCAATATCTTATCTGAGCTCGTAGTCGAGGTGTTTGTTTTCAAGTCTTCCATTTTTATTTTTTTTTAAATTGCTTCAGAAAAGCTTTTCTTCACAGCAGAGCGTGAAATCGATGCACCTCTGTCCTGATAAGATCCTGTCACACTTAATCACCGCTGTCATGGCCGCTCGTCTTCTCTATATATTGGGTTAGATCTGCGCCATCAAGTGTTGCTCTTTAGCAAATGTCATTTTTCTCTAATTCCACCGTGTCCGTGTCTGGCACAAACCACAAGACGGTTTCCTCTGATTTCATTCTCCTTTCTGTCATATCTTAGATCAGCTTAAGGACTTAATCAGTTCCTTAAAGCCAGAATTAAAGGAACACAAAGTCCCTTGAAGTCTCAGCATCATTTTTTTATGATCTGCAGGTGAAGTCAGACGGTATCTGTATCTGTGTATGATACACTGTTATGGGGCCATCTGTGGATGATACACTGTTATGGGGACATCTGTGGATGATGCACTGTTATGGGGCCATCTGTGGATGATGCACTGTTATGGGGCCATCTGTGGATGATACACTGTTATGGGGCCATCTGTGTATGATGCACTGTTATGGGGCCATCTGTGTATGATGCACTGTTATGGGGCCATCTGTGTATGATACACTGTTATGGGGCCATCTGTGGATGATGCACTGTTATGGGGACATCTGTGGATGATACACTGTTATGGGGACATCTGTGGATGATACACTGTTATGGGGACATCTGTGGATGATACACTGTTATGGGGCCATCTGTGGATGATGCACTGTTATGGGGACATCTGTGGATGATGCACTGTTATGGGGCCATCTGTGGATGATACACTGTTATGGGGACATCTGTGGATGATACACTGTTATGGGGACATCTGTGGATGATGCACTGTTATGGGGCCATCTGTGGATGATACACTGTTATGGGGACATCTGTGGATGATGCACTGTTATGGGGCCATCTGTGGATGATGCACTGTTATGGGGCCATCTGTGGATGATGCACTGTTATGGGGCCATCTGTGGATGGGGCCATCTGTGGATGATACACTGTTATGGGGACATCTGTGGATGATACTGTTATGGGGCCATCTGTGGATGATGCACTGTTATGGGGCCATCTGTGGATGATGCACTGTTATGGGGCCATCTGTGTATGATACACTCTTATGGGGACATCTGTGGATGATACACTGTTATGGGGCCATCTGTGGATGATACACTGTTATGGGGCCATCTGTGGATGATACACTGTTATGGGGACATCTGTGGATGATGCACTGTTATGGGGCCATCTGTGGATGATACACTGTTATGGGGACATCTGTGGATGATGCACTGTTATGGGGACATCTGTGGATGATGCACTGTTATGGGGCCATCTGTGGATGATGCACTGTTATGGGGACATCTGTGGATGATACACTGTTATGGGGCCATCTGTGGATGATACACTGTTATGGGGACATCTGTGGATGATACACTGTTATGGGGCCATCTGTGGATGATACACTGTTATGGGGACATCTGTGGATGATACACTGTTATGGGGACATCTGTGGATGATACACTGTTATGGGGACATCTGTGGATGATACACTGTTATGGGGCCATCTGTGGATGATACACTGTTATGGGGACATCTGTGGATGATACACTGTTATGGGGACATCTGTGGATGATGCACTGTTATGGGGCCATCTGTGGATGATACACTGTTATGGGGACATCTGTGGATGATGCACTGTTATGGGGACATCTGTGGATGATGCACTGTTATGGGGACATCTGTGGATGATACTGTTATGGGGCCATCTGTGGATGATGCACTGTTATGGGGCCATCTGTGTATGATACACTCTTATGGGGACATCTGTGGATGATACACTGTTATGGGGCCATCTGTGGATGATACACTGTTATGGGGCCATCTGTGGATGATACACTGTTATGGGGCCATCTGTGGATGATACACTGTTATGGGGACATCTGTGGATGATACACTGTTATGGGGACATCTGTGGATGATAGACTGTTATGGGGACATCTGTGGATGATACACTATTATGGGGACATCTGTGGATGATACTGTTATGGGGACATCTGTGGATGATACATTGTTATGGGGCCATCTGTGGATGATACACTGTTATGGGGACATCTGTGAATGATACATTGTTACATGTCCACCTTCGCAAAAAGAAATAAATATATATAATTGAAAAAGTACGCATTTTTTATTGATTCCTTTCGTTTTGTGTCTACAGCTCCTATGCAAACCTGTTAATGGACTACAAATAAGCTCAGTGCAGTCTGCAGTCCTACTCCCAGCCATCTGTCTCCTATGTCTTGCTAACCTTTTATTTGATAGGGGACATATAGAAGAGATTATGACTTCAGGATCAGACTACACAGGGTTTGCTTGTAGTCTGTTACCATGAAGATGCATAGAAACTATGAACACAAAGCAAATAAAAAAAATAAAAATCCAGATTTTCCATAGAGTTGACTTAAAAAATAAAAAAAAAGTTGTTTCTGATGGTGGACATAAGCTCGAAAGGCCAATTAAATCAATAAGTCTACAATAAATATGTAATTATTTTAGAATTTCTGTTAGGTCAAGTTGAAAAAATAAAAATTCAGTCATTTATGCGCTTGGGAAATCAGGGTGATAGCCAGCATGGCCTCCATTATCTCGCTCGGCTTTCAGTCTTCTGCATGGCAGATCTACCTGGTCATGCTATAGTACATCCCCGCACCGATATTGCTAGGTAAGTAGGCATATTTGCTGGCTAAATCCAGGAAAGCCAGTTCCGAACCCCTGGGGGAGATAAAATGGCGGCCATACTGATTGTCGCCCATCTTTCTGAAAAACAGATATTACTAGGAAATAGAGCTTGTGCAGTTGAATGGGGCTTTATTGCAATAGAAGATTCAGATCCAGGTTGGGGGCAGTGATGTCAGGGAAGATTTAAAGGGGTCTCTGTACTTTTACCTCTTGCCCCTTCATTGGGATATTTCATCAATGTCTGATCAATGAGGATCCAAACTTTAGCAATGTCTGTGGTGGCGAAAACCCTTTACTAAATGTGTAATGAAACGTTATGCAACTTTCCAATATATATGGTTTCAAATCCCCAACGTTTTCAATATCTCTGCTTGCTGTCAGTGAACAAAATATTTTCTTTTACATCCCAAGACTCAAAAACCCATAGAGACCGAATACTTCTCACAGGTGTGTTTTTTTTTTACAGTTGATTTACAGTCTAAACAATCCTCTATGAGTCCGCAGCGACCGCTTGCTACCGTGTATCAGTGCATGTGAAATGTATCGGCCTAGATTCTGGACTGTGTAGCTCAGAGAGGATTGGCTGGACTGGATACAATTGTAACAAACACTCCGCTATTAGAAGTGCTTAGTCTTATTAGGTTTTCAGTCCCTTGATGTAAACATTAATGTTTCCATTCACTGACAGCAAGCAGTAATGTTGAAAATGGTGAGAAATTAAAAATATATATTTTAGATCGTTTAGATACTGGGCAACTCAAGGGACCCTCATGATACAGGGACATCTATGTGTTAGATGATCAGAACTGCCTGTTGTATGCCAGATTAAAGGAATTTTTCTGTACTGAAGAGGAAAAGATCATGGGCAGCAGAGGTATGTCGCTTTTATCTGTCCTCAAATAGAGGGCACACCCGAGCATGTTAGGGATTACTGATGCCAAGTTGTCAGTATCTCTCTGGGCAATGTGCTGATTATTTGGCATCGCAACAACCTGGAAAATCAAATTTGCGAAATCCGTTTAATAGGGAAATCCCATGTGAGCAGTTGACAACGGCCCAGTGCTCGCTGCGTGTGACCTTCAGGCGCTGCGCGGCTCATAGATCTGCCCGAGTTGCACTTTTATATCAGGCTGGCGTCGTCTCCTTAGCACAACGTTTACCAAGTTCACTGTTCTCTCCTGTAAGATCTTGTAATAGTCTCTTCAGACATTTATTTATCGTGATCTGGTCAGCTACTCCCAGGTTGAAAGTCTTTACTGTGACAAGGCCTGACATGATTGCTCTCTGCTGCTGATCTGCCTGTGTGTCAGTCTACACTGCACTTCTGTCATTTTGTTCCAGAACAAGGAAGATCAGGATGAACAATACGTGAAACTCTGCTGCAATAAATAACTCTACGATGATGAATATGAGAAGAACACCCAATGGGTCGATATGTTTTTTTCTTTACAGTGCCATTTTTATTGCATTTTACCGTGCGCTACAAAATGCTAATTATATGTAGAAATGTGAAAGCTAAAACGGTTTCAAATATTATCTGCAATACCTCATTTTTTTTTTCTGGTCCTTTCGTATGAAAGGGGCTTTATGTGAGTTTGCTGCTGATTGACACTGAGTCACCTAATACTTTACCGCATGTAAAAATGACTTGGTGCACTCTCTGGTTGACGCATCTCCGTGGTTTAGGCCGTAGCTTTAGCTTTGCAGGATTTAACGTCTAGCTGGCATGATGCCACGGAGCTTCGCCTATTATAGTATGAAAAAAGCTTCAAGGATGCCGCATGGAGGGGGCTTCCTGCACATCTCCATACTTGTATCTCTGAAGAGATATGAGCGACGCCAGGCGCTTACCCTATTTCTGAGCACAGGGAGTGACAACGTACCTAATTTTTCAGGTCACTCTTCCGAATAAGCTGTCATATGTGTGTATATGAGGAATAACACTATTTCTGGCCATTATATGACATTATTTAGCAGGTCTCCCCTTTTCAGGCTCTATCTCTAGTTCTCAGTTGTCTCAAAACTAATATATATATATATATATATATATCTGCAGCAGCATGGAGGAGATTAAACCGCAGTAATGAGCAGTGTATGGCATATACGGTCTCATTCAAACACCCCTTTTAGAGTTGGTGTGGCCCTTGGGAGTAGTACAATGTGGCTTTCCGACCAAGAAAGGTTGTGCATCCCTGCCCTTAATCAATGCAGTCCTCAAATCCCCTATATATTTACCAGACCTCCCAAATAAATACAGACCCGTTTCAGAACCAAGACCCCCTAGAGACAAAGACCAGACCATCTAAATAACTCCAGACCACCCAAATATAGACACCAGACGTGCAGATACTTGACTCTCCCTGTTCCGTCAGTGCTCTTCACTCTCGGGCGCCAATGCAGACAACGTTCTGTGGGAGTTAAAAAGGCGGCAGGCGTATGGGGAGGTGAGTGTTTTATCAGAACCTGGGGGCACCCAGGAGATTCGCCTGCTCGTCCCTTTTTCCAGGAGTCTCACATATATTCTGGGAGAGTTGGCAGGTCTGCTTTATGGTATTCTGACAGCCGCTATTTACGTTGACTACACTACATCTAAGCGGTCTAGTCGGGGCTTTGATTACCCGGCAAATACGAGTTGAACATTTAATCAGATTTTCCTTTGCGCTACTTGTAGGCCCCTGAGTGCCATCGAGTGATTATTTGTGATCTAATGGCCTTCTATGTGACACGTTCACCCCTCTTGGCTGGCACTTCAGGGTATTTAGTGCTGCCCAGCTCACAGTAATAATGTTTTAATGTTGCTGTTTAAATGCATTGTTCGCTGGTCTTGAGTCTTTCAAAGATCTGTCGGCGGCTGATTGTTCTGTGGCATGTTATCAAGCGGAGTGTCATTTGTCCAATTTTAATTAATGCTTCGACATAAGCTTGATGACACATAAGCTTACGGATTTAAGTTAGCCGGTGATGTTAGGATCATATTGTGTGGTTAAAACCCAGGAGTCTGGTAGGCACTGCACCTGGAAATTAAAGGGATTTTTGGCTACTGGGACCCCCAGCGATCACTTTTGGGGAAACTTGGTAGTAAGTGTTCTATTTGCCTGCAGCGCCACCACAGGGGAAACTAAGTATTACACAGTGTCCATTCATATCAACGATTTGTCTAATACAGGACTGGTCCTCTAGAGCGAGGAACACTCTTGGTTTTTGCTCTCCACCTTGGAGGATCCTAAACCGAGAAACCCCCCTACTCTCCGTTAACAAAATTCTCTAACCGGGTGTATGGAACTAGGTTTTCTAAACTAGAGAACCCCTTAAACACTTTGTGTAGCTTTCTATTGTACATTGACCGGCCCCTCAATGTCGCATTGGCCTCAAATCCTACTGGCTCTCTATGGTATTTTGCCTATCCTTGGGTGTGGTCCAATCAGAGCTGGTGTTGTCACAAGGAAAAACTGGGCAGATTCCAGGGCCGCTTCGGGCTTGAGAGACTTATGGTATTCCAGGTAAACATTTTCTATACTTGTCAAACCCATGTTGTAGTGAACAGAGGGCCAAATGTGACTGTGACTCACTCAAGGGGTCACATGTTCCTGGAGCTGGCACTGGTTGCAGGTACAGGATCAAAATCCAGTCTGGTCTTGCAGGGAAGTAGTCTAAAGAATCTTGTCTGATCGTCTATGGAAATGGTCAAATTATGTAAAAAAAAAGTATATAACATACACACGTGTTTATGGTCTGTCTTGTCCCTTTTCTCCTTGGCTTTACTGTGGTCATCTTTGGGTACCAGGGTTGTCTTTTCAGTGCAACGTGGTACAAAAAAGTGACCATCGTATCTCAGCATTACCAGTAATGAACCTGAAAGTATATAGAAGTTTTACTGAAAGAAGAATCTCTCCATTACAGAATTGCGGTCCTAAACATCCAAGTAGATGTTTTCTAGCCAGACCACTCGTCCTTCACCCAAGTCCTATTTATAAAGGGTTTAGGAAGGCAAAATCTTGGATATGCTTCAGCAAAGTCCTCACAATGGAGAGCTGCTTTACTGGTCCTTGGTAGGAACACATTGTTTGTTTTGATCTTTCAGAGCCATAGGATGCAAGGTTAACCAGTGACCAACCTGTTGCCTGGTGGTTTTGTAGGCACATGGTCAACTAAAGCAGGTCTAATGTGTGTGGACCCTACTGAGGAGCATGCCAGATCTCCACTTTCAGAACTTGCTGGGATTTTTTTTCGCTTTTGAAGAGCTAAACAAAATATTACATACTTCTAGTCTTCTCGTTCCCCATTCTGATGGATCTCAGGCCCACGGGTCAGGTTAGGGGTGAGCATGCTAAAGACTTATTGCTGTTTTACTTTTTATTGTTTCACCCATCCCTGTAACTAGTACAATTGTTGTGATGCCGCTACATAATTGAGCAGAATCTTTCTGGTCACATCGGCTATCATAAGCTTTTAGGTTTTTTCTTTCTCTTTTTTTTGTCCTCGGTCCGGGGAAAATGTGAAACACGCAGGGTACAAGATGGAGGTTTTGATTGAGAGTCATCCTGTGCACTGCGGAAAGTCTAAGTAATAAAGGTGAGATTAAATAGCGTTTTGTGTCCCAGCATTCTGGAAATTATACACTGTATTACAATGCTTATTAATCTTACTTGCTAGGCGGCTCGGGGGAGCCTGCGTGCTGCACTAGGATTTTCATCTCCTATGGAGCCTTTATTTCAGAGCATGCCGTGATATGGTCTGCATGTAATGTCTAGTAATGAGCAATGCTTTGGGGGTACATGCTTAAAAACGTCGCTATGCTCTGTATACTGATCTACAGAAACCAATGCATGGACGCTCTTCTTTGAACATGGTCTCCCAGACCATGGTGGAAATTGGGTCTTCACCAAAGGCTATGTTGGTCTTCTAGCTTTTCATCTAGCACCATAAATGCTCACCTTTCCAGTTTTTTGTTTTTTTTCGGTTTCTTGATCGGAAAAATTGCTTGTAGGTGCCGTAGTCATTCATTCATCTTTAACCTACTTTAAAGGACCACTTATGAACTTTTTGTCCAAAGAAGATAATTTGTGGACTGGATACAAGTGTTTTCGAGATGATGTTTTTTTTTTTTGTTTTTTTTTGACAGATCCCAACATGCAGTCAATTCCCATTGCAGACATTTATTGCATATGGGTCCTCTGGGACACACACCTATGTCGAGAGCGGGGGCCTCTCGGCCCGATGCTGCCTATGAGGTTCATGCCGACTGTCGCATCCAGGTGGAGAATGAATGGAGAGGTGCGCGACTCTCTCCATTCTGTTCTATCGTAGTTACAGAAACAGCCGAGCAAGTGTGTTAACATCTCTTCATTCACTCTCCACCCAGATACGGAGGGCACCTCACCAGGCAGGATACGGGAACCCTTATCTCAAAATAGGTGTGGGACCCGGCTCTATCAGACATTTATGGAATGCCATAATTGTCTATGATGGAATACCCCTTATAGATAGAAAAGTTTGCAGTGAAGCCTCAAAATCTGTCCCATAATTCCATGCAGCCAAAAACTCTCCTTGAGGTACTATTATACAGGCACTGTATGGTACAATTATTAGGACGGGCGTTTTGCACTATGTAATGGTATTATTTAGGAACAGTAATAGAATGTCTCATGGACCATGTGTGTCAATAAGATATCGACCCCTATACACTGGACCGGTCCGTGCCTTTTTGCAGAATTGATGCGGCTATAATCGGTTTGAACTACCATAGTTATTCCAGTCATTGGCTATCGATTATTCTGTTGGACTTGGAATCTAACGTACCCCTGCTGGACATTATTAGTCCCTTACACGCTACTACTCGTGACCGTAACCAGCACCTTCTTGTTTCAGATCCGAATTTATCCCATATTGATTTGGTAGTGTTTTGAAATTTTTTATTACATTCCCCCGGTTCATTATACACAGTCGTCCGTCCATGTGCATGAAATTTTCCATGTAATTGCCTCTCCTGTTACGCAATAAGTGTCACAAAACAATGTGCTCGCAGGCGAATGGGATGTGATGTGTCATTTTGAAAGAACTTAATCTGCTCCCTCCTGAATAAAACACCAGGTTTAAAATGCCTGCGCTTGCGATAACTCTCGTTATTGTATTATACCCGACTAAAGCACCTGATAATCTGGTTGCCTGTGATGAGCCGCTGTTTGCAGGTAATTGGATCCCTGCGGTGAGAAAGCGGTGACTCGCTGGAGGAAATACTTGTCCTGAAGCCTAATTAAGTTATGTCAAGCTGTATTCTTTACAATCACAGGTCAAAATTGTTTGCTTAATAATAGTCTTGTGAGCGGGACTTTTACGCAATTTTTCCAAAACCGCCGAAAAATGTTGATGCCTCATGTTGGACAATGCTGGATAGGTCTTAATTAGGATTGAGATTTACTGCACATATAGAGGGAGAATAGATGGGAATTCCTTTCAATTTTCTAGTGCTGCTTTGGCCACTAGGGGCACTATACTGATGCGGGAATAAAAAGCGGACAAACACTGAACTAAACAAAATCTTGTAGGAAATTTTAATAAATATTTAAAGCTATCCGTTATAAAGTCAAATATGCAGATCTTCTGGTTTCCTAGAGCAGCTTTACAGAACACGCTTTGTGGTTGTGCATTGTGGGAGATTTAATTTGCACAACAGACTGTGAGTGCATGACATCCAGGAGCTCAGGTAAGCTGTTAGGGGTGTGTCTGTCAAAACGATGCTGACAGATTGCAGGAGATAACCAGCAAACTTTTAAATACAGCTTTGAGTGTGACTGGAGTATGAGACATGATAATATTCATATCAAGAGGAGTAAAACTAAAGGTGGCCATACACTTTAGATGGCTATTGTCCGAACACTCATTCAGTCAACAGCTATTCCTCCTGACGACTCAATTACACATGCGTATTCTGGTCGGATCTATAATATGGCACACAGGTTTTAATTTATCGTGGATTCATACAAAATTCATGAGAAACAAAATCTCATACAATAGTATGGACACATTCTCCTGTAGAAGCCAGTATAGGTGAATACGATGCCTTACAAAGATGCCTACAGCTCCATAATAAAGAGCCACAAACACTCTGTACCACTGACTACGACTACGTTTAACGCCATACATGCCCATGAACACCGCTTTGATTTAAGTCCATTATGTAAAAATGTCTTCCTATAATATATGAAGAGGTTTTCCATATAACCTATAATAGAAGGGATCCTAAGGTCAGAAGCCCCCCTTTCCAAGCCAGAAGAGAGTTGAGACATTTTTAATGGGTAAGATGTTTTTAATATACTTTTTACAAAGAGTTGCCCCAGCGATTATATCTGATGTGGGGCGTCTCAATAGTAGGATCCACCTGCAATCACCTAGCTATTGGAAAATGTGCTCATGCATGCGGCAATGCTTCCAAGCGAAAATGCCCCGAAAGAGCATGTATTGGAGCACAAATTCCATATTGGTCCACAAAGAAAAACTGTGCCTCCATAATAAATCTGAGGCACATGGAGGTGCAGTATGAGCCTAATGCAGTCTATGGAAAACCCCTTTAAGGTGGCTCAACACCCCTCTTTTGTATTTAATAACCGTACAACATTGCTGCCAACCTTTTTCAAACTACGAGAAACTTTTCTCTATATTTTCTTGTAGTGTTTTGATAAAGCAGTTTTTTGTGTTTTTTTTTTAGGTTTTAGGCATTCAGATTTATTTATAGGCAATCGATGCACTTAATACATAGTGCCATGAAAAACCCCATTCACGGGCTTCCCTGCCAACTTGTGCATTTAGCTCTGGGGATACCCACCCACTAATGGAGAGACAATGCAGCAGCTCAGCATCTAATAAGTGCATTTTCATCCCGCACTTAACTCTCTCATTGCTGGTGCCCTGGTATAGACTGTTGTGTTTGGTAATCGAGCATTGTATGTCCTGCTTTGCCCCGCCGATGTCGGACCTTGGTGATGGCACCAGATGCAATTTCACTGCTTGAGCGTAGCAGATTAACAAAGGACGTGTCAGCAGTCCGAAACCACTGGGAATTAAAAGCAAATCTTTATTTGTATAATTAGAACTTGTGGCAGATGGCCCATGACGCATTTTGAGACACCGCAATGTTACTATAAGAACCAGTATTGTCCAGAATCAGTCAGTGACTGTGCCTTTTGCCCCCACTTGTTATGAATCTTGCTGCTGTTTCTCCCATGCGTGTGGATACCCACTAGAGCTTCCATTACTTTCAAGGTACTGACAGATTGGACTTGTCTGATCATTCAATTCTGCTGATATTACCGGCATCCCTTATCTGTGATAGCTGCTTCTCTCCATCCCTCCATACAAACTCTTGGGCTCCAATGAAACCTTTTTAACAGGGTCCCCTCCAACTATCCTGCCAGATTTCTAGTGCTAGTCATCATCTTATATGGGGCATCTTATTTTGGACTCGCTCAGGCTCTTGGACCAGGGTATGACTGCACGCCCTATAGCTTCGACCCTGACTACATAGAAATGGCGTGCTTGCTTGACCACTCTACTGTAAGAACAGCTCCCATTCTGGCGGACTCAAATGTCCATTTATTGCACGGATGGCCATTCATTTGAGTAGCCGCCATGTAAAACTACATTTCCCCATTGCAGGGGAAATGCCTGGCTGGCCACGACTTCCCCAGAAAGATCAGGCTGCGGCATTCTAAAAAGGGATGCTCCAATGAGACAACCCCTTTGAGGGTAAATAGCTAGCTAGACTATGTTTGGTCCTGGAGGAACAAAATAAATGTTCTTTGAATGGTATCTGTTGAAAAACCACATATGTGGCTCCACATGTATGAACAACATCCATTGAAATCCATGGGGAAAAGGGCCACAAAAACCTAGTGAATATAGCATCCTCTGAGGGGTCATTTGAAGTTCCTGAGCCCCTATTCTAAACTTGTAACAGGGACCCCAACTGTCACGCTTAATTTATAGTATTGGTCTCCTTATATGGAACCTTTTTGGGACCCTTCATGTCCTCTGCACCCTCTATAGTTATGCCCCCAGCATATCTTAGATTCTCATTAGGGATATTGGGATATTATACACTTGAATTTTGTAATACTGTTTGTTTGTCCCAGTAAAATACCGCAGCTGGAGAACGTCCGCTGAATCGCAGTGTGTCAGCCCAGTCCAAGGGTGGCTGGCGTCAGACCCATGATTTGGAGCGCTTATTGATTCCCTCAGTACAAGTCTTACTCATCCTACATTTTATTCCAATGTCTCCTGGAAATCAATATCATTAAATGGAATTAGTCCATTATAATAAGTGTTAATAGCTGCCCCTGGATACAGGTGAGGGAAAGGGTTGTTCATCAATACTACCATCGTAACATCTAATCACTAACTAATTACACATGACCAGGCGGCCTGATCATCACATTGACATAGATCAGTATGTCGCCTATTGATTTTGCTTTACCACTATTCTAATATAATGACTATACTAGAATGTTTAGGACTTTTGGCAAAGTATGATTCTCCTCTGAGTATATGACTGGAAATTTATAGTAGAGCTTCACTTGGGGTAACCATTTCCATCTAAGTATGATCATTCTATCTTAAGGAGGAGCTGTCTGCTCTCCTGTGTGGTGTAGTATAAAGGATATGTCCGTTCTCCTGTGTGGTGTAGTATAGAGGAGCTGTCAGTTCTCCTGTGTGGTGTAGTATAGAGGAGCTGTCGGCTCTCCTGTGTGGTGTAGTATAGAGGCGCTGTCGGCTCTCCTGTGTGGTGTAGTATAGAGGAGCTGTCCGCTCTCCTGTGTGGTGTAGTATAGAGGATCTGTCGGTTCTCCTGTGTGGCGTAGTATAGAGGAGCTGTCTGCTCTCCTGTGTGGTGTAGTATAGAGGAGCTGTCAGCTCTCCTGTGTGGTGGTGTATAGAGGATCTGTCAGCTCTCCTGTGTGGTGTAGTATAGAGGATCTGTCCGTTCTCCTGTGTGGTGTAGTATAGAGGATCTGTCAGCTCTCCTGTGTGGTGTAGTATAGAGGATCTGTCAGTTCTCCTGTGTGGTGTAGTATAGAGGAGCTGTCAGCTCTCCTGTGTGTAGTATAGAGGAGCTGTCAGCTCTCCTGTGTGGTGTAGTATAGAGGATCTGTCCGCTCTCCTGTGTGGCGTAATATAGAGGATCTGTCAGCTCTCCTGTGTGGTGTAGTATAGAGGATCTGTCAGCTTTCCTGTGTGGTGTAGTATAGAGGACATGTCCGCTCTCCTTTGTGGTGTAGTATAGAGGAGCTGTCGGCTCTCCTGTGTGGTGTAGTATAGAGGAGCTGTCAGCTCTCCTGTGTGGTGTAGTATAGAGGAGCTATCCGCTCTCCTGTGTGGTGTAGTATAGAGGAGCTATCCGCTCTCCTGTGTGGTGTAGTATAGAGGATCTGTCAGCTCTCCTGTGTGTTGTAGTATAGAGGAGCTGTCCGCTCTCCTCTGCGGTGTAGTATAGAGGAGCTGTCAGCTCTCCTGTGTGGTGTAGTATAGAGGATCTGTCCGCTCTCCTGTGTGGCGTAATATAGAGGATCTGTCAGCTCTCCTGTGTGGTGTAGTATAGAGGATCTGTCAGCTTTCCTGTGTGGTGTAGTATAGAGGACATGTCCGCTCTCCTTTGTGGTGTAGTATAGAGGAGCTGTCGGCTCTCCTGTGTGGTGTAGTATAGAGGAGCTGTCAGCTCTCCTGTGTGGTGTAGTATAGAGGAGCTATCCGCTCTCCTGTGTGGTGTAGTATAGAGGAGCTATCCGCTCTCCTGTGTGGTGTAGTATAGAGGATCTGTCAGCTCTCCTGTGTGTTGTAGTATAGAGGAGCTGTCCGCTCTCCTCTGCGGTGTAGTATAGAGGATCTGTCAGCTCTCCTGTGTGGTGTAGTATAGATGAGCTGTCAGCTCTCCTGTGTGGTGTAGTATAGAGGAGCTGTCAGTTCTCCTGTGTGGTGTAGTATAGAGGAGCTGTCCGCTCTCCTGTGTGGTGTAGTATAGAGGAGCTGTCAGCTCTCCTGTGTGGTGTAGTATAGAGGAGCTGTCCGCTCTCCTGTGTGGTGTAGTATAGAGGAGCTGTCAGCTCTCCTGTGTAGTGTAGTATAGAGGAGCTGTCAGCTCTCCTGTGTGTTGTAGTATAGAGGAGCTGTCCGCTCTCCTGTGTGGTGTAGTATAGAGGAGCTGTCAGCTCTCCTGTGTAGTGTAGTATAGAGGAGCTGTCAGCTCTCCTGTGTGGTGTAGTATAGAGGAGCTGTCCGCTCTCCTGTGTGGTGTAGTATAGAGGAGCTGTCAGCTCTCCTGTGTTCAGCAAAGAGGATCTCATCTGTTATTCCTCCAGGAAATGTATAATAAATTGACAACTAGGTGTTACCGTTCTTCTTGTTAATGGGGTGGGTGTCAGTACATAGTCTGATACTGTCCAATCCGTGCTGATGCCTGTGTTTTGGATCTGTAAGGGATTTTCACACTTTCCTTCATTCTTTTGTTGTTTTTTTTGGGCCTCCGCCCACCAAATTAAAAAATAAAAAGTAGGTAGCTAATTAACAGGCCACACATCTCCGCAACTATTATGTGTATATCCAGCCTTGCAAACACATTTAAAAAAATATATTGTCCGTGGCAAGAGCCTCATTATGAGAGGTGTGGATAGTCTTGTAGCAACTCTCCGGAGGATCTGAGAAAGTGCTAGATGTTTCTACATGTGCGCAGAGTATTACAAATGTTAATTCTTCCTCCGTACTTTAGGGAGCATCATTCCCATACATCCTCCCGACTTGCATCACTGAGTATTGATAAGTCATTTTCTCATCCTGAAAAATGCCGTTTTATTACAAGTCGAGCGTTTCTCGTTCTGGCAGCGTAAAGAAGAAAATCTCCAGAGCAATAACTGCGGCGCAGAACAAACTGAATTTAACCAGAAGAGAAAAAAACACTCCTGAATAAACATAATGAGCGTTAATAGAGTTAGTGTTTGCTGATAGAACTTGCTATGTTTTATTGCTCTGGTCGGGAGACTGTTGCGGCCTTTGTAGGCAGCCAATATTTGCTTGTGTAGATGTCACACAATGATGACTTGTGACATTGATCTGATTATAAATATGTATAGTCATAGATTTCTGGTGGCTCGATACAAGCTACTAGTATAAAAAGGCCAAGTGTGTCATCAACGCTGCTAATACATACAACTAGGAGAGATTGGCTGAATGCTGAAGACTTAAAAGGGCCTGGTTTATTATAGAGGTGGGGTCTTTCGTTCAGGACCCTCCTCTATTAGCCAGAGCAGAGAGCAGCTACAATGAACGTGTCTTGCTTTGGAGAAACACATCCCACCATTGAGATCAATGAAAATTGTGCACTTCTTCGTTTTCCCGTTGGTGGCTCTACAGAGAATTTTACAATTGCTGCCAGGTGTCCCCATAGGTTACAGCTGATCACTTTAGATCCCAGACGCAGGACGCCACGCTAGTTTAGGCTGTGTTCACATCTGCATTGGAGGCTTCGTTAAGAAAAAAAACCTCCGTCGCACATCTGGTCAAAAATTACAGGTAAATTTGCACTGCGACATGATGCATTATTCTTTCATGGTAAAATGATGGAAACCCGACAGAACCCATTGAAGTCAATAGGTTATGTTGGGCGCCATTGGTGTCCGTCATTAGATGTATCTGTCACTGGTGTTTTCATTATTCGACTCCTATGACTGAGCAGAACAACTAAAATATAGAAAGCAGATGTGAATAGAGCCTTATTATTGGGAAACTCTTTATACAAGCGCGATCACTCCAGGGTCTAAATTGACTTTAAGGCCCAATGCACACGACCGTAGATTTTATCCGTAATTACGGACCCATTTATTTCAATGGCTGACGAACACCATCCCGAATACTTACGGGAAAGTGTCCGGGCCATAGAAAGTTTCCGTAAAAAAAATAGGACATTTCCTATTTTTTTTCCGTTTACAGACCGTGCTCCAATACTTAAGAATGGGAGTACGGCCCGCAAATTCGGGTGACTGTCGGCCGTACCCGTAATCACGGACCGAGATTACAGGCATGGTCATGTGCATGGGGCCTTACTTAGGCATTGTCAAGCTTGGCCATCTTGGGTCCACTAGAGTAATTTATTTTCAACTTCAGCAGCAAATAATCTTTCTCCACTGTCTGCTTCAGAGGGCGTTTTCCACTGAGGGTCCACCAAAGGAATGGAGGATTCTGGTGTGTGAATTGGGCTCGGCCAGACAAGACTATTTTACACCACTTATGTGCTGTTGCCAAGAGCAGATATCCCGTTTTCATCCCCTTAGATAATTTCTAAGAGTATAGACGTACCCGAGGTACAGTTGCAAAACTTGCCATGTTGGTAGTGCAATGTATGGTGTGATGTGTCAATCTAAGCCTACACTAAATTTACAATTCTCCAAGTTACTTCTTTCTAGAAATTTCTCTCTTGAGCGATCTCTGAAACTCTATGCTGGGCCCTATTCCGAAAAGCTGCCTTACACAATATCCCATAGTCTGCTAATGGAGGTGCCGGTCTACAGTGTAGAATATCCTTTATACGTTGACCCCTTGTTCTGTTGTTGGGTTTCTCTTGATCATAAGAGGGTGCTGTAGGGAACTCTGTCCCCTTGATTTTGGCAGCCAACTTGGTCGCATTTGTTTCATAGGGCACTTCAATTGTTGAGATTTGGAAACTTCGTAAAACCAACGTAATCTGATGGGTTACACCACTTTCTTTAGCCACGGTGCTCCTTTTTTCTAGCAATTGGTGTGGGGTACCTGCTCACCCTCATCAACTATTTTCAATCATTGCTAGCGGTGCTTCTGTGGCCGAGTCCATGCATAACGTAGCATTGAAATTAAGATGGGGGTCTATGAAACAGGAACCAGGGGACTGGTTACCAGCAGGTCTCGGAAATGGCTATGTTAGATGTCTGAAGATAGAAAGAGAGAGCGCGCTCAACGAAAATAAAAAAAGTCCTCCTGCAATAACATAGAATCCGAGCTGGTTGACGTCGAACACCACCCCCCCCCCCCCGCCCTGCCCAAACTCATCTCTCTCAACTCCAATTCTCAACTAATACAAGGCCTCCCACACATGGCACCTTATTGCTCACCTCTTTAAAGTGAAAGATTAACCTCGGGCGCTCCAAAACCTCATTACAGTGCAGTCACCAGAGTTTAAGCCCGCAATCCGTGTGCCTATATATATTTATGTGTATGCTCTATGCTTCCTTCATGCATTGGAATAGATGTAATATGTGAATGAAACATACTGAAATGCTATTATCGGCATTATTTCCATTACAACCAATATTTCAAACCCTTGCTGTACCCCTGTACAGCACAATCGGAAAACGTTAACCATTGATTCGAGTAAACCATTTCATTTTGCATTTGGATATGCAATTGCTTTTGCTTTTCCTGTCAATAGGGGGCAGAATTACAGTAGTTGGTGTTACTTAAATTCAAGTCCTGCTTTCCTAATCCCTGTCGATCGGCTGTTCTCACCAGGGGAATCTGCAGCATTACATTCCAGTCATTCAAATGTATAAATGTATGGTCGATCATCGCATGGACGACTGGATCCGCAAGGCCTCATTGAGCTGAAGACCCCTCCTCTATGACATCCACAAGCCTTAATAGAGCATATGAACAGGAGTGGACCTGATTGGACAGTCCCTTTTATTGTGTGAGCACAGACCGGAAAACTTGCCCCAATCCCACCAGCGGTTCCATATTTTTCAATATTGGGAGGGTGTTGGTTAAAGTGGTGTGCATGTAGCGATATCTGCAACGATTTATTTTTTTTATGTGGAAAATTTGTTCCATTAGTCAAAATTTTTTTTTGTTAATTTGCAATGTAATATGTTGTCCAATAGCCAATCAAAAGCCCATTCAAGCGACCATATTATGGCTCTGTACCAATAGGGCGCTAATTTTTTATCTATGTTCTCCTTTTGCCGCCGTATTAAAAAAAATCATGATATGCTCCGTCTGATACCGTATTGGCGCCAATTTTCCCCCATCAATAAAGAATGAAAAATCTAATCTCTGAAAAAAAACTTTTATGGATACCATTTTCCTCCCGTAAACTATGACAAGGAGGACTGGATTTTAAGCAAAAAATACACTCACAGTACCCATACGGAAACTTACAGTAAAAAATGCTGTACCATATGGGAGTTCAATAGCCGTTTACGCATACATACAGAGTGCCGACTGGTGTCTATTTACAGACGGTCATGTGCATCAGGCTTAAAATGCCACGTTGACAACTACTTTTCTAAGCTAGAATTTTCTCACTTCCTTTGATTGATCTGACATAATCAGTAGGGGGCAACAATGAGCAAAGAAGAAAGCTCCACCCACATTGACAAGAACTTGAATTCTCTACTTCATCCATAAGAGTGCTATTCAGAATGAAAAAAAAATACATTTAGCCAAAAATGTTTTTAAAATCCCTTTCCTGTTCAACTTCATTAATGTTTACTGCATCATTGAAATGGGTATCGGTGGTGACCGGTGTTTCCCTTTTAATTTTCCCAAAACCGTGGTTTATAATAGTTGGTTATTATGCTTTTTTCTGTTCCTGCTGAGCTGTAAATGGGATTTATATTGTAGCTGTGACCTTGGTTACTAAGCCCTTGATATGTTTTTGCTGCATCCTAAAGCATGTTCTATTGGACACGCCTGTCTTACTACGCGCCACATCCAGATTAATTTGGAAGTGTTACGCCGCTACAAATCTCTTTTCGCTGTGAAATAATTGAGAAAAGAAGGAAGCGAGGGGGGTGGTACGGTGTTGTAATTGGGCACAGACACTGCTGATTAGTGTGTTTGTACCTAATTGCACAGCAAGCTCTTGTACAGTGCTTGTTTTGGCAGCCTTGTGGCGCAGCGTAACGTGCCCCAATGCAACGGGAAAATAGAAGAGGCAAAGTGTGTGAAGCTGGATGCCAAGTCTCTATCCTGCGTCATGCATTGCAAACTGGCACACACTGCTCTGCTCTTTATTAACACTTTGTGACGCTCGCCCATCTATACACGTCAGATACATTCTTTTACATTGTGATTTCATGGCCACCAATGTCCTGTCTTCATGGGCTTATCCCTTCGAGGGGCTATAACTATTTAATATAAAATCTGCTGGACACGTAGCATTATCTGTGCAAGAAATGATCTATTGTGATTTATAGATGACTGGTAGGAGAGCGCACAGGAGGCAGGAGAAGAGATGGGTGGATAGAAGATGATCTAGGAAGATTGATTAGTCTTAACATACTGTCCTCAGAAATTCCTTTTACAATTCATCGGGCCTTCAGGAAGTCGCAGCAGAATGTAAAACTTTTTTTAAAGGGATTTTCTGGTTTAGAAAACATTTTAAATACCCCATTCCTTCTAAGTTAATAGAGAGATGTTCCTCGTTTAGGACCTTCATCTATTAAACTGAATGGAGAGGGGCTACGCGGAGCATCTCGCACATTGGACTACGAAACGCGTCCGTTCATTACATGGTAATTCATCATTTTTCCTGTGGTGGCGCTGCAGGGAAATTGAGCACCACCTGTTGGATTCCTGCACAGATTACAGATGATCGTTCTCATCAGTTTATTCCCAGTGGGCCCTTCTAACAAAAAAGGGGTTGTCCTTTTTACTTAAGGAGAACCTGTCACGTTGAAAACGAAGTCAGACCTGCAGGCAGCATGTTATAGAGCAGGAGGAACTGAGCAGATTGATACATATCTTTTGTGGGAAAAGATTCAGTATAACTCATCATTTATTAATTTGAACCTCTGCTCATTCTGGGTTTAGGAGTCGAGAAGGCGGTCTTACTCCGTGATTGACAGATATATCTGTAGGCATGAATCCATGAAGCTATGTTTCGGAGGTAATGTGCTTCCGACTAGCGACCATTTTATTGGCCTCATAAGCGAGCCGATCAGCCAATCAACGAGTGTTTGCTTGTTCATCGGCTGATCATTTTACACAGGGCAATAATTGTGACCCGACCGTTCCTATGAACACTCGTTTACCCGATCATTGACCTGTGTGATCAGGGCCTTTACACGGGTGAAGGGATTAGAATAGCAGCATGCTGGTCTTTCTAAGCTGACAAAGACTGAAGCCTTCCCAGAGTATTCCAATGAGATCCAAAAAAAGACGAGAAGACCATGGTCTCGAAACTATACTTCTAAGATCCGCCCTGCCAGTTCCCCGCCATTGTTCCATTACTCCGCAGGGATTTTGAACTATCTGGTTCTAGATATTTCTCTAACTGTTTGTAATTTCTTCCTTCTTGAGCCAATGCCAGGATAGTTTTGCTCCTGCGCAACCATAATTCATACTGTCTGACTCTGATCGGCATTCTTAATGAGATCTCGGCTGGCCTGGTATGGGGTGGGATTTCCCGAGGCTCGTTCATTACATCTTTTCTTGCCTGATAAAAATCTTAGCAGAGATTACTCTTCGGCATCATTTGTATGTGTTCATACTTCACCCGTTGGATGCTAGATCATTGCCTTCCCCTGTTGTTTCTCCAGTATATTTTTTCCTTATAGCAATGTTTCCACCCGGCTAAATCAGTTTCTCATATGCATTTCACGGCTTAGACCAAGCTCTGACAGACCTTAATGAGGCTCATTACCTTGAGTGTATTAAGATGAAATTTCAGGTTTGTTGTAGGCGTCTAATACATTTTCATACCTTTCTTTCGACTTTTGCCCTAGTAGACTTAAAAAAAAAAAAAAAAAAAAGGTGCCCTAAACAGTTAATATGATCGGATGGTTGCTTCATCCGAAACGAGGCTGTATTTTAGTACAGCACAGATTTTTTAATTTTTAAAAAAAAAAAAGTATATTGGCCGAGAACCTCTTATATTGCTATTGTACAAGGTGCAGCATATATGTTTTTTTTTATATAGTATACATTATATTTAGTTGCTTTTAGTATTTTTCTGTGCTTCGCCCACCATTTTGCATTCCTTTTGAATACTGACTAGGCTTTGCTGGGATTAAAGATTGTTAGTTTTTGTTCCGTTTGAAAAATGTGATTTTGAAATAATTAGATCAGCGATAATTTTTCACCTATGAGGATCGATGTATGAATTGTTTGACCAGTCCGCGATTAATAACTGCAAAGAACTTATTAGTTTTTGATTCAAAGCCTATGGATCCAGAATCAGATAGTGATTATTTCCGTACCGCCCACACTACCTGTTATTTAATGGAAATATACCTAAAGAGGTTGTGTCCTTTTATTGAGTTTATTACTGCAGTCCTTTCTACATGAATGGCCTCTGTTTTCTTTAACAAACAATACTAACTATATTCGCATTGCTGTCAACTTCAGACTGGGGTTCCTTGGGCATTCAAGGGGTTAATGTTTTATGACCGAACGTTAGGATTGGTTATAGAGCGTTAATCTTAAAAGGGGTTATCCACCGAATAGGTGATAAATGTATGATCGATGGGGGTCCCCACCAATCACTATTCAATGTTTATGGGGCCGACAGAGAAACAGCTGAGCGCTGTACTCCGCTATCTCCGAGTGCATAGACATTGAATGGAGCGGCAGTGCACATACGCGTCCCCCGCTTTATTAAAAATCCTTTGCCGTGAGGAGGAACGGAGGTCGGGACCCCCAGCGATCATACATTTATCACCTACCTTGTGAATAGGTGATAAATGTTCTTAGTAGCAAACTTATTTAAGGAGTCCAAAGAACATCTAAGATGGTCATGTTGACCTGAAGATGGAGGGTCATGTACAGTCCCTCACCATTGAAATGAATTGAATTTATGTTAACCGGGGAGTGTAAGCACTCAATTGTTTCCATAAATCCTATTGATTTAAATGGAATAAGACCACGTGTGCTCTCCTTCATTAAACAGGACTAAAACCATCCCGTTCTTTTACCATTGGGGGGTCCCATAACTGATGCTAGACCCATCTAAGGATGTTTTCATGCTAATTTAATTTCCATTGAGAATCTGGATAGCTGACCATTAGTTATCCACTTCAATGTTTATTTTTAGTTAACCTGTCCCTATGGTAGAATCAACCTATTTTTTATTAAAGTACCCCATCCTGCGTTTTCCCAGAATACTTAGTTGACTAGTCCGAATAATGAAGTCCGGCTTAAGACCCACTCACCAATCCCATTCTGTGTTGTAGTGCCCAAGTCTGTGACCTCAAAGGAACTCCCCAAAGTTACATGTGAAAGTCCTTTTTATCCAAATTTCTGTCCCAATCTCAACAGGAAACTCCAATAAAAAAAAAAAAAAAAAAAGCAGACTTTGACATTCTAACATTAATTCGGAAGTCCTTTAGGATCCCAAATGATTTATTTTTTTTTTTCACTGCTTGCGCTGTTTTCTAAGCAGGGGTCTAAATAGGTTTGTCCCGTTGCTTAGTAACAGAGTACGAAGCCAGTGGGTGACGCTGCGGGATCTATACACTTCTGCGGAGACTGCGCCATCACTTGACAAGGTCCTGAAATTGGTTCATACTGTGCAATATGCATTTTCAATTTTGGTGGTTTGGCAGTATCCTCTGCTTATATTTCCGTAGATGTTTGTTATTATGCGTGTTTACTGCAAGTTTTATGTCTGTTTATGGTATTTTTATGTCGCTGTTGAATAAAAGTTATTAATAATGAGACTGTTTCCAAATAGTAGCACAGGAGCAACGATCCGATTCGCTTCTCCGTATACGGTATGAGAAAGTGCCCAATGCTTTGTATTTGCGAGAGGGCCCTTCCGACCCTTTTGGTTCTCGGATGATGCTCTATATAGTTAATTATTTAGCAGGCTCTCCTTCTAACTTGCTGCTGCTGGGTCTCAAACTCGAGACCTGCTGAACGGAAGAGGTCGCTCTTTTTTCCAGCAAGTGATTTTTTTTCCACTTGCGAGGAAAAAATGCCTCCGCTGCCCATTGAAAACAATGGGAGGCGATTTTGGTCATTTTTTGGAGCGGTTTCCGAGTCAAAAACAGCGCCAAAAGCTCAGTGTGAACTAGGCCTAAGGGTATGTTCACATATGGTGTTTTCGCTGTATCTTTTGGTTAAAAAAAAGCATTATTCGTGTATAGTATACTAGGTAGATGAAAAAAGTTCAGGCAAAAGGGGGCTTACTATGCCTTTATCACTCAATGGCCCGCATAAACCTGGTGCCAGCCCTGGGTCACTGTGTCCGTTACCCTCTTCATCTGAATTAGTGCTGTAAAGTATTTGTTACTGAGGTGAGTACCTGCATCTCCTAAATTATTAAGCGCAATAGAGTCATTTTTTCAATAATGAACATTATCAGTTCTTCAAGACCTTTTCGTTCTTTTGCCAGTGTTTAACCCTTTTGCTGCCGGGACAATATTCACACTTTTGACAAACCCAAATAAAACTGAATTCTAAAGTTATTTTAAAAAAAACCTATTACACCCTCATACCCATATATTTTCTGAGAGTAGACAGTTGGCACGTTGTGAAAAGACCTCCCGGCACTATACACTCTTGGGCACCTTAATGCAATTTTGCTTTAAAGCGTAACTTTTTGTAAAATAATAATGCATAAAAGCTCATGTTTTTGCTAAAAGTCTGACCCAAGCAGAGCCTGAGACGCACAACATCTTCTAAAAATAAAAGTAGTTGTGTTCACATCATCATTCCTTTCCGCTGAGGGGTTCTTCTGGAGGTTTCCGTTGGGTTAACCCCTCCATGGAAAGGCAAACCGAAACCTAAGCTTCCGTTTGCATCACCATTGATCTCAATGGTGACGGAAACCTTGCTAAAGGTAACGTTTCAGTTTGCCTTTCCGTTGAGGGGTTAACCCGACGGAAACCTCGGACAGAACCCCTCAACGGAAGGGCAACGGTGATGTGAACAGGCTCTAAGATGTGTATAGTTCATACACGTCACTTATGTCTATGTCTACATGCACAGATCATCACATAACCACCAGAGAAGAGATAAAAAAAAACCTCTGCAATCCTGATTCCGGGAAACATTTGAATCTTGAAGTCGACAAAAAGCCTGATTAGGCGCATCTGCTCATTCCTTTGGTAAATAACAAAAACACGACCCCCCCCCCCTAATGTGACACATATTTTCTGTGATTGGTAATAAGGTTGATAACTTGAAAAAAAGATTCTGTATCCCACCCTGGGGTCACTGCAAGGCTGTACAGGGGGTGAAATGACTGATTACAGGGGGTGATCTTTCTTCCTGCTCTCACTTGCAGCCTCCCCCCCCCCCTCCCTTACACAGACACAGAACTAGGAAGTAAAATCTTTCATGCTCCCGTCTTAAAACTAATGAACCGCCCCAAAAATTGCACCTAGAATATTGAGCTTGGTATAATTTGAAAGCTAAGATTCCGAGCTTGAACTAGTTGCCAGCCTATGACAAGCATTCTCGTCCTGAGCGACAAGACATTGCCGCATCAGGACAAGCAATACCTATCATGCTGATCGCGCAGGCACAATGCGATCAGGAGCAGCACAATGACTATAATAAACAGCCGCAGCCCCACTGTAATCGGTAGAACAGAGAAACCTCTATCTCTGCCGTAAACCCCCTTGAGTCAGCTGTAATCTGTAGGTGAACCTGGTAGCAAGTGTTCAATTTTCATGCACTACCTCCGCAGGCAAAATTAACCATTGCTTATTTCCCATTGAAATCAGGGGGCTGTTTGGATCATGCAAGGATGTGACAGGTCCTCCAGAGCTAGAGATGTTCTTTTGTAGTCTCTCTCCTCTCTGGCTTTTAGATAAGGCTCTCAAATGGGGGGGGGGGGGGTTCCCCACTATATCAACACAGACTAACTTAATAGTGGATTTTCTAAACCAGATAACCCCCTTAATGACAACATTGGAGTTTGTAAACTAGGTTAAGGATCTTCTAATTCTAAAATATATATGTTTGGATGCCTCAAGAGGTAGCATGGTTGAGAAATATTTGCTTTTGATCCACTTCAACTTACAGGGGTTGTCTCTGTGGGAGAGTAGGGCGATCCATGTATTAGCTAAATGGCAGCAATGTAATACCACATTTCTCCTAACTTTACCAAACCCAAAATGATCAACTGAACGCCACAGTGGGTTTTGTATAAATTGGGTTGTCTGTGATGAGAATAACCCCTTTGAGTAGTATACGATATAACAGACACCCACTAGCTTCTACTTGTTAAGGCATCTTATACATGCCTTAAAATTATGGGTTCTGTCAGGTGACCAATGCCCTGTATGGGGCAACCATGTCGTAACTTGGACTGAAGACCATTCCGTGTTAGAGATCTGCAATTTGCTTAATACCAACGAAGCTCTTTGTAAAGAAAAGTTCCCTATGGACCGTTGCTTATAGCATCCATAAATAAGTATCTAGTGGGTGATCGTGCTCTTCAAAAGAAATCCATTTTCTCTTGATGTAGCCTTTTTAAACAACCTTATTAGAATGCAGCGATAACTGCAAGCTCTGGGGTTTCGACGACGTGATGTACTAAGCCGTTACATTGTGATCTGGGCAAAGTCTTTTGATTGACCAGAAAGTTTAACCAATACAAGAATTGCCATCTCAAGTGCTTTTCGAGGCTTCACCACTTGTAATAATGGTTACACGTCAGCAAGTTGTCTGCATCCCTCTGAAGACAGATGGAGAGCTCTGCACATTTTAAGACCTAGATTTGCATTTCTTTGGCAACAGAAGCTTGTTGACCTTAACAAACATTCTCTCCTTCGTGTCCCTGCTGGGTTTTTCTTATCGATTTTGTTTTACTTACTTTTGTTCCTTGCCACTAGCTCATAAATGCACATTTTTACTGTGGACGTGTGTTGTTTATGCAAGCGAGTTCTGTGCATGGCCACTATCATACCCTTGAAATTGGAAAGGTGTCGTGTTAAAAAGTTATCCGCGTTGGACAATCCCTACTTGTTAGAAGGGTTCCTTGACAATAAGCTGGTCCAAAGTGTCGCCTGCTGGGACCTTCAGCTGTAATTTGTGGAGAAATCTGGCCGTAAGTGGTCAATTTTCCTGCAGCACCACCACAGGAGATATCAAGTATTACACAGTGCCTATTTAAATCAAGTCTTTTTGTGTAATTCAGGGCAGGGCAGATCCGCCAAGGAGGGAGACGCTTTTTTTTTTTTTTTAGCTGCGGTAAACTGAGTGCTTTTTTAAGGCGCTAGTGTTTTGCTGTTGTGCTCCGCTTATTAGTCCAACTGTAAATCTTAGACCACTCAGACCGAGTGACAGTCTTCATCTTTTTTTGATGCCGTCAATGATTATTTGACTGTTCCCTGCCCTCCCTTGGCTGTCTAGTCATAACTATGTATTCTTGGATGATTTGAGTTTTCTTGTATATGGAAAGATATTTTTTTTTTATCACTTGGAACTTGGTATTCATGAACAAGTAAGTGGAAGTGCTTATGTTCAGCAGAGTGCTCTCGCTTCTAGGTTTCTGTAATGACCGGAGGTAGTCAAGTATGTAGTCAAGCATGCATGGCCAACTCTTTGTTAAAAAGTTGTTTTCTACCTATTTGGTAAGAGTCCAGAGGGACAAAAAAAAAAAAACAATAGACTTTAGGAGCCAAGCAAAGCTTTCTATTCAACAATAATAAGTTTAGATAGATGTCAGTAGAAGACAACCCTAAAAGTTTCAATTTCAAGGAGCAATGAATGGCTCCCTGGATATGTTTGGCCCAGGGCTGCGCCAGTTTAGCCTTCTGAATTGTCTGAAGATCATATTGTTGGAATTCGGCTGTCACCTTCCATTTTACTTCATATAATTTCGGCAGAGATTGAATAATTTTTTTACCCCATGTACTGTCTGCCAAAAGGTATGTGGACACCTGACCATTAAACCTATATGAGCTTGTTCAACATCCCATTCCAAAACCATGGATGTTAATATGGAGTTGGGCCACTTTTGTGTCTATAACCGCCACCACTAAGGCTGACCAATCAGCGTCATACACTTCTCATTGTTCCAGCCCATTGTTACAGTGTGATTGTGCAGTGAAAGTAGCTGGAACAATGAGAAGTGTATGATGCTGATTGGTCAGCGTCATACATTTCTCTTCACAGAAAGTAAAAACACGCCCAGTTGTCTATTAAGAAAGTAATTAGCATAAATCTAAAATTGCTCATAACTTGCTCAAATATGATAGTTTTTCAAGATAGAAACCACTGTTATCTACATTACAGCACCGATCAGATTATGTAGGAGATAGGGCTCTTATAATCTGGTGACCGAGCCTCTTTAAGTTCCTCCACACCAAACTCCTCACCCCATGTCTTTATTGACCTCGTTGTATACACAGGGGCACAGTCATCCTGGAATAGGAATGCCAACCCCAAACTGTTACTACAAAGTTGGAGGCTTACAATTGTGTGAAAACTCTTTGTATGATCCGAATTAAAGAGAAACTTTCACCTGCCCATACGTGTGCAGCATGTAATAGGCAAGGGCTGCACAAACCCTGGGGCACTTTACATTCTTTCCTATATTCCTCTGTTTAGATATCGGTGGCGTTTATATTTGGCACCTGATATTTAAATAACCCCCTGAACGGTCAATGAGGCGTGTAATTGGCAAGGGGGCGTATAACATCGCCGTGACACTGTCCAATCCGCTACGGACAGTGCCACAGCAAGAGCTAGAAGAGAGCGTGTGCGTGCGCACGCACGCACACTCACTCACTCTCACTCCAGCTTTCGGCAGACAAGGACAACAAGACTGTGATCTCTCGTGCGAGAGCTGGAAGACTGAGTGAGAGCGCGCACATACTCTCCTCTCCAGCTCTTGCTGTGGCACGGTGTAGCTGATTGGACAGTGTCACAGCGATGTTACACGCCCCCTTTCCAATTACATGCCCCATTGACCGTTCAGGGGGTTATTTAAATTTCGGCCGCCAAATATATCGGCACCGGTATCTAACGGATGGAGATAGGAAAAAAATGGAAAGTGCCCCAGTGTTTGTGCAGCCCTGCCTATTACGTGATGCACGTGTATGGGCAGGTGAAAGGTTCTCTTTAACATAACCCTTCACTAGGCCAAACCCTGAAAAACAGCGACAGACAATTATCCCTCCTTCCCTACAAAATTTTACAGTAGGTACTATGTAGGTAGCGTTCGCTTGACATACGCCAAACACAGATTCTCCCATTAAACTTCCAGATAGTGAGACTGGATTCATCACTCCATAGAACACACTGCTCCAGAGTCTAGTGGTGACGTTCTATACACCACTCTAGCCGACGTTTAGAATTGTGCATGGTGATCTTAGGCTGGTGTGCAGCGACCATGAATATTTATTTCATGAAGTTCTCAACACACCGTTCTTTTGCTAAAGTCAATTCGTGAGGCAGTGTGGATCTCTGTAGTGAGTGATACAACACTGGCACAACTAGCTGGGCATGTCCGATTCTTTTCTCTTCCTTAAACCAGCTCTTGATTGTCTTAATCATGCCCGCTTGTCGAGCATGGCGCATGAAGTGTCTATAACCTCAACAACAAAAAAGTGGAGTACAGCAGGTACACCAGAATTCTGGTTCAATTTGAATAGGAAATCTGCCCCACGGGGGCTGCTGAATTGTTTTTCTACAGCCACACAATCAACATGAAGAGGAATACCTCATTTCAAGATGAGCATCTGTAGAATGAATAAATGATGATTCTTACTGTTTCACTAATTAGTATGATTAATTAGGATAACGTGGGTAATGTTTTCTTATGGTTGTGAAAAGGAGTTCTGATGCTCTTTTGTGATGTGATCAACCTCCTTCTGCACCTATTACCACGTAAACGATGGAGAATACAAAATTTTTATTGAATGTGAGTAATGTTTTGTTGCAATCTGGATATAACACCCTATTATGTTTAAAGGGGTTTTCCAATACCAGGCAACTGATAACCTATCTACCGCGGTCTCCGGGCACCAATCGTCCATGCTGGAAGCAGATGGCTCCGGTCACGCAATTGCGGCCGTGCTGTAGTATTCAAATAAATAGGAGCAGAGCTGCAGTTCTGCTGCGCGGTCCATGTGCAATGTACGGAGCCAACTGCTTCTGGCTCCGTACACTGCATAGTGTGTATTGACATCCGGTGCCCGTAAGCAGCCGGAGCAGCTGATCGGTCCGGGTGTCGGACACACACCGATCATATACTGATGACCTATTCAGTGGATAGGTCATCAGTTGTCTGGTAGTGGGAAAAACCCCTTTAAGAGCCTGTTCATATCTGCATTGGAGGTCCCATTAGGGACCTCTGTCATAGATTCGGAAAGCCACCAGCACCCCGGCAAAACCCATTAAAGTCAGTGGGTTCCATCGGGCGTCGGTGTCCATTGCACAAAGGAACCAGCGCTTCCGGTATTTTCATTGTTCTGCTTCTCTGACTGAACGGAAAAACCAATGCAAGTGTAAACCAACCCTAATACATGCGTAGGTTCCTGTTTTCTTAGAAAGTTTCCAAAGGCCCTTTTACACGCAACGGTTATTCAAAGGTTCCTGTGTCAAGGAGCCGATAGGCATTTCCATCAGGACAATACTTTCTGCTGTTTGTAGGAGTTACCTTCTGGCCAGGTCAGGAACATCATTGTTGCCTAGTGAGGTATACGGTTCTTAAATCATTAACGCCCGATGTACATCATAGGCGGGATGTAATTCTGGCACAATGCTGTTCATCATGGTGATCATACGCGCACAACAGCTGTGCCATTGACATCACCAGCAGTGAACCTCCCACAGTAACGGTTAAGTACTGACCGCACTGGGCGTAATAAAAGCCCTCAGGGCTGTCCAGTATTAGTCCTTGGTAGGCCATACCTTGGGTAGTCTCATTTACCAAGTGCAGATAAAAGAGAAACAGACAGTTTTTTGGGTATGCTGCTTTTTTTTCTTTTTTTCTGCTTAAAAACATTTCCTATAGTTGGCCCTCTTGTGGCATTTTTTATTTTATGATTTGTGCAGTAATGTTGCTGGTTCTCCCATTGTGTGACTGTACGTTCGGAATGTATAGTGCACCTTTTAAAGTATCCACTTGATTCTTCTCTTCCCTTTGACTAAGATGAGGTGTAGTTCTTATAAGTGGCTTGATGGAGCAGCTACTTTTTACACAAGGTGGTTTAGACCCGGGTGTATGCAGGCTGGCTTAACGGCTATCTGTAGATAATCTGAAGGGACCTCATCTTGCCATTAGGTCAGGTAGCTTGAAAGCCGGAGGTACGAAGTGCCCCTGTAGTGGTGACCCGTTTGGGCAGCTGAAAATCACTTGAGGATTTGAGAACTCACCTATTTTTAGCCCAGACTGGCGCAGCCTTTAATGTGAATAATTTTTATACCGCCAGTTCTTAGACTGGGCCGGCTAGCATAGAACTTTATCTTTTTACGGTGTTCAGTTTTACACCTTTCTCAGTAGGATCATTCAGTGTTCGTTGCCCTTATGAGATGTCCTTCCTGAAGGTCTAGATGTGGGTGTGTGGCCATCACGTACTGCACCCCACTGCAACCCGGCTCTCCTCTTCAGAGGCGAGACAAACCTAGACTTTGAGCTCTCGGGGATGTTTGGGCTGCAGCCTGAGCAGACGTCAGACCACAAACTGTTTTCCCAAGGTTTGGCAAGTGCAGGCCACTTATCCCTCACACTTGCGGGGTCTCCTGGCTCAGAGGGTTGCAGAATAAGATGGGGACCCTTCTTTTTTTGTTTTCTGTGTGGCACTTAACAATTTTTTTTAAGACCTGGGTAAGAAAAAAAAACATGCTAAAGAATACTATAAAAGGGATATTAGGTTGGTTGCCGCATGTTTGCAGATCCTCGGCTCTCCTGCCATTTTACTGTACCACGTTGCCTTCTTTTCTTCCCATAAAGATAATGTTTATGGCACATTTATGTTTGTCGTCTTTCTTTTCTGCTGTTTTTTTTATGCTTCGTTCCGTGGTTCCGGCACAGCGTTTTTTCCTCTTTTTAATTTGTAACGAGCAGCTCCTGTAATGAGTTTGAGCCAGAGGGATAATAAATTTCATCTTTGCACATAGCTGCAAATGAGGGTTGTAAGCGCACAGTTGAGTAGCTGCAAGAGCTCTATATTATGTTAATTCAGTTACTCCATAAAGTTTTATATCAGCCAATTTGTACAGATCCTTCGCAGACTGCCCCTCGCAGCGAGTCTGTGCCTTCTATACGTGGTTCTTTAATTTAGCAAATTTTCCGAAGTGACAACGCAAAAAGAGCAATCGTAAGTGTGTGTTTACGTACGAGGGCCTCAGTGTATCTAACCTCAAACACATAAGGAGATAATTCTTTCAATTACATGACCGTATTATCCCGTAAAGCTGTATGTGATTGCTGGGAAAAATTTGTTTGAAAATACAGTACGTAGAAATGTCTTTGAATCGTGGCATGGTAAAGGGGAAAACACAGATTTGGGTCGAGTTTACATCACTTTCCAACAAAAAAAAATGGGAATGCCGTTTCGGAAAGGCTTGTCTAATTTACAAAGCCCATTTTAAAATTCCTCGTTTGGGTATTACAAGACCTTCATCAGTTAAACGGGTTCTCCACTTTAGACAATCCTACTTTTTAGAAGGGTCCATTGACATTAGGCTGATCACAAAGTGTGCCCCTGCAGGGACCCCCAGCGATCATCTGTAATCTGTCGCAAAACCTGCCAGTAAGTGTTCAGTTTCCCTGCAGCACCACCACAGGTGAAATTAGGTATTACATAGTGCCCATTCAAATCAATGGTTTGTGCTAAAACAGGACAGGTGTTCCAGAGCGAGAGATGCTCTTTGTAACCTCTCTCCGCTCTAGTCGAGAAATTAGGTTCCTGAACAGAGGACCCCCTCTGTTAACCTATAATTTCCTAATAGGGTGTACACTAATGGGTTTCCAAAACTGGACAACCCCTTTAAACCAGAGAGGAGAACAGCTGCATAAATGGTCTCCCCATCTAGAAGAACTGATATGTACCCATGCATTACATGGCAGTCCATGATTTCAAAAGGCAATGTGTAATGCTTAATTTATCCTGTGGCGACGCTACAGGGAAATTGAACACTTGCTATTAGGTCTTATAGGCTAGGTCTCCAAGGTTGTTGTTTTTTTTTTTATGTTTTTGGGTATGGAAGGGAATTGTTTTTGTATGTTTGTTGTTGTTGTGTTTGTAACTTTGTCCTAAAGTTTGGTTAATGAAAGTGTTGTTGTCTTTTTCTTTAATCTAGGCCCGGTATAAGCAGAGTCTAGATCCCACTGTGGATGAAGTGAAGAAGCTCTGCACTTCCCTGAGAAGGAATGCCAAGGAAGAGAGAGTGTTGTACCACTACAACGGGCATGGAGTTCCGCGCCCTACAGTCAACGGAGAGATCTGGGTTTTCAATAAGGTTGGTAATTCTCAAGAATAACCTGTTCTATGTCTGGGTTGTGGAAAGTTACATAGTTAGTACGGTTGAAAAAAGACACGTCCATCAAGTTAAGACATAGTCTTCGGATACGAGAGTTTAAGTTTTCCCAGTCTAGTCCTGAAAACAGGAATTCGATGAGGAGTTGACAAAAATGGGGACCTTGGTTTTTAAAACGTAATATATTCCACTGCTATATCCATAAGTTCACTTCTAGCGATAAGCTTGTCCCACTATTGAAAAGCGTTTGTGTGCTACCCCTTGAAGATGTTTGAAATATTGAAGATTTCTTGAAGATATGCTATATAGAGATCCGAAGAAGTAGGGTTTTGTATTGGAGGTTATCTTACAGACCAGAGAAATATCTTCTTGGAGAATGCTGTGGGTCTTCAAACGAGAGGATCAAAGCAACTCCATGGAAAGTTTTGACTGCCAAGACATTTGCAGAATGTAAATCTTGCTTTTTCATGCCATTTGAGATTCAGATCTGGCTATCAGAACAAACAGAATATAGGAAGTTTTCACACTCACTATGCAAGCACTGCATGGTGTCGTCATGCGAGGAACAGGGACCCAGTGTGACATATTTGCCTTGGGCGTCAAAACATTCTGTCCCGATACTGTGCATGGCGAAAGTGTCTGAAAAAGATATCACTGTGAAAATGAATCTTGAGTTTTATTTCTACCTTTATAAACTGCAGGAACAAGATTTTTGGAATAACTTTGGTCCTGTGATTACAGATTCTATATTAGGCCCCATGCACACGAATGCGTTTTTGCGTCCACAATTCATCCACAGAAATGTAGATGAATTTCGGGCTCATTCATTTCTATGTGGTGTACACGGTCCGTGCACTGGCCGGGAGCCCGGACCGCAAAAAATAGGACAATGTACAGGCCGCATTTGCGGTCCGGGTCACTGATCTAAATCTGTGCACAGTCCGTGATTTGCGGACGGCCCGCGGATGACACTCCACGGCTGTCCGTGCCGTAAACACGGCTACGGCCGTGTGCATGAGGCCTTATATTGTGAAAAAGTAAATGAAAGTTAATGGACTGGTAGAATGAAATAACCAAATGGTAGACTAATAATATAATGTTTTTAAATGAGCGAGGCTTTGACAGTCGTGAACATTTAGATATTTTTGGGCAGTCCAACTTAGGTTGGGTCTGAAGACAATCCAATATCGGTTGTCCACTATAGACTTTAGATTGTCTGCAGACCCAATCCTAGTTGGCTGCATGTTCTCAAAAAATATCCAATGTCCTTGCCCACTTTCCTTTTGAGTGTTGCCAACATTAAAATATTTTGTAAGATTTGGGCATCTCGTGAACACATGCTTGGTTGCTGGTTGACAAAGGCTTATGTAAAATAGGTGATGAACCTCCTCACGCCAAATCTTCATGGCCTATCTTTAGTTGGAGCAGTAGTCCTCAATCTGTCACAATCACTATAAAAATGTTCCTAGGTAGGGGCACGTAATGTTAATAGTTAATTATTATTTTTCCCAGTTCTATCGTTAACAATCATCATCATTAAAGGGCTTGTCATCGAGACCACCCCTGTTCATATGCCATTCTGGCAGACTTTTATGCATCTGAATGGCTGCTGTGTAATATTACATTTCCCCTGCGGTGGCAATGTCTTGACAGATAATGCGTCCCTGGCAAAAGTGGGGTTTTGCAGGGAGGTGCCACATAAAAGGGGTTATCTTTGGTGAGATTATTTTTATTCAAGGCTTGTTAATGTTGTTTGAAAGATTAGGTTTCCAATACTCGGATGAAGTAAAAGGTGATATTAAGGAGGGGGGGACAGGAGTAGCACACGTAGTGTCAAAACTTTAAGATATACATTATCTTTGCACCTCTGTCTTTGACAGAAGATGGGGTGTTGGGTGCAATGGGGAAAATATAACCTGTTCATCTGTTTCCTTCATCATCCACTGTAGCTAGTTAGTCTGGCCATACACTAAAGGTTTTGGACGGCCAATTTAGACCATTTTCTGCCGACAGTTGGTGCCTTTTTGGGACATAACCAACTGTGACAGACGCCGACCGATATTTGTGGGAAGGCTGATCTGTCATGGTTGTTTTTTGTTTAAATTTCGGGGGTTGTCGGGTTTTACATACCAAACAACAGATCAGCATCCCATCAACAGAAGCCTAGACCAGACAGAGATCGATCAGTGTTTTAGTTTTTTTTACTTATGGCGTTGTCATCCAGAACGACCTTCACGGACCAACCATGAACGACTGGTGATTAAAAAAACGTCCGTCAAAAATTCCAAATGTATGGCCAGCTAAATCTGTAGACCTCAGATCTGTGTATGTTCCTAGATCAAGAATGAAGGAGTAAATCTAGATTTACTGTGCGAAAGCGTCATAGACGTTGGATTCCATGCGTCCGCCTCGTTCACATACATAATTGTTCAATAATGGGTTTTAGTGTGTATGAATGGCTGTATTTTGACCACTGGAACTTGTGTGGGTGCCTCTCCGTGAGTGAATGTATTAGTAGTGATTTTATATAATCTTTCCAATAGCAGCTTTTTATTTCCCCTACAACCATTGTACAGACTGTCCTTGCCATTGTATCAGCATTCAGAAAACGGAATAATTAAATTTAGCAGCTGCAGTGTTCCTGACACTTGAGGAACAGCACAAAGCCGCCTCATCTGATGAAGATTTTATATGCACAGATCTGCATAAAGAAAGTGAGCAGTCTTCATATAGTGCAAGACGACATACAAGGCAGAGAGGATGGTGCATCAAGTCTTCTATCTCCCGACGTCTCCTACTCTACACCGGCGGGGTTACCTTATTGCTCTGGAAATTGCATAGTGGGCCCTGCACTACCCCTCATTTACCAGTATAATCACCATCTCTATAAAGTCCCCTGGTACCCCTAGATCAGAGATGCACAACCTACAACCGAGAAGTCACGTGCAGCCTACAATGTCATTTTGTGCGCTCCCAACTATCAGGACACAGATGTTCGGCCCCAAGCTATGAGGACACAGACATTCTCTCGATACTTCAGAAAGACATGGCTGTAGGAGTTTTGAAGCAACTTAAATGGTCTTCATTATTCCTAGTGCGGGCATGACTGCTATCCTCTTTTTGGTGCTATTTTAATCCCTGTGTCACGCACAATAAAAGGGTATTCCCTTTTGAGACATCCATCTAATATGAGGTAGAGGGTTCCATCTTTGAGACACCTACATGTCCCTGTCCAATGCCTATCCCTTGTCCATCACTCTATAGAGGAGTTATGGTCTCTCCATTGTTGTTTATGGGAGCTGGGAAACGTTTGCCTGTTTCTGTGTTCTCCCAATAGATGGGAGACCCGCAAGTGGAACCTCCACCTATCAGACATTTATGGCATATACGGTCTCAGATGGATATACCCTTTTTCAGTTTTATTGCAGCCCTTGGTATGGTTTAGTCCGACAATGTAGCCTATGGACTAGAAAAGGCTGTAGATCTTCATATCTGAGACCCCTAGCTATGTTTTTCGTAACTGGGCCTGGTGGTCATTGTAGGGTGCGCATCTGCAGTAGAACAACAGGTTTAGATCAAAATATCTGATTATTTACAAAAAAAATTCAGTGTCCAAATTATCTGTGTTCCTGTCAGTGTTTTTGAGATTATTTGGAAAGAATTGTAGACCTCAGCAGCCGGGTGGCTTACCCTACTTTGGATATCTCTCTATTAATAAAAACTCTAGGAACTTGGTGGGACCAGTTATTACTCGAATGATCGGAAACCAAACTTAAGAACTTTTCAAACAATTCCTTATAGTATCGGAATTTATTTGTGTCTTTTATGGTCCACCACTGCTTAAAATCAATCAACCTTCTTTGCCGGCTGACACGAGTACAAGTAGGGCTGTTTTCATGGAACATTAAAGCATTATAGAGGTTGATGTAGATCACAAATGCCTCAACAAGGTCTTCAATTCATAAGGTTTGATCATTGACCTCATCTAGGTCCTCTATTTAGGACAATTGAAGTCCTCAAGCTGTGAGCTTCGCACAGGAACTTTTTGCAGCTATCATAATGAGGAGGTGGCTTCCAAAGTGAGGGACGTCCACCTATGCGATTCAGAGGAGAGGGCATGTATTTACTAGAAGAAAAAACATTCCCAGATTTATAAAAAGCAAAACGTATGGGAGCCGTGGAAGTACAGGCTATGAACAGTTAAGTATTTATCATCCAAATACATATGACTCAGTCGTCCTCCTTAACAAGATGGCTTCTCTACCGCCTGTTGTGCGAGAAGCAGAAGAAAGTGTTGAGCGATTGCCGATCACGGCTGATCCATCTGCAGCATCTGTTAGGTCATTAATAATGGAGGATTCTCAGCCCAGAGTACTGCAATAGAGTTTTTGGCAGAACTTGTACCTGTGAGCAGGAGCCGGGCAGTGAACCGCGGCAGTGTTACATTAATGAATGCTACAAACACCTGCCTAAATCTTTCCGTTTAATCCGCGTTCTAATCAGATGCCAGGGTTTCGTAACTTTTTAACCTTCCAGTGTCCATATGACATACATGACCTGATCTGGACATACATTGCTTGATCTAATGATCGAGCAAAAACCCAGCTGGCCCAAGTTGGTCAGCGAGGTCCCAGAGTGGTGGGTATGAATGCCTTTTGTCCAATCACTATTGAGCAGATTTTCATTGGCCCAAACATTTGGTTTGTCATTGAAGACTTGAAGACCCGAGAATCATCTTCATGTTCATGACCGGCTTCTAAGTAATGACTTCTATTGTGCTTTTTTTCCCCACGATTGTCACATCACATAGAGCCCTTGTGTGCGCTGCATATAGAAGAAAATTTTAACGTTGAGATTTTGAAGACCCAACCTAAGATGTCAAGCCCATTTTCCCCTCAGGGTCTGACTGTGAGGAAGGAGAAACCAACCGCACTAGAGTGCGTACTATGCGAATATATATGTCCGATTACTTTTGCTCTGTGTGGTCTTTAGGACATGATGCATGCTTTCTCAAGTCCATGTGATGCTGCAGTCAGTCGATACCATTTCTGCTTATTTCATGGTATGCATTAGCCATAAGAAAAGCCAACTTATTTTCTCAACACTAATTTAATTGAAGTTATTGGGATTGTTTTATATAAAAATTAAAAAGAAACTAATGTGCCCTAATTTTTTATGATATTTTGACCACTAGGGGGAACTCCTTTTACAGATGTTTATAGAACAGTCTATGCACTATATCAAGCTAGTCAATACGATATGTATGTAGTTCTTTTAAAAAATGGATAACCAGAGCAGCAGTGGCAGCCAAATAAATACAATTTTACCTTTTAATTGTTCTTTAAAAAGATATAGATGCGCAAACCAGACAACTAATCAAATCGGGTGTATCTTATCAGATTCCTCTTTCAGACAGGACTAATATCGATGTTTGATGTAGAGCGCTGTTATCGGCCACGGTAAGGGTACTCTTACACGGCCTGACATGAGCAAGCGCCGATCAACAACACAGCTCGTAGATAGGCACTCAATTGCTCCATTAACAAGGAGCGATGAATTTGGACGAGCGATCATAACGATGACCATTGGTCCCCATACATTTCCATCATGTCGGCAGTACACAGGGAGGTATCCTGCCGACATCTATAATAATAAATTCTGCATAAAAGATACGATCAGCCGTTGAAGGAGCGTTTGATCGTTGCCCTGTATACACGGGGCAATGATCGGGAATGAGCGTTCATGTGAATGCTCGTTTGCCCCATAATTGGCACATGTAAAGGCCAATGGTTAACAGCAGGAGGTCGGGAAAGAAACAACAGCAAATAACTGTCCCTACCTCACCCTAAGGGCAGATTCACACGAACGTTGCGTTTTTGCGCGCGCAAACAACGCGGCGTTTTGCGAGCGCAAAAACCATTTGACAGCTGCGTGTGTCATGCGTGTCTGATGCGCGGCTGCGTGATTTTCGCGCAACCGGCATCATAGAGATGAGGCTTGTCAACGCCCGTCACTGTCCAAGGTGCTGAAAGAGCTAAATCTTTCAGCACCCTCGACTGAATGCCGAACACAACAGCGAAAAACCTGTAAAAAAAAAAGATAAAGTTCCTACTTACCGAGAACTTCCCGGCCGTTGCCTTGGTGACGCGTCCTTGGTGACGCCCCTCTCTTGACATCGGGCCCCACCTCCCTGGATGACGCGGCAGTCCAAGTGACCGCTGCAGCCTGTGATTGGCTGCAGCCTGTGCTTGGCCTGTGATTGGCTGGAGGTGTCACTTGAACTGAAGTGTCATCCCGGGAGGTCGGACTGCAGGAAGGAGACAGGAGTAATCGGTAAGTTAGAACTTCGTTTTTTTTTTACAGGTTCATGTATTTTGGGATCGCAAGTCACTGTCCATGGTGCTGAAACAGTTTAACTCTTTCAGCACCATGCACAGTGAATGTCTCCCGACGTCGCGGACCGGAAATTTTTTGGCCGGGTTCGGCCAAAACGAGTTTGGCCGAACCCGGTGAAGTTAGCTTCGGTTGTCGGGGTTCGCTCCTCGCAAAGACACTCCGTTTGGATGCTTGGAAACAGAAAAGCACGTGGTGCTTTTCTGTTTCCATTCATCCTTTTGACAGCTCGTGCGCTGTTTTGGTCTGTTCGCACGGAAGTGCTTCCGTGCGACCTGCCTGGTTTTCACGCACCCATTGACTTCAATGGGTGCGTGATGCGTGAAATACGCAGAGTTATTGAACCTGTCGCGTATTTTGCGCAGCGAACAAACGCTGTGCAAAATACACGGACTGTGTGTACTGCCCCATAGACTTCTATAGGGCATTGCGTGCCGCGCGAAAACCACGCGGCCTACACGCTGCCAAATCACGTTCGTGTGAATCCCCCCTAACACTAGGAGAGACCACAGGAAAGATATTCAGTCCTGTTTCTGACCCGGTATAAGAAGTATAGGTGGCTAGCACCAAGCATATATCCCTACACTATAAAATTACTCTAACATTCGCAACGCGTTGGGAGTCCTACAGGGGTTAGAAAAAATAATAAGTGTTATCCCTCGGTAGATTCAATGGACCATAACTGGGGTTATGAGTAGTAACTCCTCTTAAAGGAACAGTGTCATCGCAAATAATTTTTTTATATGTTAAAGATGTTAGTGCTTTAATAAAAACGTTTATATTCATTTGTGTGTTTGTGTTTTACTGTTTCTTATTTTTACACTTTTTCTTCCCTATGGGGGCTGCCATTTTTTGTTCCATTTCTGTGTGTGTCGATTAACGACACACACAGACATGGAATACGGCAGCCACAGTCCCATAGGGACTGCGAACGGCTCCCGTCCCATTGACTGCCGTGTACGGCGTCTGTGTGGGAACTGCGCATGCGCCGCTCCCACACAGTCCTATTCGAAATTGGCGCCGTCCGGCGCCATTTTCCTGTGGACCGGAAGTCGCGGCCGGACAGTAATATTACTACTTCCGGTCGCGGCTTCCGGACTTGTGCACATGGAACAGCGGCAGCAAACGGAGTGGACGGGCCGGAGGGAGCCGCGGCGGCAGGAGCAGGTAAGAGATTTCAATGTATGTTAGTGTTTGTGTGTGTTTACTACTGTATGTAAACCTACTACACTGTGGGTTACCTCAAAAAATGGCGACACACAGTGTAGGAGGTTAAACCTTTCAAACCCCTCGTTTATCCCGGCACTAGCCAGGATAAAGGAGGGGTGGATGCTGAGAGCTCACTAGAGCGAGGGCTTTTAACCCAATGTTGCAATGCTGCAATTTGGGAACAGCCCCATCTAGTGGCCAAAAATGGGTAGTATTATAAATTAGAAATAATTTTATAATATTTCCTGGCTCGTGCCAAAAAAAAATAAAAAATTTGAACAATGTTTAATCACCCACACACTAAATGTTTAAATTTTAAAAAAAAAACATGTTTTTCTGGCAACACATTCCCTTTAAGCGACTGAGTTCGACTCGGGACGTTTTTCACGGCTTCCAAGTGGCACCTTATAGTTTTCACTGACCTGTTCACTTTAGTGGGTGAATCGGGTCTGTGAAAATGGACACTACTCTCCGATTCGTGGAATGATAGACCGTGGAAAGATGTCCTATCTTTCCACAGATCAAAGACAGGATTCGGTCGGCACACACGGTTGTTTGCAAAAGGACATGCCGAGTCATGTCCAGTGAAAACAACATCAATGAGCACTCCACAAGGGTCAATTATGCAAACACAAAAAAACAAATGCTGGCTTATGTCCAGCTAAGACATAAATAGGCAAACCGCATGAGTCAAACAAAACAAAAGACATACAGACCCACAGTGGTGGGTTGCATAAAGCTGCTCAATTAATACAGGGGTTCAGTGGAACCAAATGTTAGGGCAGTTGGGGTCATTAAAAACATGGTGAAGGAGTCATGCAAAAACACTCACAGTGGTGAGTAGCACACACAAACTCCAACTCCGTCTATGCACATTTATAGGGTTATTCTGATCCATGTGCCATAAATGTGATCGGTGCGGGTTTCCAGCCATCCCCGACCCCATTTCACCTGGTGAGGTGCCTGCCGGCCTCCACATTCAGGCGGAGAATGAATAGAGTGGTGGCCAAGCCTGTGCACAGCTCACTCCACTTCTATGGGAGATTCGGGAACCGCAAAGCACACTTGTGCGGTCGCCTCTCCGTTCATTCTCCGCCTGGATGCAGCAGTCGACTCTCGATATCGGGTTCTTACAGACATTTATGCCATAGCCTGTGCAGGAGTTGGGGTTCGAGGGGTCTAATTGCAAAAAGAAGTTTGGTCAAAAGGCTGGGCTAAAATAAAAGTGAGTGTGCTCAAGAAGTGCACATAACTATCAAGTGGGTTTACCATACCCAAGTGATTTTCTGTTGCCCATCTGGTCACCACTCCAGAGGCACTTGGCACCTCGTATCTTCCTGATTAAGTGGCAATCCGGTGACGCTTACATGTAGCCGTTTAGCCAGCTTGCACACACCCAGGTCTAAACCACCTTGTGTATAGCCAACCTGCCCCATCAAATCACTGATAAAAAAAAGAAGCTACGCTTGTTATTTTGACTTATGGACACCAGTTTGCCTACTTCTTGTGACCACAACAGCCGAAGGTGATCAACCTTATCTAATGCGAATGCCCGAATTTAATCTACAGATTAGTTTATGCCTTCAGGATTTAAAGGGGCGGTCTGACACGCCATGCCCCCCGCTTTGTGCCGCATATCTCCAGTAACGCACTCTACATCCATTCGTAAGAATTATTTTTTATTTTTTTTGCATCCCAAGCAACTACTAGGATAATTTTGTTTTATTTAATGTAAATTGTTTTTCACTTCAGGGAGCTTTACAGTTGCCAGCTCTCTCCTCCTCCTTCCCTCACTTTCTTAATATAATACAAGAAGCAATTTGTCTGCAAGTGTGTTCCAGTGTTTGCATTTCTTGTGATTGTAAATCCCACTTTATCCAGCGCTCTCTTGCTCCTCTGGCCTCGTTCCTGCATCACAGCCTCGCTCTCTCTCTCGCTCTCTCTCTCGCTCTCTCTCTCGCTCTCGCTCTCTCTCTCGCTCTCTCTCTCGCTCTCCTGTGATTTCCCGTGTGACATGAAGGCTGCGCCGTACAAAGTCTTCAACCCTTTGAAAGTCACAGTAAATGCTGCTACAGGGTCTCTTAAGAGACCGGTTATTGCACACTAATCCTCACCCTGCCTGCAAGAGGCATCAGAAGTAATCAGATTATGTTCTTGTTTATTACACAACATGCTAAAAGTTAACCCTTCCCGCTTGACGGAGACCTACGTGCAATTTTAACTAATATTTCTATACAAATGCATCCATTTTCTACATGCATTCTTCATTACTAGGTCGGCTATATTTCATGGTCAACCTAGATATCCATAATGTGCTTTATTACATTTTCTGTCATTTGCCCTATTCTGTGTGATCACAAAGGAATTGACCAACTTTTGTGTTGGGGCAACTTTATTAATATATTTCTGCGGTAGGACATATCCCTGTCTTCAGTCAGAGTTTGAATATAGGTTATAGCAGAATTTATAGAGTACCATTCTCCTCTAGGGTTTTACCAAAAAAAACAATTTTTGATGATTTGTCCGTCAAATCACGATAGGCCGCCATATATATGGCACTAATAGAGCTCTCTGGGCCCATACTGTTCCCTCTGGGCCTTCGTTGCCCCCCTAGAAATGAAATAAAAAGCCGTTTTACCACCCGGCGATAATTCCAGTGACAACCAATACTCTGCATTGTTCTGTTCCTCTGTTACTCCTCCTGGGAATTCATTGACACCTGTGTGATACCCCTGGACAAAGGGACGTATCCTTACACACACTGACACTGTCCAAACTGTACTGACTGTGTAAGGACACATCTCATTGACAAGTGGAATAGTGAGACCCTATTTAAAATACATTTCCAGAAGAAGCAACTGAGTTTAGTCACAATTCAGAGCAGGATAATCTTCTCCAGCATTTTTTTTTTATCATAGGAAATACAAGTATTTACTAAAACAGATATGTCAGCAGAGCCTAAAGGTCCTCTGTGCATATCCTTACTTGCTCAATTGCACCTAGTTGGATGGTTTGTTAGAAGACTGCGCTCCGATACACTGTAACAAGGTCATCACCTGTGTCAGTTGGACATAATCCGGTCAGGTTTGCAGGTTTTATAGTATGTATGACTAGTAAAAAATACTGGAGTGGAGTAAATGTAATGATATTTCAGATGTATACCCATCCGCAGAAGTTGGCTGCAGGGCGGCACTTGATGATGTGTCACCAGAATGGGGAAAGTAGCACAGATGACAGCGACTTATCAATGCCTGATCACCATGGAGATGAAACCTGTGACTGCTCTATATACTATTTTATTATGGTCGCACTAGGTTACTGTATATGTTTCACACCAGATGATTTCTACTTGGACTCATATAGGCTATGACGTATTTGGCACGGCTGGGCCGTGGTTTCACGCCCCTATGGGGTCCGCTAGTAACCTCCGGACAATGCAGTGAGGATTTGCAAGCCGGGTGGTGTGGGCTGGAAGTGTCTACATTTATTTGTATGTTGTGCTGTTCACTCCATTGATTCTGGTGTGTATACTGTGTGGGAAGCTCAGCGCGATTAATCAAAGTTTGGAGCGGTTCGTTCCAGAATCTATAACCAGTCACTTCGTCTTACGCAAGCTATGACAGATTATTCATTTTTACTGTCGTCGAACTACAAAGCTCAGCGCATTCCTGAATGACTTAGGAGAAGTGACTTAGAACATCAATCCACAATTAGGATACCATGTTCAGCATCATTTTCTCTTCCCACCTATTGATCACGGCCATATCAATATGACCTTTTAATATTTGCCCAGCTGTAATAAGGTCATCCAAACTGCTTATTTCTCATGCGTGGAGCCAGTGGTTAGACCGACGCTGATCAGTAGGTGATGACATATCCTCGTAACCCAAAAAGGTGCAACTACGCCGCTATAAAAATATATAATATAAATTAGTCAACCGAGAATTTTGGACCAATTTGATCAAATGAGATTATTAAAGAAAAAAAACAAAACACTTAAAACATGGTTGTGGCCTCCTTGCCAGCAGTATATGTCTGCCCTCGACTGGCTGGCTAGGTCATCATCGCTGCTAGAGTGTCCTTGGTCATGTCCTTCCAGCCTCATTATTCTGGTTCTCCTGTTCTCTGGCTCCATCACTGGTTTAGCATTTGCATCATTCCTTGGTTTGCAGCTTCTATTGGTTTGCTCTCCCGGTTCGGCTTCTGGTGCCGCTCTCCGACGTTGCTCCTAAGCTTCTGTGTGGTCCCTGGTAACTAATTCGGCGCCACTTGGAATCCCTGAGACTCCTCACCTTAGTTCCATAGTTTAGCTAGCATCATATCGATTGGAACACATTTTCTCCGGGACCAAGTGCATGACACATTGATAGACCATCAACCAAATTTGGTGGATTGCCAGCTGGACAAGTTTTTGATTTCCGTCTTTTTTTATTTTTTTTTTCTTAAACCACTGTCCTATACCACTGACACATCCAGGCGCTCTCAGAATAGTGGAACGGTCACAGTTTGGGTCTTGGTACAACTCTAAGAACAGCGTATTTGTTTGCCGTCTCTCTAAGAGATGTCGCCGTTATGTCAGCATGTTCATTGTATAAGACGACCTAATGTGCTGACTACTATTGACTCCTCATGCGGTATTGATGGCTTTTTCTTAATATGACAACTTTCATAACCTTCTTAGATCGTTTCAGCCGGCCTTTACCTGTCATTGCTTATTTTGAATGTCATTTTTCGCAATCAGAGAAGCAGATCTTCAACGACAGTTATGTAAGGACTGGAATTACATTTCCACTGTTTTCATGCGGCCCTCTAGACACTAAAAGGAGCACCACTCTTTTCCATGCGTCCTCTATTTGCACCCCAGGATCGCGTTTTTAGGCACCATTTAGAAGACGCATTGCATCTTTAAGATGCCCTCATCATAAGTGGTCTGGAGTTTGATTACCTGCTAACCTAAAGGGGTTATCCCACAAAAATACATTTATCAGCAATCCCTAGATCGGTGGTGTCGTGCTCCCTGTTCCTCCACACTGCACAATCTCACAACTCCATTCAAACTCTTCAGTGCTGTTGTGCAGTCAGGATGAACAGGGTCGCTCGGTGGGGTCCCAGCAGTGGGGCCCCCCGCGATCATACATTTATCACCTATCTTGTGGATAAGTGATGTTTATCGTAAGAAACCCCTTTTAAGTGCTTCATTGTGACGGTCGGTTAAAGTAAACCCCAGTCAAATTTTCATAATTGGAAAATGGACCTACTAGAGTGGGTAATTCTTTCACTCTGGCCCCTTAAATGGAAATTTCCAGGGCCCTGGCACACTATTTCTCCTCAACGCCTCAGGAAATAAAATTTTACTTCTGCATGTTGCTGGATTGTACAGAGGAAGTTGCCAAAATGATGCCCCCTTCTCTGATATCACTTCTTGCTCTGCAGCTATTGGCTAAAGCTGCATCTTAAAGACTTCCCTATCTGCCCGCCCCGTACATTAACGTCCAAATACAGGAGAAAGCAGCTTAAAAGTAGAAGACCGTTCTTAGTATTGACTGTATTATGTGAGAGTGAATGCAGGGGGTGGGACGAGCAGGAAGTCTGTGAGGTGCAGCTTCAGCCAATAGCTGATGTCTAAACAAGGGGTCGTTGTTTTAACAACTTCTGCTGTACAGCCCAGTAACATGCACCAGTAATTGTTATTGCCTGTGATATTAAAGGGTTTGTCCGGTTTCAGCAAATTGTTATTCTTTTGTATAATTAAAAGTTATAGATTTTTCCAATATACTTTCTGTATTAATTCCTCACGGTTTTCAAGATTTCCGCTTGTTATTCGGTAGCGACATTCACAGTCTGCTTCCAGTGGATAATAATCTGTCCATGGTTATGTGATGGACACACAGGTGCACGGCTCGTATGTGTATTAGATCTGTAAAATAACGATCCCAGCAACTGTGTGTCCATCACATGACCATGGACAGAATTCTATCCACTAGAAGTAAACAATGAATGTTCTTACTGAATGATAGCCAGCAGAGATCTTTTAAACCGCAAGGAATTAATACAGAGAGTATATTGGAAAAATGTATAAGTTTTAATTATACAAAAAATAGCAATTTACCGAAAATGGACAACTCCTTTAATGACCTATAGTGGACAGAGCACCTTGAAAACTTGCATTTTGAGCACCAGAGGGGAAAAATTAACTGCTGTGGTATATTACAGAAACCTGGTAGATCTTTATTTTTTATTTTTTTTACTAATTATTAAAATTTGCCTGGTGTTTTACTTTCAATTAACTTTTTATATTGATATATTTATTATTTATAAAGTTACACATTGGGACTTTGTAGTAATGTACCTGACGCTGGACAGGCTGAAACATCAAGTCGGTTGTCCGCTTGGTTACGGGGGGGCAATGTCGCACTAGAGAAAATGCTACTGGCTCTGCTGTATCAATCTCCTCTGTCGTTTGCCCCTCTACTATATCTGCCCTTTTAGCATGACATGGAGAGAATTCAAACCAGGTACATTTTGCACTGTGACTGCCACCCTACCAAGTGCTGCACATTTATAGGGTTTGTTGTAGTTGAGTTGAGCGATTGTCGCTCTGCAGACACGTACTTTATTGAGTTTCATCTGTTAAAGAGACATATTGATTCTCCTAGTAAATTCTTCAGACACGATGTCATGTTGTGATGCTTCTCTCACCATCTAGACCTAGTCTAAGATATTAGATTCCTCTAGGATCTAGTGAATTTGAACCATTGTAGATGACATGTTGAAGAGGTACCAGCCAAAGCTTGTAAAGTTGCCTATAGCACGTACAGGAACAATGACCATCGGAAAAAAAACAGCGTTTCAAACAGTGAGTCCAAACCCTATTACCGTTGTGGCTTTTAAGAAACTTGGTGTAGGAATGGGTATATTGTTCTATATACTAGCTGAGTTTTATTGACTGGTATGCCTCCTCCTATGCCAACCAGGCTGTAATCGTTTGGCTATCTATTGTTAAAGCGACAGCTCCGTCTGCTGTCTTCTTGGAAACCCCTGACAAGGTTCCTAAGAACCCAATTTTTCAAATGTTGGTCTAGCGTATTCTGCGAGAACAGGGTTGTACTCCTGCCCTTTTATTGAAATATAACCTGGCAGATTTGCCATTAAAGGGGTTGTCCCAAGATTAAACATTATCCCCTAACCACAGGTTAGGTGATACCAACAAGCTGATCGGTGGGGGTCGACCACTGGGAACACCACCAATCACGAGAATGGGGGTACCGTTCCTCCGAATGAATGGAGCATCAGGTCGAGCATGAGCCCTGACTCTTCATTCATTCTCTATGGCACTGACTGAGATAGCCTAGCGCTGTACTCCGCTATCTCCGGCAGTCCCATAGACTGCGAATGGAGAGGCAGTATGCATGCTCGAACTGCCACTCCATTTGGAGGAACGGGATCCCCGTTTTCGTGATTGTGGAGGTCCCAGCTGCTCGAGCCCCATTGATCAGCATGTTCTCACCTATCTTGTGGTTAAAGAATAACATTTATTCTTGGAACAACCCCTTTAAGGAGTCTTGTAAGTCCTGGTGTCAGATCCATGATGATGGCCATGTTGGTTGTCACCCAGCTTCCAGGCAACACACAACTTATAAACTACGGAGTGTGATTTTTTAACAGTTAACAGACCAGGAAGACTTAAGGGGTGTATACAATTTTAGGAGACTATGTACTTTAGTAAATGAAGACACTTTGTACACGGACTTGAAGGACTGTAACACAAAGTGTACACATCATCATATGGTATCAAATTGGGCAATGTAGTGTCTGATGTTTAAGTGGTTTCTTATCAAGCCTCTCAATTTTTTTTATTTCCAGAATTACACACAGTACATCCCCCTCTCCATATATGACCTACAGACGTGGATGGGGAGCCCCTCCATATTTGTGTATGACTGCTCCAATGCCGGACTCATCGTCAAGTCATTCAAGCAGTTTGCTCTTCAGAGGGAACAAGAACTGGAGGTAAGAAAATAATCACAATTGTATATGTTCTGGACATAGACGTTCCTCTCCTCCTCCGTCTTCATCCTCGGCTCACGCATTACCACTTGTTATAGACACAGCTGGTGTCTCTAGCCACTTCTAATGACCGCGCTTTTTCTAAGGTCCTCTCAGACTTCCATTGAGAATTTTCTTAGCAGATGTTGTACATGGGCAATTTAACTCTATATTGCTTTGTAAATATAATCAGGAAGCCACAAATCTTCAGCCGCACCACCCATGGGAATACTACTGGTTACATATTTAGCTATGAGTCTTTCAAGCGTTCGCATATAATATAGGGGAGCATCTCACATGCGTAGGTCTGGAACCAAATTGCTGGATATCTATGCAAATTTTGTCAAAGAATATCAATGGTTTGGCAAGATCTGATGAAGTTCTCATGTCCATGGTGGCAGCTCGATGGTCCCACGATATCTTCTAATGGGGGAACATTGATCAGACATTCCTTTTGGGTTCCTCAACAACTAGATATTTCGTAGCCCTCCATAGAAATAACATGCATGTTAATAGACCAAAAATTGGCACCAGTTGAGTATCCCTTCGAGTCCTTTTAAGATGAGACCCAAGAGCAGGAGATGCTGTAGTGTGTCCTCTCCGAGCTTATCACATGGACAATTTGTCCTAAAGAGGCTCTGTCACCAGAGTTTGCAACCCCTATCTGCTATTGCAGCAGATAGGCGCTGCAATGTAGATTACAGTAACGTTTTTATTGTTAAAAAACGAGCATTTTTTTCCAAGTTATGACCATTTTTGTAGTTATGCAAATGAGGCTTGCAAAAGTCCAAGTGGGTGTGTTTAAAAGTAATAGTCCAAGTGGGCGTGTATTATGTGCGTACATCGGGGCGTTTTTAATACTTTTACTAGCTGGGCGCTCTGACGAGAAGTATCATCCACTTCTCTTCAGAACGCCCAGCTTCTGCCAGATCACGCTGTGACGTCACTCACAGGTCCTGCATCGTGTCAGACGAGCGAGGACACATCGGCACCAGAGCCTTCAGTTGATTCTGCAGCAGCATCGGCGTTAGCAGGTAAGTCGATGTAGCTACTTACCTGCAAACGCTGATGCTGCTGCAGAATCAACTGTAGCCTCTGGTGCCGATGTGGCCGACACGATGCAGGGACCTGTGAGTGACGTCACAGCGTGATCTGGCAGAAGCTGGGCGTTCTGAAGAGAAGTGGATGATACTTCTCATCAGAACGCCCAGCTAGTAAAAGTATTAAAAACGCCCCGATGTACGCACATAATACACGCCCACTTGGACTTTTACTTTTAAACACACCCACTTGGACTTTTGCAAGCCTCATTTGCATAACTACAAAAATGGTCATAACTTGGCCAAAAATGCTCGTTTTTTAAAAATAAAAACGTTACTGTAATCTACATTGCAGCGCCGATCTGCTGCAATAGCAGATAGGGGTTGCAAAATCTGGTGACAGAGCCTATTTAAGGATCCTTAAGGTGAAAAGGTGTTTTTTAATCTCAAAAAGTGATGCAATATCTTTAGGATATGACCACTTTGTGACTGGTGGGGGTCCAACTGCCGGAATGCCAACTAATCTTGAGAATCACGGGGTTTGCATCGCTGTGGCTGTTCTGCAGTTCTCTGAACAGCCGCTGGCATGGAAAAGCTTTTAAGGTGGCCGCAGCTCTGATTTCATTCTCGGGATTGGTGAAGTTCCCGACAGTCGGACCACCGTCACCAATCAGAAAGTGATGGCATATCCTAGCCACATGCTGTCACTTTCGGAGATGGAAAAACCCCTAAAACATATTATCACAATCTCCACTCAACCCCTAACTCCACCCCAGTCAGTACACCAGAGGGTATTCAATACTCGCAACTCCACCCACTAGTTCAGTTTTCCTAGGGCTTGGTAGGTGCCCTTTAAATGTTGAGGGATAACCTTGACTTTTTCAGTGCCTATTGCTTATAAGAGCTTCTGTCTCACTTTCCTCCCTGTCCATCAGAGCAGAGTACACCCCAGTACTTCTAGGCTTCGACTTAGCCCCTCTTTTGAGGATCAGCCTTCCATTTTGCCTCCCTCCCAATTGCATCACATTGGCATCTTCCCATAAATATGCATCGAGTAGCGAGTGTTTTTCCGGGCGCTTTCTAATTATGAGCTCTGAGACGTTAGAGGACAGCTCATTTATTTCTCAGCTGCTAAGAGCAGCATTTCCGAAGACCTAAATTGCATTCAGCGCTATGCTCGGCTATAATTGGCACCCAAAGCGTCCAAATGATTGTAATCTTGCTCACTTTCAAAACAAACAAGTAATTTCAGAAGAGGATATTAATAAGGTCAGGAAAAATTGAGGCAGCCAATGAATTTCTGGAGCAGAACTTGAGGAATCTAGCTGAAGAGGAAGGAGTATGGCCATGAAGGCTGCAGTCAGTAGTATACTGACCGCTTAGCCCCTGTGGCCCTATACTTGTAGGTCTCGGACTCTCGTGAATGATGTATAACCTTAAAGGGGTATGCCATATAGTCCGGTACCCTTGTGATCCTCCCTTAGTTATTTTGGCATTTATTACTCTTTTCCTTTTAGCATTTGATGCTTTACTGTATGCCTGTGAGCTATTTACACATAATAAGATGATTGATGACTATACTGAGTAATGTTTATTAGGATACACTGTATGGACAAAAGTATTGGGACGCCTATACATTACACACCTACAAGATATTTGACATCCATTCTTAAACCATCCATGGAGTTGGTCGTGCATTTGCAGCTAAAACAGCTTCCACTCTTCTGGGGGCTTTCTACAAGATTTTGGGGTGTCTGTGGGAAGTTTTGCCCATTCATCCAGAAGAACATTTGTGAGGTCAGACACTGATGTTGCAGGAGAGGGCCTGAATAAGGGGCCAACCCCTGAAAAACAACCCCATAGAATTATTGCTCCGCCATCAAACTTTACAGTTGGCACAATGCAGTCAGGCGGGTAATGTTCTCCTGGCATTCACCAAACCCAGACTCATCCATCAGACTGCCAGATAGAGAAGCGTGATTGGTCCCTCTTTGGACATTAACATATCCAACAACTAGATGGTGACCCAACATTTTTGGAGTCTTGATGAACAAATGGATGTAACAAATATCATGGTGGAAGACTTTTCCTCTTTGACTACATTTGGTTGTCCTCTTTGGTCATCAACATTTTCGGTTTCTCAAAATTGTCTTTTTTTTTTTTACCAATATTTGATGATGTAGTATTTTGTGGTTCTTGGCTCAGGAATTATTAGAGGATGTTTTAATTGTGATCAGTGGGGGTTCTCCTAATAAGGTCTTTCATTCTAAAAATTAAGGTATACTGATTTTATGTTGAAGATGCTTGGTGTCTTTGATTCTGCCAAGCACAGTGCACTCTCTTTGAGATGGCTTTCATTTGAGTGCATTGACGCGCAGAGGAAGCCTCTAGTAATATAGCACACTTATCATATGTTAGGCTGTCACACTACTTTGAGTTCAAACCTCAATTGCCTTCCTTTATACGTCATCACACTGTGTAAGGAAATTCTTTGCAGGATTTTTCACTGCACTCAGGATAAATTGCACTTGCCAGGATAAATTCAGTTATCTGTTAAGATGGAGGGAAGGATTACAATACATAGGTCGACCTTACACGATCATATCCATGTGCTTGTTATCCTGTTGTCTGTGATGAATTCTTCCCTGTACTCAAAAATCGAAGTCTTATCACTCATGCGTCATCTGCAGCATCTTTCGAATCTTGTCAGTGGAGTCTCAGGACAGTAGGACAGCCACAAGAGATTTGCCCGTACGCGGCTACCTTAATGGCAGATTTGCATGTCATATCGGTGATTATCTTGGCGCTGAGATTCTCATTGGGCAGCAGAATTAAGATTCTGATATCTTTATGGCTTTTGTGCCATGCTTTATGGGGCTCTCGCGCCGTGCCCTTTGGGGCTCTTGCGCCGTGCCCGTTGGAGCTTTGACTAGTCTCTCACTGTGCACTCTGGAGAGGCATTATCTATGCCTCTCCATCATTATAACCAGGCAGAATTATTTAAATGGATTATCCACTCTGGAAAAACTAATTTTGTTAGCAGGATCCGTTTATAACGGGGTGTCTGTCACTTATTTTTACGAAAACATATAATCGCATTTTTTACGACATGTACTCGAAGTATAGATCATCATCACCAAAATAGTATATCTTCAGCCTATGTTTTATTTGTTGGAACTGGAATATTTTAAAGGGCCTTGTTGACTCCATGTTGGACAAAACCCAGTATTCATGTAGCCAATGTTCCCAAAAAATTTGTACTGATGCCAACATTTTTGGGTGAATCTTTTTTTCGCTATGGATTGAGCCTGCCTTTGTCACAAAGTGCAAGTCTTTCCCACTTATTCAGTCTTACCCTTACAAATCTTGTTAAGGAATGTGCACACGTAGTGACCAAAAACGTCTGAAAATCCAGAGCTGTTTTCAAGGGAAAACACCCTGCTTTTCAGACGTTTTTTGACCAACTCGCATTTTTCGCGGCGTTTTTCGCGCCGTTTTCGCTGCATTTTTTACGTCCGTTTTTGGAGCGGTTTTCATTGGAGTCTATGAGAAAACAGCTCCAAAAACGTCCAAAGAAGTGTCCTGCACTTCTTTTGACGAGGCTGTATTTTTACGCGTCGTCGTTTGACAGCTGTCAAACGACGAAGCGTAAATAACAGGTCGTCTGCACAGTATGTCGGCAAACCCATTCAAATGAATGGGCAGATGTTTGCCGACGTATTGTAGCCCTATTTTCAGACGTAAAACGAGGCATAATACGCCTCGTTTACGTCTGAAAATAGGTCGTGTGAACTCAGCCTGAGGGGAATTCACATATCCATTTCCATCAGTGTGTGATCAATCAGCTTCCTCCTCTGCTCTTCTATGTCCTTCTTCTTTTCCCCATCATCCTAACCTATTAATATGTTCCATTGCTCTCGGCTGGATTGGCTTTTTCCTTCTCGCGCTCCCACAGGACCCCCCACTCATGGTGTGTTATTGCTGCACTGTGAAGGGCGACAGGCTGAATGAAATGTACTGAGCTGGGAAGTTCTCTCGGCTCTGAGAGAAACTGATAATGTTTCGGTGTACTAATACCCTGCCACATATTGCTGTCTGGGGGCGCATGGCACTGAAGGTGATAAATAGATGTTTCTCATTTAATGCTCTTCCTATTTTTGACCTAGCAGGGTATCCTGATTTATTTATTTTTTTTGTATTTTTTTGTATCCATTTTTCTAAAAAAAAAAAAAAAAATTGTTGATCATCTAATTTTGTTCTTTGCATTTCCTGCTACCTAATAAACCTATATTTTTAATGCATCTTACGTGTATTATGGAAGAGGGTTTATGACGTGATCACATTTTTATGAGCTTGCAGGTTTCAGATATACATACCCACTTTTACTTTTTGATCCTCCTGACATGACATCTTCAGGCTTACATTCTTCTAGAGGCAGGGAAGTATAAGGACATATTCACACACGGCAGATTTTTTGAAGACCGTTCTGCCACTCTGTACAACTCTATAGGAGGTACAGAAAAACAGCCGAGTGAGTTAAAGGGGTTATCCGGAGAGATTAAAATTGATGGCCTATCCTCAGGAAGGCCATAAAAACTAAGGGAAAGCAGCGCTCGCACTTGTGCCGCGGCCCCTTCAAACAGCTGATGGGCCTGGGCTTCTGATTGTCGTATCCCCACTGATGGCCTTATCCTGAGGATAGGTCATCGATTTGATCTCTGGTTAACCCGTTTTACGTTCCAAATCTTCCAACTGCTGACGTTGTAGTGAAGAAAAGTGAACCTTCTGTACTTCTGGGGGAATAGTTGCTCTATCCAATATTACAGGTTGTAAATCAATGAATTTATTAGCAAAATATGTTCCAAAAACTTCTTTGAAAATCCAGATTATTATGTTCTCCTACACCTGGTGAGATACGGACCTTATGTCGGCCATATTTCCCAGACCGAAAACCGTTCAGGAAGCCGGACTCCTAGCATCAGAGTCATCCATAATGCTGTGAGTCACTGCCTCCCCGTGGGACTACTGTCCCATACTGAAAACACGATTACAATATGGGACAGGCAGGGACTCACAGCATTATGGATGACTATGATGCTAGGAGCCCGGCTCCCTGAACTGTGTTCGGTCTGGATAATATGGCCGACATACGGACGGCATCTCACGTGATAAGCAGGCCGGCCTCTAAATTTACATGCACGGGAAGAGGGGGAATGATAAGTGCCTTTCGGATGGGGTTTCTCTTTATAACCAAAAGTGGCGATCGAAACTGAAACCTTTATATGCAGTTGAGTTAATGGTCAGATAGGATGGATCCAATGATTATGACCACACACACACACACACACACACACACACACACACACACACACACACCGGTTATTGTTCTGATGTGACTTTCTTAATGTAAATTCAGCCTTATATCTATGTTTAGGGCGTACACAGCACATGTGCGCCTGATATACATTTTAACCTGACAAGATGCCCAGTCTTGATCGTACTCCATAGAGATATAATTGTACTTCTCGGCTGTTTTATTTTCAGGTTGCTGCTATTAATCCTAGTCACCCACTGGCACAGATGCCTTTGCCACCTTCAATGAAGAATTGCATCCAGCTAGCTGCCTGCGATGCCGATGAGTTGTTACCCATGAACCCCGACCTTCCTGCTGATCTCTTTACCTCCTGCCTCACTACACCAATCAAAATAGCACTGCGATGGTGAGTATGGGAATTTAATTTGTTATAATGCAGTTTTCCACTCAAGACAACCCATATATCCGATTAGATTAAAACTCTATTGGCCAGAATAGTGACCACTGCAAAGAACGTATCACTTGACTCGACCACGTCTTATATAATGGTCACCCATTGACGTTAATATTTTCTGCATGGCCTTGGCCCCATAGATTAGATATGTGTTTGAGGTGTAAGGTCTCTCAATAGCCATGTCATATGGGTCTTGTAATATTTTGCCGAATGACTGGTATATCTTGGGCCCCCCAAAGGAAATAGAGGACCCAATCTGATCTCTGCTCTTATTATTGGACACTCAGGTCATATCATCAGTAAGGACGCTACGGTTGTTTGTGGAACTATGAGTGAATTTTCTCCATCGGCGGCTTATAATGGTGCTTTCTGCTCTTGGACATCATGGGTTCTTCTGAGGCTGGGTCCTCTGGAGGATGTTCCAGACTTCTCATAAGCCAATCCAACCATCCTTTTTTATATTTCTTTAGGGGAAAGGGTTAAGGCGTTATGCACACGACCATTGCCGTTGATCGGGCCGCAAATAATTACCCTAGTGTTTCGTATTTGGGTCCGTAATGCCTCTAAGTTGCTTCCGCTACCGATCCGGATTTCCCATATATTACAGCCGTGTTTGTGTGTCATCCGTATTTTGCATCTGCACCCATAGGTCAGATTTCCAAGGCGTTTCCTAGCAATACGTCTGCAAAAGGCAAATCTCACACGGATGACTTTTCTGTGTTTTCGGTTATCTTTGCGGACCCATAGCCTGGAGTGGCGGCACGGGACTGCAAAAACGGACAGGGATAGGGCATGTTCTATAATTTGTGGAACGAAACAACGGATCCACAAAAACAGATGTGTGCATGGCCCCATAGGAACTAATGGGTCGGTGTTCCTTGTGCAAGAAGTGCAGGTAGCCCACTGAAGAAAAATACTGTTATGTGCATGATCCCTTAGGAGTATACAGCAATATGGGATCAGCACCACATGGTGGTCATTGCTTCACTGTTGTAGAATTTCAGCGTCTCCTCAACCCAATAAGACCTCCCCAGTCATCCCATCGGGGAAGGTGCAGGGCAGTATGAACATGCGCCAAACTCTGTTGTTTCCCCATGTGTGGGTGTATAGACTGGGGCTCCCATGGGAAGCGGTCAACAGTGCCCCCTATCTGTCTGAATTTTGAAGCTCATGTTGGTGCCATCTTCATCGATCTGTATTGTACCCACTCTTGATGTGGTTCTGCAGTTCACCGGACACATGGTCGTTACTAACCGGTGCAATTAAATAGAAAAATTGCATTTAATAATTTTGTAATTTTTGAATGTGTTTGGTTTTTTTATGTTATTTGAGGGACACGACATTATCGTCGATTTTGTGAAGGTTGGTATGACCTGCGGATTGGGGCCTGGGATAATTACCGCCTGGTCCGCTTTGATCCTCTCCCTGGTAATTTTGCGGGTCGCTCGCCTTTTCGCGTTGGCGGGTGACACAAAACTTTGTAGCGTAGATTGCCTGATAATTTATTTGTGTTCTCCGTTCATTTGCATGATAATGAACAGCTGCAGTGGAGACGCTCGCATCTGACACTGATCAATTAGTCTGCAGCGCGTCATCCGTGCGTTCAGAAACCGCCGGGCGCTGTCTGCTCCAAGGATCTTCACTGCTCCCTCAGCGCTCCTCCGTGGTCCTGTACATCACACAGGCTCATTTGTATTATGTGCGGAGTTTTTCAGGATGTTAAAGAAACGCTTTTATGTTTCCAGCTGCAGGCCCTTAATATATCCTAGGGCAGCATTAACACGCCGGGGTCTCAGACTTCACTACCTTGAAGGAATAAAGAGGAACAAACCAGTGTCAAGCGTTTCCCAGCTGTGCTTTAGAAGGATTCTCGGTGTAGCAGAGTGGAGTGTTTTCCTAGAATTCATTGTACAGATCTAGTAATATTACAGCCTGGACCATTATATCTTCCCAGCGGGTAATAATATGCCCACTGTCTGTCACGTTAACCTGTTTCAGTGTGGAATTTGTGACTTCGCATAAGTGAAAGCATTGGCGGCAGCAATGAATCCACAATAAAGGCTCAATGTTGCAGACTGAGTTTGTCATTTGGCACCACTTATTGTGTGAGCAATTTCTAATCTGTTTTTGTAAATACTTGTATTCCCCATAAAATTACAGTTTTGCGGCATCTTGTCTTAGTACTCTGTTTTGTGTCGTTCCTTGGTTCTTCCTCCTGGAAATGTATCAATCGATTGACAATGGGTGGTATCCTTCCCGTTGTCAATAGGTTGTGCTCCTACACAGTCTTTACAGCGATTGGACAGTGTCATAGTGTACAGGGACATGCCCCATTGACAAGGGGGATGGTAAGGTAGTAGGGTGTGCAGCGTTTTTGTGTAATTACCCCCTTAACCATACCAATGCAACTAGTTTTGTCTAGCAGCAGTTCTGTCCGCTGAGCGGAAACTGTACCGAAGTAAGGCGCTGTTCACATCACCTTTGAGATGTCCATTTCGTGTGTATCTCAGGATACGCTATACATGTCCGTAGGTCTCCATTATCCCAACAGTGTCCTTTTGACCTCCTTTGGGTCAGTATACTTTTTTTTTTTTTTTGTGAAGGATGCAATAGCGCAGTAGACTACGCTATTTCATCATACCGGATCCTGCAAAAACAAAAAAATTAAGTATACTGCGCTGTATAAATCTTTTTGTAACATGGGCGCCTATGGGTGACCATGCCACTGTGTGGCATCTTTCACAGGCAGCAGTTTAACGGATACTTCCATGGACATTTTTAAGTGTTTCGTAACGTATTTGTTTAACAGAAGGGTGACGGATCCGTCACCCAAATTCTATAATGGTATCCGTTTAACTCTTAAAATCTCAGTTCTATATTTGTAGTAGATCTGCAATTCATGGGTCCAAGACCCCTCCTGTGCTGTGCCAGCCGTATTGGAAGACAAACCCAAGGCTTTACCATTGACCTAATTCAACAACTACAGTAGCATTCGGGAAAATGAAAAGCCAACTCAGAAATATATCTGAAGCAGTTGGGTGTATGGACCTAAGGCCCGTTATTATGGATATGATCGGCCGCAGAAAGCATCCCGCATTTGCAGAACGTGCTCCCATTATAAAGTATAAAAGAAAAAAATCTTTTGCAGAGACTTCCTATGCCACGGACACCTAACCGTAAGTATACGGGAAGGTGTCCATGGGTAATAGAAATGAATGGGTCCGTAATTACTGACTAATTCTACGTGCATGAGGCCTAAGAACGCTGAGTGACAGCCGGCTGTGTAACCTGTAGTGCTGGACGTCTACGTGTCGCCCAATTTTACCAGAAACAAATCAAGACTTGATAAAAGATCTTCTCTTCTACTGTTGAAGGGTTAATAATCTCCTCTCACAAGGAAAGAGAATAAAAAATGTATCCCGGGCTGAGCGGTGAGGTAGCTGCGTCTGCCAGTCTGCGTACAGAGTCCCATCTCTAGTAATGGAGATACACTGCAGCCTTAATCAAATATCCATCAGCTCAAGTAAACATCTCGGCTCACCTCAGGGGCTGATTTATATGGAGACTCCTGTACATCACACTCAATAACGTTTCTGCTTTACAAAGTATTAGTCAACCATATGAAAAACCTGCCAGGGATCCATTGATCAAAATCTGTGTAGAACGTGTGTGCTTCCGAGTGCCTGGTAATGAGCCGGAGATCAGCCCTGCGCCGCACACACACTCATTCCTCCATCATTAATTTCCATAGCGCCAATATGTAACCTCCGCCGTCTATTACACGCCGACCCAAAAACAGCCCCCACCTCCCAGGAATATAATAGATATTTATAGGCAAACCGCCTGCAACTTTCTATAATTCTGTGTTTCAATTCCTTACCATGTTCAAGTTGCTTGCTGTCAATGAATGGGAATATTCTTGAAAATAATGACCTGTACACAAAGGTACAAAGAAAAGAGAGCTCTGATTCACTTAACCACCCATGCAACCAAAGGGGGTTTTACACAGGACGATTATCCGGCAGACGAGCGTTCATATAACGCTAGTTCCCGATAATTGGTCAGCGATCAGCAGATGAACGAGCAAACGCTCGATCATCTGCTAGTCGTATCGTTTTAAAAATGTAAAAGATTATCGTTGTCTGCAGCACATCTCCCTGACGGGCTGCCGACATGATGATCATGTCTGGGGACGAGCGATCGGTGTAACGACTGCTCGTCCCCATACATAGCTCCGTGTGACAGGCGCAAGCGAGCGCCGATCAACGATGTCTGATTGATGCACCGGCCTTGTGTCAACAGGTGTAAAAGGGCCTTAACTCAATGAACTTGATCAGGATCGGTTTTCAGTCCTATGAATGTTTTCAATCATTGAGAACAAGCAGAGTTCTTCAATGCACCTTTTTTTATTGTGTGTTCCTCCTGTTGTTTAGTGAACAGGGTTCTCTTTTTCCCCTTTTAGTAATTTCTCATGCAATCACATCCAGTACGAAAATAAATTCCACCCCAAAAGCCAAAATCATGTCCTTAAAGCATATCTATAATTATCATTTTTTCATTTGTTGGGGGTGCATTAGCTAGTAGTACATTTGTTAATATACGAAACTTTTTAAAATGCTTTAGGGGGGGGGGTGACATCTTTATTTCCGGTAGCCTGTAGTTCTCAATGCCCTGCCTGCAGGATCTCTGTAAATGGCCAGAAACCTCCTCAGTCAACAGATAAATCCATCTAGTGTAAAACTGTAATTAGAGGACAGGAAGGGAAGGGATAGGAGCGGGATGCAGCTGCAAGTTTTCCACTCACTAATTTAGGGAAACCGGATAAGATGGGAGTGGCATCATCAAGAGGGACTTCTGATTGGCTTGAAGCGCACAGTCTTACATCACACCAGGCTGACCCCACCCATTAATCAAGCATGAGAAAGCAACCCAAAATCTGCAGGTTACCCACAGTATTTCTGCCTGCACTGCATCTAATACACATGCTTTCTAAGGTGGTCATGTGATATATATTTTTTTTTATTTGATTTTTTTTTTTGACCTACCGTTGAGTACACTTTAAAGGGTTAATAACATTCTTTTATTTAATATCTTGTAATTTCTTTTTATTTATTTTAACTTCAGAATATATCATTTTTTCCGCACCGCCAGTCTCGTAGGTACGGAAATCTTCATTTGCAAATATTCCATCTCTCCTTTAATGAATCGAAATTTACATCAGTAATTTGAATAATTCAATCACACGGAGACGCTAATTGAATAATGCAATGTAATTGTACATCGGTATATCCGCTGCTGATCCCCGTGTTGGACAATTAATCTCGTATTATACCACTCCGTCATCCCAATTAGTCATGTTCTCCTATGTATCACATGGTAAAGGATCGCTATCGTCTTCACGGGCCCCTACATAATTAGTAGCACGCTATACTTTATCCTTTCCAAAAGAACAGATAATCTGAGGAGACGCGTTATTTATTGCCAGGATTAAAGAACAAATACATGAAATTAATATTTAGAAATGCTTGGTGGATATTTCATGGATATTATCCCGTTTCCTGACTATAGGAGTATAGTTGTTCTCTTGATGTAAATTATCTGAGATTTTGTCAGGACACGCCCATAAATGTTAGAGGAGATTGATATCGCTCCTATTGATAAATCACTTAAAGGGCAACTCCATAGAACAATTTCCCCACCTGCTTAGGTCTATATGATTGTCCATAAGGAAAAACGATAAGGATACCTTGCAGAGTTTGTCAGACCAATGGATGATTGGGCTAAAATGGGAGAACTACTTTTCCGAGCCGCAAGCATAGAGTTGTAACTTTTCCACCGGGGGGGGGGGGGGATTATAACAGAATAAAGCTCCTCCCAAGACTATATGAAGTTTGTGCTCCATCTTTATACATGACGAGAGGGTCATTCATAATATAAAAAAATTATAATTACCAAAACCCACTATTTTGGGGGGTTTCCTGTTTTTAGTCTATTAAAGGGTTTGTCTCATGATGACAACCTGTTGGGGCACATGGACATCATATATGGGAATTTGACGCTCGGGACTCATACGTAACTATCTCTGTTTGATTCTTTGCCCAAGAGTGTATCTGGAGGCCGGTCCCTGACTAGCGTCAATCGATACTTGCACGACCGCTTCAAAGTGGTGACGTAGAGTTGTACAACAAAGAAGCGTAGGTAAATTGGACCAGTTGAAGAGCAAGCGCAAGAAGTGTCACACAATAGGCGAAGGAACAATTCTTAGAGACCACTATTGGGTTGGTACTGGCTAACCTGAAATACAGAGTTAAAGGAATGTTCCCATTTTTCAACATTCCTACAAGTAGGTGTGGACTTTGCTGATTTGATTCCCAGATTGCGGTCCTCGGGATAGTTTCCAATAGACGATCGAGCTGCAAGTAGAGAGCTTGGTCAAACAGCTCTTGGTCGATAACGGGCAGTCAATGTCAAGTGGAGAAATTGGATGCAAGGGCCAGGTTCAGAAGTTAGGCCACAGGTGATCAGAGCAGGGTCAAGGAATCTGGTCAAAACACAAGGAATCCACAGAAATAAGAAGGAAAACACCAGGAAACTCTCTACCAGGGTTGATAACCAAACAATGACACTAGGGAGCACGGCAGCTTTAAAGGTCTCACATGCTTTGACCGGATCTCGATCCTGAGGTCTGAGCCACACAAAGCCTAATGCAAGGGGCATCACATTGGCATCAGGATATCACACCAATGGAAGTGCTAACAGCCCCCCATGCTGGGTGGATGGAATGCAGTGACTGCCCACGGCTTCCGTCATCATCTCTAAGAGTAAGAGCGGATAGCCGCTCTGCAAAAGCAGCCCCCATCTGGCAGACCTGGTGCTTTCATACATTGCATGGATGGCTGTACATTTGAGTGGCCGCCAGAAAATCTACTAATGTATAGCCAGACGCTGCTTCCTCTGGACGTAAACGCTGATCTGCCGGTTTCTTTTGAAGTAGAATTTATTTTAATTATTTTTCCTAAAACAAATTTCCTTTTATTTGATAAATACTTAATGGTGTGTTTTCTGTTGTAGGTTTTGTATGCAGAAAAGTGTCAAACTTGTTCCTGGTGTCACTCTGGACCTCATTGAGAAGTAAGTAAAGGTTTCGATATTCAGTATTTTTGGGCATTGTTAAAAGGGTTGTTTAGCTTTAGAGTGAATAATTGTGCCGGAGTGGGGGTATTGAATTGTATGAGTGCCGCTGATCCTGGGGGGGTCTCCGCAAATCGTATTGTCAGGGGGTCGATTTAAGGAGCGCTTTAAATTTGCATGGGGCTTTCTCTCTCAACTCTTGCAATTTCGCATTTCCTTCAGTTATGGTTGCTATCTTAAAACCTCAATAAACTTCATATTAAATAAGACGGTCTTAGAAAGAACTGCTAGGAATCCATGACAAAAAAACTGGTTAAGAACCCCTTTCTTAGTGGGTATCCTTAGTGAGTATACTCTTATTGCAATATGTAGGTGTAGGATGGCATAGTAAAACCTAAGGAGCTTACAACCTAAATTGAAGGGCACTGGGAATTCAAATGGCTCGCTGTTATTTTTGGTAGTATGTTATTGAAACCAGAGAGTCCGAAGACAACCCAAATAATCATACAGAGAGCCAAAAACGTAAAATACCTGAGGTTTTGGGAGAAAATCTAACATCTGTAGAGCTCCCTGGGTCCAGCATGGACTGACCATCCCTAAATAACATCTCCGAAATTGTTATATCTACTATGAATAACCAGACCATAGCTCTTTGCCAGTAAACACTGAAATCTCCCTGTAGGAGTGTACAGTCCCAATTCCGAAGTGGTCAGAGATGTTCAGGACAAGTTCACCTTGAGTTCAGAAGAGAAACTCTCATTGCCCAAAGCCCATGAGCAACCGGGAAAAGATAATTGGTTTTTGAGGAGTCGTTCTCGGGAGACGGAGCAGGTTCAGATTAATTAGAGACAAAGCTGTAGGTAATTCTTCATAGTCCGGGAAGGGCGGTATTCAAAAAAATCTGCTAACCTTTCCATTACCACATTGGTTGTTACTAACGTTTTTAACCTCTTCCGATCCATTTCTAAAAGTGTTTAAATAAAAGTTTTGAAGAATTTCTCTTCTTGGTTTTGAACGGACTGAAGAATATTGTATTTTGAAGGTGGTACTTGAAATACATCTGCCTTTTTTGTTTTTTGAGAGTCTTCCCTAGACTAACAGATTGCAGGCCCATAACACTGCTCCATTACCTGGGCATAGACGATTGATGAAATATGAGCAATGAAACCTATATCCACATGTAGTTAAGCAGACCGGGTTAGCAGGTATTACGACTCTGCACCGCTTATGGTGTCCTCTATGACTGGACATCTGGGGATTCATCCATGTACCAGAAAGCAAACTGGTATCGGAATTCTTTATGTAGTTGTCTATTTTAACCACTATCTTCAAATTATTTTCCATTGTATATTGATATAGGGCTTAGGGCCACTTTTCTTTTTGATAAAGCAGAGAGCCTTGTCTAAGGTGGAGCCCACCACTGGGCTTAAGCCATTTAGGCCCTGAGTTTTAGGACTTAGGTTCCTTTTTCAATTAGTTAAACCAGAGAGCTTTGCGCAGGGTGGATCATAACATTTATGGACTCCAAGATCACTCTATATCTAAGCCGTGAACCGTATGGATGTTCATTGACCACAGTTGGCACCACATATGACCATAGGCTTCGAGGTTCCTCTCTACAAACAGCTTTTTAGTGACTACTTTACTTCATGGTCAGCTCCTTTAATGGCGATCTTCTCAAAAGTACTCCTGACTGGTGCCTAGAATTTTTCATATAGCAGTTTCTGGATCCCCAAAGGGTCTACTAGATGTGGGTTCTTACACTATACTTGTTTTGATGGTGAGGCTTTTCTTAAACTGAATACCATGCGAACAAACACTGTGGACGTGATTTATTATTGTATACAGTGAAGAATAAGAAAATGCTGGTATCAACGTAGTGTTACTTGTCCCTTTAAGCAGAAGTATAAGATGTGGCACCTAATTCCCTTAATTAAAAGAAATCTCCTTAAATTGCCGTGTAGATCAGTCTCCGAGCCGCTGCCGCAATGGTTTCTTATCACGCTGGCTGGTCTGCAGCTTCAGGCTTTGTTCTGCCTACTGATTATTTGGGGAATTTGAGAAACTAAACTCTGCAATGTGAATTTTTTCCAATAACGACATTATGTCAATGAGGGTAGAACGTACCGAGCTGCTTGTTTGCCTTCAGTAGCCGCCTCTAATATTGGTTTCTTTTATTCCGCAAACTCTTAATTGCTCAGCGCTCTGGAGCGAGTCTACGAGCGACCAAGATGCTGCCTAAGAAAACACATTAGCAGTATGTGCAGATTTACAGGTCAGCAAGTGAAGTTGCTGGAAGACCTATAGATAAAAGCTCTTGTCATACTTGCCTTCCCACTAACCCCTGCTACATTAATACATATTTCCAATACGTGGAGATCTCCATCAGTGGATAGAAGAACCAATACGCCAATAAGAATAACTCGTTGCTCCTCATCACTCTGACAAACCCATTGGTTAAATTCCTTTAATCCGACCTTGGTCACGGCAAAATACTGTCCGATAATCCAAAACCTTGCTGAACTTGATTAAAAACATGAATTGACCTAGGGCTGCAAGTCTTCTAAATGAGCCTTATCAGTGACGTTGCCATCACCGGGCATCAGGAGCATGTGCCCTGTGTCTTTTGCCCAGCACCAGCGAGCACCACATAAAAAAATAATTCTGGTCATAATTCATGGATCATAATATAGACCATCAATGTGTGATCGGTGGGTGTTCAACACCAACTGATCAACAGAGCCAATGTACATGTAACCTTCACTGTAGTTCCGTACACATATATGCGGAAGGGTCTGGCATTGCCTCTCTGCCCAATTCACTTGAATGGAGCAGAGCTACGTCCCCACGTGTCCAGAACAATATTGAAGGAACTGCTGTACTCCAGCACACGTTGTTCCCCCATCATTCTGCTGATCGTAGGAGTCCCACGAGTCCACCGCCCTAGGATAGGCAATTCATTTAAATTCCTGGAAAGCCCTTTAGTTACTGTAAGCTTCGTTTAAAGGGCTTGTCTAATGAAGACAAGCCTTTTTTTATGTGGATCCCAACTGATTGCCGAGGGTCTACTTTCTCTGAGAACCAGCAATCAGCTGTTTATTGCCGATCAAAACCTAATTTGTCTATACATAAAAATGATTAGCCGTCCATGTAATGCATGCACACTCTCCATTCTGGATCTCCCTCTATGACGTCCATATGCCCTAAAACTACATATGGACAGGGGTTGTCTCTCTAAATAACCGTATGTGCACAAAAAATTAGAAAGGTAACCTGTCCCCTTAGAGTTGTGCAACTTCTATATTGTCGTAAGTTTTCCTGAGCGCATAAAACAATTTTCATGTGGCGACGGGACCCAGTTTACTATGACATTTAAGCATCGATCTGAAGGACACGTATAGTTTATCGCATCCGACTAAAAACTCCTGAAGGAAACCAAGCTCCTAGTGCGGCCACAATTAAATGAAAGTCACTCAGCATGCCCACATACCCCCTATTACATATGCAGATTGCCAGGTGGAGCTTTCAATCGAGCACAGCATTTCAGATATAATGGGAGAAATATCTGCATCAGATTTCCTCTGGGCTGTGACCCACGTTGCTAGAATTTACTCGCTGTTCATTTGAAGTAATTACGCATACATTACCGGCAATATCCATCGCTTCCTTACGCGTGTTCTGCGGAAAAATAGAAAACAATGCAAAGAATTAAAACATAGAGACGGGTAATAAGGAGATGAGTATTTTCTATCTGTTCCCGACCTCAAAATCAACAGTGAATGTTGTCAAAAAGGAGAATTGCAATGGTAAAATGGCTCTGGGGTCAAAAGAAGTGGAAACTGAGGCTTCCTTCTAAGTGAAGGATTTCTCGCACAGATAGAATATGTAATAAATGTATACCCTCAAAGCTTTCCAGAAGACGGCTCTGCAGAGATGGCAGAATGGTGCCCTGCCGTCTCTCCTCATAACACCATAGTACAGCTTCTTCAAGGATGACATCCAAATTTATAGTGCAGTTCCAGTCCTAGTTTTCATTAACATAAATTGAACTGTTCACATTCCTTCATTTAATGGAGAATATATTTTTAATCAATAGGTTTTACAGACGCTCGTTTTCTTATTCTGAAGTTCACTCCCATCATGTTAAGGATAGAGCAAAGATTTTATTTTCTCTTTCATCTGGGAGGAGCTTTCTCCTGTGCTCTTTGTCGCCCTCTGCTGAGTAACACGCTTTGAAATATCTGGCAATGGGAAGCGGACATTTTTTTCTGACAATTGGAAAACTCTGTAAAGGTCCCCAAATGCAGCACGGATGCCTAAACTGCAACCATTCTGACCCACAAGGGTTTCCACAGCCTTTCTGCCAAAGTCAGTCACCCAGCTCTCCTCCCCTGCGGTCCGCCGACACCCGTGAGACTTTATAGCTTGGTTTCCTGCTGTTTACCCTCCTTGACTGTACCCTCCATCTATAAAGCTGAACTCTGAAATGTGATCTCTCCGGCATACTCTGACTTTCCCAAATCTTTTAGATATGTGAATTGCTTCATCCTTCTTTTCCCCTGCTGACCTTTTGGCCTCTTCTCCCTCGTATGTTGCGGACCTCTGGCATCTGAACCCGAGATAGGCATAGAGGATTCAGGGTATGTTGTCTCGCTCATCTCCATCTGTCCTGCCTGTGGCTAATGAGGACCGTTAAATCCTCAAAATGTTGGCACTCTTCCCATCTAAAGGCTATAACGCAACGCCTAGAGACCGCTTGGCGGGCAAACCTCCCAGTTGTACAGAGTGAGGTTGCCACTCTGCATACAAACGTCACTACCATTGAGAACTCTTTTGGCTAGGATCTCGTCTTGATGCGTTCTTCTATGGAAGAGCGTCTTTCCCTGCTTCTCCTCCGTCAAACTTTAAACGACGTTGATACCAAACTGCAGAGACTTTACGAGCACTCTGATCTTTGATTTAGAGACCCCCAATGACTATCTCGAGTGGACTTGGTTATGACCCTGCTTCTACAACTCCAGAACTCACCTGACCCCTCTCCACTGTCTATTGAGGAAGGTTTTAGGGTCGACCATCAGCCCAATGTGGGTAAGTCTCGCCCTAAAGATCTGTACTCTCCCTACATATCAGCTAAGAGATCAATTTATTAATCTGGCTCTGAGGTCTCCAGACTTTCAGTTTAGGGGGGACCATCCCACAGTTTCTTGATTTACCCAGGTTCTCCCTACTCCTTAGATCTGCCCTTATCCCTTTTGGTAAAGTTGCGCTAGAAAGTTATTTTGCAGTGCTGGGATTCCCAATTTGCTTTCATTGTGACCCTCGAACAGCGCTCACTTATATTACCACTCTCGTAAGGATCCGGGAGCGTTCTTTCGAGCCATCTTCTCAATGGACTTCTGTATTTAACTCTCACCGTTTGTACTCTGATTCACCTGTAGACCCCCATCCCATTACTGCTTAGAACAAATGTACATCACGCCCCCTAGTGGCAACTGCAGGCAGCAGGAATTTTACAACTTAACTCTGCAGGGGATTTGGAGCTCTGTATCAGAGCAATGTAGTTCCATCACCTATAGAGCTATATTAAAATATTATTCAGCGCAGAAATATTAACCTTAAAATGGCATGGAGTTAAAAGGTGGACAAATTAAGCCTCTTACGTGTCTAACAGAAGTGTCATGGCATTAAAAAAATGCCAGTCGGCTTTAAAGAATTGCGGACCTCTTGATGCCAATGTTTCAAGGATGATTTAAATGCCATGGCCTACCGTCAGAATGTTTATAGCTTAAGGCTCCCACATAACAAAACTGTACCCAGAGGATATTGGTGTTGAGCTGGCACAAAAGGCTACAGACTCTGGAGACAAGTAGTGGGCAAGTAATTAAGCCACTTGGGTCTGGGTGGTTGTGATGAGGAGCCAACAAGGTCCTGGCACTATCAGCTAAGAGCAGGTACATGGACTGGTGGGAACATCTGCAGTTGGAAGAGCTGCACGTATTGTACGGGGCTTCAATAAGTGAGAATAATATGTTTGCACGGCGTCATCCTCTGGATTTGTTCAGTGGCAGCTCTGCAGCTTTATAATAATAAGAACCTGGATCTCCTAATGCCGCAGTCCGCATGTCATATTGATTTACACAGTAGGAGATACTTGCTTATGGGGAGGTGGAATAATAGCTGTAGGTAAAGTTGTGGCTCCACACCATGTATGTGTGTGTACATACCATTATATAGAGTGCGTGTGGATATAAATAAATATATATATATATATATATATATATATATATATATATATATATATATATATATATATATATATATATATATATATATATATATATTTGCTGGTTCTTCGCACTGGGGAGCTTCAGAATTAGAAAAAGGGTCTGCTTTTGTTTCCAGAAGCAGCAGCATTCTTGTCCATGGACTGTGTCTGATATTGCAGCATTCTGCAATACCAGACACAGCCTGTGGAGAAGTGGGGCACAAAATCCTGAACAGGGGTATTTCCCAGTGAAAGATTATTTTTAAAGCACCTAAAAGGTACCCTAAGAAAAACATGCCAGCACCTGCTTCTCTATTCTTAATGTCTCACCCCTTTTTGTTTTAGGGGTCACACAGGAAAGCATATCCCCTTTAGTGTGACCACTTGATTGCATCAACTGCACTTTAAACCAGGGGTTTTCCACGATTAGAAAAACATGCCTGCTTTCATCCAAAAATATGGCTGCAGTACCACATACAACCTGTGGTGCTGTTTTTGGAAAACGGCAGCCATGTTTTTCTAACTCTGGACAACCCCTGCAGTTGCCTTGGACCCTGCTTGGGCAATCCGCTATAAACTTAACATAGTGGCACACCTGTTGGCTTGTTTTTCTGTTAACTGCCCAAATCTAAAGGGGCCGGTCCTTGTGCCTCTGCGAGGACTAATGGGGTGAGATTCATCTAGTCACCAACTCCCTTCCTGGCTAATACAATTGTGGTCATGCAGGGTGAGTTATTCCTTTAGAACGATTACTTAGTGAGTTACCTGCTTCTCCCAGATTACCTATGGGAGTAGTAGTACTAGCAGTCATACATAATTAACGTGGCATGTGCATTATAGTATGGATGACATGGTGAGGACAGTCGTCAAGGTTCTCCCTGCTTATCCTTGAGGCGTGGAGGTCACGGCGGTGAGGACACAATAGGCGCATGACTATATATTTTTAGTTGGGGATTGGATTGACATTACATGTCCTTTTTCTTTCCCACTGTACTTATGGGACTGAAAATTGATCGCAAAGACAGTGACGTCCCAGTAATGCACTTTCCTAGTTACGAACCTTCCCCATGAATATGGCTGGATATCTAATTTAGGCAGAATGGATGGGTGTGAAGTGGCGCGAGAAGAGTGCATTAAAATCATTATATGTACTAGATGCCTCTCGTCCCAATCATGTGAAGGAGGCGGATGGGGGGGGGGGTGTTAGCGCTTGCTTCATAGTAGCTTTGCCCGGGGAACACCAGTGAAGGGGCCTGTAGGTAAGAAGTAGGAATTATTGGTCAGAGGGCATAGATTGGAGCGGTATGTGGCCTATTGCATTTCTTCTGATTTCAAAGATGTCGTTTTCAGCATGTCCTACCATTATGATTACTACAACTTCTCTATGAAAAACAGTGACGGCGTAATCCGCATTGAACAGTGACAAACACTAGCCAGATGAGGAGTACTCGACGCACAGTAGCCAGGGGTTGTACAGTATTAGAAAAACATGGCTTCTATCTTCCAAAAACAGCACTACATATGCCCACTGGTTGTGTGTGGTATTTAAAGGGGTTGTCCAGTCATAAGAAATTGATGGCCGATCTTTAGGATAGGCAATCAATATCAGATCGATGGAGGTCCGACACCGGGCACCCCCGTCGATCAGCTGTTTAAAGGGACCGCAGCACTTGACCGCTGCTTCCCCTTCATTCCTTATCTGTAGCGGCGGTTCACAGTATTTCAAGCCTTCTCCCATTGAAGTGAATGGAAGAAGGCTGTAATAGTGACCGTAATGAAGAGGAAGCAGCGGCTTGCACCTTCAAAACATCAGGTCGGCGGAGGTGCCGAGAGTTGGATCCCCACTGATCAGATATTGACGGCCTATCCTGAGGATAGGCCATCAATTTCTGGTCTATTTACTGAGCTGCCATAGAACCAATGGACAGGTGTGGTGCTTTTTCTGAAAGAAAGCAGCCATGTGTTTCTGAACCGATACAACCCCTTTAAGCGTGTTCGTTGAGCATTTGGGATTGCAGTGCCACGATCCAGGGGTAATTCCCTTTTTCTAAGTATTGTGGTACCCCCCCCCATTATTTTTTTCAGTCCCCACAATCCTCCGTTCATTTCTTCCAATCCCTATTTTGACTATGAATTCCCATCATTTCCTTCCTCGTCATTCCGCTGGTCCTCATTAATTAGTTAATTAACTTCTCACAGACACACAATGACTCTTATTCAAAGAATGTTTTGAATATTTATGACCTCAAATGAGATTATTATATTAAGTTCTATTATTGGTGTCACAGAGAAGACGCTGCACATACAATCCTATAACCCTTTTATATTTGACACTCTTTTTGCACAAGTCTTTGCAACCTACTGGTATTCGCGTTTATAGAACTAGTTAGACATGTTCATTATAGATCTGTTGGTAGGTTTAAAGGGGATACCAAGGGTTAGAAAAAAATGGGTATGCTTTTTTTCTTTTTTTTTTCTCCTTGAAGCAACGCCACATCGGTCTTTGGGCTGTGTCTGGTATTGCAGCTTATTTCCATTCAAGTTGCTTTCCTTCTCCTTCCTGAGGTTGCGTGCAATGTCAACGTTGCTCCCACGTGGCGTTGCACTTTTGTTTTCTTGCCCTCCCTCTTCTGGTTGTCCACTCTGTCGATTTCTTGTGTTTGCTCGCTCCCTGTTTCTCGTTTCCTTTCGGTTGCGCGCGCTCTTTCTGCTGTTCTGTCGGCTGCTTTCTCTCAGCTTCCGGCTTTTTTGCTTGCTTGCCATTTTATGTACTTTCTCTCCCTCTGTCTCGATGTTACGCTCGCTAGCCCTCTCACCTTCTTTTTCTGGTTTTCTCTCTGTTGCTCTCTCTCCTTGCTAGTAACTCCCTCTCTGCTGCTTTTTCTCTTTCGGTTCCTGTCTGTCCAGGTTAATCTTTTATTCGCTCGCTCTGTTGCTTTCTCTTTTGTTCACTTTCCCTTTCTCTCTGTCAAAGTTGCTTGCTCTCTTAGTAGAGGTTGCTCTCTCGTTTACTGTCTCAGCAGAGGCTGCTCTCTCGTTTACTCTGTCGAGGTTGCTCTCTCGTTTACTCTGTCGAGGTTGCTCTCTCGTTTACTCTGTCGAGGTTGCTCTCTCGTTTACTCTGTCGAGGTTGCTCTCTCGTTTACTCTGTCGAGGTTGCTCTCTCGTTTACTCTGTCGAGGTTGCTCTCTCGTTTACTCTGTCGAGGTTGCTCTCTCGTTTACACTCTCGTTTACTCTGTCGAGGTTGCTCTCTCGTTTACTCTGTCGAGGTTGCTCTCTCGTTTACGCTGTCGAGGTTGCTCTCGTTTACTCTCTGTCGAGGTTGCTCTCTCGTTTACTCTGTCGAGGTTGCTCTCGTTTACTCTCTGTCGAGGTTGCTCTCTCGTTTACTCTCTCTGTCGAGGTTGCTCTCTCGTTTACTCTCTGTCGAGGTTGCTCTCTCGTTTACTCTCTCTGTCGAGGTTGCTCTCTCGTTTACTCTCTGTCGAGGTTGCTCTCTCGTTTACTCTCTGTCGAGGTTGCTCTCTCGTTTACTCTCTCTGTCGAGGTTGCTCTCTCGTTTACTCTCTCTGTCGAGGTTGCTCTCTCGTTTACTCTGTCGAGGTTGCTCTCTCGTTTACTCTCTCTGTCGAGGTTGCTCTCTCGTTTACTCACTCTGTCGAGGTTGCTCTCTCGTTTATTCTCTCTGTCGAGGTTGCTCTCTCTCGTTTACTCTCTGTTGAGGTTGCTGTCTCTCGTTTACTCTCTCTCTGTCGAGGTTGCTCTCTCTCGTTTACTCTCTCTCTGTCGAGGTTGCTCTCTCTCGTTTACTCTCTGTCGAGGTTGCTCTCTCTCGTTTACTCTCTGTCGAAGTTGCTCTCTCTCGTTTACTCTCTGTCGAGGTTGCTCTCTCTCGTTTACTCTCTGTCGAGGTTGCTCTCTCTCGTTTACTCTCTGTCGAGGTTGCTCTCTCTCGTTTACTCTCTGTCGAGGTTGCTCTCTCTCGTTTACTCTCTCTGTCGAGGTTGCTCTCTCTCGTTTACTCTCTCTGTCGAGGTTGCTCTCTCTCGTTTACTCTCTCTGTCGAGGTTGCTCTCTCGTTTACTCTGTCGAGGTTGCTCTCTCGTTTACTCTGTCGAGGTTGCTCTCTCGTTTACTCTGTCGAGGTTGCTCTCTCGTTTACTCTGTCGAGGTTGCTCTCTCGTTTACTCTGTCGAGGTTGCTCTCGTTTACTCTCTGTCGAGGTTGCTCTCTCTCGTTTACTCTGTCGAGGTTGCTCTCTCGTTTACTCTGTCGAGGTTGCTCTCTCGTTTACTCTGTCGAGGTTGCTCTCTCTCGTTTACTCTCTCTGTCGAGGTTGCTCTTTCTCGTTTACTCTCTCTGTCGAGGTTGCGCTCTCTGTCGAGGTTGCGCTCTCTGTCGAGGTTGCGCTCTCTGTCGAGGTTGCGCTCTCTGTCGAGGTTGCGCTCTCTGTCGAGGTTGCGCTCTCTGTCGAGGTTGCGCTCTCTGTCGAGGTTGCGCTCTCTGTCGAGGTTGCGCTCTCTCTGTCGAGGTTGCGCGCTCTCTGTCGAGGTTGCGCGCTCTCTCTCGTTTACTCTCTCTGTCGAGGTTGCGCGCTCTCTCTCGTTTACTCTCTCTGTCGAGGTTGCGCGCTCTCTCTCGTTTACTCTCTCTGTCGAGGTTGCGCGCTCTCTCTCGTTTACTCTCTCTGTCGAGGTTGCGCTCTCTGGTTTACTCGGTCGAGGTTGCTCTCTCTGGTTGGTCTTTTCTAATGATCCTTCCTTTTTCTCTTTAATCAGAAGTAAAATAAAGCTTCTATAAAATGGATGTTAGTGGCTTCCTCTCGGTGAGCGGACCCTGTTCACATATGTACACATTTTTCTTTATCTCTACATTTCGCAAGGTGCCTATTAAAGATTAGTGGAATTATGTACAAACCATGTCCTGATTGTTGAGTTCTTTGTTCCGACACACAATGATGCGCTCCCTACTACAAGATTTGCTGCCCTGACATTTACTGAACGTCACCTGTATATTTATTTTGGTTATCTCCACAGCGCAGCCTGCGCCGCCGCACGTCTTATGTCACCAACTGCATTATTCCACCTGTCGATCTCGGCACGCGCTATTGTTACTGATTACACAAGTCCATAAGCAGAGGACAGACGGCGGCCTTCGTTCAAGATCTGCCAGCCAGAAGGATGGCATTAAAGAGAACATCTGTATAGTTCTTAATCTCTGTCCTAAATTCTTTTCCGCTGCTTTTATTAAACCCTCTGCATCTAAAGCCCTTCATCCAATCTATCAAAACATGTCTATGTTCTTCCCCGCAGGGTCCGGCTTGTGAGGGGTTAATCCCCATGTCTTTCTCATAGGCGGCGTTCATCACATTTCAGCTTCCATCTGACAAGAGTTAATGCATCTGAGTCCAATAGTTCAGCGTGTTCCCGTTTTCCTGCTGTGGGTTAATAAATCTTTGCAGCAGTGCTGGGAAATGACTGGGTAGTGCGCATAACCGATTCTTTTTCTTGCAATCTGCAGGGTAAATCGCACGCTGTTCCGGAAAATCCACCTTTCTTAAATATCCATCCTTTCACCGACACGTGCCTTAAATATCAATTAGCGGAGTGCCACTCCATCTGCGTCCATATGACGGTGCCTGGCACCTGGGGATCCGTAATTCACCGTTTCAGCTGACTTTTCAAGCCCGCAAAGCAGTTTGTTTTGTAATTAGGCAGCAAAACGACAAGGTAATTGCCTGTAGCCGATTCTTAACCTCTTCAGATGCAAATATGGCAACTGTGGCGGTTTCCTCTGCGGTATCAGAGGGGAGAATATGCAAATGTTGTTTGTATTGGGTAGCAATAGAGTGATTAAATAAGTGTGCTAATAGGTAAATAGTAATAGGCAGCGCACTCTGGGATTGTATTACTCTGTAATTAGGGACAGAGGTGTTAACAGCGTGGGGCATCGGGGTCTGTCACGCTGCCAGTACTGTGCAAATAAGTTTTATCCAGAATAGGGCAGATGAGACGATTGGCAGCAGAAGGATGGGGGATGGGCTGCAGACCTCTCTAGATGTCAGACGTTTTCCTTCCCACACACACAGACTCCGTCGGTTGCTTATTTCTTGAGCAGTGAAAAGGATAATACGACTAAAGTCGTCTATTTATCTGGAAAGCATGGCCCATTAGGACAATCAACCAGAGGACAAGCTGCTGGTCAAGGACAGAGTCAATGGAGAGGAGTCTGCAAATTATTATTGAGTGCTTTGCCAGAAGGCCTCACGGATGGCATAGAAATAATAGGGGCGTAGCTATAGGGGGTGCTAAAATAGCAGTGGCAGTTTTAGTTAAAATAGCAACGGGGACCTAGTCCCTAAAGGGGCCCACTAGTATTGTAAATGGAGAGCGAGGCCCCTATTACATCATGCCTCTCAACCGTCCCGTATCCAGCAGGACATTACTGGATTTTGTATGATGCCCCACTGTCCTGGGTAGCTGACAGCATGTCACAGTTTCAACTCTATCTGTTTCCTCAAAAAGCAAATGCAGTTGAATACAACGGTGGAGCAGGGAGCCGTCAACTCCCTGCTCCAGCATTCACACTGTGACGCCGTGACGCGATCGGCTTAGCACAGACATGCGCAGTGATGTGATGTCATCACTACTGCCTGCACTGAGCCACACACAGCACAGACTGGGTGAGACCTGCAGAGGAATCCTCCTCCATTTGTTGTGAGAACAGGGCTAGGTGATTTTTTATTTTATTATATTTAGGAAGCACAATGGGAGCATTATAACGTGTATGTATTGGCACTGTGTGGCACTATACTGTGTGAGGGGGCACTATGGGGGCATTGTACTGTGTAGTGGGCACTATGGAAGCATTATACTGTGTGAGGGGCACTATGGAAGTATTATTTGGGAGGTATGATTACTTATTCAGCTATTTACCCTGAACTTCATGGTTCGGGAATAGAATGACAGGACTACAGTATAAACTGACACACGCAGAGAAGTAGTCAACCGAGGGGAAGGTAACTAGGTGATACCATTATAGACACGGTTATGGCTGACTTTAGTGATTGTCGCCTAGATCTGTGAGCTGTGTTAAAGAGCATGGTAACGGTTGAATTGAATATAAGGACATCACACAAGAGGGACTTGTAGTTCTAGGTACTTTGTATTCAGAGGTATGTCGGATCAGGATAGTAGTTCACAAGGCAGGTCTTGTATACCAGATGTACGTTGATGTGAGCTAGAAATCCACTGCCACCTTCAGGACGCCGAAAGCCAAACGTAATGATGAGATTAATGAACACATATGGCGGAGGTGTGGATTGTTCCAGCATGGTCCAGATGTCACCATTATTGAGTAGGCACACAGAAACCTGATTGAAATGCGGTGCGGCTCATAGAACACATATGGGTTGCCCGTCCTACCACAAGATCACTCTCGCTTGGGTCATTTCTAGACTCCTATTATGATATCTCTAACCATAGATACTATGAAGATATTGGAGCATGATCCGGTCTTGTTGTCCTACCTTACAAATGTCATACAGATGTAGCAGAGTTGTGATAAAGGGGTGTCTGCTTTAGACAACCCTCTTTTAAATTGCCCTATTACATTACGGCAGACATTCTGGTGGTGAATGGGTCTCCTCTTTCCAGTTTCAAGACTTCGTTTACCACGAAGGACAGTCTATCTAGACCTCTTACTTCATTTGAGGCGTCTGCTCTGTCTAGGGTTGTCTCTACGCTGCTCAGGAGTCAGACGACCCTTCACCCCACATGTGGCACAGTGAAATAGGGAGAAATTTGTCCTCAACAGATTGGGATAAAGCTCTCTAATTAACCCATCTATCTCCCCTGGGATTTAAAGGGGTAATCTGGTGAGAGAAAATTGATCAGTGGGGATGCCGATTCTTGGCACCCCCGCTAATCAACTGTTGAAGGGGTGAATGGGAGGAAGCTGTAATACTGTCAAGCGCCGCAACAAGTGTGTTGGCGTTTTACAGTATTCAGCAGCGCAAGGTAATGAAGGGGAAGCAGCGCTTCAAACAGCTGATCGGCGATCCCTCGATCATAGATTAATGGTCTATATATTTTATTTTACTGGACAACCCCTTTAAGAGACTAGTTATAAAATCCTAGCTAGGTGGTATAAGACCCCCCCCCCCCCCCCCACACACACACACACATGGTGGGGGTTACACTAGGCTTTCCCTTCTCAATCTCATCTTGGTTGGAGATATCGGATAGATTAAAGATTTTTGGCACACATTTGGTGGAGCTACCTTTACGATACGGTGTTCGATCTTTGATTGGTGGATATACACATTGGAAATGGCACTCCTAATACCAGGTCCCATTTAAGCATAGCATTCTGCGTTACTTTCTCACTGCCAATTATAATTCCAAGTGCCATCCTCCGTCCAAAGCTCAATGGGAAGAGGAATTCAATCGCAAGTGGCGGATGGAGGATATGATGGTGGCCGAATCAGCCTCATATTCAGTGGCACCCATGGGTGAGGTTTCGTGACTCTCGGGTGTCAGGACATTTGTTTCTACGTTGTTTTAGAACGGCAGACAATTAACGGTTTGACAAACTCAGCGCTGCTACATTCGTAAATAAACTACGTCATACATTTTTACATGTGACCACTTCGGCCAATCAGAGGGCTCAGTAGTCCCGTATCGTACTCGTGGCAGCAGTGCTCAGTGATAGGAGCCATGATGCCAGGAACCCTCTGATTTGACAGTAGTTGTAAACAAAGGCCGGGGGGACTGCCGGGGGAAAGAAGAGATGAGTACTGATTGTATCCGTTGTATCGGTCAGATCATTACGGATTCTGTTATAAACGGTAGCCATGATGCAATTGTGAAGATCACCCTAATAACAAATCTATATGCAGATTAGCTCCCCCTAGTGGTGGTGACAGGCAGCCAGAACGTAATAATTTAGCTGTACCGATAATTTGGACCTCTGGTTACGAAAAATCACGCTGCCCATCTGTGGTAATGCTAATGATCTGTTTATTCCTTACATGTGAGCCATATTTTTTTGGGGGGGAAACAGTTTTTGAATGTTGCACATGTTTTGATCACCATGTAATTGCCCCAGTCTGGAACAGATCTGATACATGAGCCCCATTGTCTCTATCCTTCAGGCAGGTAACTATATGCTTATTTTACTTGCCTACTACATCTTACGTCTCATCCTTGACTTCCACAGGATTCCTGGGCGTTTGAATGACAGGAGGACGCCCCTTGGGGAGCTGAACTGGATTTTCACAGCAATTACTGACACTATAGCATGGAATGTGCTGCCGCGAGGTATGGTAGCTGCTGACGCAGAGATGGCTTCGCTGGCTGCCTGTGTGCTCCCCCGGTTATCTCAGATCTGCCTATAACATGTGGCTTTGTCATAATGCACTCTGCTGTTCAAGGGCACGCAGGCTTATCTCTGCAATCCCATCATGCCGTCATTTGACGATGTTTTGCTTCAATACTGCTACCCAGCACATGTCGCATGTTCACGATGGTGCTTTAAATCTGGGGGGGGGGGGGGGGGGGTTGCCATTCCTTCTTCATAAAACTATGACAATTAATCCTCTTGGAGAAATGTTTAGATCCGCAAAAATAGAATACATTACTTATCTTGTAGCGATTCAGTGTTACAGCCTGTTATACTTCAGAGCTGCATTCACGATTCTGCTGGTTGTCATTGGAACCAGTCAACAAGTTTGTCGACAGACCCCCCTGAAACAGCTAAGCTGACCTCCTATAATGGAACGAGGGAGTTATTACTCAGCATCTGATTCCTACCAAAAGACTTCAAGTTCTTAGAAGCTTACCAATGTGTAGGTAGAACTGCCCCTAAGGGTGGCCAGAACACCCACCCCCCCCCCCCAAACTACCGAGTACCAGATTGTAGGTGTGTATATATATTTAATTTAAAAAATCTGCTTTGCGCCCCCAGACTTGTTCCAGAAGTTATTCCGACAAGACCTTTTAGTGGCCAGTCTGTTCCGCAACTTTCTGTTGGCAGAAAGGATAATGAGATCGTATAACTGCACACCAGTGAGCAGCCCGAGGTTGCCCCCTACATACATGCACGCCATGTGGTAAGTCCTTGCAGACCATTTCTTACCCATTCTGCATAACAGAGCTGTGAATGCTTCTTTTTCTTCCGAATTTTCTAGACTGTCAAGTCCGAAAATAATTTTTGGGGACGTTCCAGTAGAGAATATTCTCTTCCTCTGGCTTGAGATTACAATCAGTTGAACACTACTCCATTGATTTTTGATCATTTTTTCTTAGAAGTCTTAAAAGGAGATTTACCTTTAATCTTGGCAAGAGAAACCCAATCCGCTGTCACTCACTGCCTTCCGGAGCTCAGCGCTGTGACCTTGACTTGTTAGAGCACATACAGTGGCCTAAATAGCTGAGCCGATCATACGGCAGGATGCCGCTCCCCGTCCCCTTGTGTATCGGGTCACTGCCGGCCTTGTTATGGAATAAGCGCTGCAGAGCCGCTTCTTCTGTCACAGAATGGTCACCGGAATACTTAAACTGACTGCATTCCGCTTTAACTGCTTCTGTCCCCCACTAGATTAGGACAAAGCTTCTTATTTCTGTGTATTAGGGATCAATGCATCAATTACTGTAACATATAGATGTAGCAAAGCTGGGTTGACTGATTTTATTGCATGTAAAAAAAAAACAGAATTCCCACAGCAGTGCAGAGGATTTCAGAGCACAGTGTGCAGTAAAACCGGAAGAGAGAGACTTAGAGGGGTTCTCCACTTTGGGCAATGTCTAATTCTTAGAAGGGTCCCTTGACATTAAGCTGATCACAAAGTCTTTCCTAGCGATCAGCTGTAATCTGGCCGCTGTGTTTAATTTCCCCTGCAACGCCACCACAGGGGAAACTAAGCATTACACGGTGCCCATTCATATCAATCGGTTGTCTGTGTAATACAGTGTAGGTCCAGAGCGACAACGAATATGGTCACCAATAACGCAAAGGGGAATTTTTGAAACTTGACACAAGGTGACAACCAGCCTTGGTCATGGTATTGGAATGGCATGGGCGCCATATTAGAAGTGTCTGGCACTTGTTGCCCTCGAAATGCCACACTACGGTTGTCTGCAGGAGCCCTTCTCTCCTCCAGAGAAATTAGACTTTATTTTTCATCTGTTCTGAGCACCAGGAAAGCAAAGAACTAAATCAAACGTCAAATGATAATTCCCGGCCTATAAAAAGATCATCCTCGGCTCTTGGCCATATTGATCTATAATCTTCATGGTTAGTAAATAGTGCAGCTTCAAGGAGAATGATTCATTAACCCTATGAATTCATGAACTGGCCATTATCCATCCTACATCCCACTCTATTATTTTTTATGTTAAAGGGACACACCAAGCAAAATTGGAACATTCTGTTATTCCTAGTGCAGGGCTTTAGGGGGTGGAGCATGACACACGGCTGTCCTGATCCTGTTTGGAACCACTGTTCATAGTTTATTAGAAAATTACTTAAAAGGGGTGTTCATATTCTGTATTAGGGAATTCTGAGTTAAAAGGGACAGGGGGGGGGGGGGGTCTTCTGTTCAGGATCTTCATCACTTGGCCAGAGTGGAGAGCATTACCAAGAGCGTCTCTTGCGCTGTCGGACCTGTCCAGTATTACACAGACAACACATTTATATAAGTGGGTGCTGTGTAATGCTTAATATCCCCTGAGGTGGCGCTGCAGGGAAATTAAACACCTACTGCCAGGCTTCTCCACAGATTACTGCTGATCGCGGGGAGTTTTTTTTAGTAGGGGGAGAGTTTGTGATCAGCTTATTGTCAAGGGAACCTTCTTACAAGTAGGGGTTTTCTTGACTTCCCCTTTTAAAGTGAAACTCCATTGGGACAAATTATCAAAACCCAGGTGTTTCTTAAGAATACGTGACAACCAAAGAAGCATAGGGATTTACAGTAGTCACCTGCTGGCTGATGTGCCTGTTGCTAGGCAACCGTACCTATTTTTGCATCTGTGTATAGGGGTTGCAGTTGGCAATGAAAGTATCTATACCGTTCACGTTCACACTTAGCTTTATTGCAGTCTAAAAACAAATAAGTGCTTATCTAGCATACATGACTTGCAGCATATAAACAAAACACCTTTCCCATCTTGGCACTTACTAAACAGCAGATTTCCTCACCTATGATAAACCATGAGTACAGTGATCCTTGGATCAGGCTTTCCACACTATCCTTGTATGGATTCCTAGGCTCTGACATAGGACTGCAGCACAGTGAGCACACCTGTACAGATTTGGGCTAGTGGAAACGCTGTACTGGAGCGGGGAGGGAATAGCAAGTACCTCTACCAAACCTTCCTGCAATTCCATAGAAATCCAGGCCCGAAAAACAGACTTAACAAAAAGTTTTGCTGAGAACCCAACTTTTCTGGATTCCTCATCTTAACCAGCCAGGTGAGAAATACACCCCCTCCAGTACTTTCCCAGCCACAGGCCTACAAGACACCACTTAGCACATAGTGTTCTTGAGTCTGAAAGATTCCCCTAATAAGTAGGTACACGCAAAACCCCTGTTTTTCCTTGAGCAAGTTGACCATTTCTCTTAGATGTTGGATGTTTTTTTGTTACCTAAACCTAATTGGATATGAGGCATAATAATGTCCATTATGGGGAAGCTGCAGGCTATATGAATCCCCCTGGGCCTAGGAGCTTACTGTTATGCCACCTTTTGCAGTGTCCTAATTCTCCCCTGTTCTTTCTGTTCTGCAGGCAGGCTTGGGACCTTGCCGTTGACATATGTCTCTCCCAATTACCCACCATCATTGAGGAGGGCACTGCATTCCGCGTAAGTAAACTATATTCAGGTGGCATAAAACGGCAGCTGAGTGCCCTACTGTTCTCACCTGTCCATCATTGTCACCATAGTTACCCCTGTCATTGTCTGCTTTTCCCTTACAGCACAGTCCTTTCTTTGCCGAGCAGCTGACGGCATTTCAGGTCTGGTTAACTATGGGTGTGGAGAACAGGAATCCCCCGGAGCAGCTGCCCATTGTACTTCAGGTGAGAATCAGTTCCTGTATTTTGACATTTTTCTCTATGAAGACATTACTAATACATAAAATGCGTTGGTTATGCCTTTCACTAGTGTTATTATTGTATTCAACATCTTGACACTGGTGTATGAAATAAGACCTGCTAAAAAAGGAAAGTGGAGTCACCCTCTTAACAGCCTGATTGGCTACTGTGGGCATCGCGTCAAATTTATCCGGGCAAGCTACGGTGTATTTAGTGCTTTCAAATGCTTACTCTGCCCAGGCCTTCACTGCCACATTAAGGGGTTCACCGCTTTGGACAATCCCTACTTGTTAGAAGGATTCCTTGATCATAGGCTGATCAGTGTCCCCTGCTGGGACCCCCAGCGATCAACTGTGATCCGTAGGGAAACCTGGCATTAAGTGTTCAAATTATTTTCAGCGCCACCATTGGGGAAATTAAGCATTGCACAGTGCCCATTTATATCAATGCATTGTCTGTGTAATACAGGACAGGTCCTCCAGACCGAGAGACGCTCTTTATAACTGCTCTCCACTCTGGCCAAGAGATGAGGATCCTGACCAGTGGACCCCTCCTCTATTAACTCATAACTCTGTAATAGGGTATATATGAAAATGAGTTTTCTAAACTAGACAATCCCTTTAATGCCTGTCAACACTTTTAGGGTATTTAGTTAAAGTCCTTTAATCCGGCATCAATGGGACGTGGGAGGTGCTGCATTATCAGATATTCCATTGGTCAAAGAAATGTATATAAAAAATCACATGTAAGGGATGAGATCCCACAGTGATCCTCATTGGTTCTCTGTGCTCTGTCTTCCGTTCTTGGGAGATTTAACAATATATTGCCATGCAGTCCTGGAAAGAAGTGCCGAATTATCAGGCATTGCGGGTTATTGGATACCATGGAATTCATTACTGTTGATGCAACAATGTTAACAATCGTTCGAGATCGTTAACTGTAAAATAATCCTGTCCTGATAATGTCACGCTTACACAGCCGTGGGAGTCGTTACCGGTGAGAGCACTGATGCACTGTAACAAGCACTACACCTGTGTCAGGACAGATTTTGTTTTTTGTACCACTGAATGTAAACCCAAATGTTTATATTTACGGACAGCCAGTAGAGATCTTGAAGATTGGATCCTCCAAGTCCAATTCCCAAAAGTCAGGTCTCCTGCTGATTACCTGGAGGTTTGGAATACGGAGGCTGCTATATACGAGTGCCGCTCTTAGTCTCCTGGCATAGTGCGCTCCCTCACACAATGTACGTCTCCCTCCCCAGCCAGCTGCCGCAGGCTAATAAATTATCAGCGCTCCGTCTTGAGGAGTTGGCGGGGTTGCTGTATGTCTTTGTATTGAAGGCGCTCTGTGTTTTCTCGGGCATGGGCTCATTTGCAATTCCAGTGTCTCATGAGAGTGTGCAGCGTCCCCTGCTCCCAATACTTTTAGTCTGTACTTCAGAACCTCCAGCTTCTTACAATGCATCTCCTCGAGTATAAATATTCCTTTTTCCAGGTATATCATTATTTGCAGGCATCACTCATGTAAATCAGAGGTGTATTCATTCTGGAGCAGCACTCCATCAAAATCCAACTTTGTGGAGCATCCATTTATCTTGGCTAGTATCCTCTCCCATTTACACTCACTGCCACACTCCACTATTTGGGTGGAATCGAAAACCGTGTTCATCCTGAGCTACCTGCTTCATGGATATAATTCCAGAGCTGCTGTGAGACTTGACACCGCTTTAAGCCGTCGCTGTTTTGTCAATTTTTTTTAAATCAATGATGGCTTCCATAACCTGCAATTTCCTTATCTAGGACAGACCTATAGTTCTGCTCATCCTGTGCTTCCTGGCTTATCTAATATTTGCAGGTGGAATTGCTGGCTTGAGTCGTTCTCCTCTGTTGATGACGTTTGTCTGAAATGATGTACATATGGTGCATGGTATAATGCGAACATAACCTGTATATGAACTGCTCTAAGACTTTCCCCCTGTGGACTAAGATACAATTTCTATAATATCGCCACCTATCGACAAAAAAGTGTTATCTTGTTGAGTTTGCTTGTATCTCTTTATGTATGATAATGATGGTTTGTCTTCTAGGTATTATTGAGTCAAGTCCATCGTCTCAGAGCCCTGGACCTGCTTGGAAGATTCCTGGACCTAGGGCCATGGGCAGTGAGCCTGGTGAGTGTTCTGCAGCCAGTTTAGCCCTTGTGCTGCATTAAAGAATATGTGAATGTTCATGGAGGGTTTTGAATATGGGAGATAAAACAGTGATTATCCTATAGATAAACAATAAAGTCGGTCAATCACCAACCTGAAGTTGCTGATAACAGGGAGCAAAAGATTATATGAACCTGCACAGGAGTTGGATATCAGATGGTGTTTAGTGTCCGACTTTGGAGGGTCGGAATACATTAGAAAATCGCTTGGATAACGAACTCATTATGTAGAGAGAGTTGGGGGGAGGGGGGGTTTAAATTTCCCATGGTCACCTAGTTGTCAATCAGTCAACAAACCGTTTGTTAGGATATCTATGAGTTGCCCTAATTGGGATAATAGCCCCCCATACCCAAAGAGGGCTGAGCGCAGTATGTAAAATAGCCTTTCCTCTCATTAACGTGCCAAGAGGGATCACCTGACTGACTTGCTGAGACCCTTCCTATAATGCAGTCAGTCGGTCAAGTTGGCCCCCCATTGGGATTTGGGGGGTCTTTTCTTAGGTTTTTTTTCCAATCTCTAGCATTGTGTGCGGTGCTATAAGCCGGATTCTTCTTTTTCAGGCCCTGTCGGTTGGGATCTTCCCCTATGTGCTGAAACTTCTGCAGAGCTCGGCACGTGAGCTGCGGCCGCTGCTCGTCTTCATTTGGGCCAAGATCCTGGCAGTGGACAGTGTAAGTAATGGTTTCCTGGCAACAGGACCATGTAGGTGTAAATCGTGGCTTCACAAAGACCGTGCTGCAGACAGCCTTCATCTTCAGAGCTTTGTCTGTAGTTGAATAGAGATGATCCAGGCAGCAGATGTGTCTGGAAAGCTGATGGGCAAGGGTGCTCGGAGCCAGGTATAGGGCGCCAGTACTTTTTTTCTAAAATGCATATTATATCAACACGTTTCTAATGCATCGCTCTGTTTTTTGTTTTGTTTTTTCCCCCGTTAACCCCTAGTCTTGTCAGGCAGACTTGGTGAAAGATAATGGGCACAAATATTTCCTCTCTGTTTTGGCGGACCCTTACATGCCGGTAAGACCCCCCATTACAATCAAGGTATTTTATCACTTTATTTCAGCTTATTAAGGAACATTGTGTTTGTTTTTGGGATAGATGGGTGAACCCAGATATTGCCACCATTTCATCTCCAGGGGTTATCACCCAGCTATCTTATACCACCTGCTCCCATGTTGTTGAGTCGCTAGACAGCTCTGATCTTCTGGGAAAACTTGGTGACAACCAGGGGAGTTGGTCGACTTTGAAGATACCTGAGGCACCATGGGCTACTGGCGGAGGATGCAGATACAATTCAATATGGTGACTGCCATGTGCCCATGGGGACAACAACGTCACTGGTTATAATTAATATGACCATCATTACAGCTCCAGGGAGGTTACCAGATTTCCTGAAGTCCTGAGCATCAAATATCCATAACTAGACAGATGTTTTGCCGTTTAGGAATATGGGAAAGCTGGGTGGCAGCTGAAACGTCAGCCAAGTTGGTTGTTACCCAGCTTTCTCAGGATTTTTAACAATTTTAGTTAGGGATGCACGATGCATTGAAACTTCGATACTGTTTCGATACTCTGCATCCCCAAACGGTCCGATACCGTTATTTCCTGTATTTCGATACTTAGCTGTGCGGCCGCACAGCTCAGTATTGTAACACATGAATGTATGAGAGTGGGGCTACGGCTGTGTGATACAGTCATTGCCACGCTCCTGAGTCCTGACAAGTGCGCGGGGTCAGGATGATGCGATGCGGCCGGCGCTGCACTAATGAGCGGCGGCACTGAAGACAGAACATGGCGGGCGCACTGCAAAACACCCCCATGTTCTGTCTTCAGTGCCTGAACCGCCGCTCATTAGTGCAGCGCCGGCCGCATCACCTCATGCTGACCGCGTGCGCACTTGTTGTCAGGAGCGGGTCAATGACTGTATTACACAGCCGCAGCCCCGCTCTATAACGGCGGAGATCAGAGAAGCCTCATGTCTGCCGTTATTCCCGTGAATGCTGCGATCACAGCGGACTGCAGCATTCAAGAGGAAGTGAGAAGGGGGGATGCCCCTTGGATGGCATCACAGGACTTCCTGTGACGGGATTGAGGGACATACCATATATGGGCAGACAGCCCAGGGTCCATTGAAGGACCCCAGGGCTGTCCTACCATATTTCCTGTTAGGGCATACTTAGGTACGTCCTAACAACTGCCTGTGTACTATCAGTGTACAGGCTAATGTACTGGTATATAGATATGACCGTACATTAAAGTTTAAAAATAAAGTAAAAACATGAAATAATAAATTTAAAAAAATACACATACACGTTTTTTTACAATAAACATTAAAATAAGTCTCAATACATAAAATATACATATTCCGTATTGGCGCGGCCGTAATAACCTTCACAAAAATTTTTTTGCATCATTTATGATGTGTACGCTGTAAAAAAATAAAATAAAAACTGCTTTCATTCACTTATTTTGGGGCACGAGGTGCGATGAATTTAACCTCCATGTACCTCACATTAATAGTAATTAACCCCATCATGTACCTCACACATTAACCCGTTATGAGAAACATGATGGGGTTAATTACTATTAATGTGAGGCACATTCAAAATTCATCATCACCTCGCGCCTCACATCAGAAAATGTAAGAACTTTTTTTTTTTTATTATTGTTGGCAAAGTATCGAATTGGTATCGAAATCGCAATACTAAAAGAAGTATCGGTATCGAAGTCCAAATTCTGGTATCGTGATGTCCCTAATTTTAGTACAGAGGACCGCATAAAGACACAAGGGAGAATTGCTCCTCTTGGTCAGCTAACCACTAAGGGGCAGCATTCTGTTAATTTTACTGCGGAAATAGCCTTATAATGCAGGGGGACAGTTTGATTTCCCCACATTATATTACTCTGCACAGGGCCGGCCTTACGATGGATCTTGCCATGTGCGGTATCTTCTGTTAGAGTCCCCCCAAATATGGTGTGCTGTCCTAAAGTGCACAAATAACCATGCCATACAGTGCCTAATTATAAGTGCCATACAGTATGGTGCCCAAATAATAGTGTCATATGTTGGCCAAATAACCCTTCCGTACAGTTGCCTAAATTCTAACCACCATACACTGCAAATATAATAAACTGTACAGTGCCTAAGTAGCCGTGCCACACAATACCTAAGTAAATACCGCCATACAGTCACCAAATACCGCCATACGGTGCGCAAGTAACACCACATACAGTGAGCAAATAACTGCTCCATACATAACGTAATCTATTAAAAGTGCTGTATAATAATAGGATTCATGGTGATCACAAGCTTCAGGTAAGAAGCCATCTGAGGCGCCCCCTTCAGCAAAGGTGGTTAATGTATTCTGTGCAACCGCACAGGTTGCACCCCACGAAGACTGGCCCGGACAGTACAGGGCCTGGTATAAAGACAATACCTCCCAGAATACAAATCACCTGCGTAAGTTCTTTGCAGGAGGCACTGGACATGCAGGGTTTGCTGGGATATTTGAACTCCTAAACCTGCAGATTTGTGAGTGCAGCTCTGGAGTATAATACAGTCTGCAACTCGGGTTCAGTACAGGCTAAGTAATGTAATGTATTTACAAAGTGACTCCTCTAAATATGTAGATATATCTTGCTGTGTGAGCTGTGACTGAACCTTTATGCAGATATCCTCTTACTCCGTTCTGTTTTCCCTGTCAGGCTGAGCATCGCACAATGACTGCGTTCATTCTGGCTGTGATAGTGAATAACTACATCCCCGGCCAGGTAATTACTTGTACTGGGATTCTGCCGAGAGAGAGAGGTTCCCCTACAGACATTGGGGGGAGATTTGTTAATGCCTTACAGGGATTGACTAGTTTAAAAAAAAACATTTTCATATTCTGTATTCAGGAATTCTGGGGGGTCCTCTGTTCAGGATCCTCATCTCTTGGCCAGAGTAGAGAGCGGTTACATAGAATGACCTGTCCTATATTATACAAGACAACCTATTGATATGAATGGACACTGTAATGCTTAATTTCTCCTGTGGTGGCGCTGCAGGGAAATTGACCACTTACAGACAGATTACAACTGATCGCTGGGGGTTCCAGCAAAACATGTAAAAAAAAACACAGACATAAGATAACATTTCAATGGTGCAGGAGGTAACCAGATTCCTAACACTTCTGTCAGAAGTCGGAAAGAAAAGTTTAGACAGAAAAAATCCATTGCCGACTATTTGTTTCCATCCCTTACCATTTTAAGATCTCTGCTTGCTGTCTCTGATTTGTTTTCAGTCCAGGGGCGAAACCTGTACAGACCTAATACTACTTACAGCTGTCTGATACAGTTGTATCCAATCTAAATAATCCTTCCTGAGCAAAACATTTTTACCTGCACTGATACACTGTAGCAAACTATCTGATGAGGAGAGAGATTAGTTCAATTGATGTATCCAGTCACAGAGGATTGTTTAGACTGGACACCATTGTTGTAAACACTCAGCGATAGGTCTGGATGTAAACAAGATTCACCCCGTTCACTGACATCAAGCAGAAACGGTGAGGAATTAAAACACAAGGGATAGAAGAAAGTTGCAGGACGGACTTCCCATTCTGTAGGGATTGACGGTGTTGTCCACTTTAGACAATCTCGTTTTATTAGAAGCACATGTCAGGTGTTCAATTCCTCTGCAGCGCCACCACAGAGGAAATTAAGCATTACATGGTGCCCTTTAAAATCAGTGGACTGTATGTCATGCTCTGACGTGCTGTGCTATTGTTTCCGGTCATCTCTGCCGGGTCTGTGACTGAAGCCCCTAACGGAGCCTTTGCCCTCTATTGGCTATAAAGAGTGTCTCTTGTTCTGGAGGACCCGGCATGTCTGTGCATTACATGGACAGCCCATTGATTTAAATAGTAACAGTGTAATGCTTCATTCCCCCAGTGTTGGCATTGCAGGGAAATTGAACACTTGCTTCCAGATTCCCTACACATTACAGCTGAGGGTCTCCGTAGCTCTATACCCTGTGATCGGCTATAGAGAAGACAAAAAAGACATCCCCTTTAATTGAGTAAAACTCTGCTGTTATGTTTGCTGTAACTGGAGGGTAATAGCCGTTCAGGACATAATTATGGGCCTTGGATAATGTAACTGTGATATTGGGTTTGCGCATTAAAACCAAGCACCATTGTGAGGAACATCTACCAAGGTAATGAAACCGGCGGCGCAGACATAGGTTATTGATAAAAACATCATAAATGTCTATTTAAACTCTTCATGCCGGCCCTATAAAGCTGATGGGCCGCTCTCTTCAATATTACTTTGATTCCCATATTACAGGAGGCCTGTCTACAAGGAAATTTGATTGCCATCTGCCTCGAGCAACTTAATGATCCACATCCGCTGCTCCGTCAATGGGTTGCTATTTGCCTAGGACGGATCTGGCAGAACTTTGATACTGCTCGCTGGTGCGGTGTAAGAGACAGCGCCCATGAAAAGCTTTACAGCCTCCTGTCTGACTCAATACCTGAGGTAAGGGAGGAAGAACTCTCATTGTCCTATAAATTAGATCCAATGATAAGGATTGAAAGGGTATGCTTTTTTCCAGAAACAGTGCCACTCCTGTCCGAGGGCTCTGTCTGGTATTGCAGCTCGGTCCCATTCGAGTAAATAGGGCTCAGGTGTAATACCGGACCCAGTCCACGGACAAGAGTGGTGCTATTTCTGGTAGAGGAACTAATCCTGACCAACCCACAAGTGCGATGTCACTGAAGAGTTTTGCACTTTATAATACTCAGGTTCGCTGCAGTGCGGTTTTCGCTCTTGGGACATTCGTGGGGAACTCTGCCGAGAGGACGGATCACTCCACAACAATTGATCACAATGTGGCCATGATGTTGGCACAGCTCATCAATGATGGCAGTGCAATGGTTCGCAAGGTAAGTGTATTTTCTGAAAATGTGTATTAAAATTAAAGGGGGTTTCCATGAAGATCACATATAAAAAATGTTGTGTTATGGAATATTCTAACATAAGGGGGGAACAGCCGTATATACTGGCCACAACTGTGTTGTCCCCGGTGTGTACAATGTGACTGCTCTGCTCCCACGTCCTAGTATGCCACAGTCCCGTGTAGGGAGACACTTCGGCATGGGATGCTCGAGCTATGCAATGCCTATTGTCCACTAATATGTGATTTGTTTAATACCTGATATTTGGTTTGTCCTGAGGCCATTATATATGGTGATAGAACTATTGTCAGTGCTTCACGTTTCCTCTTCTCTCTCTGCCTCAGGAGCTGGTCGTCGCTCTCAGTCACTTAGTTGTACAGTATGAGAGTAATTTCTGCACAGTCGCCCTTCAGTTCATAGAGGAGGAAAAGAATTATCATCTGCCCTCTCCAGCTTCCACGGGTGAGTGTCTGCCGCCAGTTATATATCGCATAAGATTATGGTCAGCCAGAATGCGACTGATCAATCGGACGTCGGACCAGCTTTACATTGGTTGGTGTGGCAAGTCCGTTTTCAAATATCCTATTGGCAAATTCTGGGGTTATAGAAGGGGATTCCTCATTCAGTACCCTCATCTATTAACCAAAGAGGAGAGCGACAATATATAGAGTGCCTCTCACTCTGGAGGACTCGGCATGTAGACTGCCTATTGATTTGAGTGAGTACTGTGCAATGCTTTATTTCTCCTGCAGTGGTGCTGCAAAGGGATTGTACACTTGCTGTTGGCTTCCACCAAAGATCACCACTGATCTTTGGGGGTTCAAGCAGAGGGACACCTTTTGATCGGCATATCATTGGTGGGCCTTTGAAGAGTGGACCTTTTGATATTTATTTTTTTACGTGTCTTTGAGTTATCAGTGAAAGGAAGGATCCTGAGGCTGTTACACAGGGACTAACAGTCCTATTAGTCTCGAAGGAAGTGCCATATTCAGAGATACGGAAATCTGAGTGAGGCCAAAAGGTTATGGCAATTGCTAGAGAACTGCAGGACATTCAGTCGAGTCATGACACCTCCACCTTTAACTTCTGACATGTCAAGTTCTGTAAAGGTGCACATACTATTGTATTATGTCTTACTAACCTAATCATGATATTTCAGAGGCCGGTAACCTGACTCCTGTGCGGGAAGCTCCCAGCACCCCTCGCTTGAGATCCGTCAGTTCCTATGGGAACATCCGGGCAGTGTCGACTCCTCGAAACTTAAACAAGTCTTTACAAAACCTCAGTCTAACTGAAGAAGGTAAGATGGGGCCGCAAGACGGCTGAAATTTGCAACCAATTTTTTAAGATTGGCCTTACATCCTGGGTGTCCCGGCCTCCTTAAGGTCCTTTTACATAAGTCGTTTTATCTGGCCGGTAACTAGCGCCGATCGACAATAATGGCATGTCGATCGGCGCTCGTTTGCTCCATTTATATGGAGCAATGACTGTGAGTGTGGTGACAAACGATTAATACGATCGCTCGCCCCCATACAGTTTACATCTTGTCGGCAGCACATCCCCCTCTTTGGCCATCTAAAACCGCATTACATGGGGCAACGATTGGGACTGTCTGCCAGTGTAAAAGGGTCTTTATCCAAAGCAGCACCTTGCAGCCTCAAATGTATAGTTATTAAGTAGTGAGGTTTTTCTACTTTTAGGGGGAGGACCTGTAGCTTTTTCTCCCGGGAATCTCAGCACTAGCAGCAGCGCCAGCAGCACCCTGGGGAGCCCTGACAACGAGGAGTACATTTTGTCCTTTGAGACCATTGACAAGATGAGACGAGTCAGCTCTTACTCCTCGCTCAATTCTCTAATAGGTAAGAGCCTTCCCTGGGCGAAGGGTGGGTACCCATTTTTTTTCTTTGATTCTGCTGAGCCCCCTTCTACCACCGATTCCTGAATATGTTTTGAAGCATAGGACACAAGACGTTCTGTGCTGTTCTCCCACCTACGCACATCTCCTCTCATCCGGTGTTTTCCCAACATGGGATTCCCTTCCTGCCTTTTTCATGTTCTGAGAATCTGCTCCCTGATGTATATGATGAATTTGTGCTAGGTCTGTCTCACATCTCTTCGTCCTCCTGTGACGCAGCTTTTCCTCTATTTTGCCACCTTTTTTTATTAGTATGTTATGTTTCACCCCCTCCCCCAATATTTCATCTTGTTATTGCTTTTCATACCCCCACCGTTGGCTTTTGATCCCGGTTTGCTGGCGTCAGTCTCCAAGTCCTCCAGGGTTACCAGCGATCATTAGTAGCTGTCTCTATTACAAATCACTTGGATTCAGGGAAAACATCTTCATCAAAGGGAAGTCTTAAGAAATCTGATGAAATTACCAGTCAGGCAGGAGAAGGGTGTAGGTTTTGGAGAGACACAAGCGCCAACCTTTCCTAAGCTCCCTGGGGTTAACCGCTGTGCATTGGATCTGTCTCTAGTCCTCACTGGATTCAAGAAGTACAATTAATTTATAGGTCTGAGTGACAGCAGAGAGCGAAATGTTTCTCAGCGGTCACTTGAGGAACAGCCGCGCGTTCAGACAGGCACGTTTAAGTCTTTCCTGTGTTAAACTATAATATTACTGATTAAGAGTTTAATATAGAGGGAATTTGGCTTCAAAAATGGTCACATTCTACACTTACCACCCTTTGCTATGCCATTTTCCCTGATAAGCCTACGTAAACAGTTGTGGCAAAATGTATTGGCTGGCGCTAACTGAGGTCACTAACATCTTTATCGTTTGTTTTTTGGATGGACTGCACTTCTTTGTTTAACCTGTGGGGGAGCTGTAGGCAAAGCAAACAATAACAAAGTAGCTCTGAAGTCACAATCAGGGCAGGGAAAATATTAATACTTTTTCATTTGCCAGGAATCAGAGCAGACTGGAAAACAGATGTACTCAATGCATCCTATGCAGATGAGGCTTCGGCATCTGATATTTGCCCTGCCTTGCCTGCAGAGTCTCCCACCATAAGTAGAGTGACACTTTAAAAGTAGAATAGATTTTTCTACTCTGTTCTTACCAAGTAATAACAAGTACGCTATTGCTAAGCCGATGTATAGAAGCCCAACACGTGTGAGACCAGTTCAGTGGACCTTGAGTTTTCATTATCCCATATGCGAGAAATTTCACTCCCCCCTTATTGAACCTGAGAACAAAAATCTAAAATTTACGTCACAATTTCAAGAAATTAGGAAAAAAGGAATTCTAATACCTTGCTATTTCATTGAATATTAGGGACAGTTTAAAACTAATTAATTCACTGTATTGAACGATACATATGATTTGCGCTCCCACAAATATGACAAAATTGTAAATTCACTGAAGTGATATATGAGTAAAATATATAAGTTTATTTCATAACTCTCTAAAAACAGGGGTACAATCACCACTGTGAAAAGCCCAACCGTGTGCATTAAAAACATATTAAACAATTACTCCAAGTCCTGATTCAGTTGTGAACCCTAAAGATACCAATCTGGAATCAGCGTTTAAACATTGGTGTAACAGTGGTTTAGACCCTCGAACACACCGGAGCCCGCGATAACCGCACCAAAAACTCCTAATGCTCAGATACACAATAATGCCACTGTCCCCTACGCTAAAATTCCTCACTTGAAACCAACCCTACGCGTTTCTATACTTATCATCAGGGGTCTGTAGCTTGGTCACTCTGGCCAGGATGCCAGCGATATTACTTCAACAGCAGATATTCTGCTGTACACCACGGAAGCATGCTCGCATAGATCTCAGCGGCCAACGCGTAGGGTTGGTTTCAAGTGAGGAATTTTAGCGTAGGGGACAGTGGCATTGTTGTGTATCTGAGCATTAGGAGTTTTTGGTGCGGTTATCGCGGGCTCCGGTGTGTTCGAGGGTCTAAACCACTGTTACACCAATGTTTAAACGCTGATTCCAGATTGGTATCTTTGTAGTACACCCAGTCATAGAGGGTTCACAACTGAATCAGGACTTGGAGTAATTGTTTAATACGTTTTTAATACACACGGTGGGGCTTTTCACGGTGGTGATTGTACCCCTGTTTTTAGAGAGTTATGAAATAAACTTATATATTTTACTCATATATCACTTCAGTGAATTTACAGTTTAAAACTAAGGCAGTGTAAAGCAAGAGCTGTATTAGAGGGAGGGCACATAGAGCACGTCCCCTGGGTTCTTAGCTACCTTGGGAAGACCTAGGGGACCTCCAAGGCCTACCCTCCCTAACCAGGCCAGTTTTATCTATCTATATTCATGAGCTCCTAAAGGCTGTCCGTCAATCCTATCTTGCTGATGAGAAGGAAAAACGCATGCATGTATCTTTCTCTTCTGAAGTCTAATGCTTGGATGCCTCCATAACCCCCTTATACTTCCGTGCGGCGCGAGACGCGCATGCGCTGCCACCTCACCTATATGTAACTGCTTTAGGGAGTCCGGGTTCTTGGTGGGATGATAACCCCATCAAACTGGCACTGGGGTATCCACCCACCTTTAAAGGAGTTGTCTAGCTTAGTAAACCCATTTTCATACACCCTATTAGGAAATTCTGAGATAATAGGGGGGGTGTCCTCTGTTTAGGGTCCTCATCTCTTGGGCAGAGTGGAAAGCAGTTACATAGTGTCTCTCACTCTGGATTTCCTGTTCTGCATTACAAAGAAGACCCATTGATGTGAATGGGCACTATGTAAAACTTGATTTCACCTGTGGTGGCGCTGCAGGGAAATCGAACACTTACTGCCCGGTTTCCCCACAGATCGCGACTGATCGCTGGAGGTCCCAGCAGGAGGACACTTTGTAATCCGCTTATTGTCAAAGGACCCTTCTAACAAGTAGGGATTGTCCAGAACGGAGAACCCCATTAATCTGGCCCTGAAGTAATGGTCTCCAGTCATTATTGATACGAACATCAATTACTCATAAACATCACTTAGTATATGGTACGGACTATCACTCCCCTCGGGATGTAGCACAGATTATATTTCATATTCCCCTACCCTATGGTCATTGTTGCCCCCTGCTGTATGAGCTGACAATAGCTGTGGGGGAATGGATGTTGACAACTCTTAGCACATTTCTGTCTTAGAAAAGTGGTTGTCACTTGTCATGCTCTTTCAGCTGTTGACCTGAGAAGCCCAGCAGAATATCCTTCCTGCTCGCACCAGACTGCTCTCTCCGGCTTAAACTCCTCACCCTGTGTATTTTTTTCTTTTTTTTACAGGAGTCTCCTTCAATAGTGTATATACTCAAATATGGAGGGTTCTCCTTCACCTCGCTGCTGACCCATATCCAGAAGCGTCAGACCTGGCCATGAAAGTTCTGAACAGTATAGCGTACAAGGTATTGTAGTCCTCTCAGCCTCCAAGTGTTCTAACATGTTGTTTTATAGTATGTGTGTGTGTTCCACCCATGTATGGCAACCTGCAGTGAACAACCTTTAAATCGAAGGATATTGGTAACATGTGTGTCCTTTTGGTGGGACTGTACAAGACACTATATGGAAAAAAGTATTGGGACACCCCTCTTAAAGAGGCTCTGTCACCAGATTTTGCAGCCCATATCTGCTATTGCAGCAGATCGGCGCTGCAATGTAGATTACAGTAACGTTTTTATTTTAAAAAAACGAGCATTTTTGGCCAAGTTATGACCATTTTTGTAGTTATGCAAATGAGGCTTGCAAAAGTCCAAGTGGGTGTGTTTAAAAGTAAAAGTCCAAGTGGGCGTGTATTATGTGCGTACATCGGGCCGTTTTTACTACTTTTACTAGCTGGGCGTTCTGATGAGAAGTATCATCCACTTCTCTTCAGAACGCCCAGCTTCTGCCAGATCACGCTGTGACGTCACTCACAGGTCCTGCATCGTGTCAGACGAGCGAGGACACATCGGCACCAGAGGCTACAGTTGATTCTGCAGCAGCATCAGCGTTTGCAGGTAAGTAGCTACATCGACTTACCTGCTAACGCCGATGCTGCTGCAGAATCATCTGTAGCCTCTGGTGCCGATGTGTCCTCGCTCGTCTGACACAATGCAGGACCTGTGAGTGACGTCACAGCGTGATCTGGCAGAAGCTGGGCGTTCTGAAGAGAAGTGGATGATACTTCTCTTCAGAACGCCCAGCTAGTAAAAGTAGTAAAAACGCCCCGATGTACGCACATAATACACGCCCACTTGGACTTTTACTTTTAAACACACCCACTTGGACTTTTGCAAGCCTCATTTGCATAACTACAAAAATGGTCATAACTTGGCCAAAAATGCTCGTTTTTAAAAAATAAAAACGTTACTGTAATCTACATTGCAGCGCCGATCTGCTGCAATAGCAGATATGGGCTGCAAAATCTGGTGACAGAGCCTCTTTAATCATTGAATACAGGGGTTTCATTCAGCCCCATGCTATGGAGCTGTTTTTCAGGGGTCGGCCTAGGCTTAATTCCAGTGAAGAGAAGTCTCGGTTTGGGACCCCCATTCTTGTGATCCCCCTGCAGTCAGACAATTATCACGTATTCTGTGGATAGGTAATAATTGTCGATTCTGGGTCAACCTCTTTATTGTATCGTTAAACATTTCATAGATTCAACCAGAAGATAACTTTTTGAAGATCCATGTGCTGGACTCTAAAACACTCAACACTATTGACTGCCCAGATTTCCATCACTAGAGGAATTTCTGTCCCGACATTTGTGATAGAACACCATTGATTTGACATGACCGCTCAGTCATTGTACACAAGGGCATCCATGCCATTTATGGGTGCATTTTAGAGACCACCATCTTTTGACGTTATGGTTGTTCACTGCAGGTTCTCTTGGGGTGTCTATGAATGTGAGTGCCCCTGATTGTGATGTTGCGCTATCATGAGCATTGTGTTGTAGCTTCCGAATTATGGAAATTACCAAACTGGTGTAGACTCCTTACAAAGCATCGTGCCCGCTTCAGTTTGGGAATCGCTGATGGTTGCAGATCATAGGCTTTCTTTAAGAAGTCTCTGACATAAAATAATATTCGCACTTCAAATTAGGCTGGTAGGAATAGCAGAGAGGACGGTGTAGTGGAAGGCATGGCGGGGATTCCCATTGTTGGGCCTCGTGTATGGTGTCTTTCAGCTCTGTGTACTGTACGCAGTGGCGCAGAGCTCCTCTCCGGGGACCATCATTGATATTCAAGAGGAATATATCTCTGTCAAACACTGGCAACGAGAGTGAATCCTGCAGGGGATCCCTGGGCTTCCTCTGCCCACTCGTTCTTTTTACTCCAGCAGCCTCCCTGCGTCGAAGGAGTTGCCCTATTTTTTTTTTTAACCCTTGAATTTCCAGTTAGATCTGATTCTACATTTCTCTGTACACACCTTTTTACTTTCGACTCCCCCTTCCTCCGTTTACGTCCCATCAGGGATTTTACCGCATAGTATTGGACAGTTCTCTCTGTGATGTGTGGTAATGAAAGAGTCAATGCGGTACCAGCCTCCTATTGGCTGAGAACTCTCCATTCATTAAACCACCCTCCGCTGATGCTATTCACATTGCTCGGAGCATAATAGAAGCGAGGCCGTATCTATTGCTGTAATAAAAGCCGCTCAATGGCTCATTAAGACACCGTCCTTAGGAGACTCTAAAAAGCCGTTGAAAAGGAATTGAGAGTCTGGTTGGTCATTGAAATGTTTTTGCTGCATCTCTCTTTACTGGTGTTACTGTCGGATATCCACACAAGAGGCTAATGATTACAGTCCGGGTTAATGAAGCCAGACCTGCCGCGATCATCTGACCCCCACTTTCATTTAAAAATGATTTGTTGTCTCCTGAATTATTTTCATCATATAGAGTAGTGGGAACCTTATTACTTGTACTGCACCACAGCTGCTGCAAAGCCAATTTATGAGGACGAAGTGGCAGCTTCATGTAACTCACTAAGGTTAGGGCTACACGGCGACTTTGGCTGTGGCACAGCCATAATACACTCATATATTGCCAGGTTTAGGACTGCAAAAGTGCCCTTTTATGCCAAGCACAAATGCCCCCGTACATTGCCAGCCACAATGCATATCAAAATGTGAACCACGGTGCCAGTCACGGTGCTCGTGTCAGAATGGGCATATTATACAGTACATGTATAAAAATACTATAAAGAATTTTTAGGAGTCTGGGTTGCACGGGTTAATATGTTCATGTATGGGTATATACCCTGAAAGACATGTTTTTACCTGTGCTACTTTGGGAGCATTCACATTATATGCTGCATTCCCACGTTGGTAAATGTAGGTGAGCCCATATACATTGCCTATTGATCCTATAAAGAGTGGTTTGGCAAGCCAGGAAAATTACCATAATGTCCCCTCTGCGTACTGTAAATGAAATAACTAATCAACCTCCGCTTCCTATGGATCATTGGGTGCCTGTGTGGCAGGATGGGTTGCTGCGAGTGTGGCAGGATGGGTTGCTACGAGTGTGGCAGGCTGCGAGTGGGGCAGGATGGGCTGCTGCGAGTGGGGCAGGATGGGCTGCTGCGAGTGGGGCAGGATGGGCTGCTGCGAGTGGGGCAGGATGGGCTGCTGCGAGTGGGGCAGGATGGGCTGCTGCGAGTGGGGCAGGATGGGCTGCTGCGAGTGGGGCAGGATGGGCTGCTGCGAGTGGGGCAGGATGGGCTGCTGCGAGTGGGGCAGGATGGGCTGCTGCGAGTGGGGCAGGATGGGCTGCTGCGAGTGGGGCAGGATGGGCTGCTGCGAGTGGGGCAGGATGGGCTGCTGCGAGTGGGGCAGGATGGGCTGCTGCGAGTGGGGCAGGATGGGCTGCTGCGAGTGGGGCAGGATGGGCTGCTGCGAGTGGGGCAGGATGGGCTGCTGCATATTTGGGTGGGTGCCTGTGTGGCACCTTGTATGAGGTTAAATGGGTAAAGCTGGTTACAATATTTGTTGATTTGCTATATGACTTCTGTTTTCCTTTTTTCAGGCCACCGTGAGCACTCGCCCCCAGCGCATTTTAGATGCTGCGTCCCTCACCCAGTCGGCTCCAGCCAGCCCCACTAATAAAGGGATGCACATCCACCAAGTTGGGTGAGAAGCTTCTTCTCATGGTTACGCAGCTTCCCCCATTGTTGTTCTCTCCTTGATCTTTCTTTTAGGGTGAAATTTATTGAACTTGCAATTTATACAGCAATAATGATGTGATATTTCTGATCTCTATTTAGGGGATCGCCTCCAACGCCCAGCGCCAGCAGTTCAAGTCTTACCAATGATGTCACCAAACCTACTGTCAATAGGGAGTCGCCTTCTACCCGGCCCGCCAATGTTGGGGGGAATATTGGGGCACAATACACGCCACATTCCCACCAATTCCCCCGAACCCGCAAGATGTTTGACAAAGGCCCGGATCAGGTAATACGTCCTTGTTGTGACCCAGGAAACCTGCGCTTTGCTATTGTTTTTCTACACATAGGACAAACCCTGTCCATATGAAGATCATAAAGGGGCACCCCCATTATAAGCCAGGGCAGGGATACTACACAGAGCTGTCCTGGCCCTGGAGTACTTGGCACCACCATTTAGTGCCCTTATGGCCACCTATGCCAGTCAACACACGGTTGTGAAAACCTGCAGCTCTAAAAAGTGTTGCCCCCTTTAAATGCAGCACTGTCCTACCCTACTGAGTGTTATATACTATTCATGTCTGTACATTCATACACTATATGGACAAAAGTATTGGGACACCTCCACATTACACCTACAGGAGCTTTTCTAAATCCATAGACATTAATATGGTGTTGGTTGTCCATTTGCAGTAAAACATCTTCCACTCTTCTGGGGGTTTTCTACAAGATTTTGGAGTCTGTGTGAATTTTTGCTCATTCAAGTAGAAGATCATTTGTGAGGTCAGACACGGATGTTGGGGAGGGGACCTGGCTCGTAATCTCCGTTCTAGTTCATCCCAAAGGTGTTGGATGGGGTTGAGGTCAGGACTCTGTGCGGCCAGTCAAGTTCTTCCACACAAAACTCCCCCAACCAACCAATTGACCAGTCATGTCTTTATGGACCTTGTGCACCGGGGCGCAGTCATGCTGGAACAGAAAAGGTCCAAACCTCAAACTGTTCAAGTTGGAAGCTACAATTGGCATTGTGCTTGGGTGCAGCTGCTCGGCCCCCATGCCATGAAGCTCCCGGTTTTTGTGCGGGTCGTTAATGCCAGAGGAGGTTTGTATTCTGCAGTTATTGAGTCAGCAGATTGTTGGCAGCTTTTCTGCACTATGCGCCTCAGCACCTGGTGCCCCCGCTCTGTAACTTTTCGTGGCCGTGTTGCTTCGGTTCCTAAACGCTTCCACTTTACAATAAGATCACTCACAGTTGATGGTTGAATATCTAGGAGGGAAGAAATACCACGAACTGTCTTGTTACCACGGTGGCGTCCTATTACAGGACGACGCTGGATTTCAGTGACCTCTTTACAACGACCCATTCTATCACAAATGTCTGTAAAGGTGACTGCATCGCGAGTGCCGGATGTTATACACCTGGGGGAATGGGACTGAATGGAACACCTGAATTCAATAGATAAGTGTCCCAATACTTTTGTCCATATTTTGTACCTGAGATGGCGTTCCAGAACAGCTCATCTCTTTCACATGGCACAGCCACTTCCCACTCGCTCATCTGACATGCCAGGCTGACAGCTCCCGGTGCTTCAGTAAATCCGGCTGCTGCTTATGAATATTTGATGCGCTTCTCGCTGTAAATATTCGCACTGTACGCACACGCTGTATTGCTCTGACCTGTTGTGCTAAAGAACAGCATGTGCGAATTAACTGAGCGATTCCTGCGTCATGTGCCAAGCTCAGGTCACGTCCGGTACATCCGAAAAGGAATCCAATGCACGCGTTGCGCTTCCTGCAGTTATAGCGCTGATGCCGTCGTCACGTACATACACTATCAAGCTCTGCAGCTATTGCCGCTCCCACCGGAGCTGTCACCCAGCTTTTCAAGTGTTCTGAATGGGAAATCTGAAGGTACACGATAAAAAATGTTCCCTAAAACTGCACCTTGGGGCACCACACTGCACGGAAGCCACAAGAAACTGTCGTTTTTATTGCTCTTATGCTTTTTCCCATTGAAGACTTAAATACACGGCATGCAGTAAAAGCCACGTTCTTCATTCTTACCATTTCCAAGATGTCTGCTTGTTGTCAGTGAATGAAAGCATGCATTGTTTACGTTGGCATGCTAAAAGCCCCATCCTGTAAAGAAGTCGTACAGCTGTTTAAGCAGCACAGGTCTTTAGCCTCTAAATGTAAGCAGTGAGTCTCCATTCACTGACGGCAAGCAGAGAGCTCGCAAAATGGGTATAGATAGAGTAATATGTTTATAATCCCTTTGTAGTGCCCTTTATAAAGTGACAGCTACTCTGGTGACATTTTGTGTCTTAGGGAGCTGCTGTCGCCTCCCTTCCCCCCACCGAGATGTGGCGTTTCCATAGACTAGGAGATGATGGGGGCAGAAGAGAATGGGATTGCGTATTTGCATCCAAGTATAAATACCTTTGATCGATTGCTCTTCAATCGCTTGATTTGACTAGAGTGAATCTTCTGATTATTTGTTTGTGAATTTTCATGAGTCGTCGATTTCTTTTTTTTTCCAGGTATTAGAATCTGTCCATAAATATCCTGCCAGCGGATACTGGACAGATGCTAAAACATTGGTGTCTCATGTAATAATTTACACCAAGATTACAGATCTATCATGGCGGTCTCATTACACATTAGTCTCTAACAGTAATCTCTCCTCCAGACTGCCGAAGACGGAGACGACGCCATTGTCCATAAAGGCTTCCTTTCCGGGTCGCTGCAGACTGGCTTCTGTGACTGGAACGCAAAGTACTTTGCTCAGCCAGTTATGAAGGTAATGTTGACAGCGTGGCTGATTCTGGCTACTAACCTACAGATGTAGCAGTGCTGGGTTTGTCATTTGCAATTACTCAGGAAAGAAACTAATGATCTTTCGGCTCTGCTGCATCTGTTTAATGTATTGGGTTCAGTGGCTGTTCATGAGGTACCAGCAGTCCTTCAAGGTGATCTCGGTGTCCTCCAGGTTTGTTCTTGGTCACAATTGTGCTAAATCTCCAGTCCAGTGAAGGACATGGACAAGATGTTTCATTGAAAGTCCAAATTTCTGTCCTGACTGCATTCAGTCACCACTAGGGGGAGATTTTTGTACACAATAATAAAACATTTTGCAGTTCGCTTTTAAGCACCCTCTAGTGGCAGCTCCAGGCAGCCAGGATTTTATATTTTAACGCAGTCTATGCAGGGGATTTGGAATTAAAGGGGTATTCCAAGAATCAACAATTATCACCTATCCACAGTATAGGTGATTACTGTCTGATCACTGGGGCCCACCGATTGCGAGAATGGTTGTCCTGAACCCCCTGTACCTCCTCCCTGTTTGACCACAGTGAGGAGGACATTGAATGAATTCACAGTCGAGAATGCCCGCTGCCGCTACATTTAAAGTCCATAGAAATTACGGAGTACAGCGCTCAGTTTATCAGTCTGTTGAATGGAGTGGTGCGCGCATGCTGGGCTGCGACTCCATTCAATATCTTCCTTATTGTGAGGGTGCATTAAGGAGGATGTAGGGGTTCTAGACCCCCGTTCTCGCGATCGTTGGGGGTCCCATAGTCTGCATATTGGGAACTGCAAGAGTGGGTAGATGTTTATGGCCAGCTTCAGAAGCCATAGACCATTAATTCTCAGCCAAAACATGCTACTCCAACTTTATCTTCCCAAGTTCATCTGCTGCCCAAATAATACTTTACTTTGTTTTTGGGGGTCGGGCAATTTTGTTCTTGACAGGGGGGTCCCTTTGGCCACATTAACTAGTACGTGTACTAGATGGAGGGTCTTCATTCATGTTTTAGATTTGGCGGACGTCTAGAACAGTGGATACGTCTGGAGAGGGGTTCTTTATAGAGTTCTGTTAGCTGTAGTGCGGCAGCTCTGGGCATCAGGCACTGGGATGCCATACCCTGGTTCAGAAGCATTTAGCCTCACTTTTGCTGTTTGTGTAACTGCCCCGTGTCCGCCCAGGTACCAGAAGAACATGACGGGGAGAGCCTGGTTCGTAAGGAGCGTGAGTGGCGCTTCCTGCGGAATTCCAAGGTCCGGAAACAAGCACAACGCCTCATACAGAAAGGTGAGAAGCCCCGACGTATCCTGTACACCATTCACTTCCTTCTGTCTGACATCCATGAATTACATCTCCCGCATCTCCCCTCATGTCTCTCTGCCTTCCTGTTCTCCATGCCATGAAGACTGGATTACAGCCGGAGTATTAGATTTTTCTTTCCTCTGTGCGGAGATGAGATTTTAAGTGTCTGTGACTGTATTAACGCGGCGCCTTTCCTGCCAAGCACAGTTAATCTGAGCTGACAAGTGTCCAGTCCCAGATCAATATCCATCCTCCCGCCGCCAACTTCATTTATTAATATGTGTGTGATAGAGAGATGTAGCCGTGGGGGGCTCTGGCCTCGGGTCTGTAAGGAGCCACAGAGTCCCTGAAGATGAGGACACAAGGAGATGAGCAATGAACGTTTTATAATCCTGTCGTCTTGTCTTATTTATCAGGCATCACTAGGCTGGACGATCAGATCTTTATTAACCGCAATCCAGGAGTTCCCTCCGTGGTGAAGTTTCATCCGTTTACTTCCTGTATCGCGGTAGCGGACAAGGACAGTATCTGGTAAGGCTATGACTAATGGTTAGGATCTAGTATCGGCGGAATAATATTTATATTATTCAGAAGATCATTATGACTGGATTTCTTATGTTCCTTATATCCGCAAAGACAGGGGCGTAACTAGGAAAGACTGGGCCACATAGCAAAATTTTGACTGGGCCCCCCCCCCCCCTCCGCTGGGTATCACACAACCCCCCCCCCCCCTTGTAGATAGTGCCTCCCTGTAGATAGCACCATACGCAGCCCCCTGTAGATAGCACCATACGCAGCCCCCTGTAGATAGCACCATACGCAGCCCCCTGTAGATAGCACCATACGCAGCCCCCTGTAGATAGCACCTCACGCAGCCCCCTGTAGATAGCACCATACGCAGCCCCCTGTAGATAGCGCCATACGCAGCCCCCTGTAGATAGCGCCATACGCAGCCCCCTGTAGATAGCGCCATACGCAGCCCCCTGTAGATAGCGCCATACGCAGCCCCCTGTAGATAGCGCCATACGCAGCCCCCTGTAGATAGCGCCATACGCAGCCCCCTGTAGATAGCGCCATACGCAGCCCCCTGTAGATAGCGCCATACGCATCCCCCTGTAGATAGCGCCATACGCAGCCCCCTGTAGATAGCGCCATACGCAGCCCCCTGTAGATAACACCATACAGAAACCCCCCTGTAGATGACACCATACAGAAACCCCCTGTAGATAACGCCATACCGCCCCCTGTAGATAACGCCATACAGAAGCCCCCTGTAGATAACGCCATACAGAAGCCCCCTGTAGATAACGCCATACAGAAGCCCCCTGTAGATAACGCCATACAGAAGCCCCCTGTAGATAACGCCATACAGAAGCCCCCTGTAGATAACGCCATACAGAAGCCCCCTGTAGATAACGCCATACAGAAGCCCCCTGTAGATAACGCCATACAGAAGCCCCCTGTAGATAACGCCATACAGAAGCCCCCTGTAGATAACGCCATACAGAAGCCCCCTGTAGATAACGCCATACAGAAGCCCCCTGTAGATAACGCCATACAGAAGCCCCCTGTAGATAACGCCATACAGAAGCCCCCTGTAGATAACGCCATACAGAAGCCCCCTGTAGATAACGCCATACAGAAGCCCCCTGTAGATAACGCCATACAGAAGCCCCCTGTAGATAACGCCATACAGAAGCCCCCTGTAGATAACGCCATACAGAAGCCCCCTGTAGATAACGCCATACAGAAGCCCCCTGTAGATAACGCCATACAGAAGCCCCCTGTAGATAACGCCATACAGAAGCCCCCTGTAGATAACGCCATACAGAAGCCCCCTGTAGATAACGCCATACAGAAGCCCCCTGTAGATAACGCCATACAGAAGCCCCCTGTAGATAACGCCATACAGAAGCCCCCTGTAGATAACGCCATACAGAAGCCCCCTGTAGATAACGCCATACAGAAGCCCCCTGTAGATAACGCCATACAGAAGCCCCCTGTAGATAACGCCATACAGAAGCCCCCTGTAGATAACGCCATACAGAAGCCCCCTGTAGATAACGCCATACAGAAGCCCCCTGTAGATAACGCCATACCGAAGCCCCCTGTAGATAACGTCATACCGAAGCCCCCTGTAGATAACGTCATACCGCCCCCCTGTAGATAACGCCATACAGACGCCCCCCTGTAGATAACGCCATACCGCCCCCTGTAGATAACGCCATACCGCTCCCTGTAGATAACGCCATACCGCTCCCTGTAGATAACGCCATACCGCCCCCTGTAGATAACGCCATACCGCCCCCCTGTAGATAACGCCATACCGCCCCCCTGTAGTTAACGCCATACCGCCCCCCTGTAGATAACGCCATACCGCCCCCTAGATAACGCCATACCGCCCCCCTGTAGATGGCGCCATACAGACGCCCCCGTGAAGAAAATGTCATACAGACGCCCCTGTAGATAACGTCTTACAACCCCCCCTGTAGATAACGTCTTACAGCCCCCCTGTAGATAACGTCTTACAGCCCCCCCGTAGATAACTTCTTACAGCCCCCCCGTAGATAACTTCTTACAGCCCCCTGTAGATAATGCCATACAGCCCCCTGTAGATAATGCCATACAGCCCCCTGTAGATAATGCCATACAGCCCCCTGTAGATAATGCCATACAGCCCCCTGTAGATAATGCCATACAGCCCCCTGTAGATAATGCCATACAGCCCCCCCTGTAGATCACGCCATACAGCCCCCCCTGTAGATAGTCTTGCTGCCCCAGCCCCCCCTGTAGATAACGCCATACAGCCCCCCTGTAGATAACGCCATACAGCCCCCCTGTAGATAACGCCATACAGCCCCCCTGTAGATGGCGCCATACAGACGCCCCCGTGAAGATAATGCCATACAGCCCTCCCTGTAGATAACGTCTTACAGCCCTCCCTGTAGATAACGTCTTACAGCCCCCTGTAGATAACGCCATACCGCCCCCCTGTAGATAACGCCATACCGCCCCCCTGTAGATAACGCCATACCGCCCCCCTGTAGATAACGCCATACCGCCCCCCTGTAGATAACGCCATACCGCCCCCCTGTAGATAACGCCATACCGCCCCCCTGTAGATAACGCCATACCGCCCCCCTGTAGATAACGCCATACCGCCCCCCTGTAGATAACGCCATACCGCCCCCCTGTAGATAACGCCATACCGCCCCCCTGTAGATAACGCCATACCGCCCCCCTGTAGATAACGCCATACCGCCCCCCTGTAGATAACGCCATACCGCCCCCCTGTAGATAACGCCATACCGCCCCCCTGTAGATAACGCCATACCGCCCCCCTGTAGATAACGCCATACCGCCCCCCTGTAGATAACGCCATACCGCCCCCCTGTAGATAACGCCATACCGCCCCCCTGTAGATAACGCCATACCGCCCCCCTGTAGATAACGCCATACCGCCCCCCTGTAGATAACGCCATACCGCCCCCCTGTAGATAACGCCATACCGCCCCCCTGTAGATAACGCCATACCGCCCCCCTGTAGATAACGCCATACCGCCCCCCTGTAGATAACGCCATACCGCCCCCCTGTAGATAACGCCATACCGCCCCCCTGTAGATGGCGCCATACAGACGCCCCCCTGAAGATGACGTCTTACAGCCCCCCCTGTAGATAACGTCTTACAGCCCCCCCTGTAGATAACGTCTTACAGCCCCCTGTAGATAATGCCATACAGCCCCCCCTGTAGATCACACCATACAGCCCCCCCCTGTAGATAACGTCTTGCTGCCCCAGCCCCCCCCTGTAGATAACGCGATACAGCCCCCTGTAGATAACGCCATACCGCCCCCTGTAGATAACGCCATACCGCCCCCTGTAGATAACGCCATACCGCCCCCTGTAGATAACGTCATACCGCCCCCTGTAGATAACGCCATACAGACGCCCCCGTGAAGATAACGTCATACCGCCCCCTGTAGATAACGCCATACCGCCCCCCTGTAGATAACGCCATACCGCCCCCCTGTAGATAACGCCATACCGCCCCCCTGTAGATAACGCCATACCGCCCCCCTGTAGATAACGCCATACCGCCCCCCTGTAGATAACGCCATACCGCCCCCCTGTAGATAACGCCATACCGCCCCCCTGTAGATAACGCCATACCGCCCCCTGTAGATAACGCCATACCGCCCCCCTGTAGATAACGCCATACCGCCCCCCCCGTGAAGATAATGCCATACAGACGCCCCTGTAGATAATGCCATACAGACGCCCCTGTAGATAATGCCATACAGACGCCCCTGTAGATAATGCCATACAGACGCCCCTGTAGATAACGCCATACAGACGCCCCTGTAGATAACGCCATACAGACGCCCCTGTAGATAACGCCATACAGACGCCCCTGTAGATAACGCCATACAGACGCCCCTGTAGATAACGCCATACAGACGCCCCTGTAGATAACGCCATACAGACGCCCCTGTAGATAACGCCATACAGACGCCCCTGTAGATAACGCCATACAGACGCCCCTGTAGATAACGCCATACAGACGCCCCTGTAGATAACGCCATACCGCCCCCTGTAGATAACGCCATACCGCCCCCTGTAGATAACGCCATACCGCTCCCTGTAGATAACGCCATACCGCCCCCTGTAGATAACGCCATACCGCCCCCTGTAGATAACGCCATACCGCCCCCCTGTAGATAACGCCATACCGCCCCCCTGTAGTTAACGCCATACCGCCCCCCTGTAGATAACGCCATACCGCCCCCCTGTAGATAACGCCATACCGCCCCCTAGATAACGCCATACCGCCCCCCTGTAGATGGCGCCATACAGACGCCCCCGTGAAGAAAATGTCATACAGACGCCCCTGTAGATAACGTCTTACAACCCCCCCTGTAGATAACGTCTTACAGCCCCCCTGTAGATAACGTCTTACAGCCCCCCCGTAGATAACTTCTTACAGCCCCCCCGTAGATAACTTCTTACAGCCCCCTGTAGATAATGCCATACAGCCCCCTGTAGATAATGCCATACAGCCCCCTGTAGATAATGCCATACAGCCCCCTGTAGATAATGCCATACAGCCCCCTGTAGATAATGCCATACAGCCCCCTGTAGATAATGCCATACAGCCCCCCCTGTAGATCACGCCATACAGCCCCCCCTGTAGATAAAGTCTTGCTGCCCCAGCCCCCCCTGTAGATAACGCCATACAGCCCCCCTGTAGATAACGCCATACAGCCCCCCTGTAGATAACGCCATACAGCCCCCCTGTAGATGGCGCCATACAGACGCCCCCGTGAAGATAATGCCATACAGACGCCCCTGTAGATAAAGCCATACAGCCCTCCCTGTAGATAACGTCTTACAGCCCTCCCTGTAGATAACGTCTTACAGCCCCCTGTAGATAATGCCATACAGCCCCCCCTGTAGATCACGCCATACAGCCCCCCCTGTAGATAAAGTCTTACTGCCCCAGCCCCCCCTGTAGATAACGCCATACAGCCCCCCTGTATATAACGGCATACAGCCCCCCCCTGTAGATAACGGCATACAGCCCCCCCCTGTAGATAACGGCATACAGCCCCCCCTGTAGATAACGGCATACAGCCCCCCCTGTAGATAACGGCATACAGCCCCCCCTGTAGATAACGCCATACAGCCCCCCCTGTAGATAACGCCATACAGAACACCCCTGTAGATAACGCCATACAGATCCCCCCGTAGATAACGCCATGCAGACCCCCCCCCGTAGATAATGCCATGCAGACCCCCCCCGTAGATAACGCCACACAGAACCCCCCCCCCCCCGTATATAACGCCATACAGAACCCCCCCCCCCTCCCCCCAAAAACAATTTGACTGTAGGGGATATATGTGTGATCGCTGGCAGTGATAAGGAGAACCGGGGGACCGAAAGTCCCCCGAAGTTCTCCATGACTAACCTCGGACTTCCGGCGTCTGCGCAGTTCAATAAAAATGAAAGGAGCGCTGGTCACGCATGCGCACAAGCGTGACCCGTGCGCAGGTCATTTCTATGGAGATGCAGACAGACGCCGGAAGTCCGAGGTTTGTCATGGAGAACTTCGGGGGACTTTCGGTCCCCCGTTCTCCTTATCGCTGGGCGTCCCAGCGATCCCACATGTATCTCCTATCCTGTGGATAGGGGATGCATGTCTTTTGTAGGAACAACCCCTAAAGTGGCGTCGCGCTGTAGCAGCCATAGCGGCTGCTAGCGGGGCCTCTGGCCATGGGAAGGGGGGCTCATGCTGCGGGCCCCGTAGCAGCCGCTACGGTTGCTATAGCGGTAGTAACGCTACTGCACAGAGATCATGAGAAGCTCTTCAGGGACAACGTTTATTTGTAGGGTACCATGAAATGCCGTATTTATATATTTGTAACACCCTATATCCTAGTCCAGCACCCTATATTCTGGCACTCCTGCTGTCCCGCATGCACTTGTACCATGACTTGCACCATTCATGCCATTTCGGGAGCAAGAATAACCCATGGATACCAATATATTGGAATTTTGCACCTATAAAGCCACTAGTAACCTCTTGAATGGAAGGTGAGAATTTAGTTAATAAGACCAGATATTAAGCACATACTCAATTCAATTCAATCCTGTCCTGACAAGACGGACATTGATTTAAAGGAGGCCTTTGTAATGCCCAAACATTGAGAGCTGTAGAATGAGGTGAGGCCGGTCCTCTGAGATCCATTTTTCTTCATTGGCTTTACTGATCGTATGCGAAGACCATAACTTTGGGGACAAGCTGGAGAACACATGAAGGTACCCATTGCTGGCACAGAGCATGGTATTGTGAAATGTACTGATGTTTATTACCCTTGTTTGATGGATTGCAGCTTCTGGGATTGGGAGAAAGGTGAGAAGCTGGATTACTTTCACAATGGTAACCCGCGATACACCCGCATTACAGCTATGGAATATCTGAACGGACAGGACTGCTCTCTGCTACTGACTGCTACAGGTAAGGTTGAAGCTAGGAGGTTCCATCTCTGCTTGCTGGAGCTCTAAGCCCGGGTCTGGGTGTTCTAGTGTTTCACTGTTGTGTCTATGAAAGAACCGGTGATGATTCTATTGTATCAATAGATGATGGCGCCATCCGAGTCTGGAAGAACTTTGATTATCTCGAGAAGAATCCTGAGATGGTCACCGCTTGGCAGGGGTTGTCCGACATGCTGCCAAGTACACGAGGTGAGACAAGAATGGAACCACTTTTTGGATGGGTGTTGACTGGTGTAGGAAGTATCTCCACATACAAAGGAGAGGTTTTTCCAACTTCTTCTACCTTGCCCTCACAATGGGGGATTAAAAGGGGACATAACGGATCAGAAGTTATTTCGTGTTTTTATCTTGTGTCCCAATCGGCTTCATAGGAGTTACTGGCAGGTACTGAATGGAGTAGATTGAAGCATCTCATGGGGGTTTAATGTTTTATTATGCGGGTGCTGGGAATAAGCATGGTGACTGATGACTTCTTCACTTTTTTCCTGAAAAGGAAGCCTGGCACGACGAGTCTCTATTTACCTTGATCGTAGTAAGCAAGGAGGTAAATTTACCATCAGTTCTCAATGTCTTGTGGGCAGGGGTAAACCGTTACTTTGTAGGCGAGTTTTCAGTTCATTTTTACCCGTTTGTAGATGGAAACTGTCAATATGCAGGCTAGCTGCTGTTGATGGATATTATTATTCTGTGTATGAATACTTCTTATCACATCATAGCATCCAATATACTTATTAACCTAAAAATACAATTTGTACATAAACTGCAGGGGGTATTTAGGGTCCAGAAACAAAAGTACTGAATAAAAAAACTTGATAAGAATACCAGATCCGTCAACTGCTGCTTGTTGATGGTTTCCATTAAAGGGTTGTTCTCCAGTCTATATTCTCTAGTTCGTTTTTCTTGAGAAGCCAGGGTCCATGCATGGATGACCCATTCATTTTAATGGATGCTGTTCAATGCCTTATTTTCCTCTGGTGGAGAGGAAATTATAATTTTTTTTAAGAGGCTCCCTTGGTTAATAATAGCCGATTATTAGGTATCCAAACATTGGAAAACCCCATGAATTATCTGTACGCCAGGGGACCTGCTCATACATAAGAGGTTATCCAAAATGGACAAACCTTTTTAGTAATACCCCTGTGTAATGAAGATAAATCCACAGTATTAAAATGCTTTTTCCTCAGGGGCAGGTATGGTAGTAGAATGGGAGCAAGAAACAGGACTACTCATCACGTCCGGTGATGTCCGCATTATCCGAATATGGGACACTGACCGAGAGATGAAAGTGCAGGTGAGTAACAACAGGGTACCGCATCGAATCTCCATTAATAGCGTACTCTATAATTCAGAAATCCCACGGATTAAGCATAAAACGATAGCGCTATGAGTCAAATAGAATAACTACTTGATCCAAAAGCTAAAGGGTCTGAATGTGGAAATATAAAGTATGGGGGCAGAAGGAAGGGTTAAACAAGCACTCCAGGAAAAACTGATATACTACTGCATAATCTGAGGGGGCGGAGCATGGGATTCTAAAAAGACCAAAGATGGAAGTCATGCTCCGCCCCTTTTGGCCCTGCCCCAGGAATAACACCGTGTATCAGACTTTTTTGGAGTGTTCCTTTACGGGCATTGTGGAGGCACAATTGAGATGACTTGGGCAGTAATTTGCAGATGTCCAGTGGTCTGGAAAATTGTTGAAGCGTTCTGGATTATCAGAATTTAACAACCTATGACGTGGTGCACTTTATATCATCTTAATCGTGACTGTATATCCTTTGCAATCTTTCCTTAGGACATTCCCACCGGAGCAGACAGCTGTGTGACCAGCTTGTCATGTGACTCTCATCGCTCCCTCATTGTGGCCGGCCTAGGCGATGGCTCGGTTCGTGTGTTTGACCGCAGGATGTCACAGAACGACTGGTACTGTCCTGGTTTCTGCCACTTGTTGACCATAGGTGGCAAAATATAAGAGTTGTTGGGTGATATAGGATTTCCCGCAAAGTCCAACACAGATGATCCTTCTGTCTAGCAGGTGGGATCTGCTGATACATTATATGGTTGGCAAATCCCCCTGGGATCACAGAAGCTAAGTGACCAATAAGAGCGGCTAACTTGATTTTCCAGATGAGCAGTGATCACGTATTGATACTGAGGTACCACTGTGACATTGAGACACACACAGCTTTATTATCAGCCCGATAAAGCACATCTCTTATTTCTGAGAACACCATTTATAACATTTCAAAAGCGATGACAGCCGATTACGGCCCCAAAGTGAAGAACTTCTTTAAATATCTTCTGACCTTTCATGGGTGGGCCCAGACGTGGCGGATTTGCTGCAGATCCGCATCTATTTACAGTACTGTACACGTGGATGGGCTTTTCAAAACCCCATCCATATGTACCTGGGTTTGTTTTTTCATTGAAAAAAAGTGAAATCTGGATGAAAAATCTGCAGCTTTTCTCCTACGTGTACAGATGGCCATAGGGTGAAATTCACTACAAAATTCACATGTAACACATGCAGTTTTTGACACAAATTCACGGCAGATAATTTGGACCCAGCCTATCATGATCCAAAACCCTCGGTCAGGCACAATGCTCCGTCCGTGTTGGCTCCACTCAAGAATTTCTAAACAAAAGCTGACGGCACTTTCATTAAAATCAATGGGACTTTATTGCCCCATTGGGACCCATGGGCCCTTCTAGTGACTGAGCGTCTAGGCTTTCAAACTCTAACCGATTACACCTTTGGACTAGTGTCAATGACAGGGGCAAATGCAGGATTTTTAAAGGGGGTTTTCAAATGCGTACTTTTTAAACCATCTTATTTTTGCCACGCTCCCGCTACCTTCTGGTTTTTACACTGAGTATTGGTCTGCATGTATCCACCAGCCTAGGCCCTTATATTACAAGCTCTAATTTGAAGGGCAAGGCTAGTGGATATGTGCTGACCCCTGTAGATAGTGCCCTCACACACTGCCCCCTGTAGATAGTGCCCTCACACACTGCCCCCTGTAGATAGTGCCCTCACACACTGCCCCCTGTAGATAGTGCCCTCACACACTGCCCCCTGTAGATAGTGCCACACATACACACTGCCCCCTGTAGATAGTGCCACACACACTGCCCCCTGTAGATAGTACCCTCACACACTGCCCCCTGTAGATAGTGCCACACACATGCCCCCTGTAGATAGTGCCACACATACACACTGCCCCCTGTAGATAGTGCCACACATACACACTGCCCCCTGTAGATAGTGCCACACATACACACTGCCCCCTGTAGATAGTGCCACACATACACACTGCCCCCTGTAGATAGTGCCACACATACACACTGCCCCCTGTAGATAGTGCCACACATACACACTGCCCCCTGTAGATAGTGCCACACATACACACTGCCCCCTGTAGATAATTCCACAGATGTAGATAGTGCCCCCTATAGATAGTGCCCCAGGCCACAACAAGCAAGCACACTTGTCCCCGTTCCCACGCTGTCTTCCAGCGATGCAGGCCTGGTCTCTTCTGACTAGGCCTGCTCCAACCTAATTATGCAAGCGACACGATTACGTCCTTGCGCCTCATGCATCACATGAAAAGCGCCGAATAGCAGGGAAGGGAACTGATGTATTATAAGAGCTTTCAATTTTATGTAAGGGCCTACCACGCCAGCGGGGAGGGCCGGGGAGAGAGTGGGGCCTGGAGCCCCAATGATCCGACTCTGGCCACACAGTGGTTTCTGGGCAACTGGAATCCCCCCCCCCCCCATGTTTGCCCTGAATGATATATTTAAACAGCAGCCTATAATATGCTAAGGGTGTGCAAGGCACAAGTAGGGAATCTGTCATTTCCCTTAGTATTAATGCAATTCCCTAATATATCCTTCAAGATGGCTCCAAGGGTTGTCTGAAATTAGAAAAAGGGCACAGCTTTTTCTTTTTTGGACTTTCCAGCTCCAATTCATGGACTATGTCTGGTATTGCTGTTTAGCACTGTTAACTTGCATTAGGTTGAGCTGGAATACCAGAGACAGCCTATAAACTAGAGTGGAGCTGTTTCTGGGGGGGAAAGCTGACAACTTTTTCTAATCCTGTGCAGCCCCTTTAACTGCTGCAATGCAGAATTCAGGTTGGCTTTATTGCCGCAGTTCTCTGACAACCCCCTCTTTGTGTTTTCAGCCGCGTCATGACCTATCGCGAGCACACTGCATGGGTGGTAAAGACGCATCTCCAAAAACACACAGACGAAAACATCTTGAGTGTCAGGTACAGTCCTTTTCTTTGAAATTCGCGCCTTGTCTCACGTCTTATGTGTTTTGCTGTATGAAATGTAATCTTCTCTATACACAGTGTCAATGGCGACGTTCGCTGCTTTGACCCCAGGTTACCTGAATCGATAAACACGCTACAGATTGTCAAAGGTTTGACTGCACTAGACTACCATCCCCAGGCCAACCTATTTGCTTGGTACGTTATAGTTCTGTGGCCCGTTCTGTGTATGCCCGTGTTGTATATACTAGTCTTATGGTGTTCTCTCTTTTTTTTTTCCAGTGGTTCTATGAACCAGTTTATTGCTATTTACAACGGCAACGGAGAGTTGATAAGTAACATCAAATACTACGATGGATTCATGGGCCAAAGAATTGGAGCCATCAGCTGCTTGGCTTTCCATCCGCACTGGGTTAGTGTCTCTAGTATCGGTCCAGGAGGTTTGGGGCAGATAAAAGATACTTCATTACACATCATTCTTACATCATAACCATCTCTGGTCATTATAACTATAATTGTAATACAAAAATGTTGTGATGTTCTCAGTCTTGTATATTTTCCCCATCGTAAGCTTAGACTATAGGTTTGTGAAAGGGGCGGAGCTTGAGCTGATGGCAAGCAAAAACATTTAAAAAAAGCTCCACCCCTTATTGTTCAGAAACATGGGGAAAGCCATGGTAGAAAGGCTACTTCGTCAAATTTCCTTATTAAAAGTAAAATTGGCCACACACGGGACTGAACAGCGCTAAGGCCTCCAATGCTACTCGTTTCTGCCATTTCGCGCCCACTTTGGAAATGTTTTCATTGCCACAAACCCAGAATTTCATCTTTCTCAGTCACCCAGCTGCCTGCGTTTAATACATAGGTCTACCTCTGCCCCTCAACCCCTTTCCCGATACTGCATACTTCTTACGGGGCACAAGGTGAAGAATGTGTGGTGTTCTCCTGTAGTCGGTCAAGGAGCCTGCCTGTGAAAGACTATCTTCCAGTTTCTGCTTGGGAGCAAATCAGTCCCAAGAACATTACTGAACGTGCCTCTGTTAGCATCGTTCTCTAGTCGAATATGTTTGACAGTAAACTTGTTTCTCTCTCTTTTTTTTTTTCTCCCCGTAGCCTCACTTAGCTGTTGGCAGTAACGATTACTACATGTCTATTTATTCGGTGGAGAAGCGAGTGAGATAGCCACTGGAAGGAGAAACAGGGACTGGCCTCTTGGCTTCCTCTCCTAATCTTCCTGTGTTTTGGACAAGAATCTTGACCTTGCGTGGTGATGACATTCGAATGCTGCTTCTTAGAACCTGAAGACCTCTCTGAATGGATTAAGTTAATGAACCAATGACCGGACTATACGAAGGTTCCCTTGTCTCCTCCGGTCTACTCCTCATTCTTATTTTGTGTTTGTTGATTTTTTTTTTTTTTTAAAACCGCCAATTGGATTAAGGGAGCTTTGTATATACATTCAACCCATTGATATTTGGCGTGGCGGGCAGGATGTCTGGTTTGAATCCTTATTAATCCGGCTGCTGTTTTGGCTGATTCAGGACCTGCTCTTGCTCTTCCATTTTGAGGGCACGTAGGTGGTAGGCGTTCCTGTAGTGCAATGGGAAAGGACCGCTCCCAAAAGGATCAGTAAGGGTCGGACAAGTGGTCTCGGATCCTCCGCACACAAAACGTCATACTCTGCCTCTGTGGTTGAAGAAGCTTTACCCAAACCAGCAGTTATTTTTTCACGGTGGTGGTTTTGTGGGAGAAGCCACAGTCGACATCAGTTTGGAGCTCCCTTTTATCTCTGTAATAAATATGTGCAGGGGAAGCAATGGGAGGGTAAGAGCATTGACAAAGACATTTTATCACTGCATAAAAATAGCTGCCGTATTTCATTTATGGGGAGATAGGATGGTGCCTATACACATCTGACTAGAAGGCGTGAGTTATATTAATGGGAGCATTCAACGGTAAGATACATTTTATATGACTACTGGTGTTATATTAACACGGTGCGTCTCAGACTAGAGTGCGCCCTCGGCCATGGATTGGGTTTTAACTACCGATCCTTCCGCATGGCAAGTTTAGTGTTTTAGAACGCCAGGGATCACTAAGGGATGATGACCACGCAGCATCCGGTCCACACGGAGCCCAGTATCGGACACATGAACCTTTTTTTTTTTTTTGGTGACATTTTTTTTAAAACCACTCTTCTGAGTATTACAGTGAGCTCTCAGAGCTTTGCTTTGACCTATTCATCCCAGAGGCTCTCATTCACATTGCACTTTGTCACCAAATCCTCTTTTTTTTTTTTTTTTCTCCCAGACTGGGCTTTTGTTGTTTACACTGTTTTAACTAAAATCTCTAGTTTTTAAGAAAATGCAAAAAGAAAAGAAGGGACCATGTTCCAGCATCCACAGAAGAGTGCAGTAGAATTAATCTAAGAGGCGACGTGTTCCATGCGCCTGGAACGTCGTTGCGGTGGGGCTCTGACTGGGAGTGATATATAATATATATACACGTATATTTTTCTTCAAAACGTACATCGTGAGTAGGACAATATCTAGTTTTCGCCTATTTATTTTAACACAAAGAGGAGAGGAGGGTACGTCCTAAAGGAATGTGTGGGATAATAGGAGAAAGATTCATTAAATATTAATTAAACCAGGGAAATGAGTTTCTGTGTCTTTTGTTGGAGGAAAACTCTTCGGGGTATGAGCTTAGGACGGCAAAATTAAGTCTTTAATCCTGCTGTATGGAGATGAGCCAGGCGGCCCGCAGACCTGCGACTGGCAAGTGAGGGGGTACAATGTGAGTTGTAATATATATATATAAGTGCTGAGACTTCTTGCCCAGGAGACCCAGAGATTTAATTAAGTAGAGACGGATGAAACCTTATACAAAATGCCGCCATATATAGAAAAGTTTTAATGTCGATGTATGAATGTTACTTATTAATAGCGTTATCTTGGGATGCATAGCCCTAAGATTTTAAATAAAGTTTTTCTTGATTTTTCGACCACATCTATGTGTAGGCAGCCTGGCTCCCATTAGTGTGATCATGCAGACTGTTACTCCTTGATGTCAGGTCTGTCCTAGTGATGACCGGGAGCCAAGTCAAATCATTTTTAATTATTTTTGTGCTTTCATCGATATACCCATCCTGCTGTCTTCTGAGTAACTTTGCAGACACAATGCATTACTTGTAGTTACATCATGTCTTTTACTCCAATCTCAACCAGAGCTACATTCCTTTTGTTCTAAGTTTGCATAACCTCACATCTACCCGCTACCCCTTTTTTGGTCAATTGTCACTACAGGGCACGTTTGCGATGTGAAGGAATCTCCTGTCGAATAAACTTCATCTCTGGCAATGTAGTGCCACAGGGTGCAGTGCATTGTGTGAGATCAGCCAAGCTGTCACTTAGATCAGCAGAGTCCTGTCATATTTCAGAATGGCAGCTGGCAAGCATTTGAATGCAGCTTTGGATGTGAATGGAGAAGACTAGAAAAAAACTTAAGATCAGTATGATAGTAAATGTAGATGTAAATTATACACTATATAAGATTTATTCCCATCAGGGACATTTATGACATATCCACTGGACAAGGGTGGGGCTAGGTGGGGCATTTGCCCCGGGCGCAACTTAGAGGGGGGCGCCAGTGCCACCCCCTCCTGCACTATAATTGTACCTGCGTCTATAGAACACAGATACAATTAGAAGCAATGAATGGCCAGGTACGTTCCATGCCCGGCCATTCAGCGCCTTTCTACAAGTGAAGTGGCGCGATACTTTGCACCGCTTGCATCATTGAAGGGCGCTGAATGACAGGGAAAGTCATTCTGCCCTTCCATCAGCGCCTTTCATAGACTCTTCATTCAACACCAGGAGACCTGCGCAGAAGAGAGCAGGTCTCCATTGCTGCCGGACAGTGTGGGAACGGGATTAAGGTGAGTTTGAATAGTTTGTTATTTTATCGTAATTAAAAAAGTGTGTGGCTTTATCTACAGGGGGGGCTTTATCTACAAGTGGGCTATATATAGGGGTGGGCTATATGTGGAGCACTATACACAGGGGTGGGCTATATCTACAGGGGGGCTATATACAGGGGTGGGCTATCTAGAGCACTATATACAGGGGTGGGCGATATCTACAGGAGGGCTACATATAGGGGTGGGCTATCTGTGGAGCACTATATACAGGGGTGGACTATGTGGAGCACTATATACAGGGGTGGGTTATATCTACAGAGGGGCTATATGCAGGGGTGGGCTATCTGTGGAGCACTATAGGGGGAGCTATTTGTGGGACACTGTATACAGGGGGCTCTATGGGGGGGAACTATCTACAGGGGGCACGGTGTGTGGGGGATACAGTGTATGGCGCTATTATATTTAGGGGCGTAGTGTGTGGTAAAATGAGAGCTTTATCTTTCTTTATAGGTGTAGAAATGTTGGAAAAGTGAGAAGCTGAAGACATGTGAGCGGCAAACTGCAGAAATGGGCTGTGACCGGGAGAATTCATCATAGGTCTGGATCGGATGGAGAAAAAGAACTAGAATCTGAGACGTCACCGGTGAGTCCCTTAATGTAAATGTTTATTCTGTCTCTAATCAGCACTGTGGTCACTGTATGATCTGCAGCGAGATGATGGGTGGTGTGATTATGATATGATTTATTTTTGAGGAACCGCATCTCCCAGCATATCCTTACCATTGTTCGGGCTATGCTGCGAGCTGGAAACAAATTAGTGCAAACCTATATGGCAGGGGTTGCACTAAATTGAGCTGTAGTTGTGCTGGTGTTTTTATTTATGTACTGAGCTTGGTTCTGGTGCTGTATTTATGTACTGACCACTATTCTGGTGTTGTGCATAGAACTATATTGCTTGTAAAATGTACAAATGTTTTTATGCTAGACTTACATACAAAGAAATGTGGAAAAGAAATGACACGTCATTGATTGGTAGAGAAAACAAACATGGCGAGGGGGAAGGAGATGTCGGGAAAGCGGTTGAGGGGGGGGGGGGGGGCCAAACTGAATTTTTGCCCCGGGTGCTGTAGAACCAACTACGCCTCTGCACTGGAGATGTCATAAATGTCAGATAGATGCGGGTCCCACCTCTGGGACCTGCACGTAACTCTAGAGGGGGGGCCCCTAAACCCAGTTCTGTATTCCGGCTGATTTCCAACCATGAAGTAAAAAACAGGGTAACGCGCTGTTTCCGTAACTCCCATAGTAGTAAATGGCAGGTATAGAAGCAGCGTAGCATGTGAGTTACGCTGTTTCCATAACTGACATTCAGTTCTATGGGACTTACGGAAGCCATGTAGCTCAGCCAGCTACGCTGTTTCCGTAATTAATGTTCGGAAATCACACTTCAGCCACAACACTGGGTAGAATGGTGCTTAGGGGGCCACGTTCTAGAAAAAAAGATCTGGGACCCGTACCTATCTGATTTGACACATCCTGTGGATAGATCATAAATGTCCTTGATGGAAAAACCCCCTTTAAGTCACCTGACCTCACTTCATGCGTTTAGGACAGGTCCTATGTCTACACTACAGCTAAATTTATACATTTAGGCCTCCGCTAAGTTTCTAAATTTTAGGTCAGGAGGAGGAGGGAAGATGGAGCCGAGTACTGTCATTTACTACTAGTGAACGAGGATGTGGCGGTCTGAGTGAGGAGGTCAGTGCATGCTGGCCCGGGAGTGAACCAGTCCAGTCACCTGACCTAAGTCACCTGAGCAGCGCGGTCTGAGTGAGGTAGGCCCAGACAAAATGATCTCGCGGACTGGATGTTCCCGACCCCGTGTCTCAGCAGAAGATGACTGCTATAAAAATATATTCACAAATTCATCAGCACAGAACAGTCTTCGGACCTTGGACTAAAGGCTTCCAACTTTTCTGCCACTTAACTACAAGTCTATTAATCAGAAGACTGCTGACCTGCAGAGGACACAGCCTCAGAAGACATTTCATGTGTGTGACTAGAGCTCATTTGATATTTATTCATGTCAAGCTGTGGCTCTGCTTACTCTTTAGGATATGGTACAGCGGGCTGCAGGACTAGCATGCTAATGAGCTGGACTATTATGCTAATCAGGCACCTGGGCAGACCCCTGCCTCTCCGCTGGCACCATCTCTTCTTTGCCTCAGCAGTTTAATGAGAGGAGAGAGTGAACAATGTGGAGGCGAAGAACAGATTTGTATATAATAATAATCTCTAATTAAATTTGAGAGTTTAGCCTGAGCTCCTCTGTAACCGCAGGAATGAACATGGCTTCTAAGAATCGGTGTAAGATGGGGCACCTGCATCATTTTTTGAGGGTGTTGAGGCCAGCAGGTCCTCTTGCATCAAGAAAAGAGGCAGCTCAGGCTAAAGTGTTCTGCTCCTAATGCAGAAAAAGGCTGGTGTACTTAAAGGAACTTTCCTGGCAAAACGTGTACACTGTTATGTCCAGCGAGGGGGCGAGGCATGACAGGTTTAAAATCTTGTGCAATGCATCACCCCTCTGGTGTAATGACCGAGCAAGCATTGGGACACTTTTAAAGGGTAACCAAACTTTCAAAAAACTTCGGACATGTCAGAAGTTTTGATCGGTGGGGTCAGAGCACTGAGACCCCCACCGATCTCTAAAACGAGCAACAGAATCGCTCAGACTTTCTATTGAGCCCGTACACCAACTGCTCGGCTTTCCAAGAAAACCGATCAGGAACAAAGCGGCTCTGCTCACTTGAGCGCTTCTGCCGCGATGGCATGTCAGAAGTTTTTTGAAAGTTTAGGCTGGGTTCACACGAGCACATTAACGTCCGTAATGGACGGACGTATTTCGGCCGCAAGTCCCGTACCGCACACCGTGCAGGGAGCCGGGCTCCTAGCATCATAGTTATGTACGATGCTAGGAGTCCCTGCCTCTCTGCAGGACAACTGTCCCGTACTGTAATCATGTTTTCAGTACGGGACAGTAGTTCCACGGAGAGGCAGGGACTCCTAGCGTCGTACATAACTATGATGCTAGGAGACCGGCTCCCTGCACTGTGTTCGGTCCGGGACTTCCGGCCGAAATACGTCCGTCCATTACGGACGTTAATGTGCTCGTGTGAACCCAGCCTAAGTAACCCTTTAACTCCTTCACACAAGTCTATAGAGAGTTCTTGAAAAATGTATGAACCAAAGACCCCGTCCACATTAAGTTTTTGCCTTGCATTTACATGTACATCAGGAAAGCAGATGACGAACACACTAAACGTGTCTGCAAGGCTCCATTGTCAGACATAGGCTAAGAGTGACCTTTTGGTGTCCGTCTGGCCGGTATATATGTCAGTGTACCGCAAAAAAGAGGTAAGGAATTGCGTAGTAGACTAGCCTGTTACATCCCGCAGTGTCCAGTAAAAAAACAACATATACTCTTTTTAACATTTTTGTGAATAGCCTATTTGTAAAGAACAATCACTGTTTGGCGTCTGTCGCCGGCATCCAATAAACGTATACGCTTTTCTAAAGCTTTTGTTACTTTTAGCCAATGCGTGGCGGACCCGTTAGGCTTCGTTCACATCTGCCTTGAAGACTATGCTATTGCTGCCGTTAAATAAGCAGAAACCTGGAAGATCGGGAGCATAATTGATGCTATAACAGAACCTATTAAATCATTGGGTAGTTTGACGGAATTGTTTTATTTCCGTTTTTCTGTTCCTCTGACAGAGCTGAAAACGGAAATGCACACGCTGATATGAACCAAGCCTTAAACGGAGGCTTAACGGTGGCATCAGTAGTTTATGGGCCTCAGTGGCATCCGTTCAATATATATGTAATGAGATGCTATTGAAAGCGTATGCCACTTTTAGGTATCTGTCATAGCCTCCATTTAAAATATGCGTCAGAATCTTCCTGACGTATATGGTAAATGAGGTGATGTGAACAGTGCCTTAGATGATAAACCTGGTATGAAATGCCTATCGTGTTCAGCTCGTCCCACATGGTGTCTGTAATAGACACTTACAGGCTCAGATGCATTGTAGATAGCAGAAAGTCAAGATAACAATGTGACATTAGTGGCTGGAGGGACCCAGGGCTGGACTGGCCATCGGGCAGCTCTGGCAAATGCCAGATGGGCCGCTGAACAGTGGGCCCCCTGCTGGCTGTCCAAACAATCAGTGTCTGCTCAGGCAGTAGGGTACAGCATTTGTAAGGCGATGGCCGGCACAGCAGCTAAGAACTGCCGTCCGACTGTAATCGCAGCCGTGGTCTGTGCTACTATTACTAAATCTCACTGTGATATGCTAAAATCTTTCCCTCCAGCCCCCCTTCCCTGCTCTTCACACAACCTCTCCTCCTCCTGCTGCTGTTACCAGTCGGGACGTGGGGGAGGAGAGACTGTCTGCGCGCTCTGTCGTGCTGTGAGCAGGAGAAGTGCTGGAGAGAAGACCATCACCCCATCAACCTGCTGAACTCCCTTCACAAATATCCTACATAAAAGTAAGTGCATGTGTGTTTACAATGTGTACTTTATATGTGTATAGTGTGTGTATATTTGTCTGTAATGTGTATGTATGTATATATAATGTGTGTGTATATAGTGTATGTGATGTGTTCATGTGTGTGTATATAGTGTGTGATGTGTTCATGTGTGTATATATATATATATATATATATATATATAGTGTGTGATGTGTTCATGTGTGTGTATATATATATATATATATATATATATATATAGTGTGTGATGTGTTCATGTGTGTATATATAGTGTGTGATGTTTGTGTGTGTATATATAGTGTGTGATGTGTTCATGTGTGTGTGTGTATATATAGTGTATGTGATGTGTTCGTGTGTGTGTGTGTGTGTATGTGTGTATGTGTATATATATATATATATATATATATACATACACATATACATACACACTACCGTTCAAAAGTTTAGGGTCACTTAGAAATGTCCTTATTTTTGAAAGAAAAGCACAATTTTTTTCAATGAAGATAACATTAAATTAATCAGAAATACACTCTATACATTGTTAATGTGCTAAATGACTATTCTAGCTGCAATCGTCTGGTTTTTAATGCAATATCTACATAGGTGTATAGAGGCCCATTTCCAGCAACCATCACTCCAGTGTTCTAATGGTACATTGTGTTTGCTAACTGTGTTAGAAGGCTAATGGATGATTAGAAAACACTTGAAAACCCTTGTGCAATTATGTTAGCTGTTTAGAGGAGCTATAAAACGGACCTTCCTTTGAGCTAGTTGAGAATCTGGAGCATTACATTTGTGGGTTAGATTAAACTCTCAAAATGGCTAAAAAAAAAGAGAGCTTTCATGTGGAACTCGACAGTCTATTCTTGTTCTTAGAAATGAAGGCTATTCCATGCGAGAAATTGCAAAGAAACTGAAGATTTCCTACAACGGTGTGTACTACTCCCTTCAGAGGACAGCACAAACAGGCTCTAACCAGAGTAGAAAGAGAAGTGGGAGGCCCCGCTGCACAACTGAGCAACAAGACAAGTACATTAGAGTCTCTAGTTTGAGAAATAGACGCCTCACAGGTCCCCAACTGGCAGCTTCATTAAATAGTACCAGCAAAACGCCAGTGTCAACATCTACAGTGAAGAGGCGACTCTGGGATGCTGGCCTTCAGGGCAGAGTGGCAAAGAAAAAGCCGTATCTGAGACTGGCTAATAAAAGGAAAAGATTAATATGGGCAAAATCACACAGACATTGGACAGAGGAAGATTGGAAAAAAGTGTTATGGACAGACGAATCAAAGTTTGAGGTGTTTGGATCACACAGAAGAACATTTGTGAGACGCAGAACAACTGAAAAGATGCAGGAAGAGTGCCTGACGCCATCTGTCAAGCATGGTGGAGGTAATGTGATGGTCTGGGGTTGCTTTGGTGCTGGTAAAGTGGGAGATTTGTACAAGGTAAAAGGGATTTTGAATAAGGAAGGCTATCACTCCATTTTGCAACGCCATGCCATACCCTGTGGACAGCGCTTGATTGGAGCCAATTTCATCCTACAACAGGACAATGACCCAAAGCACACCTCCAAATTATGCAAGAACTATTTAGGGAAGAAGCAGGCAGCTGGTATTCTATCTGCAATGGAGTGGCCAGCGCAGTCACCAGATCTCAACCCCATAGAGCTGTTGTGGGAGCAGCTTGACCGTATGGTACGCAAGAAGTGCCCATCAAGCCAATCCAACTTGTGGGAGGGGCTTCTGGAAGCATGGGGTGAAAATTCTCCCGATTACCTCAGCAAATGAACAGCTAGAATGCCAAAGGTCTGCAATGCTGTAATTGCTGCAAATGGAGCATTCCAAGACCAAAGCAAAGTCTGAAGGAGAAAATTATTATTTCAAATAAAAATCATTATTTCTAACCTTGTCAATGTCTGGACTATATTTTCTAGTCATTTTGCAACTCATTTGGTAAATATAAGTGTGAGTTTTCATGGAAAACACAAAATTGTCTGGGTGACCCCAAACTGCTGAACGGTAGTGTATATGTGTGTGGAGAGCGCTATAGCTGTTGTATTTATTTAACTTGTAGTTTAAATACTGCAGATTTTACCAATGGATTTAGTTGGGGTAAGGGCTCGTACACACGTAAAATTCCTCAGCCGAAATTGACCTGCGGTGCGTAATTTACAGACCACAGCATGTCATTTCCTGCTATGGAAAGTGTGCAGAATTGCTGCGTTTTTCATAGGAGACGTCTCCATATCCCAACATTGAGAAAAATGCAGCAATTTACGTACCATTTTCTGTCGCAAACACCGCAGGAAATGGTGCGTTTTTGCCACAGCGGAAAGCCTTTGAATTTTAAACAGAATTTCTGCAGCAATTCCGTTGTCTGTGTATAAGCCCTAAATCCACAGAATAAGGGCTTCTCCACACGTATTGGAATTGCTGCAGAAAATGGTGCGTGTTTTGCTGCGTTTTTCTCAATGTTGGGGGATGGTGACATCTCCTCTGAAAAACGCAGTGATTCAGTCCACTTTCCGCAGCAGTAAGAGTGGGTGAGTTTTGAACAAATCTCACCCACACGATGAACGGAAAAAAGGCTCAGAAATTGACTTGCTGTCCGTTTTTTTAATCCGCAGCATGTCAATTGTATGTGCATAAACACTGCTTATTTGTTTCGGGTTTTTCCCATTTAATTCAATGGGGAGGTAAAACCCGCAACAAATAGCAGGTGTGTTTTTTTTTGCGTCGGAAATGCAGCGATTCCAATGCAAAAAATCGCAACTCAGGAAAAATGTAAATCTTATACTTACCCAGAATTCCGTTTTTTTTGTCCGGGCCGGCCTGCTAGGATGACGTTTCATCCAATCGCAGGCTGCAGCGGTCACATGGGATGAAACATCATCCCAGGGCTGCAGGATGTAGGCGGGAAGAGTCGTCATGGTAAGTATCCATTTTTTTCTGCTCAGTTTTCCGCAGCGACCATTCCTGGCCAAAAAACCACCACAATTTGGTGCGGTTTTTCAGCTTGAATTCCCTGCGGTGCACAGGGCGTACACGCTGTATGCTTTTACACAGCGTATCCGTCCTGTGTGAACATACCTGTACAGAATATACATATAGTAGCTGCTGTCGGACAACGATACAGCTGCAAACCACGCCAACGTGCTGCATTCCCATGAGTGAGCGCAGTTTTCAAATGATTGTTATGGTTTGCAAAAAACTGCATGGACATTAACAATCATTTGAAAACCGTGCTGACTTTTGGTAAAACTGCATGTGCTGCGTGTTGTACTGGACGATGGTTGTTGTTACGATCTGATTGCATTAAAGGCTGTGTAACCTATTGAAGGGGATTTTTTTCTTTTTAATAAAATGTCAGTGTGTTTTGTGCAACTTTATAATTCGTTTTTATTAAAAAATCTTTGAACTTTTTGAGATATAGCTGCTCTGTATCCTGAACATGTCAGGTCTGTGGGACTGATGGGTTCAGTGTCAGCGTGTCCTGTGTGTCTCTGACACGCAAGATCCACCTATAATAGATCACATCTAAGTTACTTAAATGTGATAGATTACAGGTGGATACAGTCGACCACTCTATTGATTCCGCCAAAAAAACAGGAAAACCTTGCGAATGGTAACGGAAAGCTATGGTTTCTGTTTGGTTTCCGTCCGTGGGTTCCCCTGACGGGAAGGTGTGACGGAACCCCGACTCAGGTGAGAATGAAGCCTAACTATTACTGTATGATCTGTACAGATAATGGGGGGTATTATTTTTGGGGGTATAAGCAACTCCCAGTATATCATTACCATTGTTCAGGTCATATTGGAGGCTGCTAACCTGACTTTGCAAATGATCTCTGTACTGAAATGTATTTGTACTGAGTTTTGTTCTGGTGCTGTATATATGTACTGAGCTTGGATTTTGTGCTGTATATATGTACTGAAGTTGGTTCTGGTGCTGTATATATGTACTGAGCTTTGTTTTGGTGCTGTATGGATGTACTGAGCTTTGTTCTGGTGTTTTATATATGTACTGAGCTTTGTTCTGGTGTTGTATATATGTACTGGGCTTTGTTCTGGTGTTGTATATATGTACTGGGCTTTGTTCTGGTGTTGTATATATGTACTGAGCTTGGTTCTGGTACTGTATATATGTACGGAGCTTTGTTCTGGTGTTGTATATATGTACTGAGCTTGGTTCTGGTACTGTATATATGTACTGAGCTTTGTTCTGGTACTGTATACATATACTGAGCTTTGTTCTGGTGCTGTATATATGTACTGCGCTTGGTTCTGGTGTTGTATATATGTACTGAGCTTGGTTCTGGTGTAGAGCAGATGGCATTGTTGCAATTCATTGCATTTGTAATCAGAACCTGTCTGGTAGTTTTAACCCCTTGAACCGCCACCATGCAGTAATACATGACCTGACAATATTTCCAAACATTCCCCTGTATGTTTGTTTCAGATGCAAATCTTTAAAATCAACTTTTAAAATAGTCCACGCTATATGCTAATTACTATATCAAGGGTCATGGGTCGGTGCCGCTATACTGTAGAGTCACACAGTCATAACTGCAAGTCCACCTTTCCATGCTTGGTTGACATCTCCCTGGCTGTTCTACATCACTACCAGTATCCTCCAACTTTCTTGGATGCACCATTGCCTTATACTCCATGAACACGCACCGTTCAGCGAGGTTTACTCTGCCCAGCTTCATCGCTGCACCGCGCATGCCAAGGGAGTACAAAGCAAAGGAGAAGGCTGTTCGTAATGTAGAACAGTCAGGGGGATGCCAATCAAGATCTGGGGGGCGCCATTTAAATTTTCGCCTCACGCTGCAGAAAAACTAGAATTGGCCCTGGGCGGTGGCGCCACTGAAACCAGCCGCCTCCACCCCCTCATGCACTAATTGTATCTGCCTTACAATGACGCTGATTGGCAGGGCAGCAAGACTTGCCCCGCCAATTAGCGCCTTTCAACCGCTTCTGTTGTTGAAAAGTGCTGATTAACGGGGCAAGTCATTCTGCTCTGCCAATCAGCACCGTCGCTCAGCCCCGGCAGACCTGCTCAGAAGAGAGCAGGCCTGCATTGACATAGGATGACGTGGGAACGGGATCGAGGTGAGTATGTAAAGTTGTGTTTTTTTTGGTCTTTTTTTTCAACTTAAAAGTGTGAGCGCCATTATCTACGGGGGGGTGCTATATGTGGGGCACTATATACAGGGGAGCTATATGCGGGCCACAATCGACAGGAGAGGCTTTATGTGAGGCAAAATCTATGGGGAGGGCTATATGTGGGACAACATATACAGGGGGGCTATATGTGGGGCACCATCTACAGGGGGGCTATATGTGGGGCACTATATACAAAAAAAATCCTCTAGAATAACGAGCATGTACATTATTCTCATGGAAAAGCAGTGGATTCGTTGGAGTTGGGGCTATCAAGAACTATTCCTCTTTTCCTTTACACCAGTTTTAAAAATTCTCCCCATGTTTTGTATAGCTGAAAGGTGTTCCCAGCCCAACACTGGCGGCTGCGTATGGCCTGCGGTGGGCCTGTGTGCTTAAAAATGCCAGGGCTTTTAAGTCCCAGTCCGGCCCTGGAGGGACCTATCTGTTGAATCTGATCCCTCTTCATGTCGATTGTGTCCTTATCTCAAAAACCTTATCTTTCTACTGCAATGAATCGTAATTGGGAACCTGAAGGACCAGTCAGCAGAACGCCCAGATACAGGGTGGCTCTGACTGTGCCACACGATCCATATTGTCGAGTTGTTCTATGTCAAAGGAATTATCTGCCAGGAGATGAATGTTCTTCATCCTTAAAGAGAATCGTCTTCTGAAGGACTTTCTCAGGATCACTACATAAAAGGTGATATTTTTTAGAGTCGCTCGTTTCATACCGAAATGTGTAAAGTAAAAAGAATGACGTTTACGCTTTATACAATCCTATTTTGTCAGAAGGGTTCCCTGAGACATATCGCAGTGTGTCTTGTTCCTAGGACCCCCAGTAATCGGCTTTAATCTGTGGGGGAACTGGACACGGGTTAAATAAGTCATGGGAGCACTGTTGCAGGCTGACTGGGGGATGCTGATAAAATAGCTGGGGCACTGTGACTGGCACCGTAAGGCCTCTTTCACACGACAGTGAAAAACGGCCATGTGATGGCCGTCCTTTTAACGGCTTTCACATGGCCGTTTTCAGAACAATGATATTCTATGGGTGCATTCACACGGCCGTTTTTTAACGGCCCGTGAATAATGGCCGTCAAAAAATAGGACATGTCCTATTTTTGGCCGTTTTAACGGCCTGACGGCCCCCATAGAAGTCAATGGATCCGTTTTTAACGGCTGTCAATACATGTAACAACCGTTAAAAATGGATCTGTTACATGGGGATTGGCAAGGGAACTACTAGTTCCCTTGCTGGCTATCGTTGGCATACTCACGTTTGCGGCGCTTCTTCACGTGTGGTCACTCGTCTGTGGTCACTCGGGTTTGAAGGCGCCTCGATGACGTCATCGCCCCGTCGCGCTGCCTTGCCAGATCCCGTGCAGACGAGTGACCACAAGTGAAGAAGAGGAGAGACGGCGCTGCTCTCGTGAGTATGTGGCACGATCTATAGGCAGGCTGGTGTGGCATCTACAGGGAGGCTGGTGTGGCATCTACAGGCAGGCTGGTGTGGCATCTACAGGCAGGTTGGTGTGGCATCTACAGGGAGGCTGGTGTGGCATCTACAAGGAGGCTGGTGTGGCATCTACAAGGAGGCTGGTGTGGCATCTACAAGGAGGCTGGTGTGGCATCTACAAGGAGGCTGGTGTGGCATCTACAGGGAGGCTGGTGTGGCATCTACAGGGAGGCTGGTGTGGCATCTACAGGGAGGCTGGTGTGGCATCTACAGGGAGGCTGGTGTTGCATCTTCAAGGAGGCTGGTGTGGCACGATCTACAGGGAGGCTGGTGTGGCACGATCTACAGGGAGGCTGGTGTGGCACGATCTACAGGGAGGCTGGTGTGGCACGATCTACAGGGAGGCTGGTGTGGCACGATCTACAGGGAGGCTGGTGTGGCACGATCTACAGGGAGGCTGGTGTGGCATCATCTACAGGGAGGCGTGTGGCATCTACAGGGGGCGTGTGGCATCATCTACAGGGAGGCGTGTGGCATGTACAGGGAGGCGTGTGGCATGTACAGGGAGGCGTGTGGCATGTACAGGGAGGCGTGTGGCATCTACAGGGGGCGTGTGGCATCATATACAGGGGGCGTGTGGCATCATATACAGGGGCCATGTGGCATCATATACAGGGGGCATGTGGCATCATCTACAGGGGGCGTGTGGCATCATCTACAGGGGGAGTGTGGCATCATCTACAGGGGGCGTGTGGCATCATATACAGGGGGAGTGTGGCATCATCTACAGGGGGCGTGTGGCATCATCTACAGGGGGCGTGTGGCATCATCTACAGGGGGCGTGTGGCATCATCTACAGGGGGCGTGTGGCATCATCTACAGGGAGGCTGTAAATAGTGTCTAGGTGAACATGTGACCTTCCTTTGGTTGTTTTCAGGGGGCTGGGACAAAAAAAGCCTGACCAATGAAATTCATCAGTTTTTTTAATGGCCATGAAAAACTGATGCAAAATGGATGTCAAACGGACATTAAAAACGGACAGATGGACTTGAAATGGATGAAAATTTAGAGACAAACTGATGCAAAATGGCCATGAAAAACTGACAGTTGATCAGTTTTAAATGGACATTTTTTTTCACTGTCGTGTGAATAAGGCCTTAGGGAGGCATTGTGATTGGCTGTGTTCTGGTTGTAAGATTGACCTGTACAGCTGTTCACATATTTGTATAGGGCTGCCATCAGAAATATCTGCGCCCCCGAAACTATTATAGCCATCGATCTCCATCTTGTACCCTATTGCGTACATTCTCCTCCAGCACAGTGACCCGCTGATTTAAAAAATATGGGGAAAGCTATGGTTTATATGCCGCCTCTCAATCTTGAAACATATACTTAGTGGGTCCATGGGAGAGCGGGAACAGAATACTGATTGGGTCCTGTACATTTACACTTATGTAAAATGAAGGGCACTATGTTGGGGAACCAGGTTTGCTCATTGTTAACTATTAAAAGGAATCAGTTACCAGGTTTGGAGCTACTAAACCACCGCCATGCCGTTATGCAGCCAAACCTAGTAACCGGCTCCCTTTAAGTATGGCCCATTTATTGTATAATTGGAGCTTTGTAGCACACATGCAGTGTCTGGTGCCTATCGGGTGAGTGACAGCACACAGGTCAGTTTGGAGACCAGATTTGCCTGGGCCCGTGACAGCAGTGCCACCTGTAGTACCCTGATAGGGCCCTGTTTTTCTGTATATGATCTTTCCAAAACTTGGAATATTTACATTCCGCTTTTGACGTCCCCACGTAGTGTAAACGCTACGGAATTCTGTGCGGAAATTTCTCAGCATTTACAGCAGCAGCAAAGTGGATGAGATTAAGAAAATCTCATGCCCACGCTGAGGAAAAAAAATGCAGCGAAAACGTTAATAAATTGACCTTCGGTGCGGAATTTAAATCTTATGTCAATCTATGCTGCATTTTCGTTGCAGGTTTTTCCCCATTTGAATTCAGTAGGGGTGCAAAACAGAATGACGTTTACGCTTTATACAATCCTACAACAGATTGCCAAATGGTGCGACTTTTGCTGCGCAAAATCGCAACTCGGGAAAAAAACAATTCATACTTAACCAGAACTCCCTGCTTCTTGCTCCAGTCCGTCCTCCAGGGATGGTGTTTTAGCCCATGTGACCGCAGCAGCCAATCACAGGCTGCCACGGTCACATGGCCTACAGTGTCATCCAGGAAGGTCAGACTGAACGTCACCATGACAACGGCCGGGGTAAGTATGAACTTGGGGTTTCTTTTGGGTGGTTTTTTTTCCTATGCTGCTTTCCACAGCGGAAATACCGGACAAAAAAAAATGCACCACAATGTGGTACGGATTTTTGGACGGAATGTGCTTCGGCTTCCAGGTCGGATACGCTGCGTAGCTCTTACGCAGCGTATCTGAGCCGTGGATACCTTTTTCTTAAAGGTTTTTTCTGGGACTTAAATAGTTTGTATCAGTGGAGGTCTAAACCCCCCGCGAAAACAGCGGAATGAAGGAGATGTATCTGGTACTGCATAGAATCTCGCCCCATAGATCAAAGGCTATTTTTGACATTTCTTTGAGTAGAGGGCACAGTGTTAAGAGGCTGCTGTAACATAGGAATAGTTTTTATGCCATCCCTGGAATAGCTCTTAAAGTAATCCTGTCAGTAATATCTTGGTACTACCCATTTTAATAATTTTCAGGAAAAAGCTGTGTAATTATGGTGAGACCAGAGAAACCACATAAGCATCTTCACAACACAATATAATTGTTTACCTTGGCTCAAATGTAATAACATCTTGGAAAAGTTTTTGTTCAGAAGTGATAAGTAAAGTGCGATTAAATGTTGTGAGTTCTTCTGTCGGCATGGAGGCAACGGTGTAGAAACTGAGTGGTGACCCTCTCTGTGACAAATAACTATTGTTACAGGGGATCTATCACCGTTCATGTTGGTGATTCTATAAGAAGCTTTGGTAGCACTCGTGGGTGACACAGCTCTGGTAGCGCTCGTGGGTGACAGCTCTGGTAGCTCTCGTGGGTGACACAGCTCTGGTAGCTCTCGTGGGTGACACAGCTCTGGTAGCGCTCGTGGGTGACACAGCTCTGGTAGCTCTCGTGGGTGACACAGCTCTGGTAGCGCTCGTGGGTGACACAGCTCTGGTAGCGCTCGTGGGTGACACAGCTCTGGTAGCGCTCGTGGGTGACACAGCTCTGGTAGCGCTCGTGGGTGACACAGCTCTGGTAGCGCTCGTGGGTGACACAGCTCTGGTAGCGCTCGTGGGTGACACAGCTCTGGTAGCGCTCGTGGGTGACACAGCTCTGGTAGCGCTCGTGGGTGAGACAGCTCCGGTAGCGCTCGTGGGTGACACCGCTCCGGTAGCGCTCGTGGGTGACACCGCTCCGGTAGCGCTCGTGGGTGACACCGCTCCGGTAGCGCTCGTGGGTGACACCGCTCCGGTAGCGCTCGTGGGTGACACCGCTCCGGTAGCGCTCGTGGGTGACACAGCTCCGGTAGCGCTCGTGGGTGACACAGCTCCGGTAGCGCTCGTGGGTGACACAGCTCTGGTAGCGCTCGTGGGTGACACAGCTCTGGTAGCTCTCGTGGGTGAGACAGCTCCGGTAGCGCTCGTGGGTGACACAGCTCCGGTAGCGCTCGTGGGTGACACAGCTCCGGTAGCGCTCGTGGGTGACACAGCTCCGGTAGCGCTCGTGGGTGACACAGCTCCGGTAGCGCTCGTGGGTGACACAGCTCCGGTAGCGCTCGTGGGTGACACCGCTCCGGTAGCGCTCGTGGGTGACACAGCTCCGGTAGCGCTCGTGGGTGACACAGCTCCGGTAGCGCTCGTGGGTGACACAGCTCCGGTAGCGCTCGTGGGTGACACAGCTCCGGTAGCGCTCGTGGGTGACACAGCTCCGGTAGCGCTCGTGGGTGACACCGCTCCGGTAGCGCTCGTGGGTGACACCGCTCCGGTAGCGCTCGTGGGTGACACCGCTCCGGTAGCGCTCGTGGGTGACACCGCTCCGGTAGCGCTCGTGGGTGACACAGCTCCGGTAGCGCTCGTGGGTGACACAGCTCCGGTAGCGCTCGTGGGTGACACAGCTCCGGTAGCGCTCGTGGGTGACACAGCTCCGGTAGCGCTCGTGGGTGACACCGCTCCGGTAGCGCTCGTGGGTGACACAGCTCCGGTAGCGCTCGTGGGTGACACAGCTCCGGTAGCGCTCGTGGGTGACACAGCTCCGGTAGCGCTCGTGGGTGACACAGCTCCGGTAGCGCTCGTGGGTGACACAGCTCCGGTAGCGCTCGTGGGTGACACAGCTCCGGTAGCGCTCGTGGGTGACACAGCTCCGGTAGCGCTCGTGGGTGACACAGCCCCGGTAGCGCTCGTGGGTGACAGTCAATGAGCTGCGTGGTTGTTTTCCATAAGACGTCTCCTGGCAGCTCCCCGAGTTGAGAGCAGGTATTGTGTGGGTGCACTTACACCGACTAGTTAAGCGCCATTGCGATTTAAGTTGGTAATACACTGTATATAGAAAAAAAATGTGATTATGTGTGTATATATATATATATATATATATATATATATGGTCCAGAAGGACAACTCTTCTACCAGGGATGGATGAGTACGGTAGTAAGGAACACGGCAAAACTGATATACTGTCTCGTGAAGGTCCTGAGGGGATAATACCAGTCCCATCGCTTTGTTGTTCTTTGACTTGAGTCATGCATCTCCTCCTATGTCCTGTACTTGGCATAACACAGTGTATTAGTTTTGCCTGGAGTTTTCCTTTAAGTATTCTTGTATCGGAGGGCAGTGAGTAGACATCTCACTGTATGAACTCTAATACTGACCCTGAAGAACTGGATCCCATCCTGGAAGGGCCACTTATAGGCTTGGGTCTCCTGTGTCTCTTGGAGAATCCATCCCTGTTCTATACTTTAATAGTAATCTGAAGCCGTTATGGTTTTGTACTTATACCCAGCAGTCAATGTAAACAAGCAGAGCTGCAGTGTAAAGCCTGGGGGAAGGATCAGCAATTACCTAAGCCTCTGACACCACAAATGAGGCAGGAGGTCAATGTCTTAATCCTCCCATAGACTTCAAAACACAATGTAGCTGAGCTGAAGTCACTGATCATGTCATGCTAAAGGTGGTCTAGGAAGCAGCTGTGCCTGCCTGTGACATGGCGGTAACTCTGGTCAATGATGATTTTTTTTTTTCTAAGAAAATGGCGGCTTTGCAGGGTCAATCTCTGATAAACACTGGTGACCCCAATGTTCCCTTAACAGTGTGAGGATTTGATCAAACAGCACCTTATATCTCCGCTTCCTGGACCGATTTGAGTGTGACGGGGTTGGAGGGTGGGGGGGAAAGTTATTGGGGTTAACAGCAGTCACATATGAATCGTGACGTATTGAGATATTGGCATATTTGACTCTTTATTGACTGGTGAACTTTCACATAGTAACTTCTAATATACCAGTGTTTGTATTGATTGTGACATTTGGATCTGATCGTTTTACTGTATTGTCATAGTTCTGCATTTTCTACAAGTTCAATAGAAATGGTTGAATCTTAAAGAGCAAGTGAAGCGAGGAACGGTGAATGATGTGTGTTGTAGTCTCTAGCGTGTCCCTTCACTTCTCTGCAGCGAGAGGAGACACTAAGCAAACAGTCAGTGACCGCTTCATAGTGTCAGCGCAGAATACATTATATCATAGCAGAGTGTCCGTGTCCTGTACCCCAAGTGTCATCGTGTCATTGTCCTGCACCCAAAGTGTCTGTGTCAATGTTCTGTACCCCAAGTATCAGTTTCATTGTCCTGTACCCCAAGTGCCAGCGTGCCATTCTCCTCTACCCTAAGTGTCAGCGTGTCATTATCCTATATCCCAAGTGCCATTGTCCTGTGTGGGTGTGTCAAGTGTGGGTGTAATTTTCCTGTACCCCAAGTGCCAGTGTGCCATTGTTCTGTATCCCAAGTGTCATTGTCCTGTATCCCTAGTACCAGCATGCCATTGTCTTGTATCCCAAGTGTCAGTGTGTCATTGTCCTGTACCTCAAGTGTCAGTGTCCTTGTCCTGTATCTTCAGTGCCAGTGGGTAATACTCATGTCGTCCTGTGTCGGTATGTCTTTGTGCTGTACCTCAAGTGCCAGCATGCTATTGTTCCGTATGCCAAGTGTCAGTGTGACCTTCCCTCTCATGGATAACTAGATGAATCTGCTCTGGTTCAGATCTATTCTTGCAAATCATTAAAAACTTTGCACCTAATTGTCTTTAAAGCTCTAAATCTTTTACAGATGGCTCATCCGGAGGTTACAGGTTTTTTTTTTTTTACTATGTGAGAACTTGGCAGATGTGAGAGCTGATGCCTGGTATAGTGTCAGGTGGAGGGGGAGTGCAGTCTATTAGAGATGATGGATCAGATGGAGTCACTCATCTGTGCAGGTAGAAGGGTCCCAGCGCTGCTATGGATATGGATATACTGAGCGCCAGCAGTGGATGCATAAACATGAAAGTCAACTGTGTAATCTGTAATACATTACAGGGACCGGATTCATCTCCACGCAGCGCTCAGATGAACGGCTTCGCACCTTACCCTACAGATGCTGGTTTACAGCAGCCTGTATTCTGTCCATCACACCCATCAAGGTAATGGCAGGGGTTGATTGTTGGGCACTAAATAGCACAATTGTCGCCATGCTGCCACAAACTGAAGAGGAACAGAGAAGATTGAATTTAGTGCCAAGCTGCAATACATTCTCCCACCATGTCATTCTCATTGGAAGCTAAGATATGGGGGCTGTTTGGTAAGGTCTTCAAACTGTATCTACGAAGGGTGGTCTATTGTGGTCTCTGTTGATTTCCTTGACTTACATGGCTCCACAGGATGCTACATTTTTTTACCATTTTAAACCAGCAGGGGCATTATTTTATTAGTCGGTGAAGGAAGACCATCAGGGACCATGAGCCTTTTAGTGTGCGGACTCTACGCCTCAATTTTAAGATTAGGGGTTATGCTTTGCTCAAGTCGTCTTTACTTTAAGGGTATGTGCACACACACTAATTACGTCCGTAATTGACGGACGTATTTCGGCCGCAAGTACCGGACCGAACACAGTGCAGGGAGCCGGGCTCCTAGCATCATAGTTATGTACGATGCTAGGAGTCCCTGCCTCTCCGTGGAACTACTGTCCCGTACTGAAAACATGATTACAGTACGGGACAGTTGTCCTGCAGCGAGGCAGGGACTCCTAGCATCGTACATAACTATGATGCTAGGAGCCCGGCTCCCTGCACTGTGTTCGGTCCGGGACTTGCGGCCGAAATACGTCCGTCAATTACGGACGTAATTAGTGTGTGTGCACATACCCTAAGGCCGGTTGGCTACTCATCCCTAGATTCCTCATCTGCTTTAGATACATCATTGAAGTCGCAATGTTTGAGGAGCTTTTGGTATGTCCACAAATACTTCACCGGATGGACAACTTGGCCTTCAGATGGGTGTTGATACTGGGGTTCATGTTCCGGTTGACCAACCCTCTGAGTCTGTAGTGGTGGGTCCTTCATTGGCATGCTGCGGCATTACCTGGATGGCCCATTGATTTCAATGCTTAATTTCGGGGGAAATGTGGATCTGACTGCTGCCCTCCCCCAGTGATATCCAGGAATTGGGGGGGGGGGTTTAGAAGCAGGACCCCCTATTACCTTTTCGTCAGGAGATCTATTGAACAAACAGTGTTTGTCCAAAGCAGACAATACCTTTTGAAGGGTATCTGAACTTTTTCAAAACTTTTGACACGTCAGAAGTTTTGATTGGTGGGGGTCAGAGCACTGGGACCTCCACCGATCGCTAAAACAAAGCGGCAGAAGTGCTTGGGCCAGAGGGAGCGGTGTACAGACTCATAGACTTTCTATTGTGCCCGTACGTGAGGAGAGCCGATCAGAAACGAAGGGGCACATCACTCAACTGGGGCGCTTTTGACGCTTCGTTTTAGCAATCGGTGTAGGTCCCAGTGCTCGGACCCCTATAGATCAAAACTTCTGACAAGTCAAAAGTTTTTACAAAGTTTAGTTACCCTTTAAGCTAGCCCAACATAGCCTGATTCTATAGGCTGAAATAGCCAGTGTCTATAACAATTCATAACGGCTAAATATTAAGTTAGATCTTGAGTTTCTGGATGAACATCAGTTTTGAAGGATCATCTGTCCATCGGAGGGCGTAACATAACTTGTAACACGGCGCCATTCCACCATGAGCAGCAAGTTCAGAACATGAAAAGCTGGGAGAATGTGATGTCACGTCATAAAAATAATAGTGATGTCACAGTAAAGCGATAATTAACTAGTGAAGTTAGAGAACAAGAACCATGAACACAGTTCTGTCACAGCACAAGGATTACGCACAGTGATGTCCCACCACAAGTGATGTCACAGTACTGGGATAGTGCACACCGTGATGTTGTGCAAGGACAACCTACTCGGTGCTGTCACAGTACAAATATAAGGCCCTTGAGATCATAGCATACAAAAATGTCACCATTCACACAGTGAAGATCCAAGAAATAAACCTGAAAGCACTCTAGTATTCCTCGATTTCAAAGATTTTTTTTTTATTGTGTTCAATACGTGAATTCGTCATCTGGTTTGTGGCGATTTTATTGGACGTTTCGGCCTAACCTAGGCCTTTATCACAATCGCTATAGATACAAAATAATAATCATATAGTACATATACTGTACAAGGTGATACATCAAAACACAATAGACAAAATAACTAACAAAATTGCATATAGAAATAATATAATGGCAAAATCCATTTCTAGCAATGGTATAAAATATAGAAAATGGCCATAATCAACAAGAAATGTACATCATGATAACGGTAAGTATTATGACAATATACGTGTCAAAAAAGTATTTCCTTTAATAAATATCCATAATATGTATATCTTATGCATCATGTTTTAGAATTATAATGGGCAAAGCTTCTACTAAAATAAAGAAAACAATATAGCTCAAAAGTAAACATCATGTCACTCAATTTTGACGGTGGGTATTTATGCCAAGAAGGGGTATTACTACTATGTCACGTGAGACCATACCATAAAGTGCCGGTATACAATGTGCACAGGGTCAAAACACACAGAGAAAAGAAGAGGAAAATTGAGTGACATGATGTTTACTTTTGAGCTATATTGTTTTCATTGTTTTCTTTATTTTAGTAGAAGCTTTGCCCATTATAATTCTAAAACATGATGCATAAGATATACATATTATGGATATTTATTAAAGGAAATACTTTTTTGACACGTATATTGTCATAATACTTACCGTTATCATGATGTACATTTCTTGTTGATTATGGCCATTTTCTATATTTTATACCATTGCTAGAAATGGATTTTGCCATTATATTATTTCTATATGCAATTTTGTTAGTTATTTTGTCTATTGTGTTTTGATGTATCACCTTGTACAGTATATGTACTATATGATTATTATTTTGTATCTATAGCGATTGTGATAAAGGCCTAGGTTAGGCCGAAACGTCCAATAAAATCGCCACAAACCAGATGACGAATTCACGTATTGAACACAATAAAAAAAAAATCTTTGAAATCGAGGAATACTAGAGTGCTTTCAGGTTTATTTCTTGGATCTTCATTGTGGGTTTTCCAGCCCGAACCTCTATAGCACCAATATAGCGCAAATTTCAGGAGTGCATTCTTACATATTGATAAATACCATGCACACAGTGACATCTCATCAAAGAAAAAAAAGCACATAATGATGTCACCTTGCAGTTATGATATCACAGTACAGGAATAATGCACACAGTGGGAGTGCAACAGCCATGGGGCTCCATAGCAGAACTTCGAATAGGTTCGATTCACTTTTCCATGCCCTCCTTCCATCATCCATAGTCATCACTAACTGCACCTTACCTATATGTCAAGATGGGCACCCTTAGCTGTTGGGCCCATGGTAGCCGCTATATCTGCTACTCTGGTAGTTGTGACCATGCTGACCATCTATTTGCCAAATGTTTTTTGAGGAGTTTGGACAGTAAAAAAGCAATCCTCTGAACATAACAAGATCTGGGGTTTCCTTACGACCCTCCCCTCACTTAAAGGGTTATTCTATGTTCAGTTGATTACACCTTATCCTGCCAGGGCTAAGTCACGAGTTCCCCTGCTATTAATGTCACGCATATCCCATACCTCCGAACCGTCCCGGATTCGGCGGGACAGTCCTGGTTTCTCACCGCTGTCCCGGGCGGACTGCAAAATGTCCCGCTGGGCACTGCTGACAGGCGACCTGCATGCCAGACGTTTGCAGCAGCGATCTGAAGTAGACAGGAGTTTTGCGGCGGTGTTCTGACTGGGATCGATGCGGGAGTGGACCAATACAGTCACCTGACCTAATCGGTCAGGTGACTGGACTGGTCCACTCCCGGGCCGGCATCGACACCAGTGAGAACGCCGCTGCAAGACTCCTGTCTACTTCTGACGGTGAGTGACATCAAAGCAGAGCGGAGAGTGGCAGCAGTAGGCTACCTCTACTGCTCTCCGCTCTGACGGCATTGTGGCACAAAGTATAAGGGGGAGGGGGTGTGGCACTATGTACAAGGGGGAGGGGGATGTGTGGCACTATGTACAAGGGGGAGGGGGGTTGTGTAGCGCTATGTACAAGGGGGAGGGGGGTTGTGTGGCGCTATGTACAAGGGGGAGGGGGTTGTGTGGCGCTATGTACAAGGGGGAGGGGGTTGTGTGGCGCTATGTACAAAAGGGGGCTGTGTGTGGCGCTATGTACAGGGGGGGGCTGTGTGTGGAGCTATCTCTACAGGGGGGCTGTGTGTGGAGCTATCTACAGTGGGGCTGTGTGTGGAGCTATATACGGGGGTGCTGTGTGTGGAGCTATCTACGGGTGGGGGGCTGTGTGTCGAGCTATCTACGGGTGGGGGGCTGTGTCTGGCGCTACCTACAGGGGATCTATAGACAAGAAGAGAAAAAAAAAACACCCGGCGCACATCGTGCATCATCTCTTGTTTAAAGTGACAAAGAGTCGGGGGTAAGCGGTTGTGCTTACCTTGTGGTGTTGTGCTAGGAGCACAACACCCAGAAGTGCCTGTATGGTCTCAAAGGACTGCAGCTGGTAAATCCGTGCAGGGGCCGTCAGGGCTCCCTCAGTAGATCGAGATAAATGGAGAAAAAAGTGGATTAAATTCTCCAGCGCTGTCCAATTGTTGTGGGATTGAAGGATTCAATCCAAGGTAAGAAGTTTAAATAAGATCTATGTTTAATGGATAAGAATGCTACGCGTTACGAGATCGGACCGATCTCTTCATCAGGCAAATAAACATATCACGTATGCTTCTTTGCCTGATGAAGAGATCGGTCCGATCTCGTAACGCGTAGCATTCTTATCCATTAAACATAGATCTTATTTAAACTTCTTACCTTGGATTGAATCCTTCAATTCCAGAACAATTGGACAGCGCTGGAGAATTTTATCCACTTTTTTCTCCATTTATCGCTATCTACAGGGGGGGGCTCATGTGGATTATTTTTCCATTGACCGGTAGCAGAGTTACACAACTGGAAAAAAAATCCCTATCATGTAACTCTGCTACCTGTCAATTGAAAAGTCAACCACCACAGGGTCTCCCTCTTGACTTTCATTGTTCTCCGCCTTTTGGTTTGTCCTGCAGCTGCTGCCGCCGTGATGGGCAAATGTTATACCCAAGATAGGAAAAGTAACATAAAGACGATATAACCTGATCCATAATATCTGTGATATCCAGACAGTCCAGAGATCCGCAGTGAGAATGTGTGCGTGTTATGTGAAGAAGGATCTGGCCGTGATTTGATGTGTTTATGCCGGATAGTGGGCGTGGTTAGGGGTGTGGCTTAAAATGTCCTTCTTTTCCGAATTCAAAAGTTGGCAGGTATGATATCCTCATATCTCCTGCCACAGTAACGCTCAAGAATCCCTCGTTCCTTTACACTTGTTGTGCCGGGCTGTCCCCAGGGGGTGGCTAATACAATGTTTTATGTGCTGGGGATGTTTCATCTGATGAAGACGGCACTGAACAGAGGAGAATGCTTTATTTTTCTCTCGTCTGTTACTCATCTTTCTGGGTTATGTGCACGGGGAAAGTCTTCAGCCGCTTCACAGGCGTTTGTTACCATGTTCTCATCTGATGTTTAGATGAAAATGTCTTCTCATGTTGTTTTGGGATTTACTAGATGATCATTTTTATTGCAAAGTAAATCTGTAATATGGCAAGAAGTGAACACCATGATGATCTAGGGCTTCCATACAATTAGTGCTGCATATGTCCCTCAAGTATATGGATACTATTGACTCTGTAGGAAAAAGGCACTCACTTTCAATTGTCTGTATTTTATGTTTTTAGAGAAATGGATTAGGGTGGCCATAGTCATTCAGCCAACTGCCTCATCCATGTGTCCCATATACTTCACCGTTATGTCATTTTTTTAGGTTCAACTTTCTGTTCTAAATATTCCTAATATATCTTTATAACCGTCGGAGCTCCGTTTTTTCTGTTACAGAGCTCGAAATCGTTTAGACATAGAATTGAATAAAAAAAAATTTGTTAATAGCGACCACTAGGGGGAGCTTACTGCATATTGTTTTATTGCGCTCATTACATAAACAGCGTTCACTAAGCTCCTTAGCTCCCCTTAGTGGCAGCTGCAGAAAGCCAAAATTTGACCATTCAACTATTTGTCTATACAGGGGCTTTGTTTCACCAAAAATAAGCTCCGACTGCTATAAAAATATTTTAAGAAATTATTCAGCACAGAATTTTGCACCTATTTAGTTGAAAAAAATTGGTTCATGGTTTGATATGCATTGTAACGTGAAAAACTTCAGGCGATCAACTTTCAAACTACGACGGCGTAGGGGTAAATCTACTGCTCCACTCACGTCTCCAGACTAAGATCACCCACCAGACCCCCACATCTCTCGCTTCTGATGGAATGAAGCAGCCTTTGGCACTATTGTTTATATAGGCATTCTACTGGCACTAGTTTATGGGAGGAGCAGTCTGTTGGCACTGTTGATAGGGTCACTCAGATGGCATGCTATAGGGACATATTGGTCGACATTAAGAGGGCACGGACTGTACTTGTGGGCAGGTGCGCCGCATATAAAGTCTCCCTGAAAATTATTCTTAAAATAGCTAAGTATGGTATATGGTCATTTTAAGGACCTCTTGGTATTAGGGCATCTTTAAGGTGTCCTATTAAAGGGGTTGTCCAGGGTTTGAAAAACATGGCTGCTTTCTTCCAAAAATGGCACCGCACCTGTCCACAGGTTATGTCTGGTATTGCAGCTCAGCCTCATTCCCTTCAATAGAGCCAAGCTGCAATACCGGACACAATTCATGGATAGGTGGAGGAAAAAAGCCATGTTTTTCTAACCCTGGACAACCCCTTTAAGGGTATGTTCACACGAGGGCGTCCGTTACGGCTGAAATTACGGGGATGTTTCAGCCTGAAAACATCCCCGTAATTTCAGCCGTACCGGCATGTGCAGGCGCTTGAACGCCGCGTCCATTACGGATGTAATTAGCGCTGCTATTCATTGGAGTCAATGAATAACGGCTCCAATTACGGCCAAAGAAGTGACAGGTCACTTCTTTGACGCGGGCGTCTATTTACGCGCCGTCATTTGACAGCGGCGCGTAAATATACGCCTCGTGTGAACAGACAAACGTCTGCCCATTGCTTTCAATGGGCAGATGTTTGTCAGCGCTATTGAGGCGCTATTTTCAGACGTAATTCGGGGCAAAAACGTCCGAATTACGTCCGTAAATAGGCCGTGTGAACATACCCTAATAGTGAATTGGTGGAAGCTGTTGCCCCTTCTACGCAGTTTTCGAAGAAGTACATTCCTTGTTCCTTAAAGGGAATGTCGCTAGAAATGTTATTTATTTTTTTCAGTTAAACAGTTAGTATATAAGTGATTACACATTGTTTTAATTTTTTTCACACGTCCGGAAATATTATAAATTAGATTCTAATTTATAACATTTCCATGTGCTGGTCACTAGAGGGAGCAATGCCCAAAATTGAAGCATTGTCAATGTGGTAAAGCAACCTCATTGCTTTATGCTGCAAATTTCGGGTAGACACACTAGTTCTAGTGTCCTCACACAATCCCCCCTCCCTTATTCTGGCTAGCGCCAGGAGAAGGAGGGGGTTGAATAATCAAACCTCCTACCCTGTGTGCCGCCATGTGACTCCTCTCAACTCTACTGAGGGGTCTGGCAAAAGGTGGGGGTATGGGAAACCAGCTACTTTCCACCCCTCCGGTACTTCTTGTGGCTCTATGATGGGAACAGTTGTGCCCTCTATGACGCAGATATTAGATAAATGAAATGGGGCAGCAGGGCGCAGGTTCCCTTTAAGGCCCACAGTGATTCTACCAATAAACTGTAAAGAGTTTAGCAGCGATATATAGAGATATATTAAATTCCACACTAAACTTCAGACTGTCTCAGTGATTTGTTTTACAGCTGTAGTTCCCATAAAGACGCGGCTTCGGTTGCTCTCAGGAGGAAGATCCTACACTTGATGCTCGACACCTCCCTTATCTAAAAGGATCAAATGTAATTACCCAGAGACAGGGGAGAACATTAGCACTGAACAGGAAGGATGCACCAAATTAACCCCTTCTAATCCGGTCCAGCTTACAATTGATGTATTTCCACCGTAATCAAGATAAAGCCTCTTAAAGTTGGCCACATTGGGACTTCAGGCCCAAACCCATTTTGAATAGAGGACCATCGTTTACAAAGAACGTCAATGAATTACATACATAGCTTATTGCAATGGACAACATTTAATGCTGCACTTTTCCTGTGGTGGCGCTGCAGAGCAATTGAACCCTTGCTGCTAGATTCCCCTACAGATTACAGCTGATCGAAGCAGCAGGGCATCATGTCATCAGCCAATCATTGGGAACCCTTTGAGCAAAGAGAAATTGGCCTAAGTGGACGACCCCTTTAAGGCTGTCAGATGAATTGGAAAGAAAGTCTGATGCCAATCTTTTTACAGCGCTGGGGAATATGTTGGTACTACATAAGCACAATATATATATTTGTTTTTCTGCTTCTACTGATGCTGGACATTACAGTCGCCCACCATATAAACCCCTCCCAGCTGCTGCCCACTCTGTAGAGCCCCCCTGGAGGCCAAATGCTGGACAACAGGTACATTTTGACTAATACAGCATGGGACAATTTCTATCGAATGTCTGTTTGGCAAAATTTCCACAACATCGATTGCTGCATTCATGAACTTTCACTGTATCGATAGAATTTTCTGAATTTTCTCATACGTTCCACTTAAAGGGGTTTTCCACTTTGGACAACTCCTACTTGTTAGAATGGCCTATTGACAATAACCATATCACAAGGTGTCCCATTCTGGGACCCTCAGCGATCAGCTGTATCCGGTGGGGAAACTTGGTAGTAAGTGTTCAATTTTCCTACAGCGCCACCACAGGGGAAATACAGAATTACACAGTGTCCATTCAAATCAATGGGATGTCTGTCTCTGACTCTCTTTATAAACACTTACCACTCTTGCGTAGACATGAGGATACTGAACGGGAGACCCCCTCCTTGTAAATTGTAAAAATGGCTGCGGCTGCAAGGGGTTAAGTACTGAAGCTTCCCCCGCGATCATAATTTTATGGCATATCCTAGCGATATGCCATCATATTTGTAATGGGAATACCCCTTTAATGATCTCACTGAAAGACTTTACATGCAACAAATGTATTTCTATGATGGGAACAATTAGTGTTATATTGGAACATTGCAATGATAGTAAATGATGAGCGCTCTTTTAGATATTTTTGTGAATGAGACAAAATTGGCCATTATTTTCTGCGGTCCAGTATCCGTCTGACTCATGCCATTACTAGTCATCTAATGATCACCCATCCTTGGAGTCAAAGCAGCCAATAAATCAGGACATGTGTGTGTATAATGACTAACAACAGAACATTACAAGTCACTTCTGATAAACTGAATACGTTTTTACCAGTGTTTAGCTGCTAAAAGTCCTATACTTCCGTCTAGTGGTTAAAAAAAATCCTATACTGATATCTAGCGGTTACTAAAATCCTATACTGCCATCTAGTGGTTACTAACATTTGGCTACTACAATCCTATGTTGATTGTGTTCAGTAAAGAGGTTTCACCAGTACATCAAATACAACAGTGCCATCTAGTGTTGACTTTGTGAAATTGCATGCAACTGCTGCAGTGTTTAATTATGTCATAAATCAGGAATGTCTAGGACATTGTTCAATCTAGGGCTGATGGTGGCAGATTTTCAGATGCTCTAGCTGGCATAGATCATGTCTGAATTTTCACAAAATCAAATGCTTACAATCATACCAATATGACATCAGAGTCTGTCTGCATAAGAGGCCTTCTGAAGTTCTTAGGCCATTTCGCACTGCAGTTTAATCCCTTCCATTCGAGGTCTACATCTGGAGGAGTCTTAAAATATATATACTTTTCGAAGGAAGGTAACGTATCCCACCTGTATGGTCATACAGTGGGATACGTCGACTGAACTCCAAGAGCACAGCGCTACTTGAAGTGCTGTGCCCAGGGAAGCCCCTAACTTCACTGTCCATATGTGGACAGTGATGTCAGGGGCTTTCAACTACGGAGTCCCTGACCAGAGCATTGCAAGCTCTCTGGCAGGGGACTCTTGTCTTCTAAATGCCCTTGACGTCATTGGAACGCTTTGGCCAAGGATTCCACTCCCCTGACGTCACAGGCTTCTCCAGTGCTAGAATCCCTGGCCAGAGTGCTACCGATGCTTTGGTCGGGAATTCTGTAGTTGCAAGACCCTGACATCACTGTCCATATATAGACCGTGACATCAGGGCTGTCTTCAGTCCCAGAGTACCCGTCCAGCGATGCTCTGGTCGGGGACTCCGTAGTTGCAAGCCCATGACATCGACATCACTGCCCATATATGGACAGGGGCGTCTCCAGTCCCAGGGTCCCCAGTCCGAGTGCTAATTAATGCTCTTCCCAGGGACTTCAGCCCTTGGGAAGCTCCTCGAGGTATTTGTTTAATGCCTACCACTGACTGATGCGATACTGTGGCATCCGTCACACATATACTCCCATGCTAAAAAAAAAAAATCTAACGCAAAGTATGTTTTTTAGCGGGACCCCTAAGGATGTCTACTACGTTATTCCATCCTGTAAAAAAAACGATATGCCGGCCTGACGGTTGCCAAAAGGACACTCCTTTGGTCGCCGCTGGGCTAATGGAGCCCTATGGACGTGTTTATCATGTATCTTAGGAGCTTCCCCGATATACATGAATCAGGCCTTACAGGGGTCAATATTCGGAATACCCCTTTAAAGAGGATGTGTCAGCCCTCCTGACATGTCTGTATTCTTCATGAAATAAGAATGCTGGAGCATCTTTTCTTAGAACTCTACGTTCCTTTGTTATTCCTACTGAAAATGTATTACATTGACAACTGGGTGCCTCCTAAGCTGCCCCTTGTCACAGGGGTGTGTCCCTACAAAGTCTCACTTTCTCCGCACAGATCAATGTATTCATACATTTTTCGGAGGAATAAGAGAGGGACGGCACAACACAGAATTCTAAAAAAAAAAAAAGAAGCACCAGAATTGTTATATTATGGGGGATACAAGTATTTACTAAAAACAGACATGTCAGGAGAGCTGACGGATCCTCTTTAATGTTACATTACTGCTAGCACAGGGCAGCATCGAGGCCTGCTGACACCTGGAAGAGTTGGTCGTCTTCAGAACACCTTGGCACTAGTTTACCAGGGGGCTGCTTATATCAGCGGAGAACACTTTTCTCCATATCCTGCCTCTAAATAATTTGTGACGTTATAATTATGTAGAGCATAAATCTAAAAAAATACTGCCATAACATATAACATGACCATTATAACCAGCCACCATGCCACACCCTAGATGCAAAGTTGTGTCGTTTCCCCCCATCTTCCAAAATCCTGGTATGTGCTTTCCTCCAGCGGGTGGCAATCTCTGTCTGATGCGTCGGCTTCTACGTGACAGGGAAGCTTATAGTCACGGCTGCTTCCTATGCTACCACCGGTCAGCTCCGTGATAGGTTCGCCATGTATCCTTATGGAGTCTCTGGGCACTGCATGCATTACGAATCTGGCATTATGTGGGCATTATTTGGCTCTTTATGGAAAATAGGGCAGAATGTGGCTATTACATAGTACTATTTGGGCACATCATGACACTGGAGACTATGTGGGCATGATATGGTTTGTGCATGTATAAAGCTACAGCAATGTGGTATTTACTAGGTACCTGGGCATAAAATGGCACAAACTGGGCAATGCGTAGTCACTTTGGTCTGCATTTATCATGCAGTTTATGCCAGGTTTTGACGTAAACTGCAACAAATTTGCAGTAAAATTTGCGTCTTGAAAGTGGATGTGGTCTCCAAGGAAAAGGGGTGCGAACGGCGACTTCCAAAAACATCCGGGCCCAGACGTTTAACCCGTTAAATGCTGTGGCCAATAGCATAGCAACCGCAGCATTTAAGTGGATTGACAGAGGGAGGGGCCTCACCAGTGTCCTGCGAACATGCGCGCTGGCCGCCCATGGGTTTCCATGGTAGCTGGGGGCCTAACAAAGACCCCCAGGCCTGGCATGACTATATAGCTATTAAACCGCGCAGTGAATGCCTTAAAAAAAATATATGCCAGAATTGATTTATTTTCATTCCCCCCCCCCCCCAAAAAAAATGAAAGTTAATAAATAAGTCCCATGTACCCCAAAATGTTACCGATAAAAACGACATCGCCTTCCGCAAAAAACCAGCTCGTACATGGCGACATCTGTGAAAAAGTTACAGCTCTTGGAGCGCAACGATGGAAAAACTTTTTTCTTTAGTGTTTTTATTGTGCAGAAGTAGTAAAACATAAAAAACGCTACATATTTGGCACCGCTGTAATTAGTACCGATCCATAGAATAAAGGTAGCATATTATTTACGTCGCATGGTGAACGACATAAATTTAAAACGCAAAAAATAATGCCGGAATTGCGGTTTTGTTTATTTCAATTCCCCCCTCCAAACAAAAAATGTGAATCAATATATTATTTGACCCAAAAGTGTACCATTGGAAAAATACAACTCGTCCCGCAACAAACAAGCCATCATACGGCGATGTAGACGGAAAAATAAAAAAAAAAGTTATGGCTCTTGGAGATGATGAAAAAACGAAAAATAATGTCTGGTCAATAAAAGGTTAATAAATTCTCCAATCTATTTCGAGAAAATAAAATTAGAGGAAGAAATTCCTTATCATTCTGGACCAACGCATCACGTGACCTGAAGCCGCTCCCCGCACATAAGACTACATTTCCCGGCAGCCTCCAGTGATGACATCAGCGGGAAGGGCTTGTCCCCTCGCAGTTGCCGTACAGAAACCGGTAGTACCATAGTGCTGCGCGGCGTGGAGGCCCCGGGCAGGAGGGGATGAGGAAACCGGCTACTGGGGGGGCAACATGGGCAACATATTCGGCCGGAAGAGACGGAGCCGGGTCACTGAGCAAGACAAGGCCGTGCTGGTGAGCAGTGATCACAATACACCCGCTGACGGGTCATCTGAACTTCCTCCCCAGCGACTGTCACACCCTGCTCCCTGCCCAGTGACTGCCACACACTCTCTGCTGTCCACTGCCAGGGTTACCTTGTACAGCTTGTCTGGGTCTCCCTTTCGCCCACTTCACTTGTAATCACTGCTCATTTCTACTTGTCTCTGCCTTTTTCCTGCTTCTACTGGTAGTGACCACCCCTGTGCCCGCTTCACTGTAGTGACCACCCCTGTGCCCGCTTCACTGTAGTGACCACCCCTGTGCCCGCTTCACTGTAGTGACCACCCCTGTGCCCGCTTCACTGTAGTGACCACCCCTGTGCCCGCTTCACTGTAGTGACCACCCCTGTGCCCGCTTCACTGTAGTGACCTCCCCTATGCCCGCTTCCGACTGTAGCGGGGGGCCCCCCTCAATGCCCGCTTCCGACTGTGACGAGGCGTTATTTTCCCTCTTCTCTACACCTGCTTCTACGTTTAGTGGCCTGCACCTACGTGCGCCTTTCTCTGTAGTGACCCTCCATGCCCACCTTTACCTGTAGTACCCACACCTATGCCCTGTAATAGCCACCCACTTCTCCATGTAATGACTTCTGTCTTTATTGACCACAGGAAGTCACTATAATAATGAACGCCAGGGATGGTTCACATTGCTAACCTCCCATACTGGTGGCCTTCATACGTCTGTCATATATCGTCTACTCGGGTAGTCCGGCTTCCATCCTGATGCCACCTCACATTCCCTCTGTGCTAATCACCCACTCTTATAACGTGTTACTGGGTACATAACACCCGGCAGACGTCGTTTTCTGAAGATTGCCTTTTCTGATAAATATTATGTGGCTGGCATTCGTATGGCATCTGTGCCAGCCCTCGTCTTCAATTTCTCACCAAGATCTCTGATTGCTGTCAGTGAATATAAACTTTGTTGTTTACATCCTGAGGCTGAAAGCCTTTACAGAGGAGTGTCTACTAAAACAATTCACTGTGAGCTATACAGTAACATTTTACCTGCGCTGATACATTGTAGCAAACCATCAGGACAAGCGAGAGATTCCTGCTGCTGATGTATTCAGCTCACAGAGGATTGTCTAGACTGGATACAACAGTAGCAAACCCTCAGGGTATGTGCACACACACTAATTACGTCCGTAATTGACGGACGTATTTCGGCCGCAAGTACCGGACCGAACACAGTGCAGGGAGCCGGGCTCCTAGCATCATACTTATGTACGACGCTAGGAGTCCCTGCCTCTCTGCAGGACAACTGTCCCGTACTGTAATCATGTTTTCAGTACGGGACAGTAGTTCCACAGAGAGGCAGGGACTCCTAGCGTCGTACATAACTATGATGCTAGGAGCCCGGCTCCCTGCAGTGAGTTCGGTCCACTACTTGCGGCCGAAATACGTCCGTCAATTACGGACGTAATTAGTGTGTGTGCACATACCCTCAGGTGTGAGAGGTATTACTTTGGTTTTTACTCTCTGGATATAAACAAGAACGTTCCTCTTCACTGACAGCAAGCGGAGCTATTAAAAATGTTGTAGAATTGAAACACAAAGTATATTAGAAAGTTGTTCATTTTTACTGGAAACCAAGGAAAATTCTAATACATCATTAGAATGACCCTTATTCTGGTGAGTTACATTCTGGGAAGGGTCATCGCTCCGTCAGCCACTATACAGTAATCTGATGTAGGAAAACCTGCCTATCCCACTGCAGTATATCCGCTCTGTTAAACTGTTAGGGGTGTGTCTGTCAACAAGCTTGTCAACGTTTTCCAATACTAACCAGCAGAATTGTGAATGCAGCTCTGCAGCAAAAGAGAAGTAATGTATTTACAAATCTACATGTATGTGAGCATATGAATTAAATTATAGGGGGCAGCGCGGTCTATAAAATGAGTGAATTTAGCAATTAGGGCTGGTGCCCTTTCAAATCACCACATAGAGGGCTGTATAATAGGCACAATTTATGGCCCCCACTAGAGGTCGTCGTTGAAAGTGAACATGTATGTAACGGATACTGATTTACTTCAAAGGGGTATTCGCATAATTATTATTTATCATCTATCCACAGAATAGGTGATTGATTTCTGATCTGTGGGGGTCCGACCGCTTGGACCCCCACCAATCATGAGAATGGATTTACCAAGCAGTTTCCTGGGAACCTAATAGGAATGGAGCGGTAGTGCGCATGCTCGACCATTGCTCTAATCATTTATATGGGGCTGACGATTCCTCGCTATCTTCGGCAGCGCCGTAGAAATTAATGGAGAAGTGGCCGAGCATTTGCCGTACGCTCCATTCCTATAGGGCTCCCAGGATCGGCAAGCTAAACCCGTTCTCATGATCGGGGGTACCAGCATTCAGACCCCCAGCGATCAGATATTTGTCACCTAATCAATAATGATTATGGGAAAACCCCTTTAAATCTGAAACTCATTGATCAAAAATCCTTGCTAATCCAGTAAAAACTGTTGGATTATCCGGAAATCTCCCAACATATAAAGTGATGAATTTACAGAGCGCTGGTATAATAGACAGACCAAAAAAATATTCACACACCTGCAATGTTCTGCAATAAAGTGCACACAAAACAGCCAGGAGTGGAGACAATGAGGATGATTCTATAAACCCCTTGTCTGGAAGTCAATGCCCAGGAAGATCTGACCCAGATTATGAGCCTTCCTGTAGTCCCCTCCAGTAATTTCTCTCTGCGGATTGTATATTGTAGAGTTCGGTATTTGCTTACAGAGGTGAATGATGCTTAAATTGCAAACCCCCCCCCCCCTACTGTACATCTATACCACGGTGTATACAATTAACGTATAGAAATCCTTTACATTTTATGTGGAAAGAAAAAAACTAAACTCAATTTAAAGGGGTTGTATGAGATTAGAATAAAGGATCTGCTTTTTTTTCCCCAGAAACAGCGCCACCCTCGTCTATAGGTCATGTTTGGTATTGCAGCTCAGCTTTGTTTCTCTTTTCTTTCTTTTTTTATATACATTTTTTTTACAATGTTTATTCTTGACATTTATTGCAGCAACTAAAGCAACAGCGAGACAAGCTGAAGCAGTACCAAAAGAAGATCACGTCACAGCTGCAGCGGGAGCGGGAAGTGGCCAGACAACTGCTGCGCGATGGCAAAAAAGAGTAAGTTACAGATACGGCCGTACTACTCTATTGTTTGCACAATGCTGCCCCGTCACTACTGTCAGTGTCTACATCCTAATGTAGGCAATGACCTGACATTCCCTTAGAGCAAGCAGAGCTCTTGAGTACGATTAAGGATTAATACATGGAGTAAACTTTATTTACATAAGACCACACTTTTAGGATCCAGATTGTGGGGGGGGGGGGGGGCAGTCAAGTGGCCCATAGCATTGGCTGAATGTCTCTGCAATGGTTTCCTCTCGGTAATCTGAGACCTTCAATCTGGCAGGGACACGGGTGCAGGTGGAGTAGACCTTGTGTCAGCATTAGAGTGACATCACATTTTGCTCTTCACCCTTTAGAAAAGCCAAACTGCTGTTAAAGAAAAAGCGATACCAAGAGCAGCTCCTGGAGAAGACGGATAATCAGATCAGTAACTTGGAGAAAATGGTGAGTTCAACCCCTGCCGTCAGTCTGAAGTTCAGGATCTCCCAAACTTTTGAACTGCAGCCCGTTGCATCCTAGGAGCCACGTTTAGGGGGCTACATTCAGCATATACATCATTCATAGGCCCCGGGCAAAAAGAAGGTATGCCGCGCAGTATATTATTTGCGGTAGTAGTAAAGTGCCAACGTATACCTGGCAGAGGGATGTGGGGGAGGGGCTGTCTATTCCTCCTGAAACATAGGCATCTTGTTTTTTTGAGTTCCTCATTGTAAATGTCTTTATTTGTAGGTTGAAGACCTAGAATTTGCACAGATCGAGTTGAAAGTCATTGAAGGCTTGAAAATTGGTAACGACTGCTTAAAGAAGATGCACGAGGTGAGGATGGTCCTGAGGATCTGGTCCTGTTGACCTCTCATCGGTGAGGGAATTTCGCTGATATATATATATTTTTTTTGTCTTTTTGCTCCAGGTTATGTCCATAGAAGAAGTGGAGAGGATCATGGATGAAACCCAAGAGGGACTAGAATACCAACGGGTAAGCCGTAAAGCCTCCGTTTATTTGTCGTGGGTGGGACCCAAGTTTTCATCTATTGTTGGAGACTCTTTATAAATATGGCTTCTGTGTCCACAGCAAATCGATGAACTTCTATCAGGAAGCCTCACTACCGAGGATGAGGAGGCCATTCTGGAGGAGCTGGAGGCCATCACTCAGGTAAGAAGGGGTTAACATGCAGGCAGGAGGAGGACGTTGCAGAGCCAAAGGGTGGAAGTCGTGTGTGTGTCTCATATTTAGGTTGTGTTCACACAGGGCGGATACGCTGCGTAAAAGCACACGGCGTAAACCACCCTGGGCGCCTCAGGGAGTTCTGGCCTAAAAACTGCACCAAAAAGTTTCATGCCAATGTAGCCATAGCTTGCTTGTGTTACAAAAATATATATCTTTATTGGATGGATGCCAGAGGCTACATGTGCGACGTCGACGTTTCGGTCGACAAGACCTTCGTCGGGCACTGAGCTCAGTGCCCGACGAAGGTCTTATCGACCGAAACGTCGACGTCGCACATGTAGCCTCTGGCATCCATCCAATAAAGATATATATTTTTGTAACACAAGCAAGGTGTGCCGACTACAAATTCTTAACCTATACCCGGGTTGGGACCCTACCTCGAGCACCCAAAAGAAACCAGTGCCATCTGAACACAACCACAAATGTAGCCATAGCGACGCATCCCTCTGCAGGCCGGACTCCTAGGATGATATTGTGACTGCTACAAACATCGTCCCAGGAGGCCGGCCTGGACAAAGAAGCGCAGAATTATGAGGAAGTAGAAGTTGTTGTTTTTTTGCTGAGTTGCGATTTTTGCCGCAGAATCACAGTTTTTTCGCTGCAAAAATCGCAACTTCTACTCCCTGTTGAATTAAATGGGGAAGACCTGCAACAAATAGCAGCGATTTACTCAGGTCAATTTCTGACTGTTTTTTTCCGCTTATCATTTACGCAGCGTGAGGTTGAGATTTGTTCAAATCTCTTCTGCTACTGTATTATGCGGCAGATTTTCCACAACTAAATCCATGGTGGAAAATCTGCAGTATTTACGCTACACGTGAATTTATACCTTACAGGAAAAACTGGAAAATCCCTCTAACAAATCCCTCTGTGCCACTCGCCGTACATTTACGGTGTTTGAAGTCCCGGTTTCTGACACTGCGTCTCTTTTCTGTATTCCCGTACACAGTGCTCGATGAGAGCGGTGTATAGGACATTGGTCCCAGTGATCATGTGACTGGTCACCTGATCGCTGGGATGCCGGTAATAGTAGGAGACTGCTGCTGGGTCTGACTAGACCCAACATAGCCCTAGCAGTGGAAAAGGATCGTGTAAAAAAAAAATAAAAAATACGATGAAATAATAAAGTTCCCAAAAGGTGTTTTTTTTTCTGTCCTTTTTAAAAGACAGGACAAAACAATAAAAAATTACACACAAAATACGTTCTCCAAAAAACTCTTCCCCCGCTAATCATTGTCGTAGCCCTGGCCCAATTATTCTAAAGTAGACATGTAATATATAAAAATGTACGGTACACAATGACGATCACAAATAATATGGCTTTCATAGGGTAATATTTTATTATTACCAGAAGAAATTCGCTAAAAAGTAAAAAAAAATATTTTGTTTACTATTTATTTTTTTTCAAACTATAATACTAAAAATGCTAAAAAATAAAAAAAAAATTGTGTATAAAAATAGGAAATTAAACGCTGCAGGGAAAAAAAGATATGTCAAAAATCACGTTGCAAGCCCAACAAATAAAAATAATAAAGCCGTTTAAATAACGCGTGCTAAAAATGGCTGAATGGTGCCTGGTCCTGAAGCAGTTAATAGGATAAGGCTCATAGGAAACTGCAATACAGGAGTACAAAAAAAAAAATAACGCCATAAATTATTATTTTTTTAATACCATAATTGCTGTTTTTTGCTTGTTTTCCTAAAAATTTGAATAAAAATGATCATAAAGTCGTATGTACTCCGAAATGGTGCAAAACAAGCCCTTACACCGCTCCTTCGATGGAAAAATAAATAACTTATGGGTTTTACAGTATGTATTTGTAAAAGTAAGAAAACCACAGAAAAACGGCATCCATTTGTTATCGCCGTAATCGTACTGACCCACAGAAGTTAAATGTGTCATTTCTACCGCACGGTGAATGCTGTAAAGTCAAAACCACAAAAACATTGGTGGAAAATAGTAAAATTTTTTTTTTTTTTTTTTTACGTTGATCAGTACATTATATGGTGTTCTCGTCACGCAAAAAATAATCCCTCACATGACGATGGAAAAATAAAAAAAGGTTATGGCTCTTGGAAGGCAGAAATGAAAGAATTAAAATGAAAACTGGCTGCAGAGTGAAGGGGTTGTACAAGGCTAGAAACACGTGGCTGCTTTCTTTCACAAACCGCGCCACGCTAGTTCTTGAGTTGCGTCTGGTATTGCAGCTCCACTCCATTGAAATAAATAGGGCTATGCTGCAATACCAGGCATAACCTGTGGACAGGTGTGGCACTGTTTTTGGCAGCCATGTTTTTCCAATCCTAGACAACCCCTTTGAAAGTGAAATCCAGTCAAAATGACCTTCATAGATATGAACGAGAAGCTAAAGTGAAGTGTAACCTCTGACCGTCGATCATTTCCAGAATAAACCTGCAACTGATGTGAATCGGCCTTTGCTTAGCCCTATGGAGTGGTGGTCTGAGATGATAAACGTCACCAATGTGACCTTCTGACTCGTATATGAGATATATCGTACACGGTGTGCGCACGTGTCCGAGCACCACCTGTTATACTGGATTGCATTAAGTGTTTGTCGTCTTGTTCCTTACAGGAAGATTTGGAACTCCCAGAAGCTCCCAAGGAGCAACTTCCAGAAACCACTCCAGGTAGTGCCTTATTAATACCATCTGCAAAGCACAGCTGACCCGGGGGGGGGGGGGGGGTGGGGGGCTGATCAGTGATGAACCCTCCTGTCTAATTATAGTGATATATTCCAGTATGACTGCACATAGGGGAGAATAATACCCCACAATACAGCGTCCGATGGAGCATGCCATGAATTCTCTATGTCAAAGCCAAACATACGTATGAAATCGGAGGCATGTGGAGATTCAGTAGGGTCCCATAGAAGTTTATGGGTGCCGCATTACATATCCGTACAACTCCGAGGTTGTACAGTGCCAAAATATGCCTATGTGCGTGAGGCCTGATACTTACTGGGGACTTTAGGCCTTCTTCACATTGTGTTTTGGGCCTTCCATTGGAGGTATACCTCTGACAGGAGGCTGCAAAGTATCCCGCAGTGCAGCAAAAATCACTTCGCCCGCCCAACAAATAAAAAAGTTATAGCCGTTTAACGCGTGATAAAAATGGCTAAACAGTGTCTGGTCCTGAAGGCTCAAAATAGCCTGGTCCTGAACCGGTTATAGGGGTTGTCCACGTTTTATAATGCCTTTTTATTTAGCAGGGTCCCCCATATATGAGCTAAACCCCCCCCCCCCCCAAGCAATCATCTAATCTGTTGAGGAACCATCGCAACAAGAGTTCAATTCCCTATAGCGCCTCCACAGGGGAAATAAAGCATTACGTGGTGCCCATTACCAGGGATGTGCTGGGTCCTCCCGAGACATTCTTTTTGTAACGAAGTCTCTACACTGGCTTACTGATGCAAGTATGGACCGGAGGAACCCCCTGAATGCCCTTGTCCTTATTTGGGAGTTGCCTCAGCGGGCACACCCCTCGCTTTTCTTCCTCGTGCATTGACGCAAGCAGACAATTAATTTTATTTTTTTTATTAGAATTTGACTCCATTTTTTTTTATTTATTTTTTTCCTCTCAACAGAGAAACAAGTCGTCAAGATCAAACCCAAACCACAGATGGTGGCCACTTCCTAACCTCATGCCCGGTTTATGCAATCAGAAAGTCTGTATTTCTTCTTTCTGTCTTCTACTCCCAGAGGGAGACCCTGCAGATTGTGCTGGAAAGCTCTGCCAACCATTCCTTGGGGGAGGGATTTGGTCCCTTATCAGACGTGATAAACTGCATCGCCCTCTCTGGTTTACATTGGGGAGCCTCTTCAAGCCTGGAGGGTCAAGTCTCCCTCTGAAAAGCCCCTCCAGCCGCAGCTGTAGGATTGACGGAGACATAACGGTTGCTCATGAACTCCATATTAAACTGCGTTATTTTAGTTTTGCCATTGCACATCCTGTGTTGTCTATTGCAGATTATTTTATTCCATGAAATGACCCCTTCCCCAGGTCGCGACAGTCGCGCTCCTCCAATACTGAGCTGTTCTTAACATGAAAGTTTCTCCTAGTGTGGGCATTTAATTACTGGATATTGGGTAAATCTCACTGAATGCCTCTCCCAGAACCGCCACCTATGTGATAACCAGTGCCCTTCAGTAGAGCCCATGGGGCCACCAATAAGGTCACCTTCTATAGACTGCTCCAGATGTCCCGTATCCAGATCTTGAATCTTTTGTTGGAAGGTAACAATTGCTGAAACCCAAAACTTCTACTTGAAATAATTTTTGGGGAGGTATTGGTGACTATGCATGCTTGGTTCATATCAAGTTGTTTTTTTTTTTTTAAATGTATATCTAATTTAATATCATGAACATTCAGAATAGACACACGAAGTACGGGGTCGCTGACAAGAATGTCACTGAGTATCATAAAAGGAAAGTTCTCAACCTCCTTATGAGGATGTGATTCGGCACGTCCCTCGCCAGGAGCGTGAAGAAGATTCTCTGCGATGCTGAACCGTGTCGTACTGGAGTGCCTTATTACTATGGCACAGAGGGGGAGATAAGGGGCTGTGCATTCACTCCACCCACTGCTGGATAGGGCAGGAATGTCTGGTGTGGAACTACTGGACCCAGCATGACTTCTGGGACATCTATACGGATAATTGTCCCACCCTGTATAGTGCTTTTCTGGTGTACACAGGGATTTTGTGCAGTTTGTGTGGGGCGGTAATGCACCGGCGTGATGGCATATAACAAGTTTTGTCCATCCTCATCAACTCCCTGCCGCCCCCTGTTGGTTGCGTAACATGGCGGTTATATGATGGCGTATAACAGGCTGATTCGCTGTGTAATCTGCGCTGGACATGGCTCTCGGTAGTTAGATTCCCCTCCATAGAATAGGGAAATGCTTGTCTAAAACAGAGCAAGTATAGACCCAGCCACTACATTCTGCTCTTATCTGTCCTAAACATTTCACAGGGGGGGCTCTAATACTCCCCATAAACTTCTCTGCTTCTTGACCGTGAAAGGAAACGTTCCCTGTTTACCATCGGAGATTGAAAACCCCTCCTGATCATGTTCAGCTGACGTGGGTGCACGGCTCATTATAACAGAGATGGTTATTGTTAGGCTGGGTTCACACGTCGTGGTCAAAGTGTGTTTTTGCCACAATCTCCGTAAACAAACGCCATTTTACCTGCATTTTTTTTTTCCTCAAAGTGGTGCGAAACTTTCAACCACGACGTGTGAACCTAGTCGCATAATGTTGATTAGGACCGGTTTTATGCCTCTTGGTGTAAACCGTATTTTTTCCATTCACTGAAACGAAGCAGAGATCTTGAAAGGATTAAAAATTAAAACAGAGGCCTGGTTCACACAGTGATTTTATTTTTTGTCAGGCAGAAAAAAAATCTGCTCCAAAAATCCCTTCAGGATTTTTGTGGCAGATTTTGAAATGCAGAGCTTTTTTTAGCCATTTTTGAAGGGATTTTTGATGTGGTCAAAAAACGCTTCAAACGAGTGGCTTATTTTTTTTTCTGCCTCCTATTTGATTTTAATGAAGGATCAGAGGCGGAAACTGCCTCGAGATAAGGTATTACATTTTATTTTTTTTCTGCGAAAGGTCAAAAAATGCCCCGATCTCGGATTGAAATCAAGAGGGAGATTTGGGGCGTTTTCGGCACTGATTCCAACACGGTTTCTGTGTCGAAATAGACGCCAAAAGACCGTGAACTAGGCCAAAGTAAAGTAAATTAGAAATTTGTAGAACTTCTCATTATTCAATGATTTAAAGGGGTATTTCGGTCCCAAAAAGTTGTCCCCTATCCACTAATCAACAGAACGGGTCCCGTGTCCCTTTGCCATAGACTTTGAATGGAGCGACAGGGCGCATGCCCAATCTGTGCAACGTTTAACACCTACTGGCAGCAAGCTTGTGGCTGGAGGAAACGGCCCCTGTTCTGGCGAATTGTTGGGGTTCCAGCAGTCGGACCCCCACTGATCTAACAGTTATCACCTATCCAGTGGATAGGTGATAACTTCTTGTGATCGGAATACCCCTTTAAGCCTTATTTACACAAGATGGGACAACCCCATTAACTAGGAACAAGGGAATGTCCTTGACCCCTGACTCCAAATTGGGCACAAATACACGTCCTGCAGGGGCCCAGTAATGTTTAGCTTGTTCGTGTAACTATAAGATTGCGGTGATATTAGAATAAGATTTGACACCAGGAATGTTACATAAAGTACCCGCCCCGCTGTTATAGGGTGGCTGCACCATAAATATGCCCAGCAGGTGGGCTAACCTTGTAACCGAACCCCCTCCCCCACCCACATTTTCAGCATATGTTTTGCAGGCTGTTCACTGTAGGTGTTTGGTGTAGGCCGCCATGTGGATGATTGAGGAACTTTTTATGCTCTTCCAATAAAATCCTAATGAAATGTATAAATCACCTGCTCAAGTGGTTGTGAAATAAGAGAACCAACAATGTTGTGGGATCATTATAGCTGGTCTGGTAATGGAATTAAAGGGGCACTCCTGGGAATAATGACAATGTGTTAGTTTTAGTGTAGGCCCCGCGGGGGAGAAGTCTGTCAGAACCTTCACTAGGCATAAACAGTGTGTAAGTTCACACTGAATTTTTTGACATGGAAACTGCCTCTGAATCTGCGCCCAAAACACCGACCCATTGATCTCAAAGGGAGGCAGAGGCGTTTTATTTCCTGGGCGGCTTTTGACTGCTCGCAGGATACAAAAAAAAAAACATCAGCGGCATACCTTTTTTTTGGAGCGGTTTCCGCATCTGAATATCCATTGAAATCAATGGGAGGCAGAAAAAACTGCGACGCTCGTTTTGTAGTGTTTTTTATTTTTTGCAAGAGGCAAAAAAAAATAATACTTTTGAGGCCGATTTTTTTTTTTTTTTACATTTTCTGCCTGACAAAAACTTCCATGTGAACTTAAACCTAAGACTGGGTTCACACAGGGCCAATAGGCTGCGTGAATGTATGCAGTGTATCCATCCTGGAACCCGCAGAGAATTCCGCCTAAAAACTGCAACAAATTGTGGTGCAGTTTTTCGGGAGAAATCTCCGATGCGGAAACAGTGCTAGAAAAAAAAAAGTTCATAGTTCCCCTCTGGGCGTTGTCATAGTGATGTGTCCTTCTCGGTGCAGCCCGGCCTCCTGGAATGAAGCTGCAGTCCATGTGACTGCTGCAGCCTGTGATTGGCTGCAGCAGTCACATGGGATGAAACATCCTCCCACTATGACCATGCCCTGGGGTAAGTATGAACTGTTTTTTAATTTTGAACCAAAAAAAGGTTTCACATTCTCTATAATGGATGGTGCACATGGGACCCGTTTTTATTGCTGCTCGAGGGGTCTCTGCCACCTCCGGAGTGAATCAAACACATGGTGTGAGCACCTGAGGGCCGCCAATTGCCTACCACCGAAATACACGCTGCTTATTTAATGTCCTATACTTAGAGAGCACCTGCCTCTGCCTTCCCTTCGATTAGAATTGAGCCGCAAAGCGGATGCTCCGACAGCGTTTTGCTGCGTTATTGGTATTACAGTGTATTGTACCAGCAATCCAACTGGTAAACAAAATTGGTGTCTCTGCGTCCGTAAGAACCCAAACTATTACAGTATAGCGTTATTTAACGTGCACGGTGAATGCCGCAAAAAATGTAAACAGCCAAAATCGCAGGTTTTTTTTGGTCACTTTAGCTCCTAAAAAAAATGTAATAAGTGATCAAAAAGTTGTATGTAGCAAAAAATACTGATAACTACAGCTCATCCTGCAAAAAAGTTTTACACCTCGTATCCTAGCCGGTGGAACATGGCCTAAATGAGAATCCGTTAGATATTATAATTCTGAAGCACCTTTTCTTGAACTGTATACTGTGCCGTTCCTCTGTTATTCCTCCTAGAAATGTATGAATACATTGATAACTGGGTGTTACCATTCCCCTTGACAAAGGGGCGTGTCCTTATACACTGACTCAGCACAGAATGGACATTGTCAGTCTGTGTTGGTTACTCCCCCCTCCGCCCTCCACACACACAGGTAACACCCAGTTGTCCATTTATTAATACATTTCTAGGAGGAATAACAGAGGAACGGCACAGCGTTCAGTTCTAAGTAAAGGTGCTCCAGAATTGTTAATTCATGGGGCATACATGTCAGGAGAGGTGACCGGTTTTTAAAGTGACCTGTTGACTTGGCTTGTGCTGTCTTTTCCATACCTGCTTGCTGCTGTCTGCTTGGAGACGCAGTAAACAGAACACTGACAATTCAGAGATGTGATTGTGTTGAAGCGGGGCTGTGGCTTTTGCTGTCTGCCGTACACCCACGTAGTGCGAGCGTGGGATGCTCTCCTTGACTCAGCTGCATCTCACCCCTCACTATGTGATTCACATACAAATAGGGGCATTTCACCCCCTCCTTATGAGTAGGATGTGGAGAAAATCAGACCCTCACCTCTTTAGCTTCCTCATTGATTCAACAAAGAAGGTTCTGCATTGTCATAAATATGATCCCCTTTTCTAGGCAAGCACTTTATCAATTGTGACAATAGCAGTACATACAACCCTGGTTGTCATCTACGGTAGAAACAATGGCAGTACCTAGTTTTACCACCAGGAGGCAGTCGTGACATTTAACGTTGTAATCCGCTTCCAGCACCTTCATGATATAAAAATGTTGCATAGGAAGGTGCAGTTGTATTGTCATAAACTGCAGTAATCACATGGGTTGATAAAATGTCCTGGGGTGCAGGAGCTGTAATGTACAGGGTCCCATTAATGGGGCCACCCACTTTTCCTACAGCATTACATGTGGCCCATTACAATCATACCACAGCGAGAACCACTTTTTGTACCAGTGGGAAATCCCCCCCCCCCCTCAAATACCTACCGTAGGGCATATGGAAACAGGGTGTTCAAAGAGGACCACCCCTTCAAAGGGGCTCTAACCATTCAAATACATAAGACTCAGGTAACCGCAGTGTGTTGCAATACATACTGGTAATTAAAGGGTTATCCCACCTTAGACATTGATGGCATATCCTGTGGATTTGCCATTGGAATACTCCTTTTAAGGCAGCCTGGCATAATCAATTAAGCACCGGACCCAGCTAACCAGCTCTCCTTGCCTATAGAGCTCTGTGGGTCATGTCCATGACAAAATTATTCCCACAGCTCTTTCCCTGCTATACTGGTCATGCTCCACCCCTTCAGACCAAAGCATTGTACATGACTTTCTTTACTCCTCCCTCTCTGCGCAGACCCCTCCCTCTCTGCACAGACTCCTCCCTCTGCACAGACTCCTCCCTGCTCCCGTGTCACTCAATAGCCAATTGTAATACTGTATGAGTGATGTCTGTTACAAGACCAGCCGTTCCTGTACCCTGCCGCCCCGGGCAGCCCTTCATTTACCGACCTGGAGACGTTAAATCATCTTCCTTCTCACTCTTGAAGTCCAAAAGGGACAGTCTGCTAATGGAATAATCCTGTTCATGTTAACATTACAGCTTGTACAGAGTTAGAAACCGGCAGACAGGCAAGCTGACCCCCCCCCCCCCCCCCCCCCCACCAGGCTGAGAAAAGCAGCTACAGCTTCCCGAAGAAAACAAGACCCTAAACAGTCACAGAGTAGTCCTAAAAGGGTAAATGAAGGCTGTAATTTATACATTATTGGTGATGTCATGGCTAACTGAGCATATGAAGAGACGTTGACGGCTTTTATCGGTGTACTCTGAATTCTCACGAGAACACTAAACCAGTTTTGAGATGTTAAGTGAAAAAAATTTGTATTCATTCGTTTTATTTTGGAGTATCTTTTTGAATGCTCTCATTATATACTTTCCTATGAATGTCCAATAATCCAGAATATTTGATAATTCGGGTCCCATTAAAGGGGTATATCCACAGGATATGCCATAAATGGGGGATAGGTGTTGTTCCCACCTCTGGGGACTGCAGCCACAAGCAGTCCCCTGATAAGTTTGGTACCCGCACCTATCCGTCATGTAGATATACCACAAAGGCAGTATACTGTATAGCTATCTAACTATAAAGCAGACTTCATCTCCTCTACCAGCAACATAATAGCTGTAATGTATAGAGATGATGGAATACTCCTCTTGATGTCACTGTAGGACCGCCTGGTAGTTTCGCAACAGTTGGGGGGCCATTGGGGACCACAGCTATAGGATTCTCTGCTCCTCGGTCCTCTCTACGACATTCTCCCTATTAGAGGGTTGAACATATGCTGCTCACTATGTATTACTACGTGGTGACGTGTATTGGATAAGTATCACTATTTGCGTTACCACACTATTCCGCACTACGCTGTGCCATTCACGTCACTGCTATGCTGAGGTTTTCCAATGATCGTCTTTACCAACTTGTAGTGATGCCTTATAGAACAATCACCCATTTCAGGTGCCAGGGTAAAGCTCAACTGGTATCATTTTCATCTATGACACCATCATTAACTTTAAAGAAACTATGCAGCCATTTGTTCCTTCTTACTTGTAGTACTTGATCTTCAATATCATGATATAGACACAGCGGGCAGAATGCACATGAAGTTTACGCTGCAAACTGTACCTTGCACCCATAATTCCCTGCTAGGTACCATAGTGGTAGCTGATGTGGCTGCTAAAGGATTATTGGAGAAATCAGGCCTATTCCAGGTTGGTCTTGTCTCATGTTTAATGTACGATGAGAGCCTGCACAGGGATGTGGTCTCCACAGGTAGCTACAATGTTGGCAAACAAGGAAGTGGGAAATGTACTGGATGCATGGATGGTGCTGCATGAACAGAATTCCAGAAATGCAGTGAAGACTGACACAAGGGCAGAGCAGTTGCAAAATAGGAAGCAGGGGGAATGGAATTAGATACATATGCTGTTCAGGGTCTGTTGAGACCTTGATGCTTAAACCAAAGGGCAACATTTGGTTTAGCAGTCATAACAGCATACAGCATAAAGCCCTAGGCACACGACGGTAGATTTTGTCCGTAGTTACGGACCCATTCATTTCTATGGCTGACTGACGCCTTCCCATATATTTACGAGATGGTGTGTGTGCCGTAGAAACCTTCCATATTTTTTTATTTTATGGGCCGCTGTCCGTGGCCGGCCGTGCCCATAATCACAGACCGTGATTACAGGCATGGTCGCGTGCATGGGGCCTTCCAGTATAACAGCAGTCATTACTAGTAGTCACCCAGTATCTATTAGAATACGTTAACAGCGCAGCCGAAATCCGCACTGAGATGCGTTTTTTCCGCAAATTGGTGCCGTTTTCAAATGGATTGTCCGGTATCGACATACTTTCGGCCATATAGTGTATATACTGCTCAATCCTCAATATTCCACATTATATTGAGGTCCGGTGCTGGATAGACGAGCTGATTTATCGGACTTTCTTGATTATTGGATGGCGGATTGTCTCCCTGGTGGATGTATTGTCATTACCGGACTGTGACTATTATTTATAACTCTCCCAGCCGGGTCCGGTGTGCAGAGCAATCATTGTTATGTCTTGACCTCTTTTTCGAAGTGCCGTTACATTGACTTGCTGTGTGTTTTAAAAACAGAATTTCTTGCCGTCAGCGATTTCTCTGCTTATACAAAACATTACCAGTAATGAGCGAGCAGTCGAGAGAACGGTGAGTCTCCTCCATACACATGGTATTCTTATAACACCTGCAACTCCTGTTTGTCCGTACATATTGATTAAAGGGGTTTTCCAGTCATATGAGCTTGATGGCCAATCCTCAGAATAGGCCATCAACGTCTGATCGGTGGGGTATGACTTTTGGCACTCCTGCCGATCAGCTGTTTTGAAGAGGCCTGCGGCGATCGTACGAGCGCCGCGGCCCCTTCAAAAGAGCTGATCAGCAGGGGTGCCAGGAGTCGAACCCCCACCGATCAGACGTTGATGGCCTATTCTGAGGATGGGCCATCAATTTCTTATGACTGGAAAACCCCTTTTAATTCATTCATTTAAGAACGTCTCTTTTTCCATCGAGAGGCATTAGTCCACATTAGAAGTTTTATTCCTCCATTTCTTAGTTAGAGCCGTTTCTGGAAATGCTGGGTGACAACCAATATGGCCGCCAATCCAAAATATCTGGGCCCCATACAGTCAAGGACTGGAGATGGGGGTAGGCAACGGAAAGTTGCGGGAGGGAGGGCAGGGGTGAGACACAAACTGGCAGGCAGGCTTTGTGAAGGGCAGGGCAGAGATAGTAGGTGGGCAGGGGACATGGGGGTGAGACTAGGTGGTAATGCTCTGTGGGGGCGCTAAGAGAGCAAAAAGTTACAGGGGCGTGAGTGGGGTTAATTAATTTTTTCCCAGAAACAGCGCCACTCTTGTCCACCGGCTGCATCTGGTATTACAGCTCAGAAATTCAAGTGAATATTGCAATACCAGACACAGCCTATGGGCAAGGGCTGTTTCTGGGGGGGGGACCTCTTTTTTTCCAATCTCAGACAACCCCTCACTACTTGTTTTTGCCAATGCTGCCCTGTTATATTGTAGCCAATAAAACAAGTTTGCCACCAACCCCATTGTATTGTGTCATTAACTCTGCTTTTCTAAACATATCAAGTGTACACTAACTAATGCCTGCCTGGCACCACCCTGTCAATATTTAGGTATCCCACACACACAGTGATGTCATCCATTTTGGCTCGGTCACTTAATAATACAATCGTCAACAGAGAGTCTTATATTGCTTGTGATCTTGGCTGAGAAGGCACCCGCCTTGACCAGCCACGGGGTGATAATGGAAGACAGTAGCTAACTATAACTATAACTATACTGGCGTCATCAGGCACCTCTAACAGCACCATCAATGTCAATGACGGTGCCAAGAGGGTTACCCAGTTTGAAGCCACCATAACTATCCTGCATTGCCACGGTGATAGCAGATGATTGGGGTTGTCATGTTAATTTTATTGTAAGGATGTCCGGGTTATGAGGACGTATGTGTATGTTATTTGGGGGATATATGAAGGGTTTTTTTTTTATAGTCTTTTATGTCCATTGCTTTTTTATATTTTTGCAATTGCAGCCGCTTGGTAGAGTTTGTAATGATGAGGACCATCTAAATTATAGATTTTGTCTCCTATGAAAAATCCCTTTTTGTGAGAAGGGTCCTCCAACAATAAGCTGATGAATGGTGTTCTGCTGCCTGGTCCCTGAGTGATTATCTGTAATCGGTAAAGGGGGACCTGGCAATAAGTGTTACATTTCTCTGTAGTGCCATCCCAGGGGAAGTGAAGAATTACACCGTGCCAAATGAAATAAATTAGCCATCCGTGTAATACACAAATGCGCTGGGTCCGCCAGACTGAGGGCTCTACGCTGGCTAATGGTAAATCCTCTTTTATTAACTCTTAGTTTCCTAATAAGGTAATTGTAAAGCGGTTTCTTGACCGGACAACCCCCTTAAGCCCTTTTCGCCCATGCCACATAAACTAACGAGCTAATGTCATGGTCCCTGTGCCAGAAGTCTGTTTATTCACGTGCTATCTATGGTGGCGCTGTCGAGCGTACTGCATGAATCCTGTACTAATCCTATACTGTGATAGCGAAATGCAATAGTTTCCTGTCACTAAAAATCCCTAAACATGGTGCTCATATTGAGCAATGTGTTCCAAAGTGCTTCTTGTGCATTTAAGTGGTTGTTAGGGAACCTTGTGATGTCATTAATGACATCACAGGGATTCCCTGCGCAGAGGGGGCTTCAAGGCATGCAAAGAGGATCTGCTCCTCCTCTTCATGTCTGTGTATACAGATCACTGGTATGAGTGATCTAACAGGCTTGTTACCAATAGATCACTGTTATCTGTGGGTACAGCACGGTACATACAGCAGGGAACCTGTGCCACCATAGCAAAATTGTAATTAATAAAAAATTATAAAACAATGAAAATAATTTTAAAAAATGCATACCCCATAGGCACAAATATTAAAGATCCTGCGTGACATGAACGCATTTTGCATGGGCGTCAGGTGCTCAGGCATTAATATGTTCCTGTTAATGCACCCAGAATGTACGTTACCCCAAACATACAATAAATACTCCCGGTCCTGTATTGGACCACTTGAGTTTCCTTATATAGATAATGATGTAAGTGTTTGGTAATGGGACATTATTAAGTTGGGGGCACAATTGCTAATATATGCATACCCACAGCAGAAGCATATATATATATATATATATATATATTTATATATATACACATACATACACACACTAAAACATAGGCTACGCTTTCGCTAAGTGATGTTTACCTTTAGAAAAGGTTACCTCATGCCTGACGGATAGTTTTCTTCGAAATTCACAGAATTTTGGAAAATATGGTAACACCAGCGTAGGGGTCTTCACGCAACGTGTCGACTTATTTCACATGAGAGTCACCAGGGACGGGTCATGCTGAATGCTGAGGTGACTCTTCTGCTGTCACTGATGTGATGAGTGTGGGAGGTGATAACAAGACACTGTTACCTCTCTGGAGTCCTGAATGTATGGTAGTCTTGAGAAAACATGAAGACGCTTAGGACTCTTTAGGAAGCTGCCGGCTCCTCATGTAAAGATCAGTAGTACTCTGCCGTTTACAGCCAAGATTTCTGTGTCATTAGCTCAGCGTAAACACCGCGGGCATCTTCTAGCGGATGACGCAAAGGATTTCACATCTCTGGAGAAATAATATGAGACCGAATATTAGGATGAACGTTAGTTTCAATGTACAAAAAGTCATTATAAACGACAGAGTAAACAAACGTATGGATATTTATAAGCATTTGTGTTCTCAGTTCTTGTATACCCGGTGGGAAATAGGCAGCTGGAGTGGAAGGCAAGATGGTGGCAGTAAAATTGTAAGGGTATGTTCACACGGCCTATTTACGGACGTAATTCGGGCGTTTTTTGCCCCGAATTACGTCCGAAAATAGCGCCTCAATAGCGCTGACAAACATCTGCCCATTGAAAGCAATGGGCAGACGTTTGTCTGTTCACACGAGGCGTAATTTACGCGCCGCTGTCAAAAGACGGCGCGTAAATAGACGCCCGCGTCAAAGAAGTGACCTGTCACTTCTTTGGCCGTAATTGGAGCCGTTATTCATTGACTCCAATGAATAGCAGCGCTAATTACACCCGTAATTGGCGCGGCGTTCAAGCGCCTGCACATGCCGTTACGGCTGAAATTACGGGGATGTTTTCAGGCTGAAATATCCCCGTAATTTCAACCGTTACGGACGCCCTCGTGTGAATATACCCTAAAACCCTACATTGACTGCAAGTTGGTATTTTTGGCCAAAGCTATACGGGCAAGTTTTAGTGCTACGGTGGCCTGGGTGTGTCAATTATATTCTTGGTTGAAGATTGATGCCAATGCTGCTACCACAGCTAGGGTTCAGGTGGTGGATCAATGTCTCAAAGCTGGTGAGACATCTGGTCGTATACGGCCATCTGAAGATCTAGCACCTTCCCAGGTCATATATTCAGTACTGTAGTAAGTTATTATGGATAACCCTTGGCCATCATTTTGGCGTTTTGGCTTGAAGAACAATAGGCATAAATAATACAACCATGCGGTGCATAAATAATACCACCATAAATAATACCACCATACAGGGCATAAATAATACCACCATGCGGTGCATAAATAATACCACCATAAATAATACCACCATACGCTGCATAAATAATACCACCATGCAGTGCATAATAATACCTCCATTCAGTGCATAAACACCTCCATACAGAGCATAAATAATACCACCATGCAAAGCATAAATAATACCACCATGCAGAGCATAAATAATACCACCATGAAGTGAATAAATAATACCACCATGAAGTGCATAAATAATCCCACCATGCAGAGCATAAATAATACCACCATGCAGAGCATAAACACCACCATACAGAGCATAAATAATACCACCATGAAGAGCATAAATAATACCACCATGAAGAGCATAAATAATACCACCATGAAGAGCATAAATAATACCACCATGAAGTGAATAAATAATACCACCATGAAGTGCATAAATAATCCCACCATGCAGAGCATAAATAATACCACCATGCAGAGCATAAACACCACCATACAGAGCATAAATAATACCACCATGAAGAGCATAAATAATACCACCATGAAGAGCATAAATAATACCACCATACAGAGCATAAATAATACCACCATGCAGAGCATAAATAATACCACCATGAAGAGCATAAATAATACCACCATGCAGAGCATAAATAATACCACAAAAACAGCAATTACACCATTATTTATTGCATTTTAAATTTACACCGTTCTCTGTGCGGCGTAAATAACACATTACCTTTATTCTATGGGTCAATATAATTACGGCGATACCAAATATGTATAGGTTGTTTTTTTTTATGTTTTAAAACTTTTGCACAATTAAAACAATTTTAAAAGAAACATTTGTTTTGGCAACGTCGCATTCTAATAACCATCATTTTTATTTTTCCTTCAGTTTATCCATATGTTTTTTATGGGACGAGGTGTAGTTTTCATTAGTACCATTTTGGGGGTACATGGGACCTATTGATTCACTTTTATAAAATTTTTGGTGAAGAGGCATGAGAAAAAGCTATTCAAGTGAAAAACTGACAGGCAGTCCATTAGGCCATGCCTTTGCTAGGCCCCCGTCTGCCATGGCAACCAATCGGAGGCCTGCAATCGCTGTCGTATGGCCGCTAATGACGAATCTGTGAAAGACGGACCGCACACAGATGGCTTCCGTGTGCAGTCCGTTGTTTCAACGGACCAAATGAATGAAAAGGCCAAGACTGTTCCGTCAAAAATGGACCTGTCCTATTTTTGTCGGAACGGACTCACGGTTCCGTTAAAACAACGTAAGTGTGCATGGCCCCATAGAAATGTGTCAGTGTGCTATCCTTTAAAAAAACTGAAGTGGGCATGAGGCACTTTAGCGGGTAAATCAGGTCTGTGAAGAATAGTCAGAGTCTCCGATCCGAGGAAAGATAGAACATGTCCTATCTTTCTTTGGATCGCTGACGGGACTCGGACAGCACACACGGCCGTGTGCATGAGGCCTTATTGTAACCGAACAGGAGACCAGATTTTGTATCCTGTGTTGTTGTTAATGGCCACAACATTGAAACTGGTGGCTGGTCTCTTGCAACTACACAGGATACTGAGAGGCCTTATTTCCACCTGTACTGGGGAGCACATATATATATATATATATAGGAGGCCACAATCCAATCCACTCTCCCTTTTATTCCCATTCTTCACTTTACCATGAGAATTAATAAGGTGGTAAAATTTAATTTGTGATGAATGAGATCTGAAAACTTTTGAATATAATGAAAAAAAAAATCTTATCAGATGAATACAGAATGGGGACACTTCACCAATAAGTTCCCTTTCCATTAGGCAACACATACTTACTCTTGCCGGTATTTTATTCTACAAAAAATATTAACTTATTTGCCCCCGCTTCTCCCCCTTTCCCAATATATTATATAATATCTTTATTGGTGGTGTACACCAGGGCAAGAAACGTAAAATATTCAAGAGAGGACCTCCTTCTTTTATCATTTATAAATGAGCGCCATATCTAAACCAATTGATCGGTATTATACAGGGGTGGAATAACAAGGCTGCTTTTTTTCCTAAAACATCGCCACACCTGCTCACAGGTGGTGTGTGGTATTGCAGCTCAGCTCCATTCACTTCTAAAAAACTGAGCTGCAATACCAGACACGACCCATATACAGGTGTGGCGCTATTTGTGGAAGGCAGCAGCCATGGTTTTCTAATCCTGTACAACACTTCAATAATTTATCAGGTTTTGGATGATCGATTCATTTGAAACAATGTACTATAAAAGAGAGTCTGAAATGTAAAATCGAAATCATTGATCTGGTATATATATATATATATATATATATATATATATGAATGGTAATGTTATCATTAATGGGAGAAATCCATGAGGTGATTGTGAATAGTGGTGAAATCCAGGACTGTCACAGGGTCTGACCGGCCCACCAGCGGTCAAGATGATTGCCCGGGAGCTAGGGCTGGGCAATTAATCGAAAAAAAACGAAACCGAAATTCAGCACAGATAACCAACGTCATCTTGCACATTTCAGTTTTCCGGTTTAAACTGAATCTGCGTCCTCCGGACACAGCGGCCATTCCGGCCGAACCTTTACAATGTAATGAACCATGAAGTACTGTGAGCAAGATATGACCAGATCAGATTTTCAGCAATTTGTGTTTTCATTCAGTGACTGTAAGTAGAGGTTTTGAGGAATTTATACGCAAAGTATATTTTGGCATAACTTTTCATAAAAAAATCTAAACAAACAGAGCTTGTATAAGACTAGACAATGCCTTAAAGGCTATGTAAACCTTTGCAGGGCATTTTTTTTTCTTAATAAACAGGTCAGTCAGTGTGTTTGGTGTAACTTTATAAATAGTTTTTATTAAAAATTAGTTTTACTTTTTTTTTTTTTAAATACAGCTGCTCCGTATTCTCTATACACAGCAGCTGTATCGTTAGCTATGACCGAATCTGTCAGTCCCGCGGACCTGACGGATTCAGTGTCAGCGGCTCACGCAGGATCCACCTGTAATCCATACTTCTCAACTTTCAAGTATCGCAAAGATGGACAACCGATGCAAATGTTTTCCTTTTACGACACGCCTCTAATCCCGCCCAAACGCATCTGGTTCAGCCCACACAGTATCATGATCCCATAGTGCCTCCCACACAGTATAAAGCCAAATAGCTGTCCCACACAGTATAATGCCCACATAGCTGCCACCATGCAGCATAATTCCCCCATAGATACACCCATACAGTATAAAGCCAACACAGATGCCCCAATGCAGTATAATGTACACACAGATGCCCCCATACATTATAATGCCCAGACAAATTCCCCCATACAACATAATGCCCCATAGCTGCCCCATACAGCATAATGTCCCATACCTGCCCTCATACAGTATAACGCCCTCATAGCTGCCCCCACACAGTATAATGCCGCCTTAGCTGCCCCCATACAGTTTAATGCCGCCTTAGCTGCCACTAGTGCCAGTGCCCACATATAAAGTGCCAGTGCCCACAGAGAGTGCCACACACAGTGCCCATGTAGATAGCGCCAGTGTCCTTATATAGTACCATAGTGCCACACACCCCTTCGAAAATAGTGCCACACCCCTGTAAATAGTGCTAGCCCCCCTGTAGATAGAGCCATTGGGGCTCCCTCTAGGAGCGGAATCCCCAGCTAGAGCATCGGCCACACTGTGGCCGGAGATTTCCTCTCCATGAGTAGCCCCTGACGTCACTGTCCATATAAATGGACAGTGACGTCAGGGGTTCCCTCTATGAGCAGAATCCTCGGCCAGAGCGTCAGCAGGGGATTCCGCTCCATGAGTAGCCCCTGACGTCACTATCAATATATGGATAGTAACGCCAGGGGCTTCCCCAGGAGAGGTATCCCTGGCCAGAGCATCGGCAATGCTCTGGCCAGGGATTCCGCTCCTGGAGGAGCCACTGACATCACTGTCCGTATATGGATAGTGACGTCAGGGGTTCCTTCTAGGAGTGGAATGCGCGGCCAGAGCATCATGGCAGGGGATTCCGCTCCAGGGTTAACCCGACACCACTGTCCGTTTACGGACAGTTATGTCAGGGGTTCCCTCTAGGAGCGAAATCCCCGGCCAGAGCCTCGGCAATGCTCTGGCAGAGGATTCCGCTCCTGGAGGAGCCACTGACGTTACTGTCCGTATATGTACAGTGATGTCAAGGGCTTCCCCGGGTTCAGCGCATAAAGTAGCACTGTGCCCGGGGAGTCCTCGACGAGTGGAGGAGCTCCCTCTGCTCCTCCGCTCTCTAGTAATGCTGAAACAGGGAGCTGATGGTTCCCCGCTTCAGCATTGGGTTCAATTGTATCTGAGTCCTGATGGTTGGAAGGTATGTGTAATCTATTACATCTAAGTTCATAATTTAAATGTGATAGATTACAGGCGGATACTGCGTGTCAGAGTGGCGTGGTCCTGATGGAGCAGGATTTAGCGCTAGATACAGCTGCTGTTTATAGAGAATACAGAGCAGCTGTATCAAAAAAAGTTAAAATATTTTTTAATAAAAACAATTTATAACGTTACACTAAACACACTGACTAACCTGTTATAAAAAAATAAAAAAAATGCCCTGCAAAGGTTTACATAGTCTTTAAAGAGTAACTGTCGTTCCATAAAACTTTTGACGTGTCAAAGTGATAGAGTAGTATGGTGCACCCTTTCAAAGATGACATTCTGTGCACATTTGGAGCCCATGACTGGGCCATGACCTATAGTCTTTCTAAAATGTTGAATATTTTTGTATGTGATAATGAGCATTCCGTATCCCCCTTATATGGTCCGTTTAAAGAGTTTCTCCGCGTTTCATAATCCCTACTTGTTAAAAAGCTCCCTTGACAATAAGATGATCACAAAGAGCCCTCCTGCTGGGACCCTCAGCGATCATGTAATTTGTGGGGAATCCTGGCAGTAAGTGTTCAATTTCCCTGCAGTGCCACCACAGGGGGAGTTGAGTATTACACAGTGCCCATTTAAATTAATGGAGTGTGTGTGCAGGATGGGACCTCCAGAGTTAGAGACGCTCTTTGCTACCGCTCTCCACTCTGCCCAAGAGATGAGGATCCTGAACAGAAGACCCCCCTCTAATAACTCAAAATTCCCTAATAGGGTGTATGAAAATGGGATTTCTAAACTGGACCACCCCTTTTATATTTCTTATATTGTATACATTTAGTCATCCACAAGAATTACTCATTTCTCAAGAGGTTTTGACGAATAGCGTCTCATTGTTTTGCTGTGCTGTTCCTTGATCCTCGACAGCTACTTGAGATCCCGGCTGCTTATATAAGTGTTTTTTCCCCCGTTTTGCTTCGTCCTCTTTTGCCTTATTTCAACTTCCGCTACCTGCAGCTGGTTCATCCCAGCGCCCCTACTTTTCCCTCCTTGAATTGCACACCTATTCACAATCCACTCTCGTTCTGGAAGACTTGCTGATGTAAAGGAGCCTGATGCCGTTGCCACAGCAACCTCCTCCCCTCCGCCCCCCAGGCTGTGCGTCCGTGGGTGGCCGCGAAAGCTTTTTATCTAGCATACTCTGTGCACATGCTGGCCAGCTTAAAGAGCAAGAAGGGGCCGTCGTTGTGATATTTGGGGTGTGAGGTGTGTGTGTGTGTTAACTCCTTCTTTGCCTGCAAGGTATCGTTTGTTTGTTTTTTTTGTGTTTTTTTTTTCATTTCGGGGGTGGAGTAAACTAATTTGGGGTGGTTGTGCAATGAGGAATAATCATGCACAGATTAAGATTCATGCATATTGACATAATAGGGGTCTAGGTAATATCTTGCAGGTTTGAGAGATGCTATAAGTCATTGTTGTCTTGATCAGCAGTTTCCACTGTATCATTGGTAGAACTTGAGTATTGTGATATCATACATTAATAAAGGCCTACAACAGTCATTGACCTACAATTCTAGAGTATTCCTGCAGGGCACAATATAAGAAGCTTACATGAAGCCTAATACAAAACCAAATAAGTATTTCCCTGTATGTTTTTTATGTAGCTACCACAAGATATATATCTACACTAAGGATACGGTCCCACATAGTGGCGTCTGCATACAACTGAAACTATGCCCACATGCGGTTGCGAATGGCTGCACGATAATACCCGGCAAAAACGTGTGGCAATAGGCCAACGCAAGTGAGCCGGAATTTCAGCCACACGTGGACGCAGCTTTGTGGGACCGTACCCTTAAATGGTTGACCAAGTTCTTTTTATTAGTGTGACATTGCTGGATCACTATATCAGTGTCACTCACTATACTGGAGAAGACTGCTAATTCATAATGATACGCAACATGGCCATGGGGCAGATGGGCCGCGGACGGCTGGATTTCTTTAAAGGGTTTGTCCCATGATCATTGGTTATCACCTATCCACAGGATAGGTGATAAATATCTAATCGGTGGGGGTCTGACCACTTGGACTCCCACTGAACACAAGAAAGGGCTAACCTTGAAGCCCCATAGGAATGGAGCGGTAGTGCCCATGCTCGATCGCCACTCCATTAATTTCTATGGGGCTGCCGCTCCACTGTTTTCGGCAGCCCCATAGAAATGAATGGCGCTGTGGCCGAGCATGCGCACTACTGCTTCAATCCTAAGGCGGTTCTCGGGAACGACAAGGTAAGCCAGTGATCGGTGGGGGTTTCAGCAGATCAAATATTTATCACCTATCCTGTGGATAGGTGATAATTTAATGATTATTGGAAAACCCCTTTAACAATATCACTTTTTTAAAGATAGTATGTAATACGTCAAGACTATAAACGCTCAGCATCATATTAAAGACCAGATTCTTAGTGTCTCAAGTTACAAAGCTCTAGGTACAATATTAGGGGAGCCGGATAACAGATTTACTTCCTGTGTGTCTGTAAGGGAGGACTTTATGCTTTGCTGAAAAATGCCATAAAGGCGCCCATGAGTGTGTAAGGTGTCCACTTTAAAAAAAAATTGGGTACGGGGGTATAATATCCGTTTTTAATTTTATAATTCAGGTGGGAGCTAAAAACGTAACAGAAGTTTTTCCACCATAAATTAGAGAAGCCCCCAGTTTTTGGTTAGTTGGGGTCAGGACGCTGTAACCCCCAATGATGCCTATAACTAAGGGGCAAAGACGCTCAGTAAAGCATAGAGGCCCTTGAGGTTTTTCGGCTCCACTTCTGACCCGGCTCTATTGAAGTGAACTGTACAGTACCGACATAGTGTTAGGTCTGAAGTGGAGCTGCTTTGGGCAAAAATAAATAACAGCGCCCTTTACTCTTCGTTCTAGGCTTTGGTAGGGGTCCCAAGGGTCAGATGCCTCATGCACATGTGGAATATTTATGAGCAGATTGTCTTTAAATGCTGGGCCTAGTAAGTCCGCCAATAGTTGGGGAGTCACAGAGTTAATCTCTGATGTGTATACAATATTTAATTTAATGCTGCATTGTCAGGACATGATGGCAGGCCCACGAGAACATGCTGGGAGTTGTAGTTTCATCTAGAGCTGGAGAGCCACGGGTTCCAGACCCGTGTTCTAAACAATAAAGCATGGCGATCAGAGAATGCTCTGGGTTGTAGGGCATGGTAATAGGCTGCATGGGCATTCTGTGAGTTGCAGTTTTACCACACACTTCTCTGATGAATCTAGCAACTCCCAGCATGCTCAGACAGCCTGCTCTAAGAATCATGCTTTGTTGTCTAGACCAGTGGTCTGCAACATGCAGTTCTCCAGCTGTAGTGAAACTACGACTTTCAGTATGCCTTGAAAGCCTGCCAGCATAACCTACAACTCCCAACATGCCTGCAATCTGTAGTGAAACGATCACAGGCTGTCAACATATACTGGGAGTTGTAGTTTAGCCACAGCTGGAGAGCCACAGGTTGCAGACCGAGGTCTAAACAATACGGCAAGACTGCCAAGATATCCTGAGTTGTTGGGCATGCTGGCAGACTGCCATCTTCCAGTATGCCCTGATTTCCAATCTTTATTGTCTAGACCAGCGGTTTGAAACCTGTGGCTCCCTTACTATGGTGAAGCTACAACTCCCAGCATACCCTGACAACCTGTGGTAGATTTTCCACAACTGCAGAGCTATAGTTTGCAGACCACTGGTCTCGAAGAACATTGTAGTCCTTTCCGTGTGTCCCTGGGTGCCCACTTGCCAGGGATTTCTTTAGCAGTGTACTCGGGCAGCATTACTCTGCAAGAAGCTGTTGTTTTCTGCTATTACACTTTTTACAAGTGAAGAACCAGCCTTAAATTCCCCTCTCTTCAGCGGTATTACTTCTTGTGCAGCGACGAGCTCGAGAACTAGAAAGCACCATGGCAACTGTAGGATTTAGGGAACAACAGGAGATTCTAAGACCCTTATTATTTCATGTAAAATTCTGTTTATTCCACTGCACTGGCAGACCTGTTATTCCAGCACAACACATTGCTAGATGTCGGCATCCCCAGGGCATTGGCTAGCAGATAATAGTCAGGGTACTAATAGGGGACCTTGGCTTTGGGTCACACTTATACATGGGCAGTTGTTGATCACCTTCGCGCCTGGGGTACCCTCAGGGCAGAAAAATCTTGATTTCCTCAATGACAGTGAATAATGTGTTTTATACCTGAAGAAACCATCTTCTATGTGAGGCTGCCATCTCCCCACTATTCTGCTAATGTGACACCAATTCCAGTTACAATTATATAGCGCCAGTCATGCTCCTAGAGAAGGCAATTGTTCTTATATTATAAATAGCATTGCTGCGTACACAGACTGAGACTTTCTTCCAAAAACAGCGCCATGCCTGTCCATGGGTATCTGGTATTGTAACTCAGCTTAATTGGAGTAAATGGTGCTGATCTGCAATACCACACACAACCTCTGAACTGGTGTAGCGCTGTGTTGGAAGAAAGAAGCCATGTTTTTCTAATCCTGAACAAGGGAACACAACAATGCTCAGGCATCGAACTAGGGGACTGGACCCCTCTTATAGTCCAGGGTACTCACGGGTCAAAGTTCATCCACAATATCCGGTGTGCGTGCTGCCCCTTTAAGAGCGGGCACGAGCGTGCGCGCGCAGCCTACGGGATCCAGCTGAGGCGAGCGCTGGCGTCTCCTGAGGAGGCTGGGGCCAATGCTTGCCGACTCGTGGATTCGGCTGTCAGGAGGGGAACGGAGCTGACAGCCCGCAGCCACGGACATTACAGTATCCCCCGTTTTATGCCCCCTCTTCTTGGGACCAGAGCGAGAGAGAAACTTCAGAAGATTAGGAGCATTGAGGTTCTCCTCTGGCTCCCAAGACCTTTCTTCAGGACCAAACCCCCTCCAATCCACCAGATAAAAGGGTCTTTCCTCTCACTCTCTTGGTGTCCAGGATCTCTTGAACCTCAAAGGTGTCTGAAGGATCGCTGGAGGCAACCACAGGGCTAGGAGTCTTGGTGTAGCGGTTCAGGACCACCAGCTTCAGGAGGGATACATGGAAGGAGTTGGAGATCTTGAGGGTAGGAGGCAGCCGAAGCTTATAGACGACAGGGTTGATCTGTTGCAGGATCTCAAAGGGACCGAGGAACCTGGGAGCAAACTTGCATGATGGCACCCTTAGTCGGATATTCCTGGAAGACAACCAGACCCTCGTACCAGGAAGAAACTGAGGAGGTTCTCTTCTCCTTGTGTCAGCCTTCCGTTTCATGCGGTCGAGTCTGCTGCCAGATCTGCAGAAAGTCTCTAAACGTGGAGTCAGCCGCTGGTACCTCGGAAGCATCGGGCACCGGGAGACAATGAAGAACGGTGTATTCCTTGTGGACTCGCTGGTATGATTATTGTATGAGAACTCTGCCCATGGGAGCAACTGCACCCAGTCATCATGTTGCTTGGAAATGAAGTGGCATAGGTAGTTCTCCAAAATCTGATTAATCCTCTCGACCTGACCATTGGACTGAGGATGGTAGGCTGATGAAAAGTCCAATTTCACACGAGGAGTCCGCAGAGGGCTCTCCAGAACTTCGAGGTAAACTGAACCCCCCCGATCAGACACAATATGCTGCGGCAAGCCGTGCAGGCGAAAGATGTGTTGGATGAACAGCTTGGCTAACTGAGAAGCAGAAGGAAGACCGCTCAGAGGAACGAAGTGGGCCATCTTCGAAAATCGATCCACCACCACCCAGATAGCACTGCATCCAGCAAAGAGAGGCAGGTCTGTAACAAAGTCCATATCTATATGCTGCCAGGGAGCATTGGGCACAGGCAATGGCTGGAGCAGGCCGGCAGGTCTGAAGTGAGCGGCCTTATTGGCTGCACATACAGAACAGGCAGAAACTAAGTCCATAATGTCCTTGGGCAGTGTGGGCCACCAGAAATGACGAGCAATCAGATCCCGGGTCTTACGGGCCCCTGCGTCACCTGCCATTCTAGAGGAGTGTCCCCAGCGGAGGATTCTTCCACGATCAGCCAGGCGCACAAACGTTCTCCCTGGAGGAATGTCCCCAACCTGCAGGGGATTGACAGAGATAATGCAAGACGGATCAATAATATTCTGTGGAGTCTCCAAGGTGTCTTCCGTCTCGAAAGACCTGGACAAGCCATCGGCCCTCACATTCTTGTCGGCCGGGCGATAATGGAACTCGAACTGAAACCTAGAAAGAACAGTGACCACCTGGCCTGATGAGGGTTCAGCCGTTGTGCCGTCTGGAGGTAGGTCAGATTCTTGTGGTCTGTAAAAATTAAGATCGGCTGAGCTGCGCCCTCTAATAGATGTCTCCACTCTTCCAGAGCCAATTTGATGGCTAGTAACTCCCGATCCCCAATCGAGTAGTTGCGTTCTGCGGAAGAGAAGAGCTTGGAGAAATATCCACATACCCTTGACTTGCCCTTGGGACCTTTCTGGCAAGGAGAGAGGATATACCCTACCACGGGGAAGGGATGCACCAGGAATTAGTTCAATTGGGCAGTCATACGCCCGATGTGGAGGCAATGTCTCTGCCTCCCTCTTGATGAAGACGTCCGAAAATGCAGCATAATGACTCGGCAATCCTGCCAATGACCAAGGTAGCGAAGGCTGAGCCGAACGAATCTGCACCAGGCAACGACCTTGACACTCAGGACCCCATTGGAGAACCTCTCCAGAATTCCAGTCCAGGACTGGGGCATGCAGTCGGAGCCAAGGCAGGTCCAGCAACACAGGGTTAACAGCTTTGGACAGGACATAGAAAGACAAAAGTTCGGAGTGAAGGGCTCCCACTTGGAATCTCAGCGGCTTGGTCACAGCTAAAACAGGATCTGGCAGAGGTAGTCCATTCACTGAGGCAACTGTCAACGGGCTATCCAGAGGGATAGTGGGCAATTGCAGACGGTCCATCAGATCTCTGCGGATGAAATTAGCAGCGGATCCAGAGTCCAGATACGCAGAGACCTGATGCGTTTTCTCGCCGGACACTATGGTCACAGGTATGGACAATTTAGACGGAAGTCCATCTTTACCCAAGGTTGTCACTCCTAGCAACCCTAGGTTTTGGGATCTTTGGGGACACAGGCGAACAAGATGGCCATCGAGACCGCAATAAAGACAGAGTCCAGATGTGCGTCTGCGTTGCTTCTCCTGGATGGATAACTTATGCTGGTCCATTATCACAGACTCTTTAGGAGGATCAACATCTGAGCACAGCAGGGGTTGCTGCAAAGTAGGAACCAAACTGGAGCGGGCTCCCTCCCGTCGAACCTCTTGGAGGCTTTCCCGGATCCATATATCAATCCGGGCCGACAGAAGGATGAGGTCGTCCAGGATAGACGGCAGATCTCGGGCGGCAAGTTCGTCCTTAATTCTGGAAGCCAGTCCATGCCAGAATGCCGCCACCAAAGCCTCATCGTTCCATAACAGTTCTCCAGCCACGGTGCGGAAGTGGATGGCGTACTCACTCACGGAGGTGTCTCCTTGGTGTAGGTCAATCAAAGATGCTGCTGCAGATGACTCGTCCAGGCTCCTCAAACACCATGAGAAAAGTCCGGAGGAAGGATTGGAAGTCACGGGTCTCTGGGCCTTGTCTCTCCCAGATAGGGTTCGCCCATGCAACAGCCTTGCCGGTGAGGACAGAAATGATGAAAACGACCCTTGCGCCATCGGATGAAAATGTCTTACTATACAGGCTGAAGTGGATCTGTCACTGGTTCAAAAATCCACGACAGGTACTTGCTTCTCCATTATAGCGGTCAGGAAGAGCAAAGAAACACGCGGGTCAACACTGACAAGAGGTGTAGCAGGAGGAACAGCAGCTTGTGCCTCCTGCCGACGGGCAAGGATGTTCAACGCCTGGAGGAATCCAGCATATCCGCTCGCATCTCCTGTGATGTCGTCATGGTCTTGAATCGACCAGTGGGGTCCATGGCCTAAGCGTACTGTCACGAAGGGTCTGTGAACCCACTGGGCCGTACCGCCTTGGCGGTAAGGCAGCTGGCCAACAGGGAGCAGGTGAGAGTCTATAGTTCTATAGGTACCTGTGGCAGCTCAAACAGCAGCAGGGTAGGCTCGGCTGGGACTAGGTAGCAGGCGGACGGCACGAGCAGCGAGCACTGGCGTCTTCTGAGGAGGAGGCTGGGGCCTGTGCTTGCCGACTCGTGGCTGCGGTTGTCAGGAAGGGGAACGGAGCTGACAGCCCACAGCCACGGACATTACACATGCCTGTTCTCGGTGTGCAGGGGTCACATGCATGTTCCTGGTGTCCAGTGGTCACATACCTGTTGTGTGCTGCTGGTCTGTGCTTATTGGTTCTCATCCCTCCTCCATGGACAGAAAGACTTCACGGAGCTTCCTCTTCCTGCTCTGGTCTTTACTATAAGTGTAAGAATTACAGAACAATAAGGCTGTAATCTAAGGCTCTGTTCACATCTCGTTTTCTCCTTCCCTCAGAGATATACGTTGAGAGAATTCCCAAATTTATACCTCTAACGTAAGGCTGCAACGTATGCCACTGTATAGTCATTCAGTGGCATATGTCACCCATTGACTTGACTCCCATAGTAAAAAAGTATAACGTGCAGTATACATATATTTCTTTTTTTTTTTACAATATCCCTCTGTATAGGAAAGCACAGCAGACTACACTTTCCGATACAGTAATAAAAAAAAGTATACGGTCTTGGCTTATGCCAAAAGGACACTTTTAGCATACACTAGGCGCGTGTAGTCCCCCTTTTTGACTGTTACTGATATGCTCCTAGATACCTTAAAGAGTGTTCTAAACTTGAAGCATATCTTAGCAAATTTCAGTATTTTTTATATTTGTTTTTGATAGAATTACCATGAGTTTTTTTTAGAAGAAACTGACAAATCCTACACACCTAACACTAGTCAAAAAAAAATAAAATACTTAATATAGAGTACTTTACAATTTACTGGAATAAGTAGTAATATACTATAAGATCTTACTATTGGAACTATGGTTCAATTCCTTCTGGTCTAGCTGGTGAACCCTTGGCATCGATTTTTGCCATTATGTATGATATGAACCTATAATGATAGACTTACATTTGTCCACCATATATGGGTCAAGTATAGTCATAAACTCATAGGTGTACCGCCTGTGGTATAGACGTGTTTTTATGTAGTGACTTGAAGTGTACGTGTTCTCTCCTGGTCAAAAATCCCAGCTATTCCTCCCTCTATATCCTCCTCAACTTTGAACCTATTCTGTCTTATATTACATTCATAATTGGGAGAAATATATAGAGTATTCTTCTATATATTGGCAGAGGAAATGAACTTTTCCTCCTCCTTTCTCACAAACCTGTGTCTGGCTGAGAGGCAACTGACTGCAGTAGGAGCCCTGCCCCTCTGTTCTGTCTGCCAAATGAGACCAGCCCAGCCAAAAAATGGTAGCTCTCAAGGCGTTCATAATATAAATTCTGCAGACTGACAAACACTGTGGTTCTTCTATTTACTTGTATCATGCAATTCTTTGTTTAGTGTTCCTTTAATGTCTGATAATTGGGGAAAAGCTAAAAATTGGACGTTTTGGATGACATTTTTGTATTGCGTATGGCCAGCTTAATACTCAGATTCTCTATTACCCTGATTGTTTTACTCATAAATTTTCTATCCAGGGACCTTTAAAACCAAATAGAAGTAAAGGTCACCATAAGCGATTACATTTCACTGCATTATATGAGAAATTAGCTGTAAGGATTATTGAGAAGCTGGAAGATCTCCATGTGAAGAACGCAACCTTTTTTAAAGGAAGGGATGGTGCTCACTGCTCAAAAGGTCTGAGAACATGGGCGATTATCTCATTGACCACCATTATTGGTGAAGAATCACCCATATCTATGGCACTATTTTGGGTTGGATCCTAGACAACAGTCACAATATTGCCTATACAGGCCTCATTGACCTCTGTAAAAGCATCAGAACGGTTTAAAATCCACTCCGCATTACAGTAAATTAAGAAGAGGGTCGAAGAAGGTAAAAATAATAATAAAGACTCTATATGTGTGTGCCTGTGTGAAGGTTAGTGATAGATTTATATGAATACACTACTATATATTGTATATGTAAAGGTGTTAGATGGGGTTGAGGTCAGGGCTCCGTGCAGTCACTCGAACTCCTCCACAAGACGGGGCCGAACCTCATACTGTTACCACAAAGATGTATTTTTTGTGTGAAATGTCTTTTGTATGCTTTAGTATTAACATTACCCGTCAATGGAAATAAGGGGCCAAACCCTGAAAAACTGCCCCAGACCCTTACCCCTCCTCCACCATGTTACAGTAGGCACTATGCATTCTGGTAAGTAGTGTTCTCCTGGCATCCGCCAAACCCATATTCCTCCATCAGACTGCCAGATAGAGAGACATGTTTCATCAATCCAGAGAACACGTTGCCACAAGTCCTCTGGTGGTGCGCTTTACACCACTCCAGCCGACACCTGGCATTGTGCATGATGATCTTAGGCTTGTGTGCAGCTGCTCGGGGATGAAAACCCAATTCATGAAGCTGCGGATACACAGTTATGGTGCTGATGTCGCTTCCAGATGCAGTGCGGTGTACCACTTAGTGGCTAAACTGTTAAAACTTCTAGACGCTTCCACTTCACAATAATAGCACTTACAGGTGACCAGGGCAGATCTAGCAGATCAGAAATTTCACCAGCTGACCTGTGGCAAAGGTGGTATCCCATAACAGTCAGAACCGATAAAAACAAGGGGACATATACAAAAACACCGAAAAAGGCCATACTTACAAATGGACACAGCCAGGTCAGAAACGCTGATGAAAGGGTGAGCAGGTGCTTTAAATAATAATAGCCACTCCCACTAGTCTTGAGGGGAGTGGTGTGTGGTGCATGGGATGTGTAGTAAGAAATAATAAATGAAGAGTGTGTGTGCAAGTGTAATACTATAAGTGAAATATAGGGGGCAGTAATGAGTGAAGTGCCTCAATAGAAATAAATGGATAATGGGGTGCAAGTGAGTGAAACATGGAGGGATAGTGTGTACGTCATGAGGCACAACGTGTATAGCCAGGTAGAAGCCTATTTGTGACGCCTTGATAATTCATAGAGCGGGCTACCCTGCTTGCTATGCCAAACAACAACACACCATGCTCTCCCAGCATCAAAGACCCGGCTGTGTCCAAGAGAAGCGAATATACATAATAATGAAAAATACCTGGGGTATTGGTAATCATTTTGGCCAAAAGGACGCAAGCTCGCAATCCACGACAAGGATCCCCAGACTTGCGAGTCCCTAACTCCTAAACTGGAACAGAACGTTCCTGATGCACAAACAGAACCGATAAAAACAAGGGGACATATACAAATGTCCCATAACAGTGGCATATTTAATTTCACGGAGGTCTTCAGTACAACCCATACTACTAACAATAATTGTCTATGGAGATTGCATATCCATGTGATTGATTTTATGCACCTGTTTGCAATGGGTTTGGCTGAAATACCTGATAAATAATTAGGAGGGGTGTCCACATACATAATAAATCTATATAGCTACAGCACCGCTTTTCCCATAAAATACAATTTAAGCTGTGCTCACATCTGCGTCAGGGTCCAGTTCAGAACGGGATCCTGACTAAAAAAAACGGAAACCATCGTTTTCTGCTTGCATCACCATTGATTTCATTAGTGACGGATCCGGCGCCAATGGTTTCCGTTTGTCTCAGTTGTGCAAGGGTTCCGTCATTTTGACGGAATGAATAGCGCAGTCGACTACGGTATTGATTCCATCAAAACGGAACCCTTGCACAACTGAGACAAACGAAAACCATTGGCACTGGATCCATCACCATTGAAATCAATGATGATGCAAACGTAAACCTATGGTTTCCGTTAGTTTCAGTTAGGGTCCCAATCTGACGAGAAGCTCCAACGGAATTTCAGAACCGGGCCCTAACGCAGATGTGAACGAAGCCTTATTGAGTTATTCAGGATATTTATATTATCTTTGGTCAGGCATATGGCGAGCTTTCAAACTGACCAGTCCTTATTCAATCCGCCGAGCATCATTGCCATTTAAAAGACCGGCTCGTCTGAAAACATGCCACATGAACTAAATAAATTCTATTTTATAGGAAAAGCGGTGCTGTGGATGTGTCCTTATCTGCTACATACACAATAGCATAGTGCTGATTGAATGATTATACACATAGTGGTGGTCTGTAACACCATGCAAACCACACAACTGTGTGGGGCCCCAGATGTCTGGGGGCACTGTGTGTGTGACACACTCTACAGGAGGCCCTGTGTGTGGCCCTCTCTACAGGTGTCTTTGATTAGGGCCCCCAGACATAACTATGCTTGGGGCATCAAAAATGCCAAATCCACCCCCCAACATTGAAATTGCAACACCAAGAAGGAAAAGTTTTGGAATTGTGGAAATCACAGGATGGATAGACGTGTTAATTGTAACATCCACAGCCGTGGACCGTGGTGCTTACCTGTCCCCGGATGGCCGGGTCCATGGACAAGTGAGTGCTGGGCGGCATCTACGTCCGCTGCTATATATGTTACTGGGCCTTAACCTTTTGGAGTCACGCCTGCTGATATACACCACGTCTGGTGTCTACAAGTTCATCTGTGCCGAGCCTCCATCACTGTCTGGACTATCAAAGGTACTCTTGTACGAGGACTGTTGTTTGACCGGCTGCTACTCCGGTGCGGCCTAGTGGGTCCACATACCCACGGATTGTGACAGTACGCTCAGGCCATGGACCCCGCTGGTCAACCCAAGACCATGATGACGTCACAAGCCATGCAGGCAGACCTGCGAGACCTTCGGTCACGACAAGACCAACTCCTCCTGACCGTGAACTCCATTGCACAGCGACTGGATGCGCAAGCTGCAGTCATCACAGCACCTGTTCCTGTTCCTCCTACTACACCTCCTGTCAGTATCAGTACCGACTCCTGATTCTCGCTGTCACTACCTCCTCGCTACGATGGAGACACGAGTACCTGCAGAGAATTTCTGAACCAGCGCCAGATCCACTTTAGTCTACATGCCAGAGCATTCTCCACCGATGGCGCAAGGATCGCTTTCATCGCCTCCCTCCTTACTGGCAAGGTCCTAGGGTGGTTGAATCCTATCTGGGAACACCAGGGACCAGAGACCCTTGACTTCCAGTGTTTCCTACGGACTTTTTGCACAGTACTTGAGGAACCTGGACAAGTCTCGTCAGCAGCTGCATCTCTGCTGACTCTTTGCCAGGGGGACATCTCCGTGGGCGAGTAAGTCCTTCAGTTCCGCACCCTAGCAGCAGAGCTGTCCTGGAACAACGAGGCCTTGGTGTATACATTCTGGCAGGGACTGTCATCAAAGATTAAAGATGAAATTGCCGCTCGTGATCTGTCACCTACCCTGGATGACCTCATTCTGCTTGCTACCCGGATTGACATGATTATCCGGGAGCAATCCCAAGAGGTTCATCGGGAGAGAAGATTTCCTAGGCTGGCGCCTACTTTTCAGCAATCCCTGTCTTCCTCACCAGTTGTTCCACCAGAGGAGCCTATGCAGGTGGACCGGCTCAAATTGTCAGCCCAGGTGAAACAATGCAGACGCAGTTCGGGACTTGGTGTTGTGGCTCGGAGGCCATGTTGTGCGTTTGTGCCCTCAGAAGCCAAAGAACTCCAGTGCCTAGGATTGGTTGGAGAGACAATCCTAGGCAAAACGGCGCTGAATAAAAAATTATCTTCAAAACTGTCCATCGCCTTGACCATAGTGTCCGGCGAGGAGACTCTGGACTATCTGAACTCCGGGTCCGTGGCAGACTTCATCCAAAAAGACCTAGTGAATCATCTCCAGTTGCCCACAGTTCCTCTGGAGACTTTGGTTGTTGCTTCGGTGAATGGACTGCCTCTGCCCGATCCGATTGTATCTGAGATCAAGCCGCTGAAGCTCCAAGTTGGAGCCCTTCATTCAGAACTAATTTTTGTTTCTTGTTTTGCCCAAAGCTGTCAATCCTGTTCTGCTGGGTCTGTCTTGGCTTCGACTTCATGCCCCAGTCCTGGACTGGAATTCTGGAGAGGTTCTCCAAATGTCCCAATCGCTGTCTGTTACAGATCCATCCGGTCCAGCTTCCTCTGCCTCAGTCATTGGCAGGATTACCCCCTCATTTTGCTCAGTTTGTGGATGTCTTCAGCAAGAGGGAGGCTGAGACACTGCCCCCACACCGGGCTTATGACTGCCCCATTGAACTGGTTCCAAATGTGTCCCTTCCCCGTGGACGGGTATACTCTCTCTCCTTGCCAGAGACTCAGTCCATGTCGGCCTATATCAAGGAGAATCTGGAGAGGGGTTTCATACAAAAATCCTCCTCCCCAGCCGGGGCCGGGTTCTTCTTTGTGAAGAACAATGACGAATCTATTCGGCCTTGCATCGACTACCGTGGTCTCAATCAAATCACGGTCAAGAACAAATATCCGTTGCCACTAATTTCCGAACTATGAATACATGGTAATGCTCTTCGGTCTGTGTAACTCTCCCGCGGTCTGCCAAGAAATCGTCAATGATATCTTCCGAGATCTCCTCTGTCAGTGTTTTGGTCTATCTCGATGATATTTTGATTTTCTCTCCAGATCTGACGACGCATCGTAGGCATGTCCGTCAAGTTTTGCTGCGATTAAGGGAGAATCGTTTGCAAGCTGGAGAAATGCACTTCACCCTTCTTGGGCTACATCATCTCGGATCACAGCTTTAAGATGGATCTTGAAAAAGTAAAGTCTGTCCTGGAATGGCCATGTCCCCAAGGCCTGAGGTCCATACAGCGTTTTTTGGGATTCGCCAACTTCTACCGGCAGTTTATCCCAAACTTCTCTTCACTGACGGCTCCCATCTCTACTCTCACCAAGAAAGGTATGAACGCCAAGGTGTGGACCACAGAGGCAGAATCTCCATTCAATAGCCTTAAGAGGGCCTTCACGTCAGCCTCAACCCTCCATCATCCTGACGTGTCTCGACAGTTTTCGTTGGAGGTGGATGCCTCCTCTGTTGGTGCAGGGGCACTTCTGTTCCAGAGAGCTTCCAAAGGGAGGGCAGTGGTCTGTGGTTATTACTCTAGACTTTTTTCTCCCGCAGAGTGCAATTACTCTATTGGGGATTGGGAGTTACTGGCCATCAAATTGGCTCTGGAGGAGTGGAGACATTTACTAGTCGGCGCAGCTCGTCCCATCCTGATATATACCGACCACAAGAACCTCACCTACCTCCAGTCGGCCCAGCGATATTGAACCCCCGTCAAGCCAGGTGGCCGCTGTTCTTCGCCCGGTTACAGTTTGTGCTCCACTGCCGGCCCGCGGACAAAAATGTGAGGGCCGATGCCCTGTCCAGGTCATTTGAAACAGAGGACACTGTAGGGCCTCCGCAAAGTATCATTGACCCATCCTGTATTATTTCTGCTAATCCTCTGCATGTTAGTGGCATCCCTCCGGTGAGGACTTTTATGCAGTTGGCAGACAGGAGGAGAATGCTTCGCTGGGAGCACAGCTCCAAACTGGCTGGACACACAGGTGCTCGTAAATCCCCAGATCTGATTGCCCGTCATTTCTGGTGGCCCACACTGCCCAAAGATATTATGGACTTTGTCTTGTCCTGTACTGTGTGTGCGTCCAACAAAGTTGCTCACTCCAAGCCTGCCAGTCTGCTCCAACCCCTGCCTGTGCCCAATGCTCCCTGGCAGCATATAGCAATGGACTTTGTCACTGACCTTCCTTCCTCTGCAGGATGCAATATGGTCTGAGTGGCGGTGGACCGGTTCTCGAAATGGCTTATTTTATCCCGCTAACCGGCCTACGTTCTGCTCCTCGACTGGCGAATCTCTTCATCCAGCACATCTTCCGTTTGCATGGCTTGCCGCTTCATATCGTGTCTGATCCGGGTTTCAGCTCACCTTGAAATTCTGGAGAGCCCTCTGTAAACTCCTAGACGTGAAGTTGGACTTTTCTTCAGCCTATCATCCCCAGTCTAATGGCCAAGTATAGAGGATTAACCAAATCATGGAGAATTATCTTCGCCACTTCATCTCCATGCAGCATGATGACTGGGTACAGCTTCTTCCATGGGATGAGTTCTCGTAAAATAACCACACAAGTGTGTCCACTGCTTCTACAACGTTCTTTATGGTCTACGGCCAACATCCACAAATTCCTCTTCCTGTTCCGGCTACATCCCAGGTACCCGCAGCTGACTCTGCATTTGGAGATTTTCTACAGGTCTGGCAGCAAACCCGGTCCTCTATTCTGCAGGCAGTCGATCGCATGAAGCGAAAAGCAGATGCTAAGAGAAGAGAGCCACCTCTGTATATTCCAGGTACCAAAGTTTGGCTATCCTCAAGGAATATTCGGCTGAGGGTGCCGTCATACAAGTTTGCTCCCAGGTTCCTTAAACCCTTTGAGAACCTACAGCAAATCAACCCTGTCTCTTACAAGCTTCGGCTGCCTCTTACCCTCAGGATCCCCAATTCCTTTCATGTTTCCCTCCTGAAGCTTGTGGTCTTGAACCGCTACACAAAAAAGCCTAACCCTGCAGTTGCTCCCAGCGGTTCTTCCAATGTATTCGATGTTAAGGAGATCCTGGACTTCAAAAAAGTAGGAGGTAGAACGTTTTACCTGGTGGATTGGAAGGGGTTTGGTTCAGAGGAGAAGTCCTAGGGGCCAGAAGAGAACCTTAATGCTCCTGCTCTCATTAAAAAGTTCCTCTCTCGCTCTGGTCCCAAGAGGGGGGATACTGTAACGTCCACAGCCACGGACCGTCGTGCTTACCTGCCCTCCGATGGCCGCGGCCATGGACAAGTGAGTGCCGGGTGGCATCTCCCTCCTGAGAGGCCGGCACTCACTTCTGCATCGCTGCACTAGTTCCCGTAGGGTGCGCGCGCGCTCGGCCTTAAAGAGCCAGTGCACACACGAGGAAAATCTGTAATTAGCCCATGATCACCCTGGACTATAAAGAGAGCTCTGCCCTTTCATTCATTGTCTGAGCGTTGTTGTGTTTACCCATGTTAGTCTTAGCAAATGGTCCCGTAGTTTTATCCTGTTCCCGTGCCCTGCTACCTGTATCCTATATCCCGTGCTATATATGTTCCTGTGCCTTAATCTGTTGGAGTCGTGTTGTGCCACTGGTCACGCCTTCTGATATACACCACGTCTGGTGTCTTTAAGTTCATCTGTGCCGGGCCTCCATTACTGTCTGGACTATCAAAGGTGCTCTTGTACTAGGACTGTTGTTTGGCCAGCTGCTACTCCGCTACGGTGGTGCGGCCTAGTGGGTCCACATACCCATGGATCGTGACATTAATGATATGCAAATGATAAAAAAAAATGGTTTATTTAATTATTCAGTATCGAGTATGAGCGCCACACACAGAAATACACGCACTTACATGCCTTGGGATGCTATCAATAAGGTTATTAATGGTTGTCTGAGGAATGTTATGCCACGCTGAATGCACTTGGGCACGAAAATAATCAAGATTAGCTGCTGGCAGCTCCCTTTGCAATTGCCGACCAATAACATTCCAAATGTGCTCGATGGGAGACAAGTCTAGAGACGCTGCAGGCCATGGTAGCACGGTTAGGCATTGCAGGCCTAAATCCTGTTGATAAACGGATTCTGGGACACTTGGAGAAATGGCTGTACCACTGGTTCCACGACCAAATCAATGTAACGCCAAGCTGTTAGTGTACTTGAAATGAAGACTAAAGGGGTCCGGCTACTGTACATTATGGCACCCCACACCATAATCCCGGGACCAGTGTGATTTTTCCCTTGTGAAGGCCTCTTCATGGCGTTGCCCACGTGGTCTCCAGACCAATTTCCGGCTATCATTGCGTCTGAGACAAAAGCGGGACTCATCGCTGAAGTTGATAGACCTCTATTGCCGTCTTGCTTTGCACCATGATAGCCTTTGAAAATGGTGGCATGTCTTCAATGGAACACCTGTAGCTGGACATCTGGCCCGTATCCCAATGTCGTGCAAATGCCTTCTGATGGTTTGTGTCGAGTCTGGTTGCCAGCTAGGCTTGGGATGTGACGTCCAATTTTACTTGCAGTACAGAAGGGGTCACTATGCACCATTCTTCCAATTAGACGATCCGTCTGTGCAGAGGTTCGCCTCTGTGCACCTTTTGTGGTCGTTCCTGCCGTTGTTCTACAGACCTCCGGGACACGCAACGTTGATCAGTGCTGACATCTCGGCCTAGGAGCATAGCGATCTGCCGGAGTGATAAACCAAGGTCTCTCAGTACAAGGATTCTGTCCCTCTCAGTTTGAAATAATTGGCACGCTCACGAATAGGAGGCATTGCACAATAATCCCACACCACTTGATCCGATTTTTGATGTGGCTAAAAAAACTTTGCTTTCAATCTGGCTTTTATGCCATTCCCAATGGTGCCAATTGTCCAGTCACAATACTCTTTCACCACAGCAGCACGCAAACAGTTCACAAACTGCGCTGTTTGAGAAATACTGCCGCCCTTGGCCTGAAAGCCAATAATCATCCCTTTTTGCAACTCTGCTAAATCGCCCCTTTTACCCATTTCAACGAGTGATGTGTGTCCAGACAGCCTATCACACACCTTATATACTCACCAAGCCCACGACACATCACTTCCTTCACGGGCTACTCACTGCTGACGTTAAAAGTAGGGGGTGGTCATAATAATGTGACTCGACTGTATAAATATATATAATACTGTGCAAAAGTTTTAGGCAGTTGTGGAAAAATGCTGTAAAGTAAGAATGCCTTCAAAAATAGAAGTGTTAAATCATTTTTTTTATCAATTAGCAAAATACAAGGTGAAAGGACAGAGGGAAAATCTAAATCAAATCAATATTTAGTGTGACCACCCTTTGCCTTCAAAACAGCATCAATTCTTCTAGGTACACGTTCACAAAATCATGGATTTTGTAGGATTATAGTCAGGTAAGAATAGTATTTTTTTCTACTGAAAAACATTTAGTATGACCTCTGATCTATATTTTTTAACATAAGTATGGGCATAATGGAAACTATAGCGCAGTTGAGAGAAATCTTCCCATTCACAAGATGACCTTCTTACTTCATGATGCCCATCATATGAGGTTTGGGCACATTAGGTCTGTAATTTCATGTGAAATCATTACATGGCACATCTGCTTCTTCGTAACCTTGCAGTGTATGTTAGTCACAAAGGTTTCTTTGTATCACACACCTGAGGTTAGTCATTGGAGTCATCTGACATCCATCATTCAGTTCTAGTTAAACATTTCTTCGCATGTTTTTGTGTTTACACTACAAAATCCCAGCACAGCTCCCAGACAAATCCTATATACGAATGTGGGTGGAATGTATCAATGCTAAAATCCTCTAAGCACTAGGAATATGAATAATTCTATCTTACCAGCAGAAATTCCGCCAAAAAAACCCACCACAATGTGGTGCAGTTTTACGGACGGAATGCGGTGCGGATTCCGGGAGGGATACGCTGCGTAGGTTTTATGCAGCATATCCAACCCGTGGGAACCCGGCCTTAAGATTTTTTAAGGCTGTGTTCACGTGTCATGATCAAAATGCATTTTTTGCTGCGATTTTTGGAAAATCGTGGAAAAATTGGGCCATTTTGCTAGGATTTTGCAAAAATTGTAACAAAAAAAAAAGTAAGTTGACCACAAAGTGTGAACACTAAGGGTAGCAACATTTTACAGGTGGTTTATACTTTAATGGTGCATGCCTAGGTTCTCAAACTGTGGTATATGTACTTCATGGGGTATATGCCATTTCTCTAGGGGTACTTGTACTGCCATCATGCTGTGCTTTTCATAGGTGCAGTGTAGTGTATGGTCATACCTTTGTGGGTACTTGTCATTTATTTGGATTAGGGGGAACTTTGAATAGAAACGTTAAGGATATGTTCACACGCTTAACAAAAACGTCTTAAAATACATAGCTGTTTTCAGGGACAACAGCTCCTGATTTTCAGCTGTTTTTTAAGTAACTAGCGTTTTTTGCGGCCCTTTTTGGATCTGTTTTTCTATTTAGTCAATGAAATAACGGCTCCAAAAAAGGCTCAAGAAGTGACATGCACTCCTTTTTACGGGGCGTCTTTTTACGCCCCGTTATTTGAAAATGAGGCGTAAAATAACGCCCCGTCGGAACAGAGTGCCGTATTTCTCATTGAAATCAATGGGCAGATGTTTGTAGTTCTGCTTCTGATTTTTCCGTGTGAACATACCCTAAGAAAGACTGGTGTATACTAGAGTCACCGCTCCCTGGCAAAGTTGTAATGGCATAAGATGTGCTGGAAAGTTGTTCACCAGTTAGTGGTATAAGGACTGCTGTAGGGCCCATTATCTTGAGAGGCTCTCCAATACACTAAGTAAAATTATAAGGCTTAGTCTTTTTATCCTGGAAAAGTGGAATTCCCCTTTAAATGCTGAAAAAGAACTATCCGTTAGTCCCAATTTTTACATGCTACTACCACGTGGGACTCTAAGTAGGGTTCTCGGACTAGGGGACTAATATACACGAGATTGACAGACATGGAATAAGGAGGACCGAGGATGGAAAAGTCTATGAATACTAATATACAGGTGGGTGACCATAAGATTTGGCCCCGGCTGACTATGATTGCAAATTGCTTTCCCCACTTTTGTAGATCAGACCCCCTGCAATGAAACATTTATGGCCCATCCTAATGAATAGAGGAAACCAGTATAATAGGGGGTGTAGTGGTTGCTGTCACAACCAGCCTGTGATGCCTGAGAGGGCCCAATGCCCTCAAAAGTAGACACCAGTGTTATAAATGGCCCTTGATAGGTGGTGGGGGGGGGGGGGGTCCTGTTCAACATTTTGTGTTTGAGACCATGAGTTGATGTCTATAGCCATAGTATGAGACTGGACTATGGCCCATCACAATAGGAGGTAGTTCCCAACGGGTCGTACTTGGGTGGATGTTCACAAACATATTCTTTTACCAAATGTATGATGTTAAGAACCAGGATGAGCCCATATGTGGCTGGCTTCAATATTAATCATACAGTTAGCCAGCCCAGGCTTCTAGCCAAGCTGAATTCCACTGCCATGCTGTCCATATTGTAAATATAAATGCACTGTCATCTACAATCTGCTGGTCCTGGCTCTACGAGTGACTTGACTTTAGGAGATTTAAACTTTTTTGTTAGTAAGAAAAATTCTTAAACTGCAGGTGCAACTTTTTATCGTTCCTTCAATGGTTTCCTTGGTTCATATCATGTCTTGAAACCATAAAGAACAAATAAACTTTCATTAATATAAATCTTATTTTGCAGTAATTTATTTATACGTATATTAAAAAAAAAAGTTGCCCCTCCCCCTTCCCTATCAATCCCCGACCCCCATTCTACAAGTTAAAGCAACTGGTGGCAGTCACATCCAGACAGAGACTGAATTGAGAGGTGGTCGGCAGGATGAGCGCAGCTTTCTCTATGGGAATTATGGAAACTGCTGAGCATGCCCCTCCATTCAGTCTCCGTCTGCAGAAGGGGGGGCTCAGTAGATATGCCTTAAATGTCCAAGACCAGAAGACCCCTTTAATTATTGTATCAAGAAAAGTTGACAATGCCAGGGGGGGGGGGGGGTAAGTATAGACTTTTTTTTTTCAATTTAAACTTGGGAAAACTTTTTTTTGCAGATTTGCGATTATTGCGGCAGAATACCATATTTTCGCTGAAAAAATTGAAGATTTGCTATTTGTTGCGGCTTTTACTTCCCTATTCAATTAATGGGGAAAAACTGCAACAAAAGAGCAACAATTCCACAGAATAAATTGACATGCAGATTAAAAAATAATAAAAAAGAAAAAATGCACCGCAGGTTAATTTATGCACGTTTTCTCAGCTGATTTTTTTCCACGGTGTATTGATGAGATTTGTTAAAATCTCATCCACTTTGCTGCTGTAATATGCTGCGGATTTTACACAATTAAATCAGTTGCGGAAAATCTAAAGCTCATCCGCCCAGTGTGAACATACCCTAATAGGACGTCACCGGTGTAACAAGTCAGTTTGTGAAATGTCTTCCCTCCTAGATTTTCACCATCATCTGTGAGTGATATTATTGTAAAGTGAAAGGAACCGCAGCAACTCAGCCACGGAGTGCAGACCACGTAAAGTTACAGAGCGGGGGCGCCGAGTGCTGAGGAGCATAGTGCAGAAAACTCGCCAACGATCAGCTGACTCCATAACTGCAGAATACAAACCTCCTCTGGTATTAACGACCCGCACAAAAACTGTACCACCCCCCAGGAGCTTCATGGCATGGGGGCAGAGCAGCTGCATACCAGCCTTACATCAACAAGCCCAATGCCAAGCGTTGGATGGAGTGGTGTAAAGCCGTCACCACTGGACTCTGGAGCGGTGGAAACGTGTTCTGCGGAGTGATGACTCAAGCTTCTCTATCTGGCGGTCTGATGGACGAGTCTGGGTTTGGTGAATGCCAGGAGAACGTCACCCGCCTGACTGCATTGTGCCACCTGTAAAGTTTGGCGGAGGAGGGGTAACATACCTTCCAACTTTGAAGTACAGTAAAAAAGGAAATTTGTTTTCCATTAAGCCACACCTCTAACCTCATATACCAGATTCCAGGCGGTGTCCCGGCCGGCCGGTGGTGTACCGCAGTGTAAGCTGTATCTGTGTCCTTAGGAATCCAATGGTGGAGCAGGGAGCTGTCAGCTCCCTGCTCCACCGTTCATTAGGAAACGCCGGCTGTGAGCAGCTCGGCACAGACAGGCACGGTGCCGTGATGTCATTGCGCCGATCTATGCAGAGTAGGCATGCACGGTGCATCGAAACTTCGATACTGTTTCGATACTGTGCATCCCTAAACGGTTCGATACCGCTATTTCCTGTATTTCGATACTTGGCTGCGCAGCCGCACAGCTCAGCTCAGTATAGTAATACATGAATGTATGGGAGCGCGGCTGCGGCTGTGTAATTCAGCCACAGCCCCGCTCCTGAGTCATGATAAGTTCGCGGGGTCAGGATGATGCGATGCGGCCGGCGCTGCACTAATGAGCGGCGGCACTGGAGACAGAACATGGCGGGCGCGCTACAAAACACCCCCATGTTCTGTCCCCAGTGCCTGAACCGACGCTCATTAGTGCAGCGCCGGCCGCATCACCTCATGCTGACCGCGCGCGCACTTCCTGTCAGGAGCGGGGCAATGGCTGTATTACACAGCCGCAGCCCCGCTCTATAACGGCGGAGATCAGAGAAACCTCTCATCTCTGCCGTTATTCCCATGAATGCTGCGATCACAACTGACTGCAGCATTCAGGAGAAAGTGAGAAGGGGGGATGCCCCTGGATCGCGTCACAGGGAATTCCTGTGACGCGATCGAGGGCCATACCATATATGGGCAGACAGCCCAGGGTCTATTGACGGCCCCTAGGGCTGTCTTACCATATTTCATGTTTTTAGGACATACCCAAGTATGTCCTAACAACTGCCTGTGTACTATCAGTACACAGGCTAATGTACTGGCACATATCTGATATATGTCAGTACATTAAAGTTTAAAAATAAAGTAAAAACAAAGTATCAATTTAAAAAAATACACATACACCTTTATTACAATAAACATTAAAATAAGTCTCAATACATAAAATATTCACACATTCAGTAATTCAGTAATGATGTGTGCGCTGTAAAAAAATAAAATAAACACGGCTTTCATTCACTTATTAATGTGAGGCGCGATGAATTTACCCTCCATGTTCCTCACATTAATAGTAATTAACCCCATCATGTACCTCGCACATTAACCCATTATGACTGAGAAACATGATGGGATTAATTACTATTAATGTGAGGCGCGTTCAAAATTAATCACACGTCGCGCCTCACATCAGAAAACGGAAGAATTTTTTTTTTATTACTGTTGGCAAAAGTATCGAAATTGGTATCGAAATCGCAATACTAAACGAAGTATCGGTATCGAAGTCCAAATTTTGGTATCGTGACATCCCTAATGCAGAGCCACATACTGAGCAGACTTGAAGAGCGGAGGGATCTCTTGGGGCATTATACTGCGTGGGTGCAGCTATGGAGCCATTATACTGTGTTAGGGCAGCTATAGGGGTATTATACTGTGGGGAAGGGGGCATTATACTGTGTTTGGGTATTATACAGTGTGGGCTCCCTATGGGGGCATTATACTGTGTGGGTGCAGCTATGGCGGCATTATACTGTGTGGGTGCAGCTATGGGGGCATTATACTGTGTGGGTGCAGCTATGGGGGCATTATACTGTGTGGGTGCAGCTATGGGGGCATTATACTGTGTGGGTGCAGCTATGGGGGCATTATACTGTGTGGGTGCAGCTATGGGGGTATTATACAGTGTGGGTGCAGCTATGGGGGTATTATACAGTGTGGGTGCAGCTATGGGGGTATTATACAGTGTGGGTGCAGCTATGGGGGTATTATACAGTGTGGGTGCAGCTATGGGGGTATTATACAGTGTGGGTGCAGCTATGGGGGTATTATACAGTGTGGGTGCAGCTATGGGGGCATTATACTGTGTGGGTGCAGCTATGGGGGCATTATACTGTGTGGGTGCAGCTATGGGGGCATTATACTGTGTGGGTGCAGCTATGGGGGCATTATACTGTATGGGTGCAGCTATGGGGGCATTATACTGTGTGGGGCAGATATGGGGGCTTTATACTGTGTGGGTGCAGCTATGGGGGCTTTATACTGTGTGGGTGCAGCTATGGGGGCATTATACTGTGTGGGGCAGCTATGGGGGTATTATACTGTGTGGGTGCAGCTATGGGGGTATTATACTGTGTGGGGCAGCTATGGGGGTATTATACTGTGTGGGTGCAGCTATGGGGCATTATACTGTGTGGGGCAGCTATGGGGGTATTATACTGTATGGGTGCAGCTATGGGGGCATTATACTGTGTGGGGCAGCTATGGGGGCATTATACTGTGTGGGGCAGCTATGGGGGTATTATACTGTGTGGGTGCAGCTATGGGGGCATTATACTGTGTGGGGCAGCTATGGGGGTATTATACTGTGTGGGTGCAGCTATGGGGGCATTATACTGTGTGGGTGCAGCTATGGGGGTATTATACTGTGTGGGGCAGCTATGGGGGCATTATACTGTGTGGGGGGCAGCTATGGGGGTATTATACTGTGTGGGGTGCAGCTATGGGGGTATTATACTGTGTGGGTGCAGCTATGGGGGCATTATACTGTGTGGGTGCAGCTATGGGGGTATTATACTGTGTGCACCACCTCGCCCAATATAATACCCCCATAGCTGCACCCACACAGTATAACCTCAACCCCAACACTTTTGAGGTGGTTTTAGACGCTTACGAAGCACAACCATCTTGTGACTGAAACTACAACAGGGAATGTCACTCAGCTTTCCCAGACTATTGAATGGCAATTCTACCTGCTGTATAGACTGATTTTCCTCTCAGTGGCGAGCGCTGACTGGTGGTATTTTGGCGGGAATTCACTTCAATATAACGACAACACCTGACCCCAGCACTTCAGGCCGCCATGTTTAAAAAGCGCCCAGCTATACCGGACAGCTCCATAGTTTCCTCACGGCCTCGTATATCTCACGGCCTCGTATATCTCACGGCCTCGTATATCTCACGGCCTCGTATATCTCACGGCCTCGTATATCTCATCTCACGGCCTCGTATATCTCATCTCACGGCCTCATATATCTCATCTCACGGCCTCGTATATCTCATCTCACGGCCTCATATATCTCATCTCACGGCCTCATGCTGCTGTTATTATTATTATCGCCTACCACATAAGCTCAGCCCTGACTCCAGCGCAAGAGCGTCCGGGAAAGCGGCTGTTGCTAAGCAACGCAGACACCGGGATCCCTAATTTAAATATAAGGCGGGAGATTGGGTGGAGCGTTTGCTATAAAGCTGGGGTAAGCAGTGGGCGGGGTAATGGGCGTATGCTACAAACAGACCCGCCTCCTAGTATATAAGCGCCTACACAAGTGACAGCGTACAGGATAACGCAGCCCCGCTGTCGCCGACGGTACCGGGATTGTTATCATCACCACTGCGGTTCCTTCGGTGTATGGCACTGACAGGACCCAGGATGTCCCGCTCGGAGGAGGTGCACCGGCTCACCGAGAATGTCTACAAGGTGAGAAGTGAGGGAGCCCGGGGGGCAGTTCTAGCGCTGCCATTATAATAGTTGCCTTCTATTATCACGGGGGAGGGCGACTGGTATTATTTTTTTTTTGGGTCGCTGGAGTGAGAAAATGTCTGTGCGACAAACGCATAAAGCAACGTTTAACTCGTGCCATTCATGCCTGTATGAGCCCTGCTGTGTGCCCACCTGGTACAGGTGTTCTGAGACGTCATGATGAGCCCCCCCCCCCCCCCATGGTGGAAGAACAACCCATTTCCTGGACAGTTTTTTTGGGGGGTGCTTGGAATGTGCGTTTTTGGGTCTTGCAACTTTTTCACCTCAGAAGTCAATGAAAACCTGGCGTGTGATTTCCATGACTTCTATATAGTCCAAATAAATTACAGAAATATATTTTTTTAATTAAAATCAGCGGTCATGTGACCGCGCAGATGCGTTTCTTCAAAAATATTTTTTTTTGGGGGTATCTGGAAATCTTGGTGGCCATCACTGATGTGTCCAGTCTTACACCTTGGCAATGCCATGCTAGTCTAGGGGTAGAAGGTCTAGACACTGTAGACTACCATGCACTTGGAGTGCCCACTTTGTGCCAGTTGACCCCATTTTTAGAAGGGTATGACCCACGATGATCACTCAAAAGCAGGACAGTCTAGATCTATAAGGAAAAACCAAGGAGGTGGTGGCACTTTATAAATGTGTGATGTACAATGTGGGGGCTCCCTGGCATAGTGCCCCTTTCTTTGAGGTGCTAATCATACTCCAGAATGTAGATGATGTGGGTCATAGTGGCATCTGGAGGGCACAGAACCAACTATAACCTCTCCCCATTCAACTAAATATTGTATCAATGGAAAATGCACAAGACCCGAGATGTTCCCAATCCTCGTGTGTCCAGATTTGGTTAAGAATCGGGAACATTGACATTTTAAATGTTTTTTTTTAAGAACCGTGCGCCGCAAGATTATTGTTAATTCACAAGGTGTTTTATGTGTGATAATGCTTATTTTATACAGACGGGCTCGATGGCTTTGACCAATTATATTGGTTACTAAAAAAATATTCTGCACTTTTTTTTTTTTCCCCCACATACTTTCCTGTTAAAATAGTTTATATATATATAAAATTTGTTCATGTCTCCAATTTTTTTAGAGCTGTTCCTTCTTTTTAATATTCATATATATACATTTTCCTCTTATGTTCATAATTTTTTATATTTACATTTATTTATCTTTTCCTATTTATATACTTCATACAAATTTTTTTTTTAATCCTATTCAAATAGTTATATTTATATATTTTTATTCTGGTGTTTTTTTTCTACTTTTTTATTTTTTTTACGTTTTCATTTTATTGTTAAGTAAAAATAACTAGGCATCCTAGCACTATGGTAAAAAAAAAATAAACAATTTAAAAATAAAATGTCAATTGATGCTACCACTTGGTTTTGGTAGTCTGGGTGGTTATGTTTGATGCCAGGAGTTCGGTTTCATTAGCGATTTGTACAAGCGGAAAATTAATTACGTTTCAATTATACGGTGAGCCCTTGTCACAGAAGGGTGATGTTGAGATCTGCGCATAATTACAGGGACGCGTCGGGAGGAGGGACCTGTTGCTCTGCTACACATAGGCCCAGCTGAGGCTCTGACACGCAGGATGCTCATTGTTGTGTTCTTAACGTTGCGATCACTGATCTGTCCCTTTGATTCACTGATGTCATTTTTAATATATACTTTTTGGTTTGCACTGTATATGTGGTCTGACTGTATTGTTGCAGTACCCATAGCTTGTTCGTTCCTGGGTGTTTTGTGTAAGGTGAGGACACTGAGCAGGATGTCGATTCAGCTTCTTTGTGTTTACTGTGCGTGTGGTCGTAAATGTAGCAAAAAAGAATCCAAAGTTGACAAGAGCCAAATGTTATGGCTAGATGACTGGGTCAGAACATCTCCAAAACGGCAGGTATTGTGGGGTGTTCCTGGTATGTAGAGGTTAGTGAAGCGGCAACAGGCTCATGGGTGCCCAAAGCTCATTGATGCGTGTGTGGAATAAGACTACATTCAGATGTAAGTAGCCAACCCACAATGTGAAGAACTGCAGTTTTTCACGTGCAGGGCGCATTGTCACGGTTCCCCCGTAGACTAATCTATCGAGGGATGCGTGAAGCGCAAAAAAAATAGGATATGTCCTATTTTTTTTTTTTTTTCACGGATCCTTCACGCACTCCGTTGAAAATACGGTCGTGTGAACGGCCCCATTGAAGTACGTGAGTCCGTGTAACGGCCGTGACACGGACTACATATACGCTTGTCTGAAGTTTAGCCCATCTGGTCTGATCCCACAGAAGAGCTACTGTTACACATTGCTGAAAACTATAGAAAGGTGTCAGGGCATGCAGAGCTGCAGACCGGTCAGAGTGCCCATGCTGGCCCTTGTTCCATGCCGAAAGCGCAAGCAATGGGCACGTGAGCATCAGAACTGGGCCATGGAGCAATGGAAGAAGGTGCCTGGTCTGATGAATCCCGTTTTCCATCTTGTGGACAGCCGGGTGCGTCGCTTACGTTGGTAGAGACGCCACCAGGATGCACTATAGGAAAAAGGCGCAGGCAGCGTGATGATCTGGGCAATGTTCTGCTGGGAAACCTTGGGTCCTGGCATTCATGTGGACGTTAGTGTAAGATGTACCACCTACCGAAACATTGCTGCAGACCAAGTACCCCCTTTATGGCATCAGTATTTCCTAATGGCAGTGCCCTCTTTCAGCAGGATAATGTGCTCTGCCATACTGCAAAAATTGTTTAGTATTTCAGAGTTGTTCCAAAAAGTGGCAAGGGTAGGAGAGATGCATTGAAAAAAACCAAAACCATTGCTCTACTCCGTTCCCGGCCTTCCAGCGCTGCCACTCTGGTCATGGCTGCAGCGATGACGTGCCCGTATACTCACCTGATCGCTGCAGTCACTCTCTGGCCGCCTGTGCCGTATACCCATTGAGACCAGTGATTGGCTGCAGTGAATTTGTGGGTATACAAGCACGTCATTGCTGCAGTCATGTCAATAAACAGCAGCAGGGAGGACCAGAATGCCCGGAATCTGAGGTGATTTATGGCTTTTTTTTTTTTTTTTTTTTTAAATTTACAACTCCCCTACCCCTGCCCCTTTTTTTGGAATAACTCTGAAAACCTCTTTTTAAGGAACTGTATTAGGAACATGACAGATTTCAAGGCAATGACTTGTCTCCAAATTTTCCCGATCTCAATCCGATCCAGCATCTTTGGGATGTTCAAAAATCCATGGCGGCCGCACCTCACAACTTAAAAGGTTTTTTCCAACTAATTCAAAAAAGTGGCCAAGGAAAAAGGGATATAGTTAAAAATAATAATAATAATAAAAAAATAAATAAAGTCCCTTCACAGATCAACACTGGCCACTGTTTTGAAGAAGTCGGGAAACCCTATTCAATTATCTGCTGTAAACCTCTTCATGCCAGATACCACAGGACACCTTCAGAGGTCGTTAGCGGGGAAATGAGTGGCCTTCATTCACATTAGATTGTCAGATAAAACTTGGCTAACCTTCCGATTTTGGCAAATTGTCTATGTATGGCCACCCTTATGGTTTTATTGGTTTTGCTTTTTATGTCATGCTGTCATTTTCCTATATCGAGCTGCTTCAAAATTCTAGTGGTTGCCCTTAGAATCTGACAACAGTAAAGCTTCACCTTGCTGTCAGACATATGGCCTATCATATGAGCACTATGTGTCACCTGAACTCCCACATCTGAATGGCCACTGTATAATACTACATTTCCCCTGCAGTGGCCAAATCAGATAGCTTTTTTTTGTCCGGCATGACCTCCAGTGATCAGCTGATTGTTGTCAAACGGATGTGCGCTTCCTGAAGATGGTGTGGGCTCAGCTGGGCCCGCGCCATGTGGGTGAGTGCTTGCAGTTTGAAACTGCCGGCACCCCCTGTGTAACAGCCTGGATTGGAGATCACTCCGATCCCGGCCATTTAACCTCTCAGATGCAGCGGTCAATAGTGACTGCGGCATCTAAGTGGTTAGACAAAGGGAGGGGCTCCTTCTGTCCCTCATCGTCCCAACCATGACAAAATCGTGAGGTGCCGATTGGTTGCCATGGCAGCTGGAGAACAATTGAAAAGGCCTCAAGGTCCGCCATCCGTGCCTTGCCCATAGATTGCATGGTAAAATCTACTAGCGAAACGTACAATTTTTTTAAATTAAATCTTGTTTAAAAAAAATTAAAAAAATAAACCCAAACTTGAAATCTTTCCATTTTCAAATTTTTCACACCGTAATGTAAGCAACAAAAAAAGTCTGCGTGATTGATATCGCCGCCTCCGTAAAAGTCTCAACTAAAATATTGCGTTGTTTAATCCACCGGGTGAACACCGTAGAATAAAACCTGGCTCTCCCTCAAAAAAAAACCTAAATGGAATAAAAAGTAATCAAAAAGTTGCATGTACCAATAAAAACTAGCCCCCCCCACCCCCACCCAGCTGTTTCGACATTAAAAACTACAACTTGTCCAGCAAAAAACAAGCCCTCAAATGACTGCCGTCGAGGAAAATAAAAAATTATGGTTCTTGGAATGTGACGATGGAAAATAAATATGAATTTTTTTAAAATTGGCTTAAGGGGTTAATGTACTTATTTTACGAATTTCGCAGCCCTATCTGAGTTTAGACTTTGCTCATAAATACTCATTACATTACAGGGGATCAGCGAAGACCATTGCCAGTGTATGTCTGGATGCTCCAGATACCTCCGCCCCTCCATAAACATTGATGGCTTATTGATTTACAAAGGCAATCGGGGTCAGATTGGTGGGAAGCTTCATTCAAGGTATTTTTGGGGGTCATGACCCCGCCCCCCCCCCCCCCCATGAGACATTGATGACCTACTAAATCAATAGGCCATTATGGTGGGGAAAGCAATCTTTGCTGTTGCACCTCCTATAGCCCTAGTCTAGGAGAGCAGATGTTTTTTGTAGATCTTGTTTAAGAAAATCCAATTTTATTCTAAATAATTTCTATTTATATTCCTTATTTCTTTGCTCCCCTGACCGGCGCCTTTTCATTTAGACTACTCGGAGTATAATGGGTTTTTTGGGCTTTGTCTGGTGATTGTGTTAACTGTTTATCTTGGCTCTAGCGATATATTATTGTAACCTTTTATACACAATGTACAGCCTTTAATACATTCCAAGATGTCTCTTTAGACTGTTCCTGCTTTCCCTTTTTATAACCTTGGCTTGCTATCTGTATATAGCCACCTTTTGAGTAACTACAACTCCCAGCAAGTCCTGACCACAACTTCCTAGCACCCAAATAATGAAGGATAGAGCGTTTTCTTGCCGTAATTGTGTCAGCGTACAGTCCTAATCCAGGCACTGATCTAGGATTGTATTCATAAGATCTCCGTATTACTGTTGCGGCTGTGCCCAAAATAACTTTGTATCGGCAAAAACCAGGCATTGTTTCGAGCCTCCATAGAAAAGAATGGCTGTAAGCCCCGAGTATAGCGCGGCCAGATATCCTCATTGCTCGCTTGTTGTTGGCTCCGGTCGCTGAGAACGAATTGTCTGATCAGACTGGAAGCGGCGTAATCTGTATTTAGCCAATTTAAGCGTGACTAGATCCAAATGTCGCTGATGGACTAGATATATGGAAGCAGAATGTGCTTGACATGCAGTAATTCTCTAGAATTGTATACAGCACTGTGCAGAAATTACTACCGGTAGTAGTTGGTTTTAGGAAGAGGTTGTATGAAATTAGGAAAAAAAATAAATAAAAATAAATAATATAATATATATATATATATATATATATATATATATATATATATATTCTCATACATAAATGTTTTGTTTATTCTTTTCCCAGAAGCAGTGCTGCTCTTGTCTACAGGCAGTATCTGGTATTGCAGCTTATTTACTAAAATGCTGTAATACCAGACACCACCTGTAGTTAGAAGTGGCACTGTTTCTGGAGGAAAAGTCGCAAACTTTTTTTCTTTTCTTTAAATATTATGCAACCATTTGAGCTAATTGTGGGGTCATAGGATTTCCTGCTTTTGTCCATGACCACTCCAGTCCTAACCCCCTATTTCCCATATCCTTGGTAGTCTTACTTAGTCAGCCTGGCTGTGCATTGATTGAATTGGGTATTTGCGGTGTGGCACTCGGGCACATTGGGTTTGCGCCACCTAGGTGTACAGAACAAATGCATGCCATATCAAGTGGTAATCCCAAAGCGCAAGTGACTGACCGGTGAAGTAGTCCTCTGCTGAACCTCATCGGCCTTGATGGGATTTTGATCTGCTCTGACGGTTCCTCTTTTGTGCCAGGCTTACCCTGGGCCCTTGTCCTGGTTTGTGTCATTAATCGCAAAAGAAAAATTAGCAAAGAGTCAGGGGCCAGTAGCAAACTTTGCTTCGAGCAATGCTGATTGGAGGGCAGCTGGTGGTATTGTAGCGCTGATGGAGGACGCATACCGGGCACCTCTCTACCCTGAGCTCAAGTTATATTGTTATACAGTGGGCAATAGTCCGCATTGTAGTTTAACTCCTTGTGGCAAATTTAAAGGACCACCCTTGTGGCATCTGAACTGACAGTAGGGATTGTCACCCAGCTTTACCAGGTACAGATAGAACTTGGGAATTACTGAATGGGGTTACATTCAGTCAAACAAGTTTTAAAAAAAATAAAAATACATTCTTGCATCCTAGGAGACCTGTATAAATAGAGGCATTGCACCTGCTGGAGTTTGTCCATTGTGAAGTCTTCCGGCACATGGGGCTCTGCCATCTTCATGTGCGTTTAGAAATGAGAGCGTCAATTAACGTATCAGTTCGGCAATTTGGATATGTGTCTGTGTGGGAACGTGCTGTCACTTTCGGGTAGGAGGTGAATGATGCGTGGGTCTGCATCTTCTCTCTATCTTTATTTCTGCTTCAATCCTTCAGTTGATCTTCATCTCCCGAAGAGAGAAAGGGGGGGGGGGGGGTACCCAGATTTCTCAGACATTTGCAGGCGGCTGTAACCCACTCCGTGCCAGAGGGGAGAGAAAAGCATTAGCAAAGTGTTTAACTAAACCGATCTCTGCCAAACTCCATAAAAAAGAGAATTGCCTCTGGCAAGGTAACATGGGGGAGGGGCTGGCTGTGTTTTGAGCTCCTGAAATGGGTTTTTATTCCAATGGACATAATAAGAAGCAGTCGTCCATTTCGGGAAAGGCAAGAGTATCATGACTAATGTGGGTATAATAGAACTCGGTTCACCTCTGTACCCTCAATCTCATACCCTGTGATGGGTAAGTGCCCACTGTATTCAGTCTGCACAGCCCCTACGGAAACTTGGTTGGTAAGAAGATTACGGTATGATATGGAAGGGGGTTTTGAACCCCTGCAGAGAAGTTATCGTATAATTATATTAAAAGTAAAAGTATAGTTTGCATAGACTTTATCTGATTGCTTTTGAGGTGCTGTAAGTTCCTGTAAATGAGGTCCAGTTTAGAAAGCCCAGTTTTATACACCCTATTAGGGAATTCGCAGTTAATAGGGGGGTCCTCTGTTTAGGATCCTCATCTTGACCAGAGTGGGGAGTGGCTACAAAGAGCATCTCTTACTCTGGAGACACAGACAACCCTGGGTTTGAATGGGCACTGTGTAATGCTTAATTTCGCCTGTGGTGGCACTGCAGGGAAATTGTACACGTACTGCCAGGTGTCCCCACAGATTAGACGATCGCTGGGGTTCTCAGCAGGAGGGCACTTTGTGATCAGCTTATTGTCAAGGGACTTTTCTTACAAGTAGGTATATCCAAAGAGCATAACTTCTTTAGCAGTTCTAGGGAGTGAAGATGCATATACTGGTTGTACACGTCAACAGAGACTGAAATGTTGACTAAAGCTAGATGTAGACTTGAAAGTGGGTTCCCCCAAATTGTTCGATCTACTGTGAATTTATTAGGGTCTAATAATACTGGAGCAAGAAGGGATGAAGACCTCATACAGGCAAAGGCTTCATGAATGAAGAACCTTTTGAGTCAAACGCAACTTCTAGACATCGGTCCTAGGAACGGTGGTAGGATATAACACGTCCGGTTTGGTCGAGTTATAAGATGGAGGAACTGGAAAGCGCTCTGATTTAGAAGGGTTAAATTCATGTATGGAATGGAGATGACAGCGGAGATGGCTGACAATTGTGGTGGGCTCTGCAGGGATATTAAAGTACGGTATGCTTCTAGTTTTAGAAAACTTTTTGAAGTCTTTGGCCAGCATGTCTACATTCGGTTGTAGATCTGGAGACGTCCAAGCTAAAAGCTGAAGAGAGGTATGGACATCACTTGTAGGTTTTTGGAGGCGGTTTGGCTCTTTTAGGTGTCCAGGTATGAGAACTTTCATAGACCTCAATATAAAGTAAACCAAAAGTTAGGCTCTAGTAGAAGAAAAATACTGGTGCATTTGGCTCTTTCTAGCCCTGCTGGTGGAGCATAGTCCCGAGAGGCCCAATGATGCAAGTTTCTTTTAAACCTAGGGGGTAGGAAATTTTTGAGGTTGGGGATCTTAGGCCTTTCGTGATCTATTACTATAGGTATGTGATCCCATCACCACTGTACAGCTAAGATAGTACACATATATTAGTGATAGATATATGTATCGCTATCCCATCTTTTGGTCATGGCCTCCTGACCCTTCATATCGTTAGCAATGTTAAGTACCCACTTCGTGAAGAATCATTGCTTCAACTTAACCTGACTTTCTTGCTGAATCTGATCGCTCCCAATCCACAAATGAAAGATCTAGCAACCATTTGTCCATAGACCTTCTACGGGCTCTTGCCCGCGACCAAGTGCCACACAGGCTGTTTTTCACGGCATCCGAGTGGCACCCGATAGTTTTCACGTACCCATTCACTTCAGTGGGTGAATCCCAAATCTGCGAAAAGATAGAACATGTCCCATCTATCCACGGATCATGGACTGGACTAGGGCGGCACATGTGGTCATGTGCAAGAGCCCTAAAACAGAATTGTACTACCTTGGTGATACTTGTAGTGATTGGTCCAGCCCTGTGGTAAAATGTAGATAATGTATCTAGGAAAGTTGCTCCTTTTTTTTCCATACTTTTTGGGAAGCTCCTGATTTTTGTCTGGCCTCTTCAACCATTGCTGGGTCACCAGTAGTGTTCCAACAAGGTTTAAGACCTGAAGGTCTGTATTATTTTTTTTGTAGGTGACAGATCTCCTACTAAGGTATCAATATTTATTGGAGTTTACTGGGCCGCTACAACTGTTCTTATGAAGCGGGTCAATTATTTTAATTGCTGCTTTAAGTATTTTTTTTCCTCTTTTCTGGGTAAAAATCCAACCAGAGCTCTGCTTTATTCCCCAGTAGACTGGAAACCAGTTCACACTTCAAAATGTAGACAGAACATTGTGGCCTGAGACGATACGCTCCTAATTAGATAATTCCTTGAGAAAATAAAATTGCCAGAAGCAGCACTTCTCTTCATGGAAGAAGCTTGTCATTTGTAGTCCTTCTGCAACGTTCCTCCATTGTACTGGTCTTGTGAAAATGCTGACGTAGTAAGACACACTCCGCATTTCAGTCCTATGATGGTCCAGGTCCCATGTGAAGGTTGTCACCATAGCGGACACAGTACGAATCATTATTGTTACGGGTGGCCATAAAAATAACGAGGATTCGGCATGTTCTGTATCGTGCATGTACATGTTTTATGGTGAAGTCTAGGGGATGGCTGTTAACTAAGTATTTATGGCCAGCTTAAATGTGAACACTTCACTTTTTATAGTCAAATATATTTTACTTGAGACAATATTAACAATTTCCGACATATGCCGGTCGAAGATCTATGAAAATGCATATTGTCTAGCTAATTATTTTTTTTAGATAATGTGAAACGGTGTCCTATTTCTTAACTTACTCTTGAGGGGAAAGGCAAAGACTTTTGGGGAGAAAAAAGTAAGAAAGTGAAGGACAGGGATAGAACAAAACGGGGTTACATATAGTTTAATATTTTTTAGAGTACCGGATTCCAGCCACACCGGGTAGGCTGGAGAAGTCCTGAACCTAACCCAGTGATCCCAGGTGGAAATGAAAGACGAGTATACGCCATGGTTGGAAGCAAAGAGGTCTTCCAATCGCCTAATGAGTTTGTGAAGAGGGTCTAGGAGACGAGATGTGGGATGACTAGTCATGTCCATGAGAAAATAACACAAATCTTTTTTCATAGCTAGATGGAACCTGGAATATTGGACAAATATTATTTGTAGGAGTATCATGCATCCCTGGGAGGAGTTTCTGTAAATTATGTACTACAGAGCTGCTTTCCTACTGAACAGAAATTTGCCACCACTGACAGACATATTGGAGGCTATAAGGAATGATCTGTGGTCAACTGGTCACAGAACATATACATAAGTGTGTACGATGTTTGCTCTGTCCCACTTACCATCTTCTTCTCACTCCATGTCGGCAAGTCTTCTGAATATTCTTGATAGGCCATCAATATAAAATCGGAGGGGTCCAACTCCTGGCACCTCCCTCAATCAGTTGACTAAAGGGGCTGTAAATGGGACTAAACTGCAATCCCAGGCACAGCTGCTATGGATGTGTATAGCACTGTGTTTGGCAAACTATGACGTGGCCGCTGCGTTCGATACTGCGGCCCCTTCAGTCAACTGATCATTGGGCCTGCCGGCAGTTGGACCTCCACAGATTTTGATATGGATGACCTATCCCTGTACACTGCTGAAGGTAACTTGAAATGCACTGTAGTCCTTTGGGATTAAAGGTAACTATTCCAATAATATGTATGGAAATTGCTCACCGTGCAATACCCTGATTTTTATGGTGGTCCCAAACCATTGCATATGGACCAGAAATAATTCTGTGGATACATGTTTTTGTCATGAAGCTCACGCTGCATATGGATCAACAGGCTGTTGTTTACATCAGCGACTGACGTGTTATACTGACGTTCTTCATCTTACCGGTACGCAGCTATCTGCCTTTGTGTCGGCTCTTCATTTAAACCTAGCTCCATCGCCTTCCAGCTGTCTCCCTGATCAATACGTTAAGTATTTTACGGTTTCTTACACTTGTAAAAGAAGAGAGAACCATTAGCTACACGCCAATAAATATTGTCCAGCTGCCTGACCATGTTCAATGGCTTATCCCTCCTGGCGCAATCAGCAAGGTCTTCAGGGTACATCCTGTCCATTATGGCAACTTCATTACCCAGTTATGTTTTCAGCTTGACCTCTTCGTTTTGTCTTTGAAAATTAAAATTTTGTTTCTTAAAGGGCAACTCCTCTACCTTTTATCATAGTGTATTCAATGAGTAGAAAAGGGAGGAAACCTGCAGCTCACCGGTTCTGTGTCTCCAGACACCTCGCTCGGATCCCCGCGACGGCCCACGGTCGATAATGCAGGAAAGGAAAAGAGATGATCCAGCGCTGTATAAAGTTAAAAGGAAAGTTCTGTTCCCGCTTTTATTGACAAAAAATTATTTCAAAATAGAACAGAGACGCAGTCACAAGGCGAAGAGGAGTAGTGCGGGTTAGTACCCGAGCCTACGCGTTTCAAACACGTGCAGTGTTCTTATTCATGGCAATATGATAAATATCCCTGGAAAGACTTCAAGAGACCATTTAATTGATTTGTTGCCACATTTATCTGTACCCGGTGACCATCTACTTTTCAAGGAACTGACAAACTCTTGCCAATTTGGAGTGAAGGTTCCAGGGGCATAGCTACAGGGGATAGCATCTGGGTACTTGTGCCTTAGGGGGGCCCAAAGGAACCTCTACCACATAACAAGATAGCAATATTATATATGACACATGGTAGGTGTGTGGGGGGGGGGGTCCTGTTACAGATTTTGGCTTGAAGCTTCCAGTTACGCCTCTGGTACTAGGTCTGGATGTTTCTTGACCGATTTCCATATATTGTAAATTGTGCCAGAGGTGTCTTCTCGTCACCCATGCCTTCATACTGTGGACTGACTACTAAAGATTATTTTGGACAATGGTATTCGAATGTCTATGGCTAGTTTTAAGGTTTATTTTCCTTCCTGCTTCTGCGTGGCTTGGGGCTATGGTGTTGCACTTCTTCTGTACAAATGAATAGTCCTATAATCCACCAGATTAGGGTCCATGACATTATTAGTCAGCTCCATGCAGAAACTGGAAAAACGTCACCACTGAGCAGGACTCCAATATTTTAAGGTTGGGCGACAGAGCCTTGTCCAGTCAGTTTCTTTATTTTTTCCAGGTATTGTGTTTTTAAAAGTGGAAAAACCCCCAAAACTTATGTGGGAGTACAGGTGCAGCACAAGAGAAGTATTGGTTGTGCAAATTAAAATTCTTAAAGGGAAACGCTGGTAAAATGTAATGAGGTCTGCGCCAAATTACTGTTGAAGCCATGTTGGTGGTAAATAAGCAGCAGGCTGTTGCTTAGTGACGGGTGACATGGCCAACAGGTGACAACTCTTTGTACCTGTGGACAGAGCATCATTGCCTGTGAATAATGTTCAATTCTGAAGGCTCAGACCCTGACAGTACTTAATTTAGAAAAGGAGAGATGATCCAGCGTTGAATGAGGTTTAATAAGGAAGAATTCCCACTTTTATTGGCATAATCATAAAAAAATGAAGTAGAGACGCAGTCTCGAGGCGAGGAGTAGTGCGGGTGAGTACCCGAGCCTACGCGTTTCGAACACGTACAGTGTTCTTAATCATGGCAAAAGATGTTTTAAACCTCATTCAACGCTGGATCATCTCTCCTTTTCTACATTTGCATACCGCGGGCTGTCGCGGGGATCCGAGCGTGATATCTGGAGACGCAGAACCGGTGAGCTGGAGGTCTCCTCCCTTTCGTTCTACTGTCAAGTACTTAATTTAGATTGTGTAATTAAACCATTCATGTACCATTTGCATTAATAGATCATCCTTAAAATAGATGGGTAGTAATTTGCATTTAAATGTATGATGGGGGAGGGGTGAGAGAAGGGGTCGTCACTGAAATAGAATTCGGCCTATATTTATTCCTGTCAAACAAAATGATGCCAATAAGACCACCTGTAAGAAGTTTTGTTGTGAATTGTAGTCCTATGATAACTATTAAATCTATATAAAATTTACGGTAATTAAAAAATTGCTATAAAACTCTACGAATTTACCATACAAATAGCAATATTTTTTTATTTTTTTTAATAAAGGCAAATCACTATTTGTACAACATATTAATAAAAAAATGATGCGGTTTTAAATGTAACAACTTCCCTGATGTGTGAGCCTGTGGAGGGTTAATGCCCATTCCCCATTGCAGTCTAGGGCTTTAGGGTTATACTGTATTACAAGTCCAAGACTACTTGGATACTGGTCCCCAGCTGGTGTCAGAACTTGGGTGATGGCCCAGGATCGGTGATAGAGTAGCAGGAACAGACTTGAGCGATACTGAGGAACTTGATGGAAATTGAGCTACGCTCCGGTGCAGGAGACAGGGGAAAATTTATGATGAGATTATTATTGAGTTAGTGCTGGCTAACTGGGGGTGCAGAGTTTAAGGAAAGCCCCTGTTTTTCGCCTTTAATCCAAGCAAGGAGTTATGAACTTTAAAGATTCCCAGTATAGTCCCTAATAGACTGTCAGGCCTCAGATGACTGGTATTCAATGCCGTGGTAATACGGATTAGGGTCGGTAACAAGCTGTCAATGTCGGGTCCAAAAACGAGTATCCGGAGCAAGGTAAGGGTCAGGCCAGAGGTTGTTTTGACTCTGCTTGATCAGATAATCTGTCTACCAAAGTCAGGTCAAATACAGCGACTCACTGGAAGTGCACAGGAAAATGGCAGGAATCTTTAAAGCTGAAAATTAAGCAAGGAACTTCAGGAGCGATTTTTTTTTTTTAAGGTCTCCAGCCTCTGACAGCAACCCTTTGTGACCAGGCCTCGATCCTGCAGCCGAGCCACTCACTGCGCAGAGCAGGGAGCTGCGATGACTCATTGGCAATGGGATGCCGCAGCTCTGAACAAGCCAATGAGCTCCGCTGTGGATCGGAAGAGATCCGCAGACGGCTTCGAAGTTTCCCTGGTGGTCTAGGGCCAAGAAGGGGGAGAATGCCATTTTGCCTGGTGGTCTGAGGCTGTAGAATACAAGGGGCACACTTTATTTCTTTGGGGGTGAAAAAAATATGAGGCTTCTAGTCAGAAAATTACCGTAAATCTATTTGAAAATGTTCAGATCTCATTTGCGTTTTACCTTCTGGAGTACTTATCTGTCCTTCTGCAGTTTTTCTTTCAAAATTCTCCTGTATGGGTGGTCCGTTTAGCACTGATCTTGATCTCTTCTGGTTCATTAATATGATAGAAGTACCATGCAAACTGACATTCATTTACAAATCCCCCCCCCCCCCCCAACTCCTAGTCTATGTAATAGTCCATATTTGAGCCATTCAGGGTCTGTGGAAAGCTTAGGTGATAATTCACTGTATTTTGACGATATATATTGTGCTCCCACAAATATGAACAATTGGAAATTCACTGAAGTGATAATGAGTAAAATATATAACTTTAATTCATAGCTATCTAAAAACAGGGGTACAATCACCACTGTGAAAAAGCCCAACCGTGTATTTAAAAACGGATTAAACAAAATACTCCAAGTCCTAGTTCGTTTGCGAACCCTTTATGACTGGGTATATAACAGAGATATCAAATTGTGGAATCCGCGTTTACACAAAGCTTAGGTGATCCCTACAGATGCTTTCTGATGGTTCTCCGTTCTTGATTGTGGTCATTAAAGTCGATGGACTTTCTTCTCTTAGTTGTTTGACTCCGTTGTGCTGGGTTACATGGTGCTGCGTATTGCTGGCAAAGGTCCATGAATACGTGCCCGAAATCTTGTGAGAGATTGGAATTCACTCAGTTGACCAATTGCCCAACCGGAAGAAGCCTCTTGGCGATAACCTATGGTCTAGGCCTCCTTTTTTTTTTTTTTTTTTTTTTTTTTTTTAAAGTTGTGTCCCGGTTTAGGGCGTCTATAGCCGACTTCTTGCAGACCTAAACTGTGTAAGACAATACATTTTGTGAACTTCATGCTTGACCGTCACCCGTTCCTTAGTAGCATAAAAACCTGTCCATGTTGTTCTTCAGGGTGTGGTGAGGGCAAACTGTAATTGGACTGATTAGGAAATGGTCTTTCAGAAGAGGATTTCTTCTGCTCCGTGTTTCCAGCTATTCTGGCTGAGCCCGTAAAGCCTTACATGTCACTGCACTTCAAATATTAAATAATCCCCATGATGTAATAAGGTGTGTTACTGTGTAAACAAAGCATAGGAACCATGTAACCATTGTGTGCAACACAGGAACTGATCATCGATTTGTCAAGGAATAATTGTAGCATATTTACAATACAAAAAAGAATAAACTTTATAAAGTGGTGTTACCTGTTATAAAAGACTTTTTTTTTTTTTTTCCTTTTGGATCAAAATCTTGCTCGGGATCCCCTTTATTGGCTAGGGCACAGAGCCGCTGGCGAAAGGCTTCTTAACCTCCGGAGGACCCAGCACGTCTGTGTTACATGGTTGGCCATACATTTTTATGGCTGACATGTAATATCATATTTCCCCTGCAGTGGCCGCTGTAGGGGAAAGGTATGGCCAGCTGTGACTTCTCATGCCAGTGATCAGCTGATTACCAGACGGGCTTTATTTTAAATCTTTTCATAATGAGACGGCCCCTCTAATTTGCTTCCACCTTAAAAAGATCAATACAATCTAATACTTCGAAATCGATTTTGGACTTTGAAATGCTCTTCGCACTAATAAGCTTGCCAATAAAGGAAGTCTCCTAGAAAAATATGCTTTGAAGTAGCCTATTGATTGCAGATGAGATCATACTACTATGAAGTCCCCATGTAGATTAGGCCTTTTAAAGGAACAGTCTCCAGCTGTGTAACTACAACTCCCAACATGCCCTGACAGCCACAGACTGCTTAATAGTAACAGAGTGTGAAAAACCATCAAAGTACGTGATAAGATATGCCCAGGGACGTGACTAGGAAAGACTGGACCCCATAGCATACTTTTGATTGGGCCCCCATCTCCCCTCCCCTAGGTGACACACACAGACCCCTTGTAGATTGTGCCATACACACCCCACTTGTAGATGGCACCCTCCACCTCCCCTTGTAGATAGTGCCATACAGCCCCCTCTATATAGCAACACCCTCCAAGCAAATTTATTGTATACTCCCCTAGCCCCCGTTCCTACAACGAACGGAGCGAATCGGCGCCGACGGGATCCTTGCGTGATCCAGTGATGTCAACACGCCGGCCGGCTCAGGGATCCTGTCCCAGTGCATGATAGGCTGCAGACCGAACGTGGCCTGTAGCCTAGTAAATGGCAGAGCAGGGCGATACCTCCCAGCTCCGCAATAGTATCTGCGTCCTAAGGACGCAAATACGATTATGGCATTGCTACCGCTGTAGCAGTCATAGAGGCTGCTAGTAGCGCCACTGGGCATGGGGGAGCCCGTGACAGCATGCGGCATGGGCCCCCTCATGCCACGGGGCATGTAGCAGCCGCTAAGGCTGCTGCAGCGGTAGTTGCGCATCTGGATATGCCATCAATGTCTGATCGGTAGGGGTCAGTCTGCTGTGACCCAAGCAGATTGCGAAGTGGTAGCAGTCCTAGGAAAGCAACTTACCGCTTCATCTCCTGTTGGCTCCCATACCTAAATGGGGACTGTTAACATTCTGATTAGTCTAGTGTGAATCTTGTAGAACTGCAGTCCAAGGTTAACTCCTGCTCCTCAAAAAAGAGTGAATGAAGCTCAAAAGATGAGGAAGGCAGGTGAGCCTTCCCCAGATCCAATCTGTGGGACCGATCATATGGAGGTGCGAATGTAGCCTTTTCAATGAGGTGGCATAGACTTTTTGTTTTGCTTGGATGGGCAGTTGTTGAGCAGGGCCCTAATGGCCAGACTGTAGATCTGTAATCAACTAAAGATGGGTTGGTATCGAGGCAATGGATGACTGGGTAGGAAAAGTGACAAACACATTATGGAATCAAAAATTGATTGACAGTTTGTTTCCATCCCCCTGCGCTTCTTGGCCGCTTATACAAAGTGCATAAGTCGGGGCAAAAATGAGCACAGGCGTAAGCTCCTCTGTTGGCTAAAAGGTGGTTAAATTGTGCCGTAGGGTGGTTTTGGTAATGGACACCAGTTGGGCGAGGTGTTTTTTTTTTTTTTTTAAATATGAAACTTTTTGATATTTACTTTTATGGTATGAACCAAGGACGATGGTAATGGGTTGGGAGGTATCAATTGAGCGCAAGGTGTATAGAAACGGCCATATTAATCATTCCGGATAAACTTGTGATACATCTGCCTTATGCTGACGATTAAACTAATTTGTTAATAGGTCTTTCGTTACAAAATCTGTTAACACTGCATTGAGAGGTGACGTTTTCTGATTGGTTTGAATGGAAACTATCAATTCCTATCCCTCCAGCTTTAACTGTTCCAATGTGTCTGGTTATTATCGCTAATTAGGCAAATAATGCTTTTGTTTGAAAGCCGCCTGTTTTCCGAACACGGTAGAAGCTGCCGAGTGACGGGAGGTGGATCTTAAAGGAAAACTAACATTTCAGATACTTAGTTTATATGTTCATTCTAGATCATGAACTGCATAGATTTTCTTATACTGTAGTCAATGTGCAGGGGGGCTGGTGGCACATGTGCCCGGGAGGTTCTCAACTAGCTGCCGTGTCCTAGCCCCAGAGTATTGACATACAGGTCTAGGGTAGCAAACTTGGTCTTTGACTCGAGCAAAGGAAGGCCTGGCTAATGCAAACATGGGTAATACTTGCCCTATTGGGTCCTACATATTAAAGAGCATCATATAGCCGTATAGCTTCCACATGTGGTGGATAGTTTTAATTGTTCTATTTAAAACTTGTTTCTACTCAAATAATAAAATTGTATTTGCTCATAATGTTGCAGACACTTTAGTCTTCATAGTAGTTCACTTATTACAGCAGAAGTTTGTGCTCCAGAGCTGCTCTTCCTACTGTAAGTGCCATTTTGGACTCTCTTCAGCTACTGTATATACACCATATTTAGCTTTTTCTTTCCACCTCCCCCTTTCCTCTTTCCATGTCTTATATAATTTTTTTGTATGCTGCTTTGCTTCAGCTTCTTTAGGCTTTAGAAATTTGGGGAAGGTTAAGGTTTACAGGTGTCTCTGTACGGTAGTAATAGTAGAGTGGTGGTGGTGTTAAGGGCCAATGATCAGGCAAACGACTGTTCATATGAACGCTCGTTCCCAATCATCGCCCGGTGAAAGCAGGGCATCGATCAGCCGATGAACGGGGTAACGCTCGTTCATCGGCTGATCATATCTTTTATGCAGAACTAAATACTATTGTCGGCAGCACATCTTCCTGTGTAAACAGCGTAATGATCGCTTGTCCCTGTACATTACCAATCATTGCTCCTTGTGAAAGGAGAAAATGAGTGCCGATCAACTGTCTCGTTGATAGGTGCTGGTTTTCTCGGCCCATATTGGCCTGTATATAAGAACCCTTATGGTTGAAGGCTGTTGACAAACTGGTTCCCTAAACAAGCAGCCAATTTCTGAATGCAGGTTTAGGCTGTAATACAGGCTGGAACTCAATCCGTACATGACATGAACTGTAGATTATATCTATATATAAAGAGCAAATTGATATTCAAAGGTTAACCTGCAGTCTAATCCAAGCCACTCTCAGTATAGAGATCGGGCATAACTGTTCCGTAACATCGGATTTATTTTTTATCCTAAAATATACAGTATTATCTGTGCACTCCTCTCATGCTTTGTTTCCTGAGCGGAAGGGACCTAAAACAAGGTTGTGTAGCCGGATAAGGCAGTCTGTTGTACAGCAGAACTTCCTGTTTGGGTGACCACTATAAGCTACATGAACTGAAGTGGTCACAGGTCAAGTGATTGATGGACATCCCGAGTTTACATGGATGCAAAATAAACTCATTCGCAAAGATTTGTAATAAAAAAAATTAGCCGTGTAAGGCTCGGTTCACATCTGCGTTGGAGGCTGTTATGAGCCTCTGTCTTTTTTGGCAAACAAAATAGCACGAAGGGCTTCGTGACGGTTACCCGATGGAGCCTATTAAAGTAAGTGAGTTCTGTCAGGCGCTGTTGGTTTCCGTTGTGACGGATACAGCGGCCTTTTTTTTGTGTGTGTGTTCTGCTCCTATGACTGAACAGGATATGCCATCAATGTCTGATAGATGCCGGTGCCAGCTCTGGGGGACACACTTATGTTGAGAATGGGGGTACACTGACACCTGACATCCTTGGTGGTGCTGTGGCCACCCCATGACGGTAGAAAATGAAGAGATGGCCACACCGGTTTATTTATTTTTTCTCTCTCCATCCTGTTTTATGGGAGTTATGGAAACAACCAAGCAATCGTGCTCGATGGTTATTGTAACTGCAATAGAAGAGGATAGAAAGATATGTGCGGGTACCTCTATTCATTCTCCACCTGGGTGTGGCAGCCTCACCAGGTGGTATGGAGGTCCCCCAGTTCTCAACATTGTTGTGGGTGCCCACAACTATCAGACGTTTTATGGCATATCCCATGAATATACCATAAATTTCTTAAGCGGGAATAACCCTTTTAAAGGAGTTGACTGAAATTAGAATAATGGTCCCCTCCCCCGGACACCACTCCAGTCCATGGCCATGTGTCTGGTACAGTATTGCACTGTTCAATAATATGAAGCTGCGTTGCAATACCAAACCTGGTCAAGAGTGGCGCTGTTTGTGAAAAGTTGCATAACAAGTATTCATTGAGACCATTTTATTTTCTAATCTCACATACCCTCTTTACAGTAAACCATAGGTGTTAGAGTCCCTCAGTTGGTGCATCACTTTTGAGTCAATGGACACTGAGAAGGCCTCAGGAACTGGCCAATATTTTGACTACTCCCTACATACATCAGTTATTAACTAGTTATGACGTCAGGCCTTGAGCGAGTCACCTGCTTCTTAGTAATTGATAAGATGAATATTGGTTCAATCTACATAACCCGCCCCCTCCACTGTGTGGGTGATAAAAACATAATACCTGCCGCTCTTGTTTGGTGTTTTTAACAGTAATCATGACGTAACCGAAAAAAACCTCTAGATACTCAGAGCATACTTCATTTTAAAGGACTGATGATTATATGGTTACTTGCCTGTCATTCGCTATGTACACGGTGTATAACATCCGATACCCAGGCCTGGTTTTTATATGCTCACATGGAATGTACTCCTATAATTTGTGATTCACTGCTGAGGAATCTTGCAGGCAGTGTAACCTTCGTGTTTATCCAGCTACTCTCATGGTAAACTAAAGCTAATTTATGCAACTGCATCCAGTAATCATTCAGTATTGAAAGACATTTGAGGAAATGCTCTTGGAGAATTGAGAATTATTTTTTCTTTAAGTAAATGTATTGGTGGTCTTCAGGGACATATTGACCCTTCTAGGGTACCAGAGGATCCTTCAGTTGGCCAAGGTTCCAATATAATAATAGGCTTCAAAGGTCAAGCAGAAGAAAAACTCCATTGGGAGAGGACTTAGGAGCCAGTGGCTTGCGAGTTGACTGTATAGAGGAATAGTAAGCCCCCAACTTTCTCTGGTGGGCCCATGGAACCCCAGTCTGACATGGATTATCTTACATGGTTGTTTATAAGGAGACTTGTCCTTTTTAAGTTTAACCTTCCATGTTAACAAACCCCCCAAGAGGTATTGGTAAGGCTTAGTCCAATTTGCTACAGGAGTAGAAAAATGTGTTCTTGACTCAATACTAAAAATGGGACCGAACCCTTGACTTTTTTTCTAGATAGATCTATTGATATTCTGTCTTTTGAAGAACAGTATCCAACCCTCAGAGCATTCAACAGGACGTTCTCAATACCAGTAGCCAACCCTCGAGCATTCGACAGGACGTTCTCAATACCAATTAATATGGGATTGCATTTCATGGCGTTATCGGTATTGAGACCTTTCCATGGCTGGAGATTAAGTCTGTCCTAGCTATCTTATTTTACATATAGGAAGACTTGGCTGGTTTAGACAGTTGGGCTTGGAAGATATGGACAACCAGTAACCAGATGGATAGAGATGGTGTCGTTCTACAGCAGCTTGAAGGCCCAACCGAAAGACTGGACAAAAACCTACAAAGGATGGGGTCAATTACTGCACAACAGTAGTGAAATAATGAAAATACTTTATATGGGGATAGATACAGAAAACATTAAATATGAGTTATGCATTGCAGTAGATGGCGGCGGCTTATGCAAGGAGTATATAATGGGGTTAAGAGATATGTAAGACCCATATAGTTATCCAGCATCTGGATGCAGGGACCGTAATAATGAGTACAACAAAACCTGACAGATGTAGAAGACTAAATAGTTTATAGATCTGATAAGGCTTCTTAGGGAGCAATAATATAGTGACAAATAAAGTCTATTTGAAGTGAAGCCACATCAGAGGAAAAGTGTACCGAAAGGTTCAGGTCGTATAGTTTACATAGCCACATGAACGTACGTCAACGAAGCTGGGATGAAGCCATAGCCGGCAAAATTAAACACGCCCATATTGAGTATCCTGCAAAGGGCATGATGCCAGACCCGACGCGTGTTCCGGCTGATGCCTTTCTGGGACTGGATGTTCTGGACAAACACACTGGGGCAGATATACTAATACAAAGTATTTTTTAATTTTTTTTGACCGTTTTCTGACTGCCTTGTCTATCAAGGTGGTGCATGCTGAATGATAACTTTGGCACATCGTGCTAGACACTACTTCTTCCTTTTCACCACCTATTCGATATATCCAGGCAAGGGCCGGTTTATTTTGCTGTGTATTGCGAATAACATGGATACGGAATTATAGAAATGTTTGTAACGGCATTCCTCACTGTAGTATCGGGAGGCAGAGGGAACACCTATTTTGTCACACCCTCTCTCTCGGTTGCTGAAAGTAACTCTTGCAATGTTTGAATGATTTCTATGTGGTAGAGGTATACTACAAGCCTAAATATGTAAACCTACCATCTCATCGTAACAATATGCTAAAAATATCATATCCTTAGATATCCAAACTAGAAGTCTTTCCCAACAGGGTTTCCGCACTGTCCTTGATTCTGGACCAGTTTTCTGCTTGTTTGCACTGTGCATGCATTGGTGCCAGTTAGTGATGTGGGCAGTGCAAAAAAGCTTGGTTTAGGCTATACAGAGTTAAAAGCAGGGGCATAACTGGGGAAGACTGGGCCCCATAGCAAACTTTTGACTGCCCCCCCCCCCCCGGTGCCACACGCAGCATCCCTTATAGATGGTGCCCGCCCCCCCTGTAGATATTTCCCCCTGTAAATTGTGCCGTACAGCTCCTCTTTAGACAATGCTATACAGCCCCCCTGTAGATGGTCACACCCAACTTGTAGCTAGCACCCCCACCTCCCCCTGTAGATATATACAGGGGGGCTTTATGGCTATATCGCCATACAGCTCCCCTAGTAGATGTTGCCACACAGCCCCCCTCCCTTGTAGATAGAGCCACTCACAGACCCCCTCCTGTTGATCACGCCACACACAGGCCTTGTCTATAGTGCCACTCTGCTCCCCCCCCCAAAAAAAATATTGCACTTGCCTTGCCCCGTGCCCGCGAAGGACAGAGCGCTTCGCATGCGCTGACCAGCGTGATGTAGTGATGTCCTCACGCCGGCCTGCGCAGGGAGTCTTACCAGCGCCTTATAGACTGCAGGCTTAACGTGGCCTGCAGCCTATAGTATTCATTTGTATCTGTGTTCGGGGGCCCCCTCCGGTTCTAGCGACGCCACCGGGCATGACGGGGACAGTGTTGCCCGGCCCTCAAATATTAGGGGCCGTGCATTGTGGGCCTGTAGTGCTGTAGCAGCCATAACAGCTGCTAGCGGCACCAACGGGCATGGCGGTGGCTGTGTCGACGGGTGGCACGGGACACCTCATGCTGCGGGCCCCATAGCAACTGCCCAGGCTCTACAGCAGTAGTTACACCACTGCTTAAAGGGTATTCCCAGGATAGAGCCAAGAAAGCCCTGCTCGGCTGTTTTCGTAACTCCCCTAGAACAGAATGGAGAGAGCTGTTGGCATGCGTGACTGCCTCGCCAGATACGAGAGGGATCGGGCGATCCAGGTTCTCAACATAGGTGTGGGTACCAGAGCTGGGATCGGCAACTATCGGACGTTTATGGCTTATCTTGTGGACATGCCATAAATGTCTGACATGGGAGTATCTTTTAACAGAAGTTGGCATATTCGGCCTGCCCTATCCTCTAAGTCCCATAGGAGATTGCTCCTGGTCCCCTCCCTTGATCTTAGTCCTTCTGCGCTCAGGCACTGACCTTGTCGGGGCTGCTGCAAGAGAAATGACCGCCAACTAGCCCAGGCCAGTAAGATAACTTAAAGGCTATGCAAACCTTGCTGTTTTTTGTTTTTTTTTTCACAAATATATGTATTTTGGGCTAAAAATATTTTTTTAAATCTGTCCATTAAAAATATTGCATAGTCCTTGCGATGCAGCTTCTATAAATCCACTTTGCATAGAAGCTGCTTCTCGGCTCTTTAAACTAAATCCGTCAGTCTGGCTGACTGACATCTGCGCTCAGAGTGGATTCTGTGATAGGATCACCCTATGAATGATCCTGTGTCCGATGCACACACGATACGCTCTGAGCCCATCCGGCAGTCAGCTGGACTGAAGGATTTGGGTTGATGCGCTGCGATGCAGCTTCTATGCAAAGTGGACTCACAGAAGCTGCAGCTCAAAAACGATGCAACATTTTTAATAAAGATATATTCGAAAGAATTTTTGGGCTTAAAAAGTCAGTCAAGGTTTCCATAGCTTTTTAAGATCCGCTGCTGTGGGAGCAGTCACATTAAAGTCTGGGTTCTTAATTGTTTTGGGGTATTTTAATCTTGTACAGCGATTTAAAAAATAAGTTCTTTGTTTTCATATTTTTTTTTATATTGGGAAGATGAGATTTAGCAGTAAGTTGTTTTTGTGAGTTTTTATAAGAGCGTCTTCAAGGGGTTTTTCAGTTCCTTAAAATTGATGGCCTATCCTTAGGATAGGCCTTCAAATAAGATTGGTGGCATCCCTGTTGATCAGCTGTTTCAAGAAGCCACAGTTTCCTATGCACAGCCCTGTACTTTTTAGTAGCGACTGCTTGGTACTATAATTCACTACATTCTCCTTCCCGATCAAGTAAATAGGACTCCACTATAAAACCGTGCACAACCGCTCTTAAAAGTATGGAGCAATGTGAATAGGTGCCACTACCACGTCAAACAGCTGATCGGTGGTGGTGATAAACAGAAACCGCCACAAATTGCAGGATCCATCATACGACTGATACAATGACACCTGTAGGACTCCCTTCTTTTGTAGTGCTTCCAGGATATAATGGCATTGCATGCAGCACTGTTCTTCCCGTCCAATCTGACGGTACTGAGGGAAGTGTGAGCAGAGCCCAATCTTTAGAATTTATTTTTCAGTTCTTTTGCTGGCTGATCTAGGTCTCAAAACATTGCCACTAACGTCTGACTAGAATGGACTTTCAGATCAGAGTTCATGTTATCCAGAAGATGCCTTCCTTGATAATCTACTTTTGGTCTCCTTAGACAGGATGACTTTAATTATGAAAGATGTCCCATTGGGACAAGGTTTCTGCTCTGGTCATGCTGTGGTCTCAGGAACCTTCTGTGCACCATAAATGATCGACTGTTTACGTGATCCTTGTAAGCTGTCAATCAGTTGCTTTACTATAGCACGTGGAAAAGTCTTGAGGTCCAAATCTCCAACCGTTACCTTAGATGACCAAGCATAGATCTCAGTTCTGAACATTGGGCTTGGAAGTCAATCCGCTGAATACAGGTCACTTTGTCTGGAGGAGGAAAGAACAATCTGTGCTTGGTCTAACAAGACTTTTTATGTTAATTATTAACCTATCCTTAAATTTGCAACTATTAATCTACACCGCCTCCCTAAAATACAGTTCCTAAAATGTGGTGTCAAGTTAGCTGCTGCCTCCTGAGATTTTTCTAATTCTTGACAACCAAATTAAATGGACTTAAAGCCTAATGTATTTTCTGTTGAAGGCAATTCGTATTCTGGTCACTGGCCATTTCAGCCGAGGAAGAGGCTTCCGTTTTATGGTCCTTATTTGATCTCCAGTCCTGAGGACCTTCATAAGCATTCACCTAAGTGTACGTGATATCAGCAGCTCAACTTATAAGGTCTATTTTTATAAGCTATGGATCTTGGCTTCATTGAGTTGGACCATCTTGAGATACTGTAAATTAGTGGTGGACACCCGTCGCTTATAATCTGGCCTTTTACTAAAGGTTTGCAGCGTCAATGGTTAACAAAAAATGTTTCACAAGCCTCTATGGCTATTCGCCTCGTCTTGGCGACCAGTGCACCTGTTACTTTGGCATACGTATCAAACCTCCATATGTCTGGACCCAGGAACCTGATGCTCTTTTAATTTCCATGGTTTGCTGTGTCTTTCAAGTCGGCGTTGTCTGTGATTCATCATAACTGTATGGAAAATTACTAGCCCCGATATGCCCCCCCTCCCGGCCCACCTGACAAGGTGTCCGTCGCATAAATACGAAGAAAGAATGGACAGTTGGCCACGCATGTGGCTGTATTATATTAGCGTTATGGAAATCTAGCAAGTGTGCAAACGCCGCCTCTTTCAATCGCCACCTGGATGCGGCGACAAACTCATGGGGGTTTTGGGACCTACCTTGTCCAGATAGGTGTCATGAATGTCTGAGATTGTAAAAACGTCAACATTTTACGGCATCGTTGAAAGATTTATTTATTTTTTTAAATTAATTCTGACAACCACTCCGATCATACCTCGGGATTGAGCACAGATCTCATATTCACTTTATCCTGTGAGGAACTTTCTCCTGTGATCATTGCCGTCTCCTGCTTGGTGATTCACTTTATGAGCTACCACGAAGAGCCGGGGAAGGGAAGTGACCACTGCTTTGAGCACAATTCTGGCTCTGAATATAGGTTGTCGCGCGTCAAGTTAGTTCAGCCATTGATCTGATAGCGTCATAAAAATAATCTATTCTAGGTTATCACTAACTTACATAAATTCTTCTAGTAAAGCATATACACCCAAATAGGGAGTATACTTAACTTTTTTTTTCATAAAATTAGAGCGGTTTCATAGGAGCCCTGTCAAAATCAGATGTTTGCTGGGGTCTCGAGTGGCTTTCACATTAAAATAAGTTGTCATTGACTGATCACTAAAGCTGCAACGGCAATGTAGTTTTACAGCCATGGGTTTTATCAAGCTGAGCGCACCTGGGTCTGCTAATAGAGGGACCTCTCACTATGACCTCTTTATGGAAAAAAAGTTAGAGGTCCAGCACACGATATGATGTGAAAACATACAAAACTGTTTATTTAAGTAAAAATTAAAAAATCCCGGGAGAGAGTGCCTACGCGTTTCGAACTTTTCAGTTCTTAATCATAGCTATGATTAAGAACTGAAGTTCTCTCCCGGGATTTTTTAAATTTCTTGTTTTAATTTTGACTTAAACAGTTGTATTTTTTTCACATCCTATCGTGTCCTGGACCTCCAACTTTTTTCTTTGGATTTCTACCTACTCCCAACGTAGCTCTGTTGCTCGTGCACCGAATAATCATGGAATGTGGCGTCTTTACTTCGAATGAGTGGTGAGCGGACCCATTTTTCTTGTGTATTTTTTACAATGACCTCTTTATGCCCAGATAATGTTTGTCAATTGGCATTATGGTTTCCTGTGGTTTTAATTCCTGGGTATACACACAAGCCGTAATTTTTTTATAAGATCAGTCAACAGCAGCTGGGGCGGGTTCCACAGATCTGATACGCTGCGTAAAAACTGCCCAGCGTATCCGACCTGTAACCCGCAGCGCCTTCCGCCTGAAAAACCATACCACATCGTAGTGCGTTTTTCAAACTGAATTTCCGCTGCGGAAAAAAGTGCTCATACTTACCCCCTCCTTCTCTGTATGGAGTCTGGCCTCCTGTGATTGGCTGCAGCAGTCACATGGGATGCAACGTCATCCCAGGAGGCCGCACTGCAGGAGGGCGGAGTCTACCGGGTAAATAGGATTTTTTTAAATTTTATTTTTCCCCGCAGCGTGGGCATGATCTTTTCTAAATCTCATCTACTTTGCTGGTACTGTAAGGCAAAAATGCTTTCTCTGCCTCCCACTGATTTCAATGGGAGGTCAGAGGCGGGGCCGTGGAAAAGTAGATTCCTATTTTATTGTATTCTCCCCCCCCCCCCCCCCCCCTGTGTGACAAGACCGATCCTCCATACGAGATGATCTTTGTAGCAGCTACCCACACTGGCTAATAGAGGTATTGAGTGCCCCCCCCCCTTTCTATTATATCCATAAACCCTCCATAGGACATATAGATAGGGGATGTCCCTTTAAGAAAAGTGTTCCAGATTCCGTAGCATCTGTTGGGTATTGTCATGTCTCACTGTATCTTGCTCCGAACGCTGTTGCCGTGTGTCACTGGCACCTTATCAAAGAATGAGCTCATTCTGATCTACTGTGTGGTGGCATTATTTCATATCAGGAGTCACATTTTTTTTTTTTGTGATATGAAAGTCCTAAAAAGCCAATAGATTTAATGGTGTCAAGTAACCCTTACCAGCTTTTGATCTTCATATAACTTTTAATAAAGTTCTTCATAATTTGTTTTCTTCCTAAAGATTGGTAAACATAGGGACAAAGTCCCTGCCATCCCTCTTGGGCCTCTGTGATAGGTATTGCTGCAGCTCTGAGTCAGGAAGGTGGCACTTCAGAATAAAGCCGCAAAAACGATATAATATATAATATAATTATTTTTTTTTCCCCCCCATTTTCAGATTTCTCATGAATGAGACCTATTCCGATTGTGTTGACAAATGTCAATATTGGGCCTCCCCTTTGTGTTGTAGTGGTAGAGCTTAGTATACTCTATGCAAATGACCCTGAACTATTTAGTGTCATTAAAGGGAATCTGTCCGTGCAAGTGAAGAATATTACAGCTGCGGGCACAACCGTTTTGTGCCGTTTGATTAATCTGATCGCTGAAAGAACACAGCGGACTCCGTTATGAGTCCATTGTATTGATGCCCCTCAGGCCGGTGATTAACAGGGTGCCCTATATACCATATGCAGCAGCCTGTCCGTCACCACAGAGGCAGGAGGAGTACTTCCATCGTGAATACAGCCATATCATGAGTTGCCTGTATTCTTTCAACAACCCTTGTAGCCAAATGACTCAGACAGCTACTTCCTGCCCCAAACTACCATTGCCAGCCATATTAACTCTGATGAAGCGGCCTTTTCTGTCAGTCACCTCAGTCCTTTCTGCCATTAACCACCTTTAATAACCTGTAAGACTAATTTTTCAACATGCTTTATAAGCCAGGAATCCTGGGAAGCATTGAACATTCATTGGGGGAAGTAGCTAGCTTCTCCTACTTGTGTTTCAATATAACTTTCAGCATGAGACCAGGGATTCTTAACAAACCAATTGTTGTACAACATGTGAGGCAGTCCCTGAACTGCTGTTGTCCGAATAGCTGGAAAAATTCTCTGTTGTGTTGTAAGGTTTTGCACGTAGGTTGTGATTAATTGTCTGCCGTTTGTTACGTTTTGCGGTTAGTCTGCTAGATCTTTATACCAAAAGCCTATAAACTCCATTGCTGCAAACAGAGCCAGTCTGCTGCTGCCAAGGCTGATAAGATTAAGAGGTAACATAGATATGGAGACTGATATTTTTTTCCCTTTTTGTGTATAATGGGGTCCGCTCTGTGGAGTCTGGCTGGCCCTCACCAGATGTCATAGGAACAATACAATAGGCAGGCTGGATTTTTACAGTCTTTAATTGTTAGGGTATGTGCACACGACCAATTTTGGGGCGTAATGGAGGCGTTTTAAGCCTCGCTTTACGCCTGAAAAGACGGCTCCAATACGCCGGCAAACATCTGCCCATTACTTGCAATGGGTCATACGATGTTCTGTGCAGACGAGCTGTCGTTTTACGTGTCACTGTCAAAAGACGGTGTGTAAAGTTACAGCCGTGTCAAAGAAGTTCAGGACACTTCTTGGGACATAATTGGAGCAGTTTTTCATTGACCCCAATGAAGAACAGCTTCAATTACGTCCGTAAAAGACGCCGCGAAAAACGCGAGTACATGCAAAAACGTCTGAAATTCAGGAGCTGTTTACTCCTGAAAACGGCTCCGTAATTTCAGACTTATTTGGCGTTGTCGCGTGAACATACCCTAAAATTAATCCGTGCCTAGCTAAATAAGTAAGTGATTTGTTGAAACGGCATCCTAGTTGTCTGCTGAAAGATATTCACACGCTCCCATGCTAACCTTGTTATAGTGTAAGAACACAGGTTTCCATAACTCCTATTTTTTTGGTGGATAGAAGCCACTCGTGCGTGGCCATTGGTATGGGGTACAGAACCCCTCACTCTAAGCACTTGTTCAAATTTCAAGCCCCCTTTTCCCCTTACATAATGCTTCTATTATGAATAAACTTCATTGGTATTGGTGCCCGTAACGACCTGAACTATAAGGCTGGGTTCACACAGTTTTTTTGTTTTTTTTTTGCAGGTGGAAAATCTGCCTCAAAATTCCGTTTGGAAGTTTGAGGCAGATTTTCCTCTGCCTGCACGCCGATTTTCGCGGCCATTGAGCGACGTGGGAATAAAACGCCGCAAAATACGCTTTCTCTGCCTCCCATTGAGGCGTAATCGCGCAAAGATAGGGCATGTCGCTTCTTTCTCCCGCGAGACGGTTTTACCGCTCGTGGGAGAAAACTGCCTGCGCCTCCCATTGAAATCAATGGGAGGCATTTTCAGACTGTTTTTGCAGAGTTTTTCGGCGCGGTTTCCGCATCAAGCTCGTAAAAAAACTCAGTGTGAACATACCCTAAAACTTTTGTTATTTAACACACAGGGAAAGCCAAAAAAAATAAAAATCTACTGCCAGAATTGCTGTTTTCTTTTCATCCTGCCTGCCAAAAATGCTATAAGTCATATGTATCCCGAAATAATATCAATAAAAACTCGTCCTGCAAAAAAGACTGCTTACAGCTACTTCAGCAGAAAAACAAAACCGCTGTAACTCTTAGATTATGGCGACAGAAAAACTAATTATTTTATTTTTCATTGTGCAGAAGTAGTGAAATATAGACTAGATAGATATAGAGATATATATATATATATATATACACACACACACGCGCACACACACCATATCCCCTTAATCGTAACGATCCACACAATAAAGTTAGTTATTTCTACCATACTGTAAACCAGGGGTCTCAAACTCAGCTGGGTAAGTGGGACGCATATAGAAAAAATGTGAAGTTGACGGGCCGCATTACTTTCAAATTTGATACAATACAAAATTATTGTTAATGAATTAGTTATTTGAACTACAATAACACTATATTAGTAGAATAATAATACTACATTACTATAATAACGCTAGGTTTAAAATTTGAGATTTCTCCACGTGCTTATTTCAACAATCCAGTTTTCCAGTTTAAGTGTTGCTAAATGGCGGCTCAGTTGGCAGCGTTTGGCAGACACACGTCAAGATTGGGCAGCCCCTTTTTAGATAGTGCCGCGGTGGATGCTGCCGCGGTGCCCTCGGTGGATGCTGCCGCGGTGCCCTCGGTGGATAATGCAACACACCCCTAGATAAGGCCACAGTGCCCTCTGCAGATGCTACCACAGTGATGTCAGGGTCTTGCCCAGAGCTGGAGTCCCGGAGCAGAGCTGCTTCTAGCACTCGAACTACAGTAGATTTGTGACTGCAGCTCTGGATGTGACTGGTGTATAGGACATGATGTTACAGTAGAGTTGTGACTGGAGCTCTAGATTTATTTGGAGTATAAGACAAGATGTTTGCATCTGCATCTACTGATCTTGCAGAGTGAGTGTAGCTGTGGATGTCTCTGGAGTATAGTACATGATGTTACAGTAGAGTGGTGACTGCAGGACTGGATGTGACTGGAGTAAAGTACATGATATAATAGTAGAGTTGTGAGTGCTGCCTGGGATTCCAGCTCTGCTCCCGACATTAGTGTCCATATATGGACAGAGATGTCAGGGGCTAGTAGGCTCTTCCTGGGACTCCAGCTATGCTCCTTACATCACTGGGACTCCTGCTCTGGGGAAGCCCCTGACATAATTGTCGATGTATGGACAGCGATGTCAGAGGCTTCCCCAGAGCAGAGCCTGTACTAGCGCTCTGCCCGGGACTCCGGCTCTGGGGAAGCCCTAGACATCGCTGTTCATATGTGGACAGCGTTGTCAGGGAATTCCAGAGTCTCAGAGCAGAGCCGATACTTTAAACTGTCCCTTTTTAAGAAGCAAAAATGTGGCAGTATTATATATATTTTTTTTTATTTTAAAATTTCATTACCCCCCCCAAAAAAATAAGTTTTTCATCTATAAAATATATCTGCCCCCAAAATGGCACCATTAAAGAAAAAAATACAACTCCACCCACAGAAAACAAGCCCTCACACTGTCTGTGGGAAAAAATAAGTTATGGCTTTTTAAATGCAACGATGAAAAAGGGAAAAAAAAATTGCTTGGTTATTAAGGTCCAAAACAAGCTGGTCACTAAAGGGTTAAAGAAGTTTCGCTATCTGGCCATATCGTACTTTTATTTATAAGGTTGAAGCCAGAGATTTAATCTTTTTGCTCTTTATGAAGTCCAGAAGATGTTCCGCCCCCAATCGAATGAATTGCCAACGACCTCATCAGTATTTTCATGCCGTGTGGATCCAGAAGAAGGTGAAATCGGAATAGATTTGGGCGAACTTGATGGATTTGTCCTTTCTTTCAGCCCTACTACCGTAACTGTGCGGTTATGTAACCCACTCGTCATGTGATTATTATGGCATCTCTGGTCACATCACAACATTCGTTGGATCTGATTGTCGAAAGCACCGAACAAAGGACAACAGTTTGTGTTTGTAGTAATAGCACCATGACAAACCAGTCTGATAACTTGTGATGACTTTTTCTAAAGGATCTGCTTCTCCCGCAGCACAGAACAGCATGTACCTGATTATACAACAATGGAAAAAAACGCTCTTAATCCATGGGGAGAGAACATCAATTTTTCCCGGAACAGAGGTTCCCTCAGTGGTTGTCATTAGAACTACAAGAGTACAATGACTTTTTTTTTTTTAAATTATTTTTTAAATATTGGGGTTTTGGGGGATTATGATATCAAGGTATTTCACTTTTGCTATGCCACTTCATGGTGACCCGCTTGGGCTACGATCCCATACACTACAAAGCTCTAATCTTTATTATAAACTGGGCGTCCCCCTCAAAAATGGCACACTTTGATGAGCTGAAAGCAGCCATACACCTTCAACAGCTGTCGACCGGACCCTATTTCTACCGACTTTGCCATACATATGCCCACTTGGCCGAACTGACAATGCATGTGTTCCTAATGAGTAGACCCCTCTGTCGGTGGCTTATCTCCCATGTGGACAAAGGATCGGGCATGTGGTTTTTTTTTTATTCGCTAACGAACGTTTGCCTGATATCTAATGGGTTCGGCCGACGTCAGTCTAATGTGTATGGCTACCTAAAGGAGGATACGCCAGTCTTCCGCTGATCCCTCCCCCATTCTGCTATAAAACAGCTGCGTGGGTTACATCATCCTCCGTACTAATTTATCAGACCTGCAGAAGTGAATACAGGATCAGAAATATTTGCCTTTATTGGAATCCTGCTATAGGGCAAAGTAACAAGGTCATGTCTAAATTAGTGTATGGAAACCCTCCTACATGCCTGTAGAAATGACTCCTATGGGTGCCAAGAAATGGTGCCCACTGTTATGCCTAGTATAGGGCCTCGGGGCAGTGCTTGGCACAGGGATTTAAAGAGCATCAAAAAAGGGAATCCTTGTATTCTGCACCGGCCCTGCATTGGGCAGAAGTGTTTCCTGTTTGCCCGGGGTGATTCTGTATGCCCTTTGAACCTGCAGGACCGGTGACTATCGTATAGTTTTTCACTTACTATTCCTTATAGTAAAGCTCATCCAAAAAATTTAAAGATCTATCCTTACTTTTGGCCGGTCTGTTTTTATTAAATATTTTCTTAGTAGTCTGCGTTGTGCTGTTCCTCTTTTAGTCCTCTTGGAAATTTTATATACACATTGACAAGGAGAATGGTAACATCCAGTTGCTAATGTGGCGTGTCCATGCGCACTTTAGAACGGTCAGCCATGTTTTAGAGCGTTTCAGAATGTGTAGGAACACGCCCCATTGACACGCGGAAGGGTAATGCCCAGTTTTGTTCATAAATTTCCAGGATGCATAATAGAGGAACTGCACAATGCACCAGTCTAAGAAAAGGTGTTGCTAGAGTTCTCCATTTTAAATAAAAATCTGCAGTTTCTTGACAACCCTGTGAGAGCAAATGGCAATTATTGGTTGCCACTTGGCCTTCCCCGCAAGGGTATGCAAGGGCAAATCAAGCGATTAGAGGACCTGTGTTTAGTAAAGACTTGTGTTCCCTATAAAATAAAAATTCTGGGGCACCTTTTCTTGTGTTGTGCGTTCCTCTATTATGCCTCCTGGAAATCTATGAATAAATTAAGAATTACCATTCCCCTTGATATTAGTGTGTCCCTAAAAACTCTGAAATGGTCGCCCCTGTTTAGACAAAGTGTGCAGGGACTCGTCACATGGACCACAGGAGGTTACCATTTCCCTTGTCAAACTTTACATTCATTTCCAGGAGGAATAAGAGGAACAGCACAACACAAAATGGTTATTACTTGGAATACAAGTATTTACTAAAAGACCTGTCGAAGGAGAAGACACCTAATGTAATCGGGAGCATAGGGATTGGGCGCCTGATATAATTTATGGATGAAAATTTGACATCTACATGGCAGAGAAATAAAGAATACATCTATTCATCTTTTGTCATTTTTATGTATTTTTTTTTTTGTGAAGTCTCTTTTGTTCCTCAAGGCTGTTGACTCACACCAGTGTTTGTTTTTCTGTTTTATTTTTCTTTTAATGCCTTTTATTTGTTATTCCACAAGTGCTTGGTTACGGTTTGACAGCGGTGATTCATGTTATCTGGGACGGGCGCGGTGGTTCCAACCTCGTGTTTTTTCTACAGACCTGATCGATTCTGCGGCTTTAAAGGGAAGCGCCACAAGTTGTGAAACCTAAATCTGTTTAGGAATGACCTTATAAGTTTCCTAATATACTTCTATTTCCAAACGCACTCCTTTTACAAGCTGAAGCCACGCAGATTACAGACTAGAGCAGATGCAGGGACTTCAAATTCCCTGTTACTGCTCTCAGCCAAATACTGGCATCATGTATAGCGGTGGAAGGGATCGTGCTGATGGTGGTCGATCATCCGATAAATGTTGGTTCTAATATACTGTATTCTTCAGGAAATCCGCAGGCTGGCATCATCTTACTCCAACTCACAACGTGCAAAATGTAGATCTGTGGTTCAATATGTTGGTATCAGGGTTAACGTTGAGCTCCAAGGCATGCGCCAGCTCCTTTTATTCCCAACTCCCTCTCCATTGGGTGGACTTACACATGGCTCCCATCTCCACTGACATGCCAATGGTGCCAATCAAGGTCGTCAGAACTCTCCTAAAGGTCATCCTGCCTTTCTCCCCTATAAGCGCTGGCGCCTTCTTCCCCACTCTCCTCTATAGACATCCCAGTATGTTGGACCTACACTATATAGGGCCAAAAGTATGTGGAAGCCTGACCACACCTATGAGCTTGGCAGACAACCCAGTCTAAGACCATGGTCAATAATATGGAGTTAGGCCACTTTTGCGACGGTAACCTCCTCCACTGAGAAGACTTTTCACAAGATTTTGGCGCACGTCTGTGGGAATTTTTGCTCGTTCAGCCAAAAGCGCATTTGTGGGGTCAGGCGCTGATGAGGGAGATGGTCCGGCTCGTAATAGTTTTTACAATTCATCACAAATAAGTTGGATGGGGTTGAGGTCAGGGCTCTGTTCCTCCACGACAAATTTCTCACATCCCCCCCCCCCCCCCCATGTTTTTATGGCACTCGCTGTGTGCACAGGGGGCACAGTCATGCTGAAACAGGAAAGGGGCGACCCCCGAACGGTTACCGCAAAGTTGGAGGCTACAATTGTGTAAAATGTCTTTCTTAAAGCTGTAGCATTAACATTACTTGAAATAAGGGGCTAAAAACTGGAAAAAAAAGCCCCAAACCATTACCCTAAATGTTATGTAGGTAGTGTTCTCCTGGAATCCGCCAAACCCAGATTCCTCCATGAGGCTGCCAGAGCGTGAGACATGATTGATCAATCCGGAGAACGCGCTGCTCAAGTCCAGTGGTGACGTGCTTTACACCCATCCAGCCACCGCTTGGCATTGGGCATGAAGACAGGAGGCTTGTGCAACGACTATGAAAACCCATTACGTCAAGCGCCAGATGCTCTGTACTGGTGCGGACGTCCCTTCCAGAGGTAGTGTGGATCTCAACAGAGGATAGGCAATGGTTTTCACATTACTCGCTTCGGCTCTCGGCGAGTTTGTGGTTGAGCTGCTGTTGCCGGGGCAGATCAAAAATTTTACAAACTGACTTGGGTCAAAGATGGCATCTTATGACTGTGCCACGTATAAAAGTGATTTGACCTCTTCAGTACGACTAGCAATGTTTGTCTATGGAGATTGCATGGCTGTGTGCTCGATTTTTATGTGCCTGTTTGCAGTAGGTGTGGCTGAAACACCTGAATTTAGTAATTTGGAGAGGTGTCCATAATCTTTTGGCCATATAGTGTATGTTCCAGTAAATTATAGGACTATCCATTACTAAATTCCCATATCAAGACGGGAGGCACTTTGTATTCCATGCCTCTGTTGCCTAAATTTTTTTTAAACTTTTTGCCCAGTTATTCTTGTTGCTCTACTCTTCGTGCTTGTAGTTTGCCTTCAGTTCTTTGAGACACATGCGTAACTCGGAAGGGTTAATTTTTGGCTTTCTTCCTACACACCCCTCCAGTCAGGCTGAATGACACAAAGGGCAGGGGAGGGAGCAAGTTGTTTTGACAACTGACCTAAATGCTTTACCTGGGGGCATGGGAACTGGAGCCTTCTACCATCCTGCTAAAGGTTGAAATGGAAAGTGTTGGTATTTTGCAGGAAATTCACTTTTCAGTCTAGAATGGGATTTTTAAAGGGGTTGTACAGGATTTAAAAAAAGTGGCTGCTTTATTCCAAAAATAGTGCCATACCTGTAACCAGGTTGTGTGTGGTATTGCAGCTTAGTCCCTTTCGCTTTAATGGAGTGGAGTTTTAATACAAGACACGAACCTTCGACCTGTTTGGAGCGGTTTTTGAAAATAAGCCGCCATATTTTACAAATTCTGGACAACCCCTATAAGGCAATCTCAACCAAGATGGGGTTAGGTTTCCATAGACCCATTCACCCCTTTTCAAGGTAATTCCCAGGAGCATAACGTGGAGGCCGTACCTGTGACTTCTATAGAGCCTGTGTAGATAAGTGACCTGGCTTGGGATTTTCCAGTGAAGGGGTTGCGTTTTTACAAAGCTCTCTACGAGTATGTTTTATAGCCGTGTATTGGCAAAATAGGGGGCCCAAGGGCCACCCAATACTTTGCTTCTGGAAGGGAAGGCAAAAACTTTTTTGTTCTTTGGGGTTGATGTGGAGACAATCAGCAAAAATATATTTCCTCATAGGAATATTAAATTAGGGGTCAGTCTTTTCCACTGAGGTGCAGTTTTTATTTGAGGCGCCATGCCCCGTGTGATGTCACTACACGTCTTCTAGTCCAGACAGTGACTCAACTGCTCCCCTCAGATCTCAACCAAATGTGGCTTTTCCCTGAATGGGTCTTTCTTCCAGATTAGAACTACAATCCCCACTACATCCATGTTGGGAAGAGGAAATGACGACTGCTGTAAGCATTTCGGGGTCTGAGCGGCGGTTGTCTCTCCTGAACAGTGGCTTCAGGATAGGCAGGAGAGACGTGCTTTCGTTTCCGTAGTGTTGGATATTACATTTTCCTAGTCTCCTGATTGGAAAATCTGCTTCACTGTGCAATGATGTCTCCAAAGCATCTCGAACATTACATGCATGGTCGGATTATAGGATTGGCACGAAGGGCACTACCTTGGGGGCCCTACTGGCCCAACACCACCTACCCTGGTTTCCCTTTGCTGGTTCTCGTTATCTGGCTATGTCGTATCTATTGATCTCTCTTTCTAGTTACGCCCCTGGCAGTCCGTTTATATGGCTATTGTATACAATGCTGGGACCTCCACCTTTTTGGAAAAATGGGAATCTGAGTCTTTGGTGATCCTAGACATCCATCAGAGGTGGAGACGCAGGTCTGCAGCTCTCCTTGAAGTCTGTCACTGGCTAGGCTATCTTCCTAACGTTCTTATAATTCAGTGTAGAGGACTACAAGCACGCGCGGCCACCTTTCCGATACGTGATGGGGGCACCCTGCTAAATCTTATAATTTTTTTTCCGCCAAGTGCTTCTAAATTCCCCCCCCCCCCCCCCCCCACATCCCTTACAACATCACTAGGAAGCTCTGCCATTCAGGACCCTAGGGAAGGCAGATGACAAGCTGGACATTACAGCTGTCATAGGGGTTGACACGCAGCTTTGCTAGGATCCTGAATGACCAAAGTGCCTAGCTGCGCAGTCCTGCTCCTGTAATGTTTCATACCTAAGCTGATTTACCGTTGACAAGCCTTTGTGACTAACTTTGTGAGCTCTATTAAAATTGTGGTCCAGTAGGCACTGCGGCTGCTGAAGGTGGGGGGGGGGGGGGGGGGATGATTTATGTTGGTTCATAAGCCCTTCTGTATGGATAGAATACAATACCAGAGGGCAATGTGTGTCCTTTTTCTGCAAAATCCCATTTTTTTTGTAGTTTTGGGCACAAACCAGTCCTATGTCCCGAAAATTACTTATTATTTTTTTTATTTTATTTATATGCTCTCTGATGGTTACCAGGGAAACAATCAACATTAAAACTTTGTCCTATAAAAAAAAAAGTATTTCACGCTCCGCTCTAAAGTGTTCTGTACACAGACAGCAGGTCACGGAGCGGGTTTTTGCAGTCTTCGGATATTGCATCATGTTTCTATTATGAGTGTCTATGTTCTTGTCACCGGTTTATATGGTATACACGAATGTGGCTAGGAAACGCCTACGCTATAATAACCCCATGTCATTAAGATTTGTAGGGATTGTGGAATCTCCGCTTTTGTGACCTGCTATAGAGAACCATAGAAGGAGATTTATGAAGAGCTGCTGGTACAAAGGAGAATTGGGAGCGTTGACCACAGTAACCATTCAGGTGGACTGTTTTACAACCTGTCCCTTTGTTTCTGGCAGATCCTGTTTTCGGCATCTTCTGCTGATAATCTAATCAATGAAGGACACCGGTAGACCATGCCGGCCATTCGATGAATACGGGGAGGGGGGGTGAGAATGTATGTGTTTAGATTCTTTTTGGACCCCATTCAGGGGCAAACACAGTTTTGTTTAATGGGGTTTCCATATGCGTATTTTTTTATTTTTTTTATTTCCGCCTTGCTCCTGCTACCCTCTGGTTTTTATGCTACCTATTTGTCTGCACGTATCCACCAGCCTAGCCCTTTATATTGCAAGCTCTAATATAAAGGGCAAGGCTAGTGGATATGTACTGACTGATTCGTAGTGTAAAAACCGGCATAGATTGTGCCACACACTGTGCCCCCTGTAGATGGTGCCACACGCTACAGCAAGCACTTGCCCATCCCGGTTTCCGCGCCATCCTCTCACAGCGGTCCTGGTCTCTTTTCACCAGGCCTGCTCCAGTGAAACGACACAGGCGGCGCAATGAGGTCATAGCGCTTCCTGCATAGCAAGAAAAGCGCAGAATGGCAGGGAAGGGAACAGATGGTACCATTGAATCGGGGATAGCGGGTCCTGGAGCTACAGCTCTAATGATGATCAAGCCCTGGTCACAGGAGGGTTTCCAGGCAACTGGAAGTCACTAATCCCCCCCCCCCCCCCCCCCGTACAAAAGTCTGACGGCTACCAGACACTCTCCGAACAACAGGTGTCAATTAAGTGAACTTCGGTGTCTTTTACATTTACATTCACTTATGAGGCAAACCTATTTTTAGATTGGAATAAATCTTTCACTTATGGTCATCTACTGATAGTCTTTGGCATGAACACAATGATACGGTACTTGTGGATCGCTCTCCGCTCGTGTATGGACCTTCAGCGTTTACATGTCTTTAAGGTAGGAGTAGGAAGCCAAAGATGTTGTTCAAGATAAAGGGAACGCTTTTCAGGTTTCAACCATTGTATTGGTCTCAAAGTGGTTATCTAGTATAGAAAATGCATTTTTATATACCCTATTAGGGAATTCTGAGGTAAGAGGGGGGGGGGTCCTCCTCTTCAGGATCCCCATCTCTTGGCCAGAATAGAAAGCGGTAATAGAGCGTTTCCCACTCTGGAGGATCTGTCCTGTCCTGCATTACACAGACTGCACATTCATATGAATGAGCAATGTGTAATGCTTAATTTGTCCTGTGGTGGCGCTGCAGGGAAACTGATTACATACTGCCAGGTTTCGCCACAGCTAACTGCTGATCACTGGGATTCCCAGTATGGGGGCTTTTATAATCCGCTTATTGTCAAGGGACCCTTCTAAGAAGTAGGGATTGCTCAAAGCGGAGAACTCCTTTTAATCCCTGACTGTACCGGGAGGGGGGGCAGTTGACATACTTGTGTTGCCGATCTCCGATATGTGGCCACCATTGAGATTTCAATAAATGTCATATCCATCCGAGGACAAGCAGAGAAAATGCCAGTTCTCTAACGCCTATAGACTTTAATGGCGAGCGACTCGTGCATGGCAGGCTCTTGTGGCCAAGTTCACAGTACAACAGGGGTCACAGGACCCCTGTTCTCCTGATAGGTGGGGGCAGGGTTGGATTGGCACACCAAAAAACCAGAGGATCCTGTTGTAGGCCCGGCCTATAACCCAATAATGGGCCCCAAAGGTCAGGTAGAAGACAACCACATTTGGAGGTGGCTTTATAGCCAATCATTTGCCACGTGGATCTATTTTTTTTATGGACTGACTCACAAATAATATATTAAATCTTCTGGATAACTATAAAGTCCACCATGAAATTAAGTGACCCTGCACATGTTCTGTATGGAAGGACCCAAGAAACCCCTTTCTGATCCTGCGGTGTGGTCCTAGAGGTGGGACTGGGGTTTGGGGGGTCATTTAGTGTGGTGTACATTTTTTGTCATAGATTGTACTTCGAGGTGGAATTCTTATCTCGTTTTGGGAAATCTACTCAATAAGAATACATGTAAAGTTGAACATATATATTTTTTCCTTGTCTTCCTCGCAGCTGGTTGAGTATTATTTTAGTATTGTGTTATTCTTCTCTTCTACATGACTGTACAGATTAACTTCCCTCCTGCCCACGGGTGCTGTAATGTTATCATGTATATCCTTCGTTCTACTGTTTGCCTCTAGCTTATTTTTTTTTTAATGAGTATTACATGTTCTACGCAGGGACAACTGTCATCTTGTAAAAACCCATACATGACACACTAATTTAGGGACTTTGTTTGGCCTTTAAAAGGACTATAAATATAAATTTTGCTTAATTTTCATAAAGTCCTATTCAGCCAGTTATTGGTTGCCACTGTTGAAGAAATCGATAACTAATATGGCGGCCATTACATCTGCTACTGTGTCAGCTATCCAGCTGCTGTCAATGAAGGCTCTCCTTTGGCAATGACAGAAGCAGCATACCCCACCTCCCTCTGAAATTCACTTTCCAAGGACTGTCTGAGCACCCGCATGGCTCAACTCTGTAAGAGTCATGTTGATGCCTAGGCCTTAGGGTATGTGCACACGATGAGAGGCTTTTACGTCTGAAAAGACAGACTGTTTTCAGAAGAAAACAGCTGCCTCGTTTCAGATGTAAATGCTGCTCCTCATATTATGCGAGGCGTCTTTGACGTTTGTAATCTTGAGCTGCTCTTCATTGACTTCAATGAAGAACGGCTCAAATTACTTTGCAAAGAAGTGTCCTGCATATAATGTATATAAGTGTGCTGCACTTCTTTGCTGAGGCAGTCATTTTACGCGTCGTCGTTTGACAGCTGTCAAACGACGACGCGTAAATGACAGGTCGTCTGCACAGTACGTCGGCAAACCCATTCAAATGAGTGGGCAGATGTTTGCCGACGTATTGTAGCCCTATTTTCAGACGTAAAACGAGGCATTATACACTTCGTTTATGTCTGAAAATAGGTTGTGTGACCCCAGCCTTAGACCAACACTTAGGACTATACTACCGGACAACTGATGACCTATCCACTGGACCCTGCACCAATCGGCTGCCTCCGGGCACCGGACGTCCAATGCCAGAAGCAGGCTGCTCCAGCCACGGAATAGCGGTCGAGCTGCAGTACTGAATTTAACTGATGTTTCTTCTTGGTTAAAAAATAAATTCTCCATCACAAATTTGATTTATCAAATAGAATTTATTTTATTAAACGTTTGTACAAAAAGACAAAATATAGCAGCATGCAGGGCACTTAAAGAGGCTCTGTCACCAGATTTTGCAGCCCCTATCTGCTATTGCAGCAGATAGGCGCTGCAATGTAGATTACAGTAACGTTTTTATTTTTAAAAAACGAGCATTTTTGGCCAAGTTATGACCATTTTCGTATTTATGCAAATGAGGCTTGCAAAAGTACAACTGGGCGTGTATTATGTGCGTACATCGGGGCGTTTTTACTACTTTTACTAGCTGGGCTTTCTGACGAGAAGTATCATCCACTTCTCTTCAGAACGCCCAGCTTCTGGCAGTGCAGATCTGTGACGTCACTCACAGGTCCTGCATCGTGTCGGCACCAGAGGCTACAGTTGATTCTGCAGCAGCATCAGCATTTGCAGGTAAGTAGCTACATCGACTTACCTGCAAACGCCGATGCTGCTGCAGAATCATCTGTAGCCTCTGGTGCCGACACGATGCAGGACCTGTGAGTGACGTCACAGATCTGCACTGCCAGAAGCTGGGCGTTCTGAAGAGAAGTGGATGATACTTCTCATCAGAACGCCCAGCTAGTAAAAGTAGTAAACACGCCCCGATGTACGCACATAATACACGCCCAGTTGTACTTTTGCAAGCCTCATTTGCATAAATACGAAAATGGTCATAACTTGGCCAAAAATGCTCGTTTTTTAAAAATAAAAACGTTACTGTAATCTACATTGCAGCGCCTATCTGCTGCAATAGCAGATAGGGGTTGCAAAATCTGGTGACAGAGCCTCTTTAAGCAGTATAGCTACGTTATAAAAGTCCCTATGATTACATACATGTGTTAATATTGCTGCGTTGATGTGGTACACAAGTGTCTCAAAGTCCCTATGGGTACATACATATGTAATTCAACATACCTGTAGAGGACATGATGGTTGGTATATTGGACATCTGGAAATCGAGAACCTCCGGACGAAGGCTGCGAAATGCGTTTCGAGGTTCTCTGTTTCCAGATGTCCAATATACCAACCATCATGTCCTCTACAGGTATGTTGAATTACATATGTATGTACCCATAGGGACTTTTTGAGACACTTTTGTGTACCACATCAACGCAGCAATATTAACACATGTATGTAATCATAGGGACTTTTATAACGTAGCTATACTGCTTAAGTGCCCTGCATGCTGCTATATTATGAGCGTAATTGATATCTAGTTGCACTCTGCAATATACACATTGTTTAATCTGAGGAATTGTTATGGTTAAGAACTAAATATGGTATGACACCTGGCTGATTTTGTTTTATATGTCTAGTATATACTTGGAGGGGGTTATTTTTTGTATTTTTGTACTAATGTTTAATAAATAAAATAGAATAAATTCTATTTGAATTTTTGTGATATCAAGATGTTTCTTTTTGGTTATATTATATATGGATATTGTGACATCTTGAGAATAATTTTGTTGAGAGAATATATATATGTTATACTGTATTCAAGTGAATAGGAACAGAGCCGCAGTTCGGCAGCATGGCCGCTATGCAATGTACGGCGCCAACTGCTTCCGGCTCTGTATATTGTATACTGTCCGGTCATCAGTGCATCATCGGCGCGGGTCGGACACCTGGACCCTGCACCGATCCGCTGCATGTGGGCACCGGATGTCATTGCGCAATATGCAACGTACGGAGCCGATGGATAGGTCATCAGTTGTCCGCTAGTGGACAACCCCTTTAAGGACTTGCTGAGGGTGTGCACACTACTAATATCTTGTTTTCGTTTGTATTTCAGACTATTATGGAACAATTTAACCCCTGCCTTAGGAATTTCATTGCTATGGGAAAGAACTACGAGAAAGCCTTGGCAAGTAAGTGATTGAATCTGTATTGCGCAAATTAATCATGGGTCTAGTATCAAATCTAGTGCCTAATAAAAAAAAGTGGAGCAGCTGCCAAACCATATAATCTATGGCTTGGAAGACTATTCGGAAATCTTGAGGTAAAAGGTCAACTTTTTTTTTTTAAAGTGATGCTCCACCTGTGATGAACATTGGTTCTATAGTCTGCAAATGTTAAATCTAGTATCATGTAATAGACCAGGATTACCTACTTATGCTTCTTTTTTTCAGTTTTGACGTATAATATTTTGCTACTCTGAGTTCGTTCACGGTTCCCTCCATTGGACTTTTATATATAGGAGTGATTTCCGTAACTCCTGTACGGGGGTTTTTGCCAGTATACACATTAATACAGTGTGTGATCGTGCGTCCAACCCTGGGGTCCCATCGAGGTGAACAACTGGGCACAGTCGTGCAAACTGGTAGGAAGGGCTCATTAGATTTACCTCTATAAACAGAAGTTGCGTTGGTCTCCAGGACCCCCAACGATTACACATCTAAGACTTTTCTTAAGGATGTGCCTTTTTATTTTTTTATTGGCCCGTAAGCTCTAATGCACACGAACGTGGGTGCCACCCGAGTCCCATCTGTGATCCGTAGAAATATAGGACATGTTTTATCTTTCCAAGATCGGAGAGTCGGTCCGTTTTCACGTAGCCGTTTTCACGTGGCACACGGTAGAGTGCGAGAGGGCCTTGACCCATAGCTAATTCACATAAGGCTATATTCACTTGTGGAGCCTAGGGACACCATTATGCCCTCAAAATACTAAATAGGGAATTGTTCTAACAATAACAGATCTGTCAACAGCAGCTTGTTGACTTTTTTTTTATTTTTTAAAGTAATTACTTTTTTATTTTATTTTAAGACAAACTTTTTTTTAACTGGAAAATAATAAAAACATCTAAAGGTAATAAGACATGAGCGGACGTTGTAGACCGTAGTGGAGATGTGCGGTTATGTAATACCTCCCCTCCCAGCACGGTTTTTAATTTCTATTTTGCCTTCATTTCAATCCTGAGTCATTTCATTCATTCACACGATGATATAGACATTTAGCCGGCTGTATAATGCACAGACTTTTCAGCTCCTGTAAATTGATGGAGTCGGCGGTGGCTCTTGCCTCACCCTGATGCCGCTGATGAGGATTATGTAGAGCTGGCTTATTGGAGTCTTTAGTCCTGTTTCAGATTAGCCGGTATGAAGCAGAACGGCCCTCTGTGTACATAATACAGTCACCTTCCCAGATGGATTGTGTGGGTGCTGACATACTGACGAATCCGACTGAAATCTGCTTTTGTGTTACCTACTCCGACAATGGGAAAATAATAGTGGAAATGGTGAAAGAACAAACTTTACAATTTTTTTTGTTTTTGTATGTATTTTTTTAATTCTATTTTTGTGTGGTCTTGAAACGTCTACTACCCCCATTCTTTGATGGGGTTTCTACACTGGCTAAGTCGGAGATGCTGCTATTAACCCCGCCACTGCCCTACACCACGGGGATGGTATTAACCCCATCACTGCCGTAGACCACCATGGATGTAATCATTAACTCATTCACTGCCCTAGCCAACTAGAGATGTAACCTTTAGCCCCATCAACTACCCTAGACTACCAGAGATGTAGCCATTAGCCCAGAGGCATAGCTAGCGGTTTAGCACAGGGGGGCAAAACTGATGCGTGGGCCCCCCCCCCCCTAATTTCATGTTTATAACTGAAGAGGTGCATTCTAATTATATACACTAGCCATCATCCCTGTATATAACCCCCTATCATCCCTGTATATAACCCCCTATCATCCCTGTATATAACCCCTGTATATACCAGGCTGGCTAGTATATATGGGGGTTATATAAGGGGATGATGGGGGTTATATAAGGGGATGATGGGGGTTATATAAGGGGATGATGGGGGTTATATAAGGGGATGATTGGCAGGGCAAGTCATTCCCCCCCCATCGGCGCCTCTCAACAACGGAAGCGCTAGAGTTGTTGAAAGGTGCTGATTGGGGGGGCAAGTCATTCTGCCCTGCCAATCAATGTCATGGTTAGGCGCTGAATGGTCAGGCACGAAACGTGTCCTGCCATTCAGAGCTTATGAATGTAATTGTATTTGCGTCCTATAAAGGCAGGTCCAATTTAGTGCAGGAGGGGGAGGCGGCGGCTGGCTTCAGTTGAGCCACCGCCTCCTCAGACAGGCACCTGGCGCCCTGTGTCATGGCCATGGCAGGGGCGGCGGTCTCGCGGTGAGCCCCACCAACTCAGTGGGCTGGGAGCCACAGCCCCCCCCCCCTCCCCCCCGCTAGCAACGATACTGCATTAACCTATCACTACCCTAGACTACCAGAGATGTATCCTATCTCTGTAGGGGTTTGAGTCCTTTTATTCATTTTAAATGAGAAAATTCAGGTATGTTGTTGGAAAGGGTCCCTGCTGGTTTTGCACAGGGGCCTGTCCACCCTCGTAAATGTGACGGTTCATTTTTCAGTGCCCCTTGCTTCCCTACCTTGCTTGTAACCCAGACTACATTCAAGCTACTTCATCTGGTACTGCACCAGAATGGATAGAAGCTGCTGAAACTGCAGTACCAAACACAGCCACAACCAATTGTACGCGCTGTCCCTAGGTAAAAAAAATAAATGAATGGGACTCTTCACTCTAACAATCGCCCCGACCCCTTCATGCAAAATGGCTTCGGGGGTGCTGGGAGTCGGATCCCCATTAATCAGATCATTATGCCTTCAGTATTTGCCACCTAGCAGTAATCGGGAATAAAAAAATAAAATGAAAAAAAATTAGAAGATAAACTCCTTTCCATCTGATATGTGGCCTTTGGCTGTGGTGTATTATTTGCATGTACTGGTTTTGTACCCCCCACCTCCCCAGCAGGTGATGCTTCCTCGGCTTCCTGTTTGTTTTCTTGTCTGGGCGTAGTTGACTCTTTTTAGGCTCTGGTTCAGATATTTTTACATATGTACAGTACATGCAACTGTTACCTACACCCAGGATCATAATAAAGACCTATTGTGTCCTCCCCTCTGGGAGATGGCCAGAACGTATCACATTCTGTATTGGAGAACTAAACCTAAAAATAGATTCCTGTCCTGGTTATGGTGTTAATGTGCCGCACCTTCCTCTGTGAGAGCGGCCCGTGCTGTAATGATATGAAAGGTCATGTAAAAACCTCAAATGACCACACTGCAGGCCGAGTTAATCCCGTCTCAACCTATTTGGTCTATGGTTAATCCTACCACTGGTCTCCTGCTGTGATTATTTTTATATATATATATATATATTCCCACAGCACTCCGATGAATCAAAAAGGTGTAGTTTTATTCAGTCAACAAAGCTGCAACGCTTCCGTCCTGCTATAGGACCTTTTTCAAGCATTTCCACTGGCCTCTATGGGTTGTGACGAGATGAAGCCACGTCGGATCACACTAGTTGTAGTCAATTGGACATGCATTGACCGTCACATGATGGTATAAGGATACTTTTGCAACCATGCTATAAAATAAATAGTAGCTTGGATTTATATATAACTGATCGTTATATATAAATATATATCAGCTAGGCAGACCTTTTGGGTCTCCATTAAGACCCTGCGTTTGGTTAGATCCTACAGCCCTTCCATCTGATCCTATAATTGGCAAGCCGAAATGGTGGAGTAACACATGGCTGCAGATTCTTACCCTCGATCAGGAGAAAAGAGTGAAAGATTTGGGTTAAACGTAGGGATTGTTACTGAGAGGAAAGAGTTGGGAGTGATTTTGCCCCACTGCTCTGACCCCTGCCGATCACTGGAATGGGGGTTCTGAGTCACACACTCCCCCCCCCCCCCATTCCTCCTCACTGTACCCCCTTCCCCCACGTTAAGGAGAAGTTTGAATAAAGCGGAAGACTAGAATTCGTCCTGCTGCTCCATCCAATGTCTAGTTTTGATGGAAATAGCCGAGCGGTTTACTCTGCTGTTCAGTCATTCCCATAGACTTTGAGCGGAGCGGCACCATGCGTGCTTTTGTCCTCCACTCCATTAGGGAGATGGGGCCTGCAAGTGCAGAAATTGAATGCTGCTATATGAAATGCCAATGTTAGTAAATCTACCCCACTGTGTTCATTGGGCACACCCTTGGCCATGTGAGTCACATGTATTTGTATAGATACGGGATGTCAGATTTCTGAGAATTGAAGTAAAGCTTCGGGTACATTTTTATAATCTTAAAAAGTATCTACTAGGGTCATGTACCTAATGAGGGACATAATTTCATTCACTCTAATCCAAGTGCATGTTTCCAAGGTGCTATGTACAGTATAGGTTCTTAACAGCAGTCAATAATTACTGCTGGAGGTTAGTGGACTGTTATGCAGACGTTGGCAAAACCATGCCCTCTCTCTGACATCACTTCCTGCTCTACGCGTATTCTGCACATTATAATGTTTAATTTCTTCCCCCTGCAAGCGGAAGCAGCTAAAATGGTGAAGACCACGGTCAAGGACTGTTTCAATCAGGCAGGAGCATGTGCAGAGCAAGAGTAATCAAGTAACACTGCAGGTTCAGTACACATATAAGCGGCAACCGGTTGTATCGTGAGGCGGAGACGTGGTCCGGAGACAGTCCAAGTTTGATACACAGATAAACCGCAAGGAACTAGATTGGAGGCAGGTAGCTCAATAGTCTGGCAAGAAGGAAGTGCGAGGGTGGCCAGTCTATCATATAAGTAGCCAAATGGGTGAGACTTCAATCTCAAGAATCAAGAGAACCTGTACAATAGATTCAGCAGTGGAGCTGTCCAACATCCCTGATAGCTCAATGGGAAGAGCCACTTCCTGAGTCACAGGAGTATCTGGTTTCAATAGTCGGTGAGGTGCAGCTATGGCCAATGTCTGCAGAGCAGGAGTGGTGATGTTGCCATTAAGGACCTATTGTGTACAGAGCACATTGAAAACTTGCATTTGTGGGACCAGAATGGCAGAATTAATGGTTGTGGTATGTTAATTTAGTCAAACTGACTTACTGTACATTATCTATACAATATCCATGTATCTCTAGCTTTGTCTTCTGTGGTCTTTATGTATTTCTGGTCTGAAATAGTTTGTAAATTATGGATTGTTTAGAGTGGAGTGCAGGTTTACTGATAAATTACAGTTAAAGCACCTACTTTGCCTCAGGTGGACTATAAAAGTGTTGTATTTGTTGAAAATCCCATGAAGATCACATGGATTTATGTCCCAGTTTACCAGCTCTATTGCTCCCAAGTCTGAGAAGTTAACTACTTCCTTCCTTACGGATGCCTCAACCATTAAACTAAACTACGCTTCACAGACTTCCTTGTTTTTCTCTAGTGTTGTCTCTGCCACGCATATTGATTTATATTGAAACCCTGAGAGATGTAAGCTACTTCCTGCTGGCGTACTATAAATTAGAATGAAGGCTTTTGTCTGTTTTATATTCCTAATAACCAAATAGACGTGCTCACTGGTACCAGATTCAGACTCTACAGTTAGATTCATTCTAGCATGTCTCATTCTCTCCATGGCAATAGGGAACACCGAGAAGTGGGGGTTGGATGACCCAGTGACCTAAAATAAGCATCATGGAAGCTAATATGGCTGTCACGATCTGTGGGTATGTGGACCCACTGGGCCGTACTGCCGTAGAGGGATAGCAGCTGGCCAAACGGTGTACCAAGTAAAGTCTATAGTCCGAGCAAGGGTGCCTGTGGCAGTACAGACAGTAGCGGTGGCTAGGCTCAGATGGGACCTTGGCATCAGACACCAGGCGTGGTGTAACACAACACGACTCCAACTCTTTTAAGGCACAGGAACAAAGTAGCATGGGATACAGGTAGCAGGAATGGGAGCAGGAAAACACTAAGGGACTCATGTAATGAGTGAAGGAGCAGGTCCCTTCTTATAGTCCAGGGTGATTAGACAATTCTAAACATGCATGCGCGCTGGTCCTTTAAGGCCGGGACTGAGCTCGTGTGCGCACCCTAGTGGTCACTGCAGGCCAGGACAGCCGCATATACTGGCATCTCCGGTGAGGGAAGGCGTCGTCAGAATGAGAGGAGTCTGCAGCCGCGGAAGTTACAATGGCTGAGCGGGGTATCTGTTCCGGATACTGAAAGTAGGGAAAGTCTAAAACCCAAACTGCTGACCTTTACAAGAGGAAGGCTGCACACCGTTGCTTCGGTAATTCTGTAGCACCGTCAAATTTTTGTTTTTTTTGGCTGGAGAGACTCGTTAAACTGACAAATGGTTTGCCAAAAGGGAGCACTGATTGTTAAAACGTCATGTACATAGCCCTCATTTGGTCTTCTGGAAGCAGCAGTAGTAGTATATACTTTGATTTGTGAATGATGTGGCTTGTATTACATGTTCCCGCATCACTTCCCTTTGTTTTGTTGAGTCCTTGAATCTATAAGATGTTGTAGGATCATCTTTTGATCTCCTTGGTCGTCAAAGCAATCTTTGTATTTTTGTTTACACAATGTCTAGATTTCTTGCGGTTTTTTATTGTTTTTTTAAAGGGTTATTTCCATTTTGTAAATTAATTGCATATTCTGCCAAAATGTTGTCACTTACTGAATGGTGGTGGTCTGACCTCTGGGACCCCCACCGATCTCGAGATTAAACCAGCATGGCCCCTTCACTGTTCCCTGCACAGCGGCTCTTCTGTCCACCCTGTTCAGAGAACTGCAGCATGGCCCCAAATTTGTGAGTAGAGCCATGCTGCCATCTTCTGCACAGCCTGGTTCTGGAAGCTCAGGATCCTACGTGTGTATCTATAATTTACTAGTTTCTTATTCTTTTTGATCTGGTTAATGTTGTATTTTACATGCTCATACTGGCCATAGATCCTAGAAGAAAGTCTAGTGACTTGAGTAGCCACTTGAGAAGCAGATGTTCTCCAAGTACGTGTAGGATGATGGCCTTCTAGGAGATCATAAGCCTTCAATGAAAAACCAAGTCGAAAAGGTTGATTGTGATCACCCAACCTGGTTGAACAATTTTTCACCACATATCTGGCCTCGTTGGGTTCTAATGGTCTTAAGCGTTATTTACAGCACTCTTTCCTCTAATGTCTTAGAAAGTTTTTGACGCACTGGGTGGTGGTGGTGGTGATGGTGGTGGATCCCTTGATGTTTTGCTGGCATGTTCTATCATTTTAAACATATGCAAATGTTTTTTTTATTTTCCTTTTTAGGTGTAACGTTTGCAGCAAAAGGCTACTTTGATGCCCTGGTAAAAATGGGAGAATTGGCCAGTGAAAGCCAAGGCTCTAAAGAACTTGGTAAGTGAGGCAGCAGACCATTGTAGATAGAGCCACAGAAAACAAGCCAAGTTTAACCGCCCCTAAATCGCATCGGATTGATTGACATTGGCTGTTTGCTTAATTAATAATTTTTTTGTCTTAATTATTTCCTAATGTTCTTAAGTTCATGACTTGGTTTGCATTCAGTGTACAGAAAAAAAAAACAACTTATCTGCTATGGTAGGTACCTCCAATTCCAGGTACTTCTATATCTTAACCAGGACAAAAAGTGGTTACGTTTTTTTTTGTGTTTTTTTTATAATTATGGATCTTAGGTCATGACCTCAATATGGCTGTTCAGTCTTGTCTAACCATGCCAGGAAATAAGCTTCCTTTGGCAGGAGAACACAATTATCGACCATTTAAGACTTTCGGAAGTCTGGTCTAGTTTTCGAGTTGAGGTCTTTGTCTCTCTTGTATCTTTACAAGACCTCAAACCTTTGTCAACTATTCTGGATCAGATAACTTTCACAAATACATATATAATGGTTCCTTTAACTAGAAAGAACCCAAGGTTATTGTAGTTCGGAATAGAGACCTGGCCAAAGGCCCCAAATAGTCATGCCACTGGAAAATGTCCAATTAGACCATAACGTACATGGGCAAGCTGGATGTTATCTGGCTTTTCGATCTCCTGTAGGTTACTTGGATGTCTTATTGAAGACCACATCACCGTATAAGCAGCCAAACAGTAGCTGTTGGAAAATAGAATGAGGCCTCATGCCAACATTCATATTGCGGCTCTGTACAACCTCTGAAGATATACTTAGCCGTTATACAGTGCCCATACAATTGTGCCATAACGCTTCTCATACCAAGGTACTTTCTGTCAAATTCTGTATGAATCAAACAGAAAATCGTGCATGCTCCATCGGATGCCATATGTAAGGAGGTATTTATCGCTAGAAGCGTTGGTTCTTGAGGAGCATAGCTCCATGAAAACGGCACCCAACAGAGCATGGTACTGCATCACATACAGGTTGAACAGCTCTGCCATGTGCATAAGGTCTGAATACGGTCACCTCTTCTACGTTTTTAGGATGCCATGTATGATTCCTTTCGGTCAAACCAAAACATTACCGATCCCAATATGTAATCATATTTGGTCTGATCCATCCTGGTACCCCTAAGGCTATGTTGACACAGTTTTTTGCCGACCGAATTTCTGCCCTCAAAATTCCATTTGGAAGTTTTGAGGCAGATTTTCCTCTCCCTGCACGCCGATTTTTGCAGCGTTTTTCGCTGAGTTTTTCCCCCCATGGCCCGTGAGCGCCACGGGCATAAAACGCAGCAAAATACGCTTTCTCTGCCTCCCATTGAAGTCCATGCGAGGTCAGAGGCGCAAACGCCTGAAGATCGGGCATGTCCCTTCTTTCTCCCACCAGGCGGTTTTGCCACTCGCGGGAGAAAACCGCCCGCCTCCCATTGAAATCAATGGGAGGCATTTTAGGACCGTTTTTGACGAGTTTTGCGGCACTGTTTCCGCGTCAAAAAGCTCGTCAAAACTCGGTGTGAACATAGCCTTACTCTGATTGTCGTGATTACCTAAATATGCTGGTGTTTGGAAGGGAAATGCTCATATTGTGGTATGTTTCTAGTCATCCCAACATGGTAACCAATCTCCACTGGTATTTTGGGCAGGTTGTCTTTAAGTGATGTTATTCACCGAAACATATGGTGGTTTTGTCTAGTTCCTGGTGTATAGAATTTTTTTTCAATTGCTTCATATGTTGGTTCATGGTTCAACGACCCTACATTACTTTTGGAACGCTTTCGAATAGCCTGATTGTGTGAATGAGTTGTTATTGATGCCTCTTAAGAAATGGTGACTATTGCCATGTTTTCTAGATGACCTTGGATGGTGTAGAATAGAGCTTTGTCTTTATGGGTCATTTATGGCTTACTTGGACAACTTGCCAAGAATCGAACGACCAACCCCTCACGTTGTCCATGTATCTGTTGGCCAAAGCAGCATTTGTATGGTCTCAGGAAGTGTGAATGTTCTTTTAACCCTTTTGATCATATTACTTTTGGATCTCTACTGTGGTCATGTCAACCTTGTAGAACATCTGAGCTGTCCATGAAGTCTCTTCTAAATATAAACAATATCTTCTCATGTTTCAGCAAGAACATGACGTTTTCTTCTCTTTCCTAATACTGTTGACTCCTCTGCTATTCGTCTTGATCATCTGTCTATTTTTACTTCCAAAACAGGAGCAGTTCCTTATTGTGGCGGGTGTGTGTGTGGTTTCCTCCGCCATCCCGGTCTGGTTACTGTTCAATGTTGAATCATTCTCCGTTCTCATTGCTCGTTCTTTCCTTTCTCTCCCATAGAATGGACCGAACTTCCCAATCCTTCAGCTGTTCTGTTGTAATCTTTAACACCCTCCCCCCCCCCCCCTATACTGCAGGAGTATTATGACACATGTCCTTGCTTATTTGTACCCCCTCCTGTGCGGATTATCTTCAATATTTTTCCTTTTCTTTTTTTTTTTTTTTTTTTTTATATCTTTTATGCGATCCGCTGTAATCCTATGGGGAAACCTGGCAGTAAGTGTTCAATTTCCCTGCAGTGCCACTGCAGGAGAAACTAAGCATTACACTGCACATTCATGTCAAGGGGTGGTCTATGTAATACTGGACAGGATAGGTCCTCCAGAGCAAGAGACCCTCTTTGTAATGGTTCTCCACTCTGAATAGAGGAGCCTCTTCTATTAGAATTTCCTAATAGGGTGTATATGGAAATCCTAAACTGGATGATCCCTTTTTGCTCCTTTTTGATTTTTAGTAGTTTGATATGCCACAAGTAGTTTTTGGTGATTGGGTCAGGGCTATAGTTACGGATGGATGAAGACTGCCTTTTGTAATTATTTTCCATCTTCTCTCTTGAAGTGGCGCCATACACTATGGTACAGGTTTAAAGCACTGCACTGTACGATATACTTCTCCTTAGGTTCAAATGGCAGAGACACCACCTGACAGTTGCATAAGGGGGCCAGTTCGCATCCAAACAATGTCATTTGACTGTGGCCTACTTATTCAGGGGCTTTTATAGATGGTTGACACCATAAATGCTTTTATATCCTTGGCTATTGCTAGGTACAGCTGGGTAGCCAATGTGCCTTAAAGTGAAATCAAACTTTTGGGGAACTTCTTGGATTTATACTGGCTCCTGCCCACATCCTGTATACACTAACCGTGTGTTAGCTTTAATATAACATGTGGCAATTGGATGCAGCTGATACTTCAGCGATCAGCTGTAATCTGTGCAGGAATCTGGCAGCAAGTGTTAAAATTCCCTACAGTGCCACCACATGTGAAATGAAGCATTACACCGTTCTCATTGAAATGCATGGTTGTGCTGGGTCCTCAGATACAGAGACACTTTGGAGTCCCATCTATTCATCCAGAATTCCCCAATAGAGTATTTTAAAATGGGTATTCAACCATTGTGTGTGTGTTTGTTGCAACAGTGATTTTACTTCTCCGAATGTTGTGCATGCTTTCTCCATAGTTTAAAGATGGATGACTTGACGTATCCCAGCCGAGTGACTACCAATTTGACTTCCTCTCTTTAATCCCCTGCGCTATCTGTGTATACTGAATATAAGCCGGCTGGCTTTGTATTCCGATCTTTACTTCAGGGCCCTTGAAGCCTCGCTTACAATGCTTTAATAATCGATAACCTCAATGGCAAAGTTTTGATGCAGACCGTTTAGGGTAATCGAGAGCGCCTGTGTGCATAAACGTAATTTAGAACGTGTGAATTATGCATACTTTTATTTGGAAGCGATTCCTGGCTCAGTGATGTGACTTCATAAATGTCAAGTGAATCAATGCTCGGCGGCTGGAGCTCCGTATTTCCTATCCAGAGCTTAAAAATCACAAGCATAGACAAATTCACAATATCACACGGTCTGCTTGCTGCCACTAGAGGGAGCTTACTGCATGTTATATATCAAACAATAACCCTGTATTCCGTAAGCTCCTGAGCTCCCTCTAGTGGTGTGTGATCAGCACTTTCTCTTAAATCTTTGTCTAGTCAAGAGTTTTTTGGAGCTCTGTATCACAAAAACGGACCTGACTTCTGTAATCCCTTCAGGGCGAAGCAATTTATTTTTATTTTTTTTACTTTTTCCTCCACGCCTTCCAATAGCCATAAGTCTCTTATTTTTCCCTCAATGGAGCTGAGTGAGGGCTTATCTTTTGCGGGAGGAGTTGGATTTGCTATTGGTAGCATTTAAAGTACCATATAATGTTCTGGGAAACTGAGAAAAAATTATTTTGCAGGCTGAAATTGGAAAAAAAATAAGATTCCTCAATTTCTCTTTTGGGTTTAGTTTTTACGGCTTCCATCGCGCGGTAAAAGACAACTTAACTTTATTCTGTGGCTCAATATGATTACGGCGATACCGCGTTTATATAGATTAATTTATATATATATATATGTATGTATGTATGTATGTATATATATATATATATAATTTTTTAGAAGTAACTGTTTTTAAAAAAAAAAAATAATAATAATAATTGTGTAACTACATTCTGAGAGCCGTAACATTCTTATTTTTCCATCAATTGAGAAGTGTGGAGTAATTTTTTGCAGGGCGAGCTGACGTTTTTAGCAGTACCATTTTTTTGGTACATAGTGATCAAAAAATTGTATTTTATTTTTGAGCACCAAGTTGATCAAAAAACAGTGATTAAAATGTTGTTCTTGGGGGCATCCACCGTGCGCGGTAAGTAATTCTGTGTTGTAATGGTTCACACTTTTAACAAAATTGGCATCACTGCATCCGTAATTTATTTTTATTTTTTTCATTAGTTTAGAGGGAAAAGGGGTGTTTTTTTGAACTTTTGTAACATAAATATATATTTATTTTTTTTTACTACTAAAACTTTATGTATGTTACAAAAGTTAAAAATAAAACACCCCTTTTCCCTCTAAACGAATGAAAAAATTAAACCTTTTTTTTTTTTTTTTGTATACATTTTTGGGCATACAGTGGTACAGTATGGGCCCATAGCAGGCTATGAACCATGGATCCGTACTATGGCCATGTGTATGAGCCCGGCGTCTGACCCATCTTAACCCCTGTATCACCTAAAATGCAATTAGGAATGTAGAATTGTAATCACTTAAATTATTTGATTCCCCATGTGTTAATAATTCTGGAACATATTTTCTTAGAACTCTGTGTTGTGCCTTTCCTCTGCTATTCCTCCGAGAAATGAATGAATAAATTAACAACTGTGCGTTTCCAGTTGGGGGGGTGTGTCTCTACATCGTCTGATACTGTCCAATCAGTGACAACTGTGTTGGGACACGCCCCTTTGACAAGGGGAATGTTAACTCCCAGTTGTCAGTTTATTCATACATTTCTAGGAGGAATAGCAGAGGAACGTAAAACTCTTAAGAAAATATATTCCAGAATGGTTATTTCATGGGGAATACAAGTATTGGGTAAAATACACATGTCTGGAGATGCGACCGCTCAGCTTTAGGCCCTGTATAGTTTTTTTGCTTCAGATACCGCGGCAAAAAATGTCTGATATTGCCTCCCAAGAAAAAACGCTTGTGGGGAAAAAAGTGGTAGCCCGATCTTGGGGCATCAAGAAACAGCCTCAAAAACCCCATTAACTGGTTCCCGACCACTGGCTGTGTTTTTACGGCCAGCGGTCAGGGTCCTTAAAACCCGAGCCATAGACTTTTTACGGCTCGGGTTTTAACTTGCTGCCCGCGTGATCGGGCAGCTGAATGTCGGGTCTCCGGCTGTCAGTGACTGCCGGGGACCCTGAGGAGAGGATAGAAGCTGCTTTCGCTGCTTCTGTCTTCTCTGATGACTTGTACACAGCGCTCAATGAACGCTGTGTATAGGAATAGAGGCAGCGGCGCGGTCTCTATTCCCGGTGATCATGTGACTGTCAGTAACGGCACCCGGCGATCATGTGACCAGACTGCTGCTGGGTCTTACTAGACCCAGCACAGCCCTATTAGTGACAATCGTGATGCGTTTTCATTTGCCTGTTGAACAAATGGGTAAAAGAAAATGTGGCAAAAAATGCGTCCGCCTGTGGTGCAAAACCGGAGCTGATTTTTCCAGGCAGAATTTTCTGACTGCAAAAAAACTCAGTGTGAACAGGGACTTAGGCCCCATGCACACGAACGTAAAAACGCCTGTAATTACGGGCCCTAATTACGGCACGTTTTTACGGGCCCACGGACTTCTATTGGCCATGGGTACCTCCCCGTATTCTTACGGGAAGGTGCCCGTGCCGTTGAAAAATATAGAACACGTCCTATTTCAGGCCGTAATTACGGCACGGGCAGCCCATAGAAGTCATAGAAGAAATGCTAGCACAGGCTTCCAGTATCCGTAGTTTCAGTTGCTGCACATCTCGTATCTTCACAGCATAGACAATTGCCTTCAGATGACCCCAAAGATAAAAGTCTAAGGGGGTCAGATCGGGAGGCATTTCTTCTGCGGTGTTGCTGTCAGTGTGTGAAGAGTGGGAGAAGAGGGTTGCATTGACAATCCAACACAATGGGCAGCACTTTGAACACATTTTATAAGTGGTCAGAAACTTGTAAATAACTCATGAAAGAATAAAGTAACGTTAAAACCAAGCACACCATTGTTTTTCTTGTGAAATTCTTGATAAGTTTGATGTGTCACATGACCCTCTTCCCATTGAAAAAACTAAAGTTGGATACAAAATGGCCGACTTCAAAATGGCTGCCATGGTCAACACCCAGCTTGAAAAGTTTCCCCCCTCCCATATACTAATGTGCCACAAACAGGAAGTTAATATCACCAACCATTCCCATTTTATTTAGGTGTATCCATATAAATGGCCCACCCTGTAGATAAAGCTGTATAAAAAAAAAAGATCATACTTTCCCAGATCTCTCTGCTTCTTCCTCCAGTCCGGCCTCCTGGGATGACGTTACAGCCCATGTGACCGCTGCAGCCAATCACAGGCTGCAGCGGTCACATGGACTGCGCGTCATCCAGGGAGGTTGGACTGGATGTCCAGAGAGGGACGCATCACCAAGACAACGGCCGGGTAAGTATGAATTTCTTTTACTTTTTCGGCGGAAAGGGCTGTCCCTTCTCTCTGTCCTGCACTGATAGAGAGAAGGGGCTGCCGATTACTGCAGTGTAATTTTGCAGCGAAAACGTGCCCGTAAATACGGGTGGAATACGGGTTGAATACATGTGACCAAGGACCCGTATTTACGGGAGGACAAAAATTTGTTCGTGTGCATGAGGTCTTAATAGGTTTTCCATCAGATGGTTTTTGAATTGTGACATCATTCAGGGCTTAGTCTAGTAGGTGGATTTCTCTCTCTATCCCATTCCCTTGGTCCTCGCTGGTTGTAAATAACATGGAATTGTTTTCATGGCCTCCTACTTGCAACTGCTGAAATTGTTGTATTTTCTCAAATAGAAGTTTTAGGCTATGTTCACACAGTTTTTTGCAAGCGGAATTTCTGCCTCAAAATCCCGTTTGGAAGTTTGAGGCATTTTCCTCTCCCTGCGCGCCGATTTTCACAGCGTTTTTCGCCCGCGCCCATTGAGCGCCACCGGCATAAAACGCTGAGAAATGCGCTTTCGCTGCCTCCCATTGATGTCAATGGGAGGTCAGAGGCGTAAACGCCTGAAGATGGGGTACGTCGCTGCTTTTTTCCCCGCGAGGCGGTTTTACCGCTCGCGGGAAAAAGACGCCTCCGCCTCCCATTGAAATCAATGGGAGGCATTTTCGGGCCGTTTTTGACGAGTTTTGCGGCGCGGTTTCCGCGTCAAAAAACTCAGTGTGAACATAGCCTAACTTCTCAGACACACAAAAAAGTAAGTGAACCTTTGTAGGATTTTCCTTGCAGGTTCCGCTATAACCTTTACAGCCCATTATACCTGCAGAGCTAAACGTTCCCAGTTATATTTGCGTCTAGTCGTTCCCGACTCCCCCTGAAAATCTGGTGTTTTTATGCGGAGATGAGCGTTCACGGTTTGAGTTTTAGGTAGTAGAGGAGTTTTTTATTTCTTTGTGTTTTTATTCGACCGTAGCGGCATATTAGTCCCAGAACGTCCAAATTTAGACTTTAACTCTTTCAGAATTCATAATGACGTCTACAGCACTTGTGCGGGCATCTACAATGGTTGGGTGCAGGAGTTATCTTGATTTTTTTTTTTTTTTTTTTTTTTTTTTTTGGAGGAGAGTGACATTTTGTGGCATTATGGGCATAATTCAATACAGTATATTATAGTGAATTTGTTTGACCTTTTTTAATGTCTTAATACCGGCGTACAGCCATTGATAAATTCCTCAAGTGTTTTTTTTTTTGTACTATTTCCAAGATCTCTGCTTGCTGTCAGTGAATAAGATTTTTTGTTTTTGTTTTTTGTTTTTTTAAATTTGGTATAAAGGATTAATACTTTTCACTGCTGTGAGTTGGCTACGATTTTATAGTTTCTAGACCATTTCTGTAAATTGAACTGTCTGGACTCCAGACTGACCCATTTTACCTGCACTGAAACATTGTAGCAAACTCAGACGGGACTAAGGCTCTGTTAATATGACAGTTGGAGCCTCCCCGGCATGTACGCTAAACCTATCCATAGGGTTTCATTTACTGATGGAGGCCAATATAGTGTCTTTTTCGCCTCCGTCACGCTTTGTTGGTAAATTTATTATTATTTTTAACATTGGATCCTCTGGGCATACAGTGGCACATGCCAGCGCCTTACTTTAGAGGTATACGTTGGGCAATGCTTTTTGGATTGCTTAGACTTGTTCACTTTTTAATTTCAAATCAAGTGGGGAAAAAAATCTCTGCAAAAACTTTATCGGCCCATGTGAACGAGACTTTATACCCTTGGCAAAGCAGTCTTACGTCCTTGGCATTTTTTGGAGTCACAAGTTTAAAATTTGTTATGCACTTTCTGGAAATATTAAATGACCAACAGCCCGGACAGATAATTCGCCGGCAGCCAGAACGTAGTAGAAAAACAGCGATCTCACACAAAGGGCTTATTCACACATGGAAAATGACAAATGTTCTGTGACAGACTAGAACTTTCCCACATGACGAGATCAAGTCCCCGATGAATGTTTTTGTCACTAATCCACTATTTTCTAACAAACATTATACCAAGTCCTAAAGCTTAAATGCAGTCACTAAGTTGTTGGCGAAAACATAAAGGTATACCCTGAATCATAAAGCTAGAACGGGTACACTCCCCGGACCCTTTACCCCCTTATTTTTTGGTGTCCCCACCAAACAAGACATCGTAAATGTATAAAAGACCACAAATACCCTAGAAGTGCCACCCAGAGCTTAGCCCAATAAGGGTCAGCCACCGTTACCCCTATTAGTGCCAGGGTTCACTCGACAGAACTTTTAGAACTTTTTCCATGCCCCTGAAGCACGTGAAACCCAAAGATTGGCTGACTTGAATAAAGTGGTATAACTTGTACCATTTGGTTTAAGTCTATTGCATTCCCTCTCCAAAAGAAGAAAAGACCACCCAAGTTTCCCCTATGACTCAAATATTGAGAAGTTCCAACAGAGGGTAGAACTGGGGTAACAGGTGGGTGGGGGGGCCTGATGACCACACATACATCTTTATCATTGGGACACCCATATTAATTCTTGTGCCATAAACAAGTGGGCTGTTTTGTGGACTAGGTGAGGTGATTAGGTATTCTTAACATTTGGCCCTTACAAAATTGCCCTGCCCTCGAGGGCACTGTTATCCTGACCCCCTTAACTTGAGGCATATAGAAAACTGAAAACTAATATACTGATTAGAAGGCAAATCCAACTGATTCCTCTTGGCCAATCAGGGGATTAAAACGGCCCACATGAATCAAAAATTGTCAATAAGCACTTTTTCTTCTTTTTCGGGCTCCTTGAGGCAGGCAATTATTTTTACACTTGGTATACAAGTAGCCTAAATGGCACATGCAAGGGCTGTTTAAGGGAGACTAGTGCAGCCATCAAACCCTCTGTTTTAGGGCACTAAATTAATGACTATTTTGTAACTAAAGGGAACCTGTCCCATATAAAGTAGGCATCAGTCAGAAGGTTCCTGTTAAAGGAAGAAGTTGACGTTTTTGTGTTTTTTTTTTTTGTTTTTTTTTAGTTTATGGAAACGTTATCAATTTTTGAAAAAAAATACTTGTTCATTAAGCTAAAGCCATTCTCCGATCTAAACGTCCGATTGAAGAGTTGCAATACCAGGCACAGCCACACCAGTTTGCATGGCGCTACGCCTGTGTAAACAATGAGTCAGTGGTTATGCACAGAGTAGGCTGTCAGTGATGGCTGTCAATCACTGAGTAGGACCGCCCACTGGACTCCTAAGCCCAGAATGAGCAGTGTTAGATCAATAAATTACAAATCATATAGAATGTTTTGCCGCAACTATATATTAATCTGCCCCGCTCCGTCTTGTCTCTATTATGCTGCCTGTAGATCGGACTGTATTTTTAACGTAACCGGTCCCCTTTAAGTGTAAGTTGAATAAATGAAAGCAAAGTTACTCCATTTATTATATAGCGTTTAACTGTTAAATGTTTAACCTGGTGGTGCTAAGCGCCACCATAGTAGTATGGTGCCGGCGGGAGTATATTCCCACACACAGTTGTACTATTACCACACCAACATGCGTGGAATCAAGTTTCATCCCTTCTATGGGAGGTATGGGTAGAGAGCTCGGGGTCCATTGAAGGACCCTAGGGCTGTCTTTTAGTATAGGCAGTTACTAGGGCATACTTGTAGGTGCCCTAGAAACTGCCTGTATGTGCAACAGAAACAAGTTAAAAAATATATTTAAAAAATAAATCTATATCTCTCTCTAGAAGTAAAATTATGGTTTAAGAGTATTCTATATGTGTATATACAATTAATTAGAAGACTCCAGATAATATAGACCTCCTTGGTATCTCCATAAACTTACTGACTGTAAAATTAATGTATAACACTATTGAAGATGAATGGTGAACAGCACAAAAAATATCGAAAGGGCATTTATTTTTTATTTTTTTTGTATATGCATTTTTTCCTATATTATGAAGTAATAAAAATAGCATGTGTACCCTAAAATGGTGTCCTAAAAAAGCACAACTTGTTCCTAAAGAATAATAAAAATAAAACTTTTTGGTCCGTATGTCCGAAAGCAAAAACTGATTGATTGCTTTCTTCTTTAAGCATATGGGATTTTGTATGTATTGCGATGCTGTATCGCAAATGTTTTTTTTTCTGAAAATAAAAAATTACTTGATTTCAAAAAATAAATAAATAAAAAACCCCAAAGCATATGGGATGGAAACGCACCAGGTTTCCTGTTAAGAAATGCCACACCAGGTTTCTGCACAGATATCAGAACGTGCTCGTGCTCTTACGGATGTTTACAGCGAGTTTCACCCTTTTCAATGTAGAAGGGGTGACATCTGCAGAAAAATCTACAACAAACCCGCTGCACGCGTGGGTGCCCTAAAGAGGCACCACACCAGTCTACAGGTTGTCTCTTTGGTATTGCAGCTCAACCCCATTCACTTCAGTGAAGCCGAGCTGCAATACCAGACACAACCTATTGACATGTGTGGTGCTGTTTTTTTTTTCCTGTAAGAAAGCCATGTTTTCCTAATCCTGAATCCCTTTGCATGGACACTGGTTGGCTGAAACTCAACGCTACAATTAAACACTGGTGCTTTATATTGGTACATAGGGAAGATTCCCCTCCCCCGGTGCTCCTTGAATCCTCCATCCTGACTCCAGAGCGCAGCTTGTTCCGCCCTCCAGGGAACGGTTTATGTGATGGAGCGCGATGCTACTAGTGCGGCTTCTGTCACACCGCTCTCCCCATCACTCACACTTTTCTTACTCGCTGACATTAAATTAATTAAGTCTCCGCTCCGCACAGCCAACAAGATTAATACATATTAAAATCCGCTCTTTAATATACCCGAACAATGTCTGGAGAAGTGATGAGAACCGCTCCGGCAACCATGGATGATGGGATTGATCAGAAACCGCTGACCTAATTTCTGCACAGAATAATTAGATTTTCTGGTGGCATGATGGGCCGGTAATAGTTTTAAGAAAAGGGGGAAAAAAAATGAGTGTGAAGATCTGCACGCACTTCCTCCATAGAATTTTACAGGGTAAACCGATGTCCAGTTGTGGGCAAATTATATGAAATCACTTAAGACTCTAATTTAGCTGCATTGTTTGTGGTAGCTGATCCCCCCCCCCCCCCCCCCTATCATGAGTTATATTGTCTGTGCGGGCCTGTATCTAAGCCTAAGCCATGATGGGCTTAGATACATGGCCCCAGCAGACCGGATCACACCTAAAACGTACAGCTGCAGAATGGCGTCCAGGCCCACCGCTGCCCCCGGAGGGGAAGAGGACCCAACTCAGGGGCAAGGAGTGTAATAGAGATTTTACTGTAGTAGCAGAGGCTCGTGCGGTTTATTACATGGGCCTTTAGTTTCTACGGGAACTGACCGGTGTGGTGTGGGGGGGGGGGCGGGGCACTTTATTTAGGCCACACCCCTAATGTGATGCCCTTGAAGCAAGAGTAGTGCATATGACCCCTTTATCAGCACCCCCAGAACTGCTTCAGCAGACTCCAATATCTGTTGTGATCCCAGACCCCAAAATTAATTCTTACCACTTCATCAGGCCCGCCTAGACTTTAGACCCCATTGTAATGAACCCCCCTCGCTGCCAAATACTGCAAGGAATGTGCACCTGCCACTGCAGGATCCGCCTAAAAAATGTTCTACCACCAAAGCAAGAAAGTGATCGTTGCCCCCTGGTGTCCAAGTAGTTATTAATTTGGCAGCATATCCACCAGGAGGCTAGTTATGGGGCTGTTGGAAACCGCTGAACACCGCGCTCGGCCCCAGGGATATTGAATGAAGTGACCACTGCGCCATTTAAACTCCCCTATACCTCCTTTTTGCAGTGAGGCGGAGCAGAGCGTTCAGCCTCTTCTGTTCTAGTGATCATCGGGGCCCCCAGCGATCAGACATTTTTTACTTCTCCTGTTGATGGGTGAAAAATGTCCTTTGCTGAGTTACTGCACATTATATGTAGATATAACCGTCTTGAAAAGAGGTGCAAACACCTTCACTTCTCGGAATTGGTCAGCACAGTCCACTCTGCGGTTTATTGTGCCGTTTGTGGTTTTCCTACTAATGTTCAGTGTAAAAATGTTCCATTTCCTTTAATGCATTAATGACACGTGCCCTGCGTAGATACTGATTTAGTAGGAGTCTTTTATCGCGTTTTGAGGTTGCGAAACTCAAATTAATTTTGAATGCAGCTTTGGCTGTGACCAGAGTAAAAGGCACATTGCACCGTAACTTCCAGATCGGAAAAATAAAGCAAAATTCACTTTCAATTACTACCCATCTTACATCTGCCACCGTACTGCCAGTAATAGCATAACGAACGGCTCCGAGCAGATGACCCGAGGACTGTCATCATTCTTCACAATCCCTCCTACATCCACCATGCCGTCACATACCAGTTTGGATGCCCAGCCACTACCCAGTACCCCACCTGTGGGTATAGTCCCTTTTCCCAGATTAGGGTTGGATAGGTGCAATAGACATTGTATTACTGCTGAAAGGGTGCACACCATGTCACATTTCGCATCTTGGGTTGCCTATGCCCTTGCCCTACAACTTTTGAGTCTGGCGTAGATCTCCCATTCCTCCTCCCAAAATGTCACACACAACAGGGGTGGTACGGTCATATTAATGTACCTGGCCTCGGTGGTAGATATGCCACACTTTCCAAGATTAGACCGGTTTCCGGACGATGGTTTCCATGTGAGACTCCAGTATGTAACCTGTTTTCCTGTTGAGCAGGTGAGACCTGGCGGAGAGACTACAACGTGTTCGTCCCCAGAGGATTTAGCTACAAACCTCCTGCATGTTTAATTTACAGTATGGTGCCCGGCCGCGGTCTTGTTAATGTGGTGCTCTAAATAGCTCCAGTCCCTATAGATTTGCTGCATGAGAAGGAATTCTGTTCAGTGACCCAAGTGAATAGGAGGCCTTCCCGGGGGAATCGCCGCAATACGTTGCTTGGGTTTGCAACATGGCAGGATGCAGAATTTTATTTTCGTGCACGGCACTGAATCCCTGATGCATCTACGTATGTAGAGTCGGCCATTAACAAACCTATATTTTCACCGGGCACATATAGGTACATGAAGATCCTTTTGTCTTTTTAGTAAATTTCACCCATGTTACCGATCAGGGACAATGGTGCGGTTACACAACCATGTGGCTGGGTGGACTGTCCCTTTAAATATATGCACGATAAATATTGTTGAGGCGTAAATTACCACTTATCTATTCCCACATGTTTCTAAGGGTTGGGTAGTGGCTTTGGTCTGATCATTTGCATGTAACCAAAGGTGTAAATTGCACATGTCTGAACAGTAAAGGTTTGGCCGCCTTTACCTTGCACAATGTTTCATAGGGCGGAAATCTGCAACATGGAAATGTCTTATAGAGCAAGTTCACTCACAGCTTCCACAGACACAGGTGGCCTCCAAAATTACCTGAGCATTGTCAAAAGGCACCAAAGTGATAGAATATCCTAGCTATATGCCCTTGAGGCCTTTGTCAATCTGTAGTTCTTGTAATTGTAATCCTATATTCTTCAAAATATATCTTCCATCATTCCTCAGGAGAAGCACAGATTTCATATGGTCTTTACCCTGGTAGACGCTTTCTCTTGTGCTCCTTGTCCCCACCTCCTTAATCTTTGTGGACAAATAATCAAGAATATAACTACTATAATACTGCCCCTATATACAAGAATATAACTACTATAATACTGCTCCCTATATACAAGAATATAACTACTATAATACTGCCCCTATATACAAGAATATAACTACTATAATACTGCCCGCTATATATACAAGAATATAACTACTATAATACTGCCCCCCATATACAAGAATATAAAACTACTATAATACTGCTCCCTATATACAAGAATATAACTAGTATAATAATGCCCCTATGTACAAGAATATAACTGCTATAATACTGCTCCTATATACTATAATACTGCCCCTATACACAAGTATATAACTACTATAATACTGCCCCCTATATACAAGAATATAACTACTATATTACTGCCCCCTATATATAAGAATATAACTACTATAATACTGCCCCTATATACAAGAATATAACTACTATAATACTGCCCCTATGTACAAGAATATAACTACTATAATACTGCCCCTATGTACAAGAATAGAACTACTATAATACTGCTCCTATATACAAGAATATAACTACTATAATACTGCCCCCTATGTACAAGAATATAACTACTATAATACTGCTCCTATATACAAGAATATAACTACTATAATACTGGCCCCTGTGTACAAGAATATAACTACTATAATACTGCCCCTATATACATGAATATAACTACTATAATACTGCTCCTATATACAAGAATATAACTACTATAATACTGCCCCTATATACAAGAATATAACTACTATAATACTGCTCCTATATACAAGAATATAACTACTATAATACTGCCCCTATATACAAGAATATAACTACTATAATACTGCTGCTATATACAAGAATATAACTACTATAATACTACCCCCTATGTACAAGAATATAAATATAATAATACTGCCCCTATATACAAGAATATTGCTATAATACTGTCCCCTATATACAAGAATATAACTACTATAATACTGCCCCTATGTACAAGAATATTGCTATAATACTGTCCCCTATATACAAGAATATAACTACTATAATACTGCTTCCTATATACAAGAATATATCTACTATAATACTGCTCCCTATATACAAGAATATAACTACTATAATACTGCCTCCTATATACAAGAATATAACTACTAGAAGGGCATGCCCACACGTGGCGGATTTCCTCCGCAACTGTCCGCATTCTGCGGCGGATCTGCCCAAAATGTGCAGTAAATTGATGCGGACTGCGGTAAAAGTGCTTCCCTTCTCTCTATCAGTGCAGGATAGAGAGAAGGGCCAGCACTTTCCCTAGTGAAAGTAAACGAATTTCATACTTACCGGCCGTGGTCTTGGTGACGCGTCCCTCTTTCGGCATCCAGCCCGACCTCCCTGGATGACGTGGCAGTCCATGTGACCGCTGCAGCCTGTGATTGGCTGCAGCCGTCACTTATACTGAAACGTCATCCTGGGAAGCCGGACTGGAGACAGAAGCAGGGAGTTCTCGGTAAGTATGAACTTCTATTTTTTTTACAGGTTGCTGTATATTGGGATCGGTAGTCACTGTCCAGGGTGCAGAAACAGTTGCTGCCGATCGCTTAACTCTTTCAGCACCCTGGACAGTGACTATTTACTGACGTCTCCTAGCAACGCTCCCGTAATTCCGGGAGCCTCATTGACTTCCTCAGTCTGGCTGTAGACCTAGAAATACATAGGTCCAGCCAGAATGAAGAAATGTCATGTCAAAAAAGCAAGACGCATCCGCAGCACACATGACATCTGCGGACTTCATTGCGGAATTTGGAATCTCCATTGAAGTCAATGGAGAAATTCCGCCATGCGTCCGCAACCAGTCCGCCGCTACTCCGCAACATCCCTTGCATGCTGCGGACACCAAATTCCGCACCGCAGCCTATGCTCCGCAGCGGAATTTTCAGCCTCGTCTAAACGAACCCTACTAAATAGAAGTGGAAGTCAATGGAGAAACTGCTCCGCTGCGGATTAACGCTGCGGAGTGTCCGCAGCGGAATTCAAGAGCACTTCCGCCACGTGTGGCTTTGCCCTAATACTGCCCCTATATACACGAATATAACTACTATAATACTGCTCCCTATGATATATATGGAATAGACCTGTAGTAATCTGCATCTTGGTCGCTTGCCCTCTGTTATCTTCTCCTGCGGTAAAACGTTTCAGCTTTTTCTTGTTCCTCCGGTGAATTTCTATCATTATGGATTTTTTTATCTCACTGTATCTAAGCAACACCATCAACCTCTTTGAAATACAAGATTACAGATTTCATAAAGCTGAGACTGTAGAAAGGTCTTTAAAGGGGTCTCTTTGCAAACACTTTTATTGATTTTGCATATCAAATGGTGATTTCTACTTCACATATTGTCCGTTCTTTGTCCTTGACCGGAGGTGCCCACTAGCGCCTCCCTATTAGTAATGGGTATTTATAAGGCACAAAAGAACTGTACAAAGCAATCACATGAAGTCAACGGCAGGTGGTCAACCTCTTAAATTAGATATCGCACCTACTGAGACCCCTATCTATAGAATGGAAAGATCCATTATAGGGTTGTTGACCTCTAAGATCCATCATTTTGAGAAGCTCTGCAAGAATTGGCCTGCAGTCCATGTTGATCAGGAGACTGTTTGTGTATATCCGGCATTATTTTGACTTGTTTTTTTGATTGGTCGCCGAACCCTGAGCGGATAGGTTAATGCACTGCGTAGAATGAATGACTTCTACTGGAGATGAGAATTTGATGGTATTTTAGACTCTAAGGTAGTTCAGATAGCAATCCCATCACTGAAGATTATGACCCAAAGAAAGATATTGTGCAGGTCTAGCAGAACTAAATTCATAATCGAACTCTGTGGGTCTACATTGTGTATCCTAATAATGCGCTAGGTTTATCTGCAGCCCTTTATTTTATTTTATTTTTATTATTTTTTTTTTACATAGATTACACTGGGTACAGACATTATAAGGCTATGTTCACACGGAGTATTTAGGGGGAGGAATATCTGCCTCAAAATTCCGTTTGGAACTTTGAGGCAGATATTCCTCTCCCTGTACGCCGATTTTCACGGCAATTATCGCGCCGTTTTTCGCCCGCGGCCATTGAGCGCCGCGGGCATAAAACAGCGAGAAATACGCTTTCTCCTGCCTCCCATTGAAGTCAATGGGAGGTCAGAGGCGGAAGCGCCCGGAGATAGGGCATGTCGCTGCTTTTTCCCGCGAGGCAGTTTTACTGCTCGCGGGAAAAAGACGCCGACGCTTCCCATTGAAATCAATGGGAGGCGTTCTCGGGCCGCTTTTGCCGAGTTTTGCGACGCGGTTTCCGCGTCAAAAAACTCTGCAAAATACCCCGTGTGAACATAGCCTAATACTGTATTTTACTGAGAGGACTTAAAAACTCGTAAAGAACGGGTGATGGAGTGAACACTTTGCCTCTGTAACCTCACAGGAGAGGGCTTTTTGTCAGCTCTGTTGAGCATGTCACAGTTGTATTACTAAGCACTTAGATTGTTTTCATACGAGGACTTGCCGGTACCGTGGGAACTTTGTTTTACCCATTTTATGGGGGGGCTGATAAAATATTTTCCTGGCAGACACCGTTGTTAGTTTAGGGACTCAAGAAAATTATAGAAGTTTGTACAGCTTTAGTTATGAATAGAATCGGGAGCATAAATCCCTTACATTCCCCTAAAATCTGCTTTACCCACATACCTAACCCCCCTCCCTCCCTTCATCATTCCAAGGCTATTCATACCGGGTCCGGATACCAAGCAGCATCAGGACCTTATATGCAACGCAGCATTTCAACGTCACCACTGGGGTGTCGCATACAACGTCCTGACACTGCCCGGCATCATTACGTTGTGTGAGGTGCGCTTGAATTATGAAGGTAGCAGAAGGGGGAGAAGAGTAGTGAGTTTATTTATTTCTTAACTGTCCATTGGTGGGCAGGGGCTACTCTGATCGTTGGGCCAAGGTAAGACGCCTAGCACAGGCCTCTGCTTTCCCACGCCCCGTAGAGTAGCTGGCGTAGGTTAACTATAATTTATTCCAGCCTTCTGGCGTTAATTATAATAAATTTGTCAGCCCATAATAGCCACAGCCCTTTCACCACATCCATGCACCCATCACCTCAAAAGTTGCATGGGTGGGCGCAGAAAGTCCAACTTGCTAATTTTGGGCCCATTTGCGACTTCTCTACGCCAGAAATCTGGCGAGGAAAGGTGGATTACTCCCATTGTGTTCTACAGGCTCGTAAATTGGCGAGCCAGGCAGGATGATTCACAGATCTCTGTCTACCTAGTAAAGATAAGGACTTGTGTTGTGCCCCTTAAATATCGTAATTTGCCCAATGAAACACACACAGGGCCTGTCTCCCTCCATAATAAACCACGTTATTATAAAGGAGTACTTCGAAGGTGGTAATCTATATATTTGATCAAGCGCATATCTGGATTTACACTGCGCAGAAGAGAAAAGCAAGAACTTTTTTAATGTTTTTGTACGTTTTTAGCTTGAAACCCCTAAAAACTAACATTCGATGAAGGTCAAGTGAAATTGTATTTTTACCTGTTTTATATACTCTGCTGTGTAGAGCAATAGTTGATTTGTACTAGAGGATCCTCCCCAGTAACGTGCCTCTGCTGGTTCCACTCTCCAAGGAATAACACGATATGGGAATTTTAGCTTTTGATGCTCACGTTGGTCTTTTGTTCCCTTTTTATCGCAATGCCTGTTCAGAAGAGGCAGCATGTAGGTATCTGAAGCTTCCTGCTCCTCATCTGCATGCTTTGAAACGTAGCATCTTGCTTAGAAATACTTCAGTAACACTTCTCATTCTACCCGAATACCACATCAGAAAAAATCTATATATCCTCTTCCAATCCAAAATTAACCAAGGCCTGAGCACTCATCCTCACCATACCCCTTTGGTTAATTTACTAGATTTCTCATTCTTTACTGCATGGACATGGCAAATTGACATGAACCGGCCGCTAATCTGTCTTTCTCTTTCCATGTTCTCCTTGTTTTCCCATCACTGACTGCTTGTGGGATCAGGGGATGTCCTATTCCAGATGGCAGAGGTTCACCGGCAGATCCAGAATCAATTAGAAGAAATGGTAAGTGACCTGATGATTATTCAATATACCTACAGATTTAGAATTTTTTGGGGGGATTAGTGGACTATTTTTCATGGAATCTTGGCTACAGGGGGCACTGCTTTAGACCAGTTGCACACAACAGAGTGCCACTCAGGCCGTTTTTCACAGCATCAGAGTGGCACCCAATAGTTTTCACGGACCTATTAACTTTAATGGGTGAATCACGGACCTGACTCTCCGATCCGTGGAAAGATAGAACGTGTCCTATGTTATCATGAACAGGACTTGGGCGGCACACATGGTCGTGTGCATTAGCCATTAGTCTTGGACTTGTTATAAAATAAATAAACTAGGACCATTACCATCAAAAGAGGCATGTGATCCTCCTCTCTGGTAATCGCCATGCTTTTTCCCCTGCAGACCGACGGTATTAAATCAAAGTAAAAGTTAGTGGGTGTTGGGAATAAAATAAAAATGTATGCTCCGTAATACGGATACACCCAGACTTTAAAAGGGGTTGTATGTGATTAGTAGGGTATACTTAATTATTGTTTTTTCCCTTTAAACAGCGCCACTTATGTCCATGGGCTCTGTCTGGTAGTGCGGCTCAGTAATTTACTTCCACTCCCTGATGTTAATTCCCCGTTCAAATGTTTTTGGCCTATGTTTAATGTGTAAAAAGGGATAACCTCACGTTAACGTACACGTCATGAACTCTCCAGACATTTTTATTATTGGAACTTGTCAACAAGATTGTCGACAGACACACCCCTTGAGCTTCTATAATGCTGTGGAACATTTTGTTTTTTCGTCTATCAAATTACAGTACAATGCCTGGTGTAAAGACCATACATTTTCAGAATTCAATGTAAGCTCTGTGCAAAATTAAGGGAGCAAGGAATACTGGGAGATTTCCACTCTGAAGCCTGCAGAATTGTGAATGCAGCTCTGTACTTCAATAGTCTAACTCTGGGTGTAAGTTGAGTAATGCAATGTATTCACAAAGTTAGGCTGCTTTCAAAAATCTGTCATAAGAGCCCATCTATAGTGCCTGTATTACGGCTGCAATACCTGGACTTCCATGGTTCTGCCTAATCTGACCCAGATTCTTAAAGAACCCTATTATACCTACAAATATTTTGGGCCCTTACTAGTCTGTTTGACTTGGCTGTGGTACACACACACACACACACACACACACACACACACACACACACACACACACACACACTCTGTGTTTTTTGGTTCATAGGGGGCAGCATAACTGCTCCTATTGCTGGTTCAGTATCCAAAGTGTCAATGCTGCCCATCACAACCGAACCAGAGCAGATTTAACCTTTTAAGCTCATCTTATTGGTTGCAGTGGGTAACGCTCTGTGCATGACTCCTATGTTCGAAGTACAATTGTGACAACCACTTCCCTGAGATATTTGGTCAGAGCAGTTGTCTACTACCTTCCCCCATTATTCATTGGCATTTTATACAAAGTTCATTACTCTACAGCCGGGGGGCGACGTTCAACACAGGAGAAATATGAACAGTGGCTGCAATTGTTGTAAAGGTCTTGGATTGTGTAGAGTTGAAATTAATACATTTATTCATTGCACCATCCATTAAAATGACCCCATGTACTGTGTTGCTTGTACGGCAGGTTTGAGTTCCCTTCGACTAGATTTTTGCAGACGAAATCCTGAGTTGGATCTGCATCCAGGGCCTCTCAATTAGCCCTGTCAGTTTAGTGTACACACTCGGATCTCTTCCCTCCCTCGTTTTCCACCTGCCTATCTCTCTCTGCTCTCATCCGTATGTGCATCCATCTGTTCTTCACATCCATCCATCACACTTCGGCTTTATCCTTCCGGGCAGACCTGTCACTGCGTCTTATTGCTCTCTTATACTTTACTGCCAGAATCTCCTCCGGCTGAGAACCTGCATGTCACCGGCTGGCAACCTCATTCACCCATCTCATCGCTAAAGTCCTGCAATGCGTATCCCAAATAGATGTAATGACCTGCAAATCTTGCCCAACGATCCAAAAATGAATAGGAGTCCTATAAGAGCGAGTAAAGTTACTGGAGGACATCAGAGTTTTTACTGGAGGCACTTTTATGAGAAGGGCTTAGATTTTATAAGTAGGTTACAGATGAAATTCCAATAGTTAATAGACGCTGCTTTTTAAAGGGGTCACCTGGATTTTATATACCCTTTATTAGGGAATTCTGAGTTAATAGATCGGGGGGCTCTCCGGTTCAGGACCCTTCTTTATTAGCTACAGCAGTGAGTGGCTACAAGGAGCACCTCTCACTCTGGAGTATTAGGCACAGTGTAATGCATTATTTGCCATGTGGTGGCGCTGCAGTGAAATCTAACATATGCAGCTGGATTACAGCTGATCACTGAGGATCCAAACTGTAACATATCATGTGATCAGTTTCTATTGGGCCTTTAACGCGAAAGAATGGTCACCCACAAGATGAGAAGGGGCTTCCAAAATTGATACCCCATTTAACCGTTACCTGTCACCAATGACCTGATTGTATTATGTGATCGCTTCACCGAACTGTTACAGAAATCTGCAAATTGGAGAAACTCTTCAACAGCGGACTAACTTGAGGTGCCTGGGTCCCAATACAAAATCTGTAACTGGGTTTCAAGCTATCTCAGGTCGCCTCCTATGGGATAGGGGGACCTTTTGGTCCCCCTTCGGCCATAGGTGTGATTGCAACTTCTGCACCCCAATAGTTATGTCCCTGCTCCTCGCCCTTATGGTCAATCTTGTCCACTTTTTATTGCTGTGATGGATGGGACATCATGCCAAGTTGCGCCACCCTATTTAGGTGTTGTGGGCCACAATGGGGTTTGGAAACTCCTTATACAGTCTTCCTAGCTAGTAGATCACAAGATCAGTCAGGGGAACTTTGTGGTGTTTTGAAGAAAATCAAACAAATGTGTCTCGATCTACTTCAGGGTCAGACTACAAAAGGTTTGTTGTCTGTTGCCATGGAGATGCATAGCTTTGCAAAGAAACCAAACTATATTAAATATTTAACGGACCTATTGCAAAGTTGCTTTTAGTTTTCATTTTAGATGCACTGGGACAATCCAAATACATTTTGGTTGTGAAGGTGCTCAGACTTTAAGCTTCCTATAGACCTTTTGACTGCGTATTTCAACCACCAAAAGATGTCATTGATGCGTACACCTGAGAATGTATGTCCAGCCAGACCTGAATTATCTTTTTTGAAAATTATAGGGATCTCTTGTGAATGGGTTGTTTGATGTAGCCTGTAAACATGAAGACTGCCATATACTGTAGGACCAGGTAATGGTGATCTAAGACCTACAGGGAAACTTTTTAGAGGTTTTCGGTAGGGGAACGGTGTGACTATACGTACATTTTGCCCTATTCTTGATAAATAAACTTCGGCTATCTAAACAGCCAAAAGATTGATAAATCTTGTTTTGTTTCCAGCTGAAATCTTTTCACAATGAATTACTCACACAACTCGAACAGAAGGTGGAATTGGATGCCCGGTACCTTAATGTAAGTGTTCCAGTTCTCACTTTTACTGTTGGGTGTTTTTTTTTATTTTTTATTATGGTTTCATATAAGGTCTCATGCCCAAATGTCCCTGACATGTTCCATTAGATTTCAACCTATCTGATCTTTTGGTTTTCCCCGAGATGAGCTGTGCCATAGGTGTCTGGCATGGACATGCGGACGTGTTATGGAGGAAGATGGTTGTCACCCGAATGATCTTTAGTCCATCAGCTAGGGCTAAAGGGCAACCTGGCTTGTCTTAAGGTGGCTATAGACAACTGTTGGTCACACAATCGTTACCATCCTGATTTATCTAACGTGTACTTCGGGCCTATTTCCCCTATGGCAGCTTCGGAAGCCACATAGACAATTTAATTGTCTGTTGATCTCCTCCTCAAAGTTGGACATGTCCACCTACAAAAATGACTATGGCCGGTTTTAGCTTTTGTGTATATAATTTTCTTGTGAAGTTCTTATCCTTAGCTAGTCATCTGTATTAACTTGTTATACTGGTCTGCTTAACAGGGGGGACTAAAGGGCGGCCGACTCATGTGTATGCGGGTCATCCTACTCGCCTCCGACGGATGGGGGGGGGGGGTTTGAGAAGGATCGGGCATGTCTAATTTCCATGTGCTCAATCCTTTTTCCCAAAAAAGAAAAGCCGTTGCCAAAAGGGGTCTGGCAGAGGCTTATTCTCCTCTACTCATTGAAATAAGCATTAGATTAGAAAGTGGGTCCACCACTTGTGTTCATGGGCTGTGCCTGGTTTTCACTTGAATAAGGATGAGCTGCAAAACCTGACACAGCCCACTGAGAAAAGTGGCGCGGTTTTGTTAGTAAAAAAAAAAAATTTGGGCCCTTTTTCTAATATCATACCCTTTCCTGTTTGCCCGTCTCTAGGGCAGTACCTAGCTGCTGTTTATAATGGCTGTTTGTATGTTTGTTTTTTTTTTAGTTTTTTTTTTCTATAAAGGGAAGTGTTGTCTGCAGTCATGTATATTGCGGCCTTGGCTAGATACACCAAACTGGATGAAAACCTAGAATGTATAATAGAGCAAAGTCTTGTTTATTTTCACTCGTCATTGGACATGACCGTTCCTTTGTCACATATAGATGACATATTGTCCCTGAAAGTCCCGTTTCCATTGTAACTAGTGTGTAAGGTCATTATTAAAAAGCGCTACCGGTTCTAACCATAACTGGGACCTCGGTAAAATCACTGACCCCTGAGAGGTTTTCTATTTACTATGCTGTCCATTGAGATGGAAGATCATGAACCATCATAAATTAAACGTTGGCAAATCAATGGTGGATTTAAAGTTTCCTGATCTCTTTTGTAAGTTGTAATTTTTAGGAAATCGTAATTTAAAGGGGTATTCCCATCTCGGGCATTCCTAGCAGATCCGTGAGTTGTGCCATAACTGTCTGAGATGGAATTACCCTGTTATCTGATTCATTTCTGGTAGCTGCCAGTGCTGCTGTTATGGGGCCCACCACTTAAAGGGGGCGCTTGTAAGTTATCAGAGTCCTAAAGCATCATGCAATACTCTGGCATTTCGTTGGCAGTCCCTGCATGCTTTGCAATGCCTCTGCGGGGGCTTCGGTACTGCGATCGCTGGAAGCCCTTAAAAAACAAAGTTCCCCTGAATATATTCTAAAAACTTCCCTCATAAGGAATTTACAGTGTAGTGAGTAATGGAACATGGCAAACTCCACTCTACTGCATCAATGCCCATTGCTCAACTTTTTTATTTATTCCATTTAGGCTGCTTTGAAAAAATACCAAGTGGAGCAGAAGAACAAAGGGGATGCTTTGGAGAAATGTCAAGGAGAGCTGAAGAAACTGAGGAAAAAGAGTCAGGGCAGCAAGAACCCTCAGAAATATTCAGACAAAGAAATGCAGGTAAGGTTCTTGTACACAATTGGCAGGCTGTTGGGAGAATTTTATCCATGGTCCCTGGGGTGATGGGTTTTCACCCTCTAATACTTAGGGAGTTTAGTTAGAATTTAAAATTACACTATAAAAGCGGTGTTCTATATATCTTTTAAACTTAAAAAGGAACAGATTTGTGATATACTTACATTAGCTTTAGTTCATTGTTTGAAGGATACGCTCAGGAATGATTTGTATAGCAGCTTAGCTGAGTAGTCTGAACATGACCCCCATTTAAGCTGTGAGGGGGTTGTGTCCAGCCTCATTCTGGTCAAACAAAACACAAATTTTGAAAGTGTATTACAAGTGTTTTTTTTTAATTTTTAGTCTTAACTTTTTTTTTGAAAAGTTGTTTTTCAAGTAAACCTACGGTTTAGGAAATATAGAATACTGAAGTCTAACTAAGCTTCCTAAGTATTCTTGGGTGAAAATTCAAGTGGGTATATTCAAATTCTGTTTGACATCAACTTTTCATAAATAGCTGGTAAACGTAAAAACTGCTTCATAATACACCCACCCTTGGATCTTCACCCAACAATACTTAGGAAGCTTAGTTAAAGTAGTATTAAATTACTTAAAATGTAGGTTCGCTTTGACAATAACTTTTAGACCACTGGTAAAATTAAAAACAAAGTGAACCTACATTTTAAGTAATTTAACCCCTTAATGACCAGTCTATTTTAGACCTTAATGACCAAGACATATTTTTTAAGTTTTTCCATAGTCTCATTCAAAGAGCTATAACCTTGTTATTTTTACGCCGACATAGCTGTATAAGGACTTTTTTTTTTTTTTTGCGGGACAAGTTGTAGTTTTTAATAGCACCATTTTGGGGTACATAGAATTTATTGATTAACTTTTTATTGGGGTGGAATAGAAAAAAACCTGCAATTTCGCCACACTTTTTTGCATCCTAAATATACGCCGTTTACCGTGTGGTATAAATAACACTAACTTTATTCAGTGGGTTGTTGCGATTGCAACGATATACAAAATCTATACAAATTTGTTGTTTTACTACTTTTACACAGTGAAAACTCTTTCTTTTCAAAATTATTTGTTTTTGTGTCTCCATATTTGAAGAGCCGTAACGTTTTTATTTCTTCGCTGATGCAGTTGTATGAGGGCTTTTTTTTTGCGGGACGACTTGTAGTTTTTATCGGTACCATTTTGGAGTAGATGCGACTTTTTGATCACTTTTTATCAAATTTTTTTTTTTTAAGGCTGGAAAACAGCAATTTTTGCATGGTTTTTTATTTTATGTTTTATGACGTTCACCGTGCGGGTTAAATGATGTAATAAGTTTATAGTTTGGGTCGTTACGGATGCGGCGATACCAAATATGTGGAAATTTTTTACTTTATTTTATTTGTTAATAATAAAGCAGTTTGTAAGGGGGAAAAGTTGGTCTTTTATTTTTTTTTCACTTTTTATTTAACTTTTTTTTTTTTTTTTTTTTACTGGTCCCACTAGGGGACTTCACTATGCGATTATCCGATCACATTTATAATACACTGCAATACTTCTGTATTGCAGTGTATTATGCCTGTCCGTGTAAAACGGACCGGCATCTGCTAGGCCATACCTCTGGCATTTACTACAGGCAGGCCTGGGGGCCTTTATTAGGCCCATGGCTGCCATCAGAGACACAGACACTCGGTGATCTTATCACCGGGTGTCGGTGGGATGAGAGGGAGCTCCCTCACTCTCTCCAAAACCACTCAGATACGGTGCATGCTATTGAGCGCCGCATCTTAAGGGGTTAAACGGGTGAGATCGATACTAATATCGATTTCACCCATTTAAGCAGGGATGCCCTCAGCTACCTCTGGCAGCTGAGAACAGGGAGATTTAACGGCTCCCTGTTCTGTTTATTTACTCCGATGCAGTGATGTAAAAAGTCTATTGCATCGGCATAAAACCCGTTAGTGACCGCCGTAAAAACACTATGGGGCGGTCACTAACGGGTTAATACTGCATTTTAACGAACCTTCCGAAGTATTCTTGAGTGAAATTCAACTGGGTGTATACCAAATCTGTTTGACATCAACTTTTCATAAATAGCTGGTAAACTTAAAAACAAACTGCTTCATAGTACACCCACTTGGATTTTCACCCAAGAATACTTGGGAAGCTTAGTTACAATAACTTTTAAAGTAATTTAATACTACATTCTAAGTGAACTTACATTTTAATAGCTGGTAAAATTAAAATAAAGTGGCCCTATGCTCAAATCTAATTTGCATTAGATGCATGGTACTGCTGCACCTGCAAAGTCCCCATTGTTACATTTTTTATAATAAAGGTAGAATCTATCATTAAGTGAAATGCGTAGACACGTGTAGCTGCCCCAGGTCATGGACAGTCCGGTTAGGTAATTATATCAATGAACAATGCCGTTATTGTGCCAACGTTTGCCTACTCTGTATTGCTGTACCGCATATAAACAATACTAGTGTCGGAAAGGAGGCACAATTACAACACAGAGCGTAATGTTTTATAACCCCTTTAAAAAGTAGAGCAATGTGAGAACGGGATGAGACCATGTACAGATGTACGTTTGTATAATTTCAATGGGGAGACGTCAGGCGCTTATGGCCACGGCAGAGAGTGCCGTCTAATGCAGTCTGCCCGAGAACAAGATTAAAGGCAACAATCTGAATGATTGACAGCGCCTGCCTTCTCGTGAAGGCATCAGTCAACGCGTTAGCCGAGGCTGCCCACTCAATACGATTTATATAAAATTTGCACATGCATTAGGTTCTGATACCTCCTGCGAGCTGATGGAGACACCGAAGGGTTTAGCTGCTGGATAAAGCACAGTAATTGGATTGAGAACTGGTAAAACAATAGAATATGGAGAATCGTTATGAATTGACCTTTCTTAGATTGGATGGAATTTAAGTAGACGTCCTGGGGGGGGGGGGGGGTTATATATTTTTTATCTTTAAATGGATTTATTGATTTTTTTGTTCCAATGTTTACCTATTTTATTAACAAAAGCTACGCAAGGTAATGTGTTTTAGAGTTTGCGTTCTTGTAAGTGGTTCCAACCCGTATGGTAGCTTAAAATACTAGTTTATGCCCAATGTGGAATTCCGTGGTCAACAGTGAACATTCGTAAAGTTACAATGCACATATATAACAATTCTAAGTAAAAAGTTGAGTCATTTTGCCAATACGTTGCTTTGCTTATAGTGCACAGTTTCGGAGTTACAACCTGTTTTATAGTCCAGAGCTGCATTCACAGATCTGCAGGCTTCAGAGCTGAAATCTCCCAGCACTTCCTGCTTGTCTTATATCTACACAGAGCTTGTACTGGTGATTTTCTGGGAGTTGTAGTCTATACTCCAGTTCATGTGCAGTAATCTGATCTAGGGAAAACGCATTATAGGAGCTCAACTAAGTCGTTTTGGGTGTGTATGACAACATCACTGAATGAAGTGAGGAGTGGTACCCCACCCCCCAAACAATGATTTGACATTTAGGTATTCCCTTACAGATGCTTGTGCATATTCCTATGCCCAGGTATAATGTGCTGGCAACTGGAAATATGTCAGTAGGTCTGAGTTATAGCAAAAAAATTGTCTAAATGTTGCAATTCCCTCTACATAATCCTAAAATGTTGAGTCACTGTGTACATATATTACTTATCTTGATCTGATCCCGAGTTACAGCCTATATTATTGTCCAGAGCTGCATTCACAATTCAGCCAGTCATCAATGGAAACAGTCGACAAGATTGTCGACTGACACGCCCCTAACAACTTAGCATAGATCCTAAAATACAAGTAGACCGTTTTTTTTCCTACATTCACTTCCCAGAATCCATATTACCAGAGCAAACTGTGTAGACCTTAAACCAGCAAGGTATACTGAGATTTCAGCTCTGAAGTCAGCAGAATTCACAGAATTTTACAAAGGTATAATACTGATCCTGAGGTACAGCATGTAATGGAGAAGTATACTCATGAATTTAAATCCCTTCTACTCTGCTCGTTGCCCCCGCTGTTGCGTATGATGCTCTGGGTTCGCTACCAAAAGGATTGGGGGGAGGGAAGTGACAACTGCAGTCTCTTTCAGAGATATGAGTTGCATAGACTACAACTCCTTTACTTCATCTTTATATACTGCTAGGTGTTCATTCGGTCTGGACAAAGCTCCTTACCAGTGTGCCAAACCTATTATAGTTGCTTAACCTTGGATGCCCTTTATTCGTCATACTGGCATTGACCAGTATCTTGTGTAGACCACCTCAAGCTCTGTATTCCTGTATTGTATCTCCCATGACCTACATGTGAATAATGTATAACTGGCATCCAGGGAGGTAATAAGCAGGTGATTGTCATGGGCTTATCATCCATATTTTACCAGTGTAACACCCTAATTGGCACCTTGAAGCAATCTCCAGGCTCCCCTCTTATTGACGCTCATCTGTCTTGGTAGATACATGGCACTTACCTGATAATCTACATTGGTTTTTTTAGTTGCTTTGTAGTTTTTAATTTGTATTTACTTGGTTCATTAAAAATCAGCTCCTAGTGCGTGGACTTTGTGGTGAGCTTGTGCTTAGAACCAGAAGCCAATCTTTGCAAGCCGAGCTGCAGCGTAAAGCTAGGGGAAGGACTGCAGCACCCTGCAACTCTGAGACAGTGTTTTATGGTACCTCAGACTCCAATAGACAATGCAACTAAGCTTGAGTCACTGATTATTGTCCTAATAAAGAAACCCAAACCCTTCAGTCAGATGTAGGGAGCGCTTGTGGTGGCACATTGCAAAAGGGATAATTGAGGCAAGCTCATTATTTGGCATATACCTGTCTGGTACGTATGGGTATAGCTTAGAAATTACATTTTAAATGTGTGATTGCTAATCCCCAACCTGTCCTTTTGAATTACGCCCCCTTGTGGTCTAAGGTAGCCATTAACGTGCAGGCATCTCACGAGTAAGTCACTGATTTACAACCGTGTTGTAAAATCTGTTTATTTTAACGTGCGCTTCCCATTGTCAGGCGCGCTTGTTGATCTCCGTTACTCCTACGACCCGTACGTGTATGATGCCATACCCTCCCCTCCACATTTCTGCAGTCTGACAATCCACCGATTTCTTGTCTTAAAGATCATCATTGTACCAGGTGGAGGGAGCAGACAGCCTATTAGGACGTCACTTTGCAGCCTCATTATTACTTAAATACAGTAATTCCCAGTGATCTTGATCTGTCTGGCAGATTCTTTAAGAATGAATTGATTTCAGTGTTTAGGAGCGGCTTTGTTTTAAGATTCTTAGCTCTCCCGGGTAATTCTGGTGCCTGCTTCATCTGAAGAACGAGGTGGGAATAGTCTGCGGTTACAGCCTGGACTGCATCTATTCGTTTAGGCGTCTAATTGCACCAATATATGGCGTTTTATCAGCCGTTTGTGGAGGTTTTATACATGGGTGTTTACTTTTGTCTTTTTATTGGGTTTTTTTTTGGGGGGGGGGGGGGGTTTGTCGTTTTTATTATTTTTTTTTTTTGGTCTTTTTATTGTGGTTTGTTTTGTTTTTTGGTGTTTTCATTGTGTGGGTTTTTTTTTTTGTTTTTTTTTTTTAAACATTGCCAAAATGGCTCTGCTTTACTGCAGATCGGGGCAAATCGTTTAAGGTTCAAAGCAGTGGGCCATTTTAAGGGGTTGTCCAGCTTGGATAGCCCTTTTTTATACGGTTTATCAGGCCCTATGAGATAATAAAGGCGGAGTCTGCTGCATGGGACCACAATTTTTTACCAAAGTAAAAAGAGCAGCCCTCTCCAGGTGGAGCTGGAACATTGTCTACGTTGTGGACTTCTCAGCGTAGTATGTGGCCGCTTTAAAGGGTTTGTTCAGGATTACAAAAATGTCAGGTTTTTTTTCTAACAGCACCATACCTGTCCACAGGTTGTTTGCAGTATTGCAACTCAGCCCAATTCCATTCAATGGAGCTTAGCTGCAATACCAGACACTGCCTATGGACATATGTGGCGCTGTTCTTGAAACAAAGCCGCCGTGTTTTTCTAATCTCAAAAGTAATAGCTTCTCACTAAAGGGTCCTCCCGTGATCAGGTTGTGGGCAGGAAGCCGCTGCTGGAGATAGGTTGGGGTAGGTCTCCACTCATCGACCCCGTCTTATGCCCTTCTCAGCAATGATGTGAGTACAGGTGGACCTTCACTTTTTTTAATATTTGCAGATTTGCAGTCCCGTGACCTGTTCTGAAGGTCATGTCGCACCAGTTTCTGTGACCTCTTTAAAGTTTGACCTAATAATATAGAGGCCGTGTTGGGGAGGGGGTTGCTCTGATTTTTCAGTGACTAGGAATACCTCCCCTCCCCCCCCCCCCCCTCTTTCACATCTCACGAGTAATTATCCGTAATAAACTGACTCAAACCTTTTGCAGCATTCAATTATGAAGTTCATTAGTCTAAAAATAGGTTATAGCACCGGGAATTAATGTAGATCAGTAATCCAGAACTTCTAATAAGAGGCCGCAAGAGCTGCAATATAGTGAGCACTAGTGTGTTATATCCCCTCCAAACCCCGCAATGATGGCCTTACTGTTCGAAAGCGGTGTAGTGACAGATACTTGTTACAATGACATCGTAATTCTTAATTTATGTGAATTTGGACTCTCTTCTTTGTAGAATTCAAGGTTTTCTTGCATGAACTGGGCATGTGACCTCTCTGGGTGCCCTGCCCCCCTCGCGCCGTGGCCTCTCTGGGTGCCCTGCCCCCCTCGCGCCGTGGCCTCTCTGGGCGCCCTGCCCCCCTCGCGCCGTGGCTTCTCTGGGCGCCCTCGCGCCGTGGCCTCTCTGGGCGCCCTGCCTTCTATGTTACTTGTTTCGTCCCTATGTTTCCCCTTCTTAGAAGGGAGCCACCCCGACTCTTAGTGGATCGGGACCGGTACGGCTTTTCTAACCTCGACAATCCGTTTTTATAATCGGGGGTCGCTCCATGTGATCACTCATTTTCCTCTACAGGCGGCACGTGGTATTACTTGGTGCCCATTGAAATTGAGTGACAGTGTAATACATGGTCGTGTCGAGTACAGTGGCTCATAGAAGGGGGTCTGAGGGACGTATCCTGTATACGGCATCGGTTGCCCGAGTAGGTTGTATGGAATGTGTCTGCTCTGATGACATCATGTAGCTGGAGTTGGTTGAGGTGACCCTTTTATACATGTGACTCCATTTTCTCATTAGTCTTGAAGTGATGTAAACAAAAGCAGCCGCTCTGATTTGGATGTGCTCGTTGCAGGCATCTGTGCCAGGCGTCTGCCGGGTGAGGCTTGTAGAGCGGCTGCGCTCACGTAATCGCTTTAGCCAGATCACATAATCCTCTCACTGTAGAAGCTAATGAAGTACAGTATTGACAACCAGCACTGACTCTCCACGTATGGAGCTTATTATGAAAACCGTGTCAGTACACACCGCAATTAGGTTTAACCCCTGCCATGTGTAAGGCCAGGAGCAGCTGCAGTAATCATGGAGTGAAAAGGTTTTGTGATGGACATTTTGCCCTGGTCATGTGATTCATAAAGAATCTGTCACCGCGCCTGACATGTCGTCTGTTTTAGGTAATAATTGTATTCCCCATGAAATAACAATTCTGGCGCAACTTTTCTAAGAACGCTATATTGTGCAATTCCTCTATTGTTCCTCTTAGAAATGTAAGAATGAATTGAAAACTGGGGGTCCCTACACAGACTGACACTCTCCAATCAGTGCTGACCGTTGCAGACTATGTGGGGACACGCCTCATTGACCAGGAGAATGGCAAAACTCTCACTTGTCAATTTATTCATAAATTTCTAGGAGGAATAGCAGAGGAGTGGCACATTGCAGGGTCCTAACAAAATGTTTCAGAAATGGGGAATACAAATATTTACTAAAATGGACATGTCCGGAGAGGTGACAGGTTATCTTTAACTACAAGTTTGGACCCTATATCTGTTGTCAACATCAAGGGCATCCCTAAGGGGTGGGCTGAGAGGTTCCTTATCGGTTACATCTATACCTCTCATATTAGCAACTTTTTTTTTTTCATGTAGTTCGTTGCTTGCCGCATGATGTCCAGGTCATTGGGTTACAGTGAGACCGCAGCCCATTCTGATCGGTGCTGTATAATAATATTGCTCTTAGTCTCCAACTAGTGGTAGGTCCATGCAACAGCACCTCTTTATATTGAGGGAATTCTGGTATGAAAAGTGATGTGCTAAGGGCTCATGTACTTGGCAAAGCTGCGTAGGCCAACCCTGTACACCGGTACATAGAGACCTTATGGACCTGTAATTACTCCACAGCCCCTTCCTCTCTACATCTTTTAATGGCATGTTTAATAATTTACTTTAAAAAGGGTTATTTGGCAAAGTTGACTTCTGGATTTTGGGTGGAGTGGCCCTTTTAATTCATTCTTGCTATCCTTAATGTAAATGGGTACTCTCATGGCAACCCCTTTTTATACTGAAGCGGACCTGGTTATCAGCTCATTGTCGAGGGTCTAGATTCAGAAACCCCTGGCAATAACTAACTTGCGTACAAAACCGTGGCATCCATGAAGGCAGAATTCCTTCCTGACAGTTTCAACGTTTGCCTCCAGTCACCAATAGGGGGAGCTCATTGCATAGAGATTTTTACAGCTCCCGTTGAGTTCCTTTTTTTTTTTTTTTTTTTTTCCCTCGTTATAAAATGAAAAACTACTTCTTGGACTATGGAGACACAAAACAATCCTTTTTTCAGAATCCAATAACTTTATTTTGTCCTTCAATGGAGCGGTTTGAGGCCTAATTTTTTGCGGTGCGAGCTGCAGTTTTTATTAGTACCAATGGGGTACATACATTTTAATCAGTTATTGGCACCCCACAAACCCGTCGCCGGGGCCCGATGGAGTGACAGAGGGGGTTCCCTCTTTTTAATGGCTCATTCTGCAGTCTCTATTGACTGCGCCATCTCTAAGTGGTTAAATGGCTGGGATAGGAGTTATCTCCGATCCCTGGCCATTATACAAGGGTGTCAGCTGTAATATATAGCAGACACCTGCAGGATACGGAATGGGCACAGACCATGAGCCCACTCCATAGTTCTCCTCACTCATCATGACATACAGTTACGTCATGTTGGGTTAAGGGTATGGTCAAATAGCGGTTAGTCCTCTGGTTACTGCGAAATCGCAACAAAATGTTGTGGGTTTTGCCTCATTTTTACAAAAACTGCAACGTGTGAATAGACCCTTAGGCCCAGGAGCTTCTTGTTACGCCTCTGCTCTTATACCTGGAGGTCTGCTTCACCTTCATAATCAGTAGCCCCCTTATTAGCCAACATAGAGATCACTACTCTATGACCGGCCCAGTACTTTTCAGAGCCACGTGTGATCGCAGCCACTGACTGGAGAGACTAAAGACTTTCCTAGAAGTTTTTTGGTACTTTATTCACCTTCTGTAATGTCAGCAGCCCAGCAGGTTGTACTTTTTCTGGCAGCGTTCATAATTGGAGGCCTATATTCTCCGCACCCGTGGGGATGTTCAGCAATAACACGGGGTTAGCCGAGGATTGTGTTCCTTGTCCTGACCCACTTTACACCTTCTGTCTCGGAACGCGAGGAGAATGACATTGTACAGTGATTGACAGTGGGGCAGCAATTCAGGTTTCTCTATCCTCTTTACTGTGCCGAACAATGCAGCACGCAGCATGTGCAACCATCAAAAGCCGCCTCCATCTAATAAGTACACTGTCACGTATAATAGGAATTCCCTCCGCATCAAAATTTAGCGATCTTTCCAGTTCAGTGGTGCTGCGATACAAAGGTGAGAAATATACTTATGCCGAACTAAGCAGAGATTTGCCATTTAGGAGTCTGGCAAAGTTTGTTGAAATCTGTGGCAGCTGCAATGGCAGCTATATTTGTGGTCACCCAGCTTTCCCTGGAGAAGATGGGCATTATGGACAGGATTGGTCCTCGTGAAACAACCCCTTTAAGCATGCTTTGTATCTATACAGTCCTGGGATGCTGCCATAATAACCAGAATGCAATCGTTTACTGATGGTTTGACACTACATCGTAAACCAATAATATATGGGACAACGTAAACTTTAATTGAAGCTCTGCAGCAAATTCAACATTCAGCGTATTTTTCATAACTTCATTATTTTTTTATTTTTTTTATGGTGTGAAAAAACAAACAAAGGGAAACTATCAACAAGCAGGTCAGCTGCTGTTGACTGACTTTACTATGATTTTATTTTTAGTTTCATAATGGATTGTGTGAATACCCATGGCAGACCGAATCCATAACATCTGAACACTTGATGCTCATTATCACTTGAACATCAAAGCAGTCTGATTAACGAATAGTCTTGATTTAAAAAGATCGTACCGTTTTGTGTCTACAGCTCCTATAAAGACCTATGTGTCTACATGGTAACAGACTACAAGCAAACTGTGTAGTCTGGTCCTCTAGTCATACTGTCTTGCATATGTCCCCTACATTTGGTAGGTTAGCTAAGAGTAGGAAACAGATGGATGGGCGCATTCACACGAGTAACTGATCCGTGAACACAAACTTGTTGATGGTTTCCATGTAGAAATTTGGTTGAAAACAAAAAAAAAAGGTGCTTGGTTTTTTATTTTTTTTACATCTTCTGACTTCATAGTCATTCTTAATTAAAAGTAACTTAAACCAATGTAACTGCAACCCCCCAGAACTTGAATTTCGGGGTGTTATAAGGTTCCTGAACTGATATAGATGCCCTTAATATTAAGTTCACTTGTCTCAGATCTGGGTCGGACCTAATGACCAATGTCTTTTTTTAAGAGAGCACTATATCTCAATTGTGTCGCGGTCTAGGAGAAGGTGGGTGTACCAGTCACATGATCTGGTATGGCTGACAACAGGGAACAATAGATGTAATTGAACTGCACAACAAGCAGAGGTGGTTTTCGGTTTAGCATCCCTTTCGTTTTTCTATAACTAGCGGGTGGTGCAAACACAGAAGCCGTATTAATCCAGTGTTATGGGGCTTCGTTCACTTTTCGAATGTATTCTTGGCCAGTCTATTCTCCTTGAGAATCCACGGCGAATGTGATGAAGATGCCGAGTTTTCAAATTGGCTCCCACTTCTGTGTTCTCAATGATTTTTGTGTCTGGTCTGCACCCCAGGGAAGACCGTGGAAAATCTCTGCATTCGTTGCCTTCAGACTAATGAAGACTTGTATTGTCCTTATTATCCAAACTCGAGAACCCGCAGTTAAATTAGCCAGGTTTTCCGTAACCCGGGGCAAAGATTCAATGTACTGCCTGAGGCTGTATCTAAATATGCTGGCTAAGGCGAGTGGCTTGTTGGTCCTTGCCCCTTACCTGGGCACCTGGAACACATGCCTTACAAGCCCCTATGCTACACCCCAGCATAAAGACTTGACCGGTCCGAGCTGGATGATAGAACTACTTGAGTCCTACACTTGGGAATCCTATTTTGGCATATTATCTGTTACTTGACAAGCAGGGTGACAAACAATATGTTGTCACAAAGGTTTTCCAGACACCTGAATGGCGACAACCGTATTGGTTGTCACCCAGATTTCCGAGAAACAATTACACTACATGGCCCTTCTCCTAATTATTGCGTTCAAATTTTCAGCCACATCCTTTGCAAACAGGTGTACAAAATCAAGCACACAGTCATGTAATCTCCAAAGACACACAGTAAGTAGTATGGGTTGTACTAAAAGGCTCAGTGATTTTACACGTGGCACTGTCATAGGATGCCGTGTTTGTCACAAGTCAGCTGATGAAATTTCTGATCTGCCCCGGTCACCTGTAAGTGCTATTATCTGATCTACCCCGGTCACCTGTAAGTGCTATTATTTGATAGATCTACCCCGGTCACCTGTAAGTGCTATTATTTGATAGATCTACCCCGGTCACCTGTAAGTGTTGTTCTTATCTGATAGATCTACCCCGGTCACCTGTAAGTGCTATTATCGGATAGATCTACCCCAGTCACCTGTAAGTGCTATTATTGTGTAGTGGGAACATCTAGGAGTAATCACGTCTCACTATCTGGCAGTCTGATGGAGGAATCTGGTTTTGTGGATGCCAGGAGAACGCTACCTATCAGAATACATAATGCCTACTGTAACCTGTGGTGGAGGAGGGGTAATGCTCTGGGGCTTTTTTAGTGTTTGGCCTCTTATTTCCAGTGAAGGGTAATGTTAAGGTTACAGTATACAAAGACATTTTACACAATTTTTGCTTCCAACTTTGTGGTAATAGCTTGGGGTTTGGCCCTTTCTCCTTCCATTATGTCTGTGCCCCTGTGTACATTGCGAGCTCCATGAAGACATCGGGTGAGGAGTTTGTAGTGGAGGAACTCTAGTAACTGTACAAAGTACTGACCTCCACTCCATACAACACCTTTGGGATGAATTAGAATGCAGATTTGTCAGCCCAACCTTCTGTCTGACCTTACAAATGATCTTTTGCCTGAGTGGGCTCAAATTCCTGCAGACACACTCCAAAATCTTATGGAAAACCTTTTCAGAAGACTGGAGGCGGTTATAGCTGCGAGAAGGCCCAACTTCTCATTCCAAAAGCATGGGCCATTCATGTGATGTCCCACAAGCTCATATAGGTGTGATGGTCTGGTGTCCACATACTTTTGGACAGATAGTGTACATACAATTGTAAATTTCCATTACAAATTGTTATAATCACCTGGCAGTCAAAAATACAAAAACCGCAACAAAATACAATTTCTATACGAATTTTGATTTATTTATATAGTTTTCCTCATATTCATAGCTTCTTTTAAAGACATGTGGCCTAACTGCATAGTTCTTTTATCTGAGATATATCCGATTTCTCATCAGCTTTGAAGAGATCTGCCTACAATGTAATGTCTAAACATCTCATCTCCGCCTGATCGATGCCCTAATTATCCAAACCTTTTATTTTCTGGAGATAAGCAAGACCAGGCAGCTGCTTACCCCCATGCTCCATTGAAATGGTTAGTAAGGGTGTTAAAAAATAAAATAAAAAATAAAATAAAAAAAAACCTCCTATGAAAAACTGTGGCATGGACCAGGGTTAGGTTCTCCCCCTGATGACTGTATCAAGGGCGGTCTCTATTACAGTAGGGATAGGGCAGTTGTAGGGGTTCCCCAGAAGGAACATTTTTCAGGGGGTTCCCTAATTGTAAAGATCTCATCTTAGAATTAACATGACAACCCTCATTCACTACACTTGTCTTCCCCCCACCCCCCCCCCCCCCCCACTTTCTACAGTATATTGAAGCAATCAGCAACAAGCAGAGCGAGCTGGAAAATTTTGTATCTGATGGGTATAAGACGGCCCTGACGGAAGAAAGAAGGAGGTACTGCTTCCTGGTGGAGAAACAATGTGCCGTAGCCAAGAACTCCATCGCATATCACGGCAAGGTGAGGAGAGCGCGTGATACCCTGGCCCATGGTACGGGAAAATTCCTTTAATCCAGCATTGAGGAGACTTGACAGGTGCTGGATTATCCAGTTGTTGTTAGACCGTTACTGAAAAGGGTTTAAGTTATACATCGAGCGATTACCCTCCATTGTTGATTCTAAAATATTATTTAGTTCAGTGCCGGATTATCAGAATTTCTAGAATGATGGAGGATTAAAAGAAATAGATTTTTTTTTTTCCCCCTCGCCTTTAATTTCCTTTTAAAGTTGATCAATTACGTTATTGATATACAGGGATTTTTTTTTTGTTTTTTTTTTTTCAACCTCTGTGTCCCCTGTTGCTCTGTCTTTATAATATATAAAAAAAAAAAATTAATACCTATTGTATATGAGCAGGCCCCCAGATGGGCGCTGATCACGTCTGGACATTGGTGCTGGTTCCCCTCTGTTATTAGCCCTTTAGGGCTTAGGGATATTAATATTCGCCTCATAGGGCCCAAGAATATTATTATTAGCCTCCTAGGTCCCAGGAATATTAATATTAGCCCTATAGGTCCTAGGGATATTTATATGAACACCCTATGTCCTGGGGATACCAGAATTAGCCCCCCTAGGTCTTGGGGATATATCTTTTACATCCCGAGGATATCCCATATTCGCCCCCGTTGACCCAGGGATATTAATATTGGCTTCTTTGGTCCTGGGAATATTTTATATAAGCCCCTTTATGTTAGGATACCAGTATACCAGGACCTGGGAATATTAATATTAGACCCGGGGTTATAACATTTGGTCCTGGTTGTATTGTTATTAGCCCCTAGGGATACCAATACTAGCCCAATTTGTCCTGAGGATACCAATAAAATATAAGCCCCCTAGGTCCCAGGGATACCAATATTAGCACCATTGTCCTGGGGACATTTATGTTCGCTCTGTAGGTCCTGCGGATATTTATATAATCCCCCTATGTCCTCCTGGAGATGCCAATATGCACCCCTAGGTTCCGTGGATATTAATATTGGACCCCTTGGTCCCGGAGATGTTTATATTGGCCCTCTAAAGGGTTAACATTGGTTATCCCCAAGACATAGAGACCAATAAATTAGGTGCCATGCCTATAACAAGTGGGCATATGTCCGTATTGATGCCCTTCCTGTCTGTTTTGTAAGGTGAATGGAGCATCTTTTTTTTAAAAAAAAAATAAATATTTGCCCTCTCTTTTCCAAGTAATGATAAATATGCCCCCATCTCTGCAGAGGTTGCCCACGTATGGGTAGTGCAGCATAAATAAAATTGAGAAAATTAGAACTGTCCATGGATTAGGGAATATGTAATTCTCTACCCTGTTCTCGGACCACCATTGCGATGGTACAGTCTGGTAAGTCGGCGCGGCTATGAATGGCTATGCCAGTCCTCTATGTATAGACAGAAAGTATATGGAAGAAGTCCTCCAGCTCACCTGACACTTGATGTATGTGTCGCGGTCATCGCACGGGCTCTCGTGTCGGCACACGATGGGTGTAGGCAGGCAAAGGCAAGGGGCTGAGTCCAGCGCTGAAGAGGATAAAAAGGAAACTAGTTCCAAGTTTACTGAATTTTCAATTAAAAAGGTCCAATAGGTTGGAGTCCTGGTGTGCAGACAGGAGTAAGTAACGATCCAGTCCTGGAGCCTACGCGTTTCAGACGTTAAGCACGTCCTTAATCATGGCTGTTTCAAAACAGCCATGATTAAGGACGTGCTTAACGTCTGAAACGCGTAGGCTCCAGGACTGGATCCTCTATGTATACATACATACATGCCTCCTTTGGCTTGTTCGCTTGGCTCATTCAGATCTGTGCAAGTGACTTCCAGCGTTCACAGCCCACCTATTCCTCAGGAAAGGGGGAGGAGGGGGAAAGAGAGCAATTGAAAATGAAAGCCTTGTTCCCAACTCCCCCACACACATTTTGTGCTGCCCACATGCTTCTTACTCAGCGAGATGCAGTGCCACTTGGCTGGAAAGAGGGAGGGGAAGAGAGAAGCCCTCATGGCTGCCAGCGTAAAGCTGCTCTCTTGCAGAACACTGCTGCCATCTAATGGATCTCATTGCCTTTTACAACATCTTTGCTGGTGGTCTCAATCTAAACCAGCGGGGGGCAAGATCTTGGGATTTTTATAGTGCTATCATATTATGCAGCAATTTATAGCGCTGTTTTATTGCCCATATTATGGGTTCTTTAATGGGTGCAAATAGAGCAGATACTTCAAGTATTAAAAATGACTCTCAACCCTTTAGCAATCGCTCAATTTTTTATTGGACCGGTTTTCTATTTATGTAGTTAATCCAGACTGTCCAGAGGTATCACTTGTGCCCCGTTGCAAAATCTGTAACCGGACCCCCCCCCCCCAATTATCACTAATTCCCGTGCCCAGGTGTAACTGCCGCATGCCCAGTAGTTGTGCCCCTGATGCTGTCAGCACTTAAGTCAGAGGAGAAGCTAGCTACTTCCTGCCTCACTGATATCACCATTAAATTAATCTATAGAATTCCTCCCTCTGTTCCAATTACTCAGGGAGACATTTGGCATAAATTTGTTTGCCTCACATGAGTGACTAGATCATTGGTCTCTAAACCCTTTTCTTCTCCTCCTCTCAGGGGAAGGATATTCTTGCCCAGAAGATTCCTTCCTGGCAACAATCCAGTGGCGATCCCAACAAGATCCCAGACAGAGCTCTACAGATCATGCAGCAAATGGCTACTGGCCCGAATGGTACTATTTTGTCAGGAACACTATCTGGGCCTATGACCAACTCAAAATCCAGCCTTACCATATCGGACCCTATCCCAGGTGCCAAGCCACTGCCGGTCCCCCCGGAGCTAGCCCCTTTTGTTGGGGTAAGTTGATATTTTAGCATGCGGTTAATCACTTACTTGCATTAGTATGAGGTATGTATTTCAATTCTGGTTCATATGTTACAGAGAATGTCTGCTCAGGAGGGCACACCTATTATGAATGGGGTCACGGGGCCACCTCCCAGCAGTTATGAACACTGGGGAGAACTGAAAGCAATCCAACCCAAAATTTCTCCATCTCAGCCGCACAAACAAATCAGCGACTCCTACTCCAACACCCTCCCGGCCCGCAAGAGCGTCCCACCCAAAAACAGCTACACCGTGGGTAAGCAGACATGGTTTTTTGTTTTGTTTTTTACTATGGAGTTAACGATTTCTGTTCTACCGATGGGATTTCACTATGGTCCCAAATGGAACCAATATTTCTTTGAATTCTTTATATAGAGTAAAATATTGGATATGGCTAGTATATGCCATCAATGTTCTATCGGCGACCCCCATTGATCGCTAGAATGTGCTGGCTAGTACCACGCCACTTTGTCTCTTCTCTGTGTTCTCCAGAGGCTCCGTGGTTGGCCCAATATAGTCTATGGCTGGCCATGCAGCTGCACAGAAAAATTTGGGTGGAGCAAACGGGAGACTAAATGGCATGGTACTTTCCTAGCTGCTACGTTCCAGCAATTTGTCCGGATCCCGGCAGTCGTACCCCTGCCACTCAGACATCAATGGCATATCCTAACCATATGCCACCAATATCTATCCTGAAAGTACCAATGAGCTACCATTATCAGTTCTTTTAATTCTCATGTGTATGATGATACCTGCTCTATGGATTTGGGGGCAACCTAAATTGCATTGGCTGCAGATGCATTATAAGGTAATGGCAGCCAGCAGCATGGTCGAACAATACAGTTTCTGTTTTTTCTTTGGTCATCCCTCCCACCTCTTTAAATTGAGGATGGCTAGGGAAGACACAAATGTGTCTCCCCATACCCCATGTGACATTGGTAAATTTTGCAGACACAGACCTCAAACTTTATTTCATGGGCCTGCCAGGTTGATTGGGTTGTTACAATGACAACACAACCCTATCAGTATGGTGGCACCATGTGCCCAATGATTAATCTTCTGTTCCTATCCTTATGGGGTGTATAAAACTTCGTAATGAAGGGGCTTATTAAAAAATTTAATGTTCTATTTTTCTTCTGCGCAGCCGAAAACAAGACTCTACCCCGTTCCAGCTCCATGGCTGCCGGCTTAGAAAGAAACGGTAGGACACGAGTGCAGGCTATCTTCTCACACGCTGCCGGAGACAACAGCACTTTACTTAGCTTCGGCAATGGTGACTACATCACCCTACTGGTACCTGAAGCAAGAGATGGATGGCACTATGGAGAGAGCGAGAAGACTAAATTGTAAGGAACATCACATTTTGGATGGTTTAGGTGAAGCAGCGCAATTATGTCTTATAGCAGTAATCTCTAGATGTTGCAAAAATATATCTTCCCGCATTTCCTGACAACCTGCAACTGTCAAGGTATGCTGGGAGTTGTAGTTTTGTAACAGCAGGAGCGCCACAACTTGGGGTCCTTGGGCTTATACAAAGGTTGGGTCCTTTCTTGTAAGCATTGAGATGCTGCACGGAACTCCCACTCGATAGATAATAAAATAGGGACCCAGGTAGGGGATCTATCCTGAGAGTTGTACTGCTGGTCCACCCCACCTGCCCTTTTTCAGTATATAGCTACATGTACTCATATGGTGGTCATCCAAATATATACAATCTAGGTTTGCTACAGCCTGCTGAAGATACCAAGGCTGTGGTCTCCCATCTGCGGTTCTCCAGCTGTTGCAAAACTACAACTCCCAACATGCTGGGAGTTGTAGTTTTGCAAAAGCTGTAGATTCTTAGGTTGGAGACTGCTGTTCAAATTAAAGTGCCCAAACAGTGAAACTTTTGCTACCGGAACGGGAGTCATGAAGTTGAAACCATAGTCAGCCATTTTGGAAGCGTTGCTGAACTGTTTTGGGTCACCTGGTCACTCAGCTGCACACAAGTCTACCCTGACCCTTTCCTGCTTTTTCATTCCCATCTCCTTTTCCATGGCATTGAGTGAAGGCAATCTACTGTTTTTAAGGGGTTTTCATTCGTTTCAGTGCAAAGATCAGACCGCACTGTGAGGAACAGCTGTACCAGAAACTTAGAAGCCATTTCTAGATATTTGCTCAGTTATTTGCATTCAGTTCCAGCATAAGTTAGGTTAATGTTTGCTAATTGGTGTTGACATATGAGGAAGGGATGATGTTGACGAACTTATATCCTTCCAGCCAATTTGCATCGACCTGCACAGAACCTGCCAAACCGATCTGTCATTTCACTCTCCATCCCAGAAGTGCAAAATCTTTGCGGCTGGCCATCTCTCAAGGCAGACAATGGAGCTATAGTGGTACTCATGGTGAGGGTGGTGCCCATAGTGAAGTTGCCTTCGTTTATCTTCCAATGGACAGTGTGAACCTGTACGGGTCAACCGTGGTAATGGGGAACCGGCCCCACTGGGGGGGATCAAAATCGCTACCAGGCAAAGCCCACACCTCCCAGGATGTGCGGTTGTGGTGGCAGAAGCTGGCTCTTGCCACCATTAATGGTCGTGTAAAGTTTGCACTATGAGCTGGTGAAACATGGCGCAAGACCGCAGCCTGGAAGAAAAAAAAAACTAGGGAATTCTCCAGGTTATTGCGAATACACCAGCAGTGCCGCCCTCCTCAGAATGTGACAGCGTGTAGGTTGCGCGGTGCTGTAATTGACTTGAGGGAACCACCCCCACCTGGGATAAAAAACCGGAACTTTGCATTTTATGTATGTGGGTGGCAAGGTAAAGCTATCGAGACGTCAACCTGATCCACTCCATCTGGGGGATATTTACATGCTCTAAACTTAAAGGGATATGTGATATGTAATAAGTGTGTGATGGATGCGGGTCCCAGTTATAGACGGGTCCTGCAGCCAGGAGGAGTATGAATGGAGACATGGTCGCGCAAGTGGGATCGGCACCTACATCAAGAACGGTGGTCCTCCGACCCTGGTGAGGCGGCTGGGAATGGATATCCGTACGCCTCTCCATTCCCAGGCTGGATGCGGCCGCCGCCTCACAAGGGTCGGGGGACCCCCTGTTCTTGACATAGGTGCCGATCCCAGATGGGAATAACCCTTTAGAATGCATGCAGTTTTTCTTTTATTAGCATCACAGGTTATGTACCACCAGTCATGGTGCCAAGTAAAATAATGACCCCTCCACAAAATACAAAATGTACCTCTCTTGCTAAACTGTACTACCAGACACGGCCCACTGACGAGTGGCACTATTTTTTAAAAAGTCTAACGTTTGGATTTTATGGTGTAGCGCCACCTTGTGGGGTGTATGCATGAGCAAGGGTACTAGAAGAGGAAAACATCAAATCTAAGGGGTTATGGGCATTATGGCCGCATGTGTGATAGTTACAGCTATGGTTTTCTGCTTTTCAGGAGAGGATGGTTCCCGTTCTCCTACACAAGAGTGTTAGACCGCGGCGACACAGCCGATCGTTCACAGACGTAAGTAACTAGACATTAGTAACTAGACATTACGGTATATGGACATGAGCCTGTACTGCTACAACTCCAGCCTTAGATTCATGTGGTAGTGTCAAAACCCAGCGATCACGATGATTGGATTAATTATGGTGTTCACACCTTCCGTTCATCAGGAGATATCTCCCCATGGTGATCCAAGTTCAGTTCAATAGGAGGGCAAGGGGGGTCTGCGGCCATAATACTGTTAGTCCGGTTTCAGAGGCCGTATTACTACTCCATTTTTAATATCTTTTCAAGACCAGTCTGAACTACTGTCACACTGCCCCCTATAGGCAAGAACCCCCTATGGGAAGGGAAGTATCTCTGATGAATATCTAGTAATGTTTGTTTCCTTCTAGTGGCATTGCAGCGATAATAATAACAACGTTAAAAGCTTTAACCCCTTAATGACCGGGCCATTTTGCACGTTAATGACCAAGGATTATTTTTTGTTTTTTCACGGTCGCATTCCAAGAGTCGTAACTGCTTTTGTATTCCGTCTATATAGCCGTATAAGGGCTTGTTTTTTGCGGGACGAGTTGTATTTTGTAATTGTACCATTTTTAGATGCTTATAATATATTGATTAACTTTTATTAACTTTATTTTAGGAGAGAATTGAAAATAAGCAGCTATTCCAGCATTGATTTTCACGTTATAAATTTACGCTGTTTACTATGCAGCGTAAATAACATGTTAACTTTATTCTATGGCTCGGCACGATTACGGGGATACCAAATATGTAAAGGTTTTATATGTTTTCCTACGTTTGCACAATAAAAACCCTTTTAGAAAAAAATTACTTGTTTTTGCATCGTCGCATTCCAAGAGCCGTAACGTTTTTATTTTTCCGTCGATGTGGCCGTACGTGGGCTTGATTTTTGCGGGCCAATGTGTAGTTTTCATTAGTACTATTTTGGGGTACCTATGACTTATAGATTAATTTTTATTTTATTTTTTATGGGGGGAATGGGAGAAAAGAGAATTTTGCCGTTTTTTGCGTTTTCTTTGGACGCCGTTCATCCGGCGGTTTAATTTAATGTGTTCATTTTATTGGTCAAGTTGTTACGATCGCGGGGATACCATATATGTGTATGTGTGATTTGTTTTGACAGTTTTACTAAATAAAACCACTTTTTGGGCCAAAAAAGTAGTTTTATTTGACTTTGACTGTAATTGTTTTTTGTTTTTTTTCACCAACTTTATTTAACTGATTGTCATTTTTTTTTTAAAGTCCCACCAGGAGACTTCACTATGCGATGTGCCGATCGCATATATAATGCTTTGGTATACTTAGTATGCCAAAGCATTATTGCCTGTCAGTGTAAAACTGACAGGCAACCTATTAGGTCATGTCTCCGGCATCGCCTAATAGGCAGATGCTGAAGGCAGACCTGGGGGTCTTTGTTAGACCCCCGGCTGTCATGGAAACCCGACGGCGACCCGCGATTTTTTTGCGGGGGCGCCGATCGGGTGACAGAGGGAGCTCCCCCCTCTGTCAAACACATTAAATGCCGCTGTCACTATTGACAGCGGCATTTAATGGGTTAAACTGCCGGAATCGGCGCGCGCTTAGATTCCGGCAGTTGCAGCAGGAGCCATGCTGTGTATAACAGCCGTGCTCCTGCCGCTGATCGCGTGGGTACAGTCTCAGTACCCGCACCATCACAGGACGGATATATCCGTCCTCCTGCGCGAACTAGCAGCTGCTGAGGACGGATATATCCGTCCTTCGGCGTTAAGGAGTTAAGGTAATACTGTGGGGTTCCCCAGATCTTAACACCACTAAGCAATCTGATGCAGCGGAGGGCTGAGCCAAGGTTATCCAAACCAGACTACTGATTTGAGCCTTCTGTCCTATCCATTAGCAGTGTACATAGAAGAGAATGGGCCCAAAAAAAAAACAACAATCTGAGCCCTCTGTTATGGTACCGGGTTCTGCCTTCCATAACCCTTGAGCCACTTCCCCAAAGCTTTGATTGCTAACACTGTAGTCCCTTTGGAGAAGGGGAGTCCTGGTTGCAATGTGGGATGTGACCTACCAGGGCTCTCACCATAGAGGCGGCCCATGCAATGTCTGCCCTTTTCGGCCTTCATTTTCTGTGCTCATCTTCTGGATACTGGGCGACTTCATAAATATGAGCTTTTTTTTTCTTTGGTTCTACAGTTTACAGACCGGGAAGAGCAGCAGTACCGGGAATTTGCTGGACAAAGATGACCTCTCCATACCTCCGCCAGACTACATGGCCTCCCGCGGCTTCCCTCCCCAGGCTGTGAACTCGTTCAAACCCCGGCCATACAGCGTGGCTGCACCAGTCTTTACACAGGTGGGATGACCATAACCTCCACCCAAGAGTGGATGATACTATAGTGTTGGTGGCACTACACTAGGGTCTTTGAGGCATTCCATGCCTTATGTCAGTGATTCACTCTCTTTTTTAGTGATTGTTGTATTTCTCTATAGTGTAATATGTGAAGCCGCTAGAGAGCGATGTGTGCGCTTAAATATTTCATATTATTAACCAGAACATTTTTAGTATTCGCATGTCCCTCTCCGGATCCAAGATTTTTTTTTTAAGAAAGTGACGGTCGCTGAATCCCAATAGCACCCACTAGTTGTCCTAAGATTTATATGGTGACATTCTTTGGATCCACTTTAAGACTAGTTTTTTTTTAATTGAAGCTCTACCTTAACCTTAAATTTTTTTTTTGTACAAAATGCTGTGCTGAATAATATTTCACTATCTTTAAAGTGGTTGGAGCTCCATTTTTATGATAAAGAGCTCCGAATCCCCTGCATAGACCATTAAATGAGAAAATTGACTGCCTTTAACCACCACTAGAGGGAGCTTACGGCATACTTTAGTTATTATTTAGTTCAATGAAGAAGTTGTATGCAGTAAGATCCCTCTAGTGGTGACTGCAGGAAATACAACTGACTTGTTTAACACTGTGTATTTGGAGCTTTGTATCCGAAAAACAGATCTATGACCCCTACGTTAAAGCAATCTGCGCCTAATGTTTGACCCATTTAGATTGGACCTTCACTTTTAGTCTCTCTCCGGCTTTATACTACTGAAATACATCTCTTCTGATTGATTAGCGTGATAGAAGTTAAGATTGTTTATCCTTTCACGGGTGGTCTCCATAGCGATGTGTGTTCCTTATTTATAGGGTTACTCTGTGCCTTATGGGTACACCATAAACAAGAGTGGCAGCTTTCTGTACCCACAGTCATCGAGACTGTACAAACCTTGTAAGAGGTCATCACCCGTAAGTTGGTCACCAGTGGGGCTCTTCCATTGCAGCTCACGATGTCCAGCGTTTGATATCGCTGCTACTTCGTACTCCGACTGGCTGCTTTATTGTATGTACGTTGGTCTATTAACCCTTTATGAATCCCCTATGTGGCATCTGCAAAGACTCGAGATGCTGACAAAACCACGCACAATGCAGTCGGGATACTAAGGAGTCTCAAATGGTGGGGTTTGCTGCGATGGAAGGCGCTTCACCATCACTGCCACCAGAAATCTTCCTCCTAGTGAAATTTCCTATTGAACCACTGGTTCTCGTCACGAAAATGTCTTCTAGCTCAATGCTTGACGAATGACCTAAAATTCAGAGTTTTTCTTATCTGCTTTGCCTTATGGGGACACGCGTGTGACGTGTAAGGGGCAACTCTACGTCTAATGCCTGTTAGGGTGAAATTCAGATCATTAGATTCTACTTTGGGGTGTCCATGGGAGTTGTCACTTCTCTTATATTTCCTAGTCCAAGTTTAATACTTATCCAGATAAGGAGAAAGTGTCATCTTTTTTTTTTTTTACCGTCCAGCAGTCTGTAGATACCACTTTCCTGCCTGCAGGATCTTTGTAAACATTCAGAAACCTCCTCAGTCACCAAAAAAGCCATCTAGTGTGAACCAGTAAATAGTGGACAAAAAGGAGGGGAGTGGTGGGGGATGCAGCTGCAGCTTTTCACTCCATGTTTCAGTAAAACATCGGGGGAGACATCTGACTCGTACAGCTCTGACATCACACCAGGAAGGCCCCACCCACTCGATAAGCATGGAGTAAAAAAAATCTATATGGTGGAATAGCTCTTTAATTAGTTGTGGGTACATACTACACATATATAAGATTATTTCAGATGAGCAGAAGTCCTTCTAAGGTTCCTCACCCTAAGTATATGCACTAAGTAATACGGGGATAAGACCATATTGGTGGGGGAACCCCCTCTGCTGGCAGAATGCAGCATTACAGGGCACCCATTAGGCACAGCAGTCCTGCAGAGCCTAGATCCGTGCTAGCTGCCACTCTTGGCTTTAGTTAAGATGGGGGTCCTCTTCTGTTATTTACATGTGTCGGGTTGTCCGAAGCAGGCTGCCCCCTTTTTATATGAACTTTCCTCATTGAGTAGTCACTATTGTGGCGAAACCGGGTCAGTGGGGGTCGGTTTACGCCGAGAGAATGTGGGCGATAGATTCAGGCGACACAGATTAACAGGGGACAAGCCACAGAGGCATGTTTATTAACAGGGACAGACACACACAGAAACAATGCACCGCTGCTTCTCCCCTCTGGGCTGGATGTGACGGGCTACCTCACTATGGGGTCTCTCCTCTCCACTGTATCTTTCATCCTTTGGGGTGTCTCCAGATCCTCAGTTAGATGGGACTCCAGCACTTGCCCTCTATTGCTGTCCCTAGGTCAGGTACCATCTCTGAGGTAGACAGCCCCTGCCTGCAGCTCACACTGCTATCTCATCCTCTCCTGGACAGGAACTGCCGGAGATCTCACACAGCACCACTATCTCCCTCACTCACCCCTCCCTCGGGAATCAGGCCATGTGCTTTCTGCTCTTGCCCCCTCCTTTTTCTTATTTACATTCAGACAAGTTCCCGCTTGCAGCCTGTGACTCACTCTCCTACAGTGTAAGATTAACCCTAGAGGGGAGGACAGTGAAGCAGCACTGAATACAATATAATATAAATCAACTGGTTATAAAACATAACGTAATGCAGTTTGAGGGGACATATCCCCATCTAGCACCGGGCGCCATCTAAGCTATGGCACCCGGATGGCGGGAGTGCGACGGTTTGCGGCAGGCTTAACCTTTATTTGGGTACAATGCCTGTAACCGTCACCCGTTCCGCCACAACTATACAGGAATCGGGCATTTATATGTTGTATTTCGGGCACAGCGCTTGGCATCCCTGGTAGGGATAGAAGTGTGCCATCCTGGGACAGGACCACCATTCTACTTTGACACCTCCAGGTGTGGAGATCCAACCATCGCACACCCAAAATGGAACACCCATCCAAATATTCTGCACCCGTTGAAATCTCTATTCTCTGCTATCATCCTGGCGAAGCAAATCTGTCTGTAATAGGCTTACCACGGACTTAATCCTATGTCGAAGCTTCTTTGCTGGCACAGGCTGGGCTCGGCAGCCTCCGGTGTGATTTCTGGTGGTAGTTCTCTCATTCTTTTAACCATTTTGTCTCTCCAATGTCCTCGCTGCTTATTTCAGCTGTAATGACTGTTAGAACGGTCATTGCCACCGCCCCTACCCACCCACAACCCCTGCTCAGGTAGATAATGGCCGCTCCATATCATTCCCATGACCCCTCCTGCGGATATATCACCCATCATTACCACTATAAAGTACGCTACAGCTGCAAAACACGCTGCTCCACGTCACCCTGCTGATAGTATGCTAATTAGCAGTAATTAACCCCGCCCCCTGCCTAATTAATGAGCTCATTAAAGTAGCAGGAATTTCTCATTAATAATTTTATTCCATTTTTTTTTCCCTTCGCAGGGTTTAGATGATTACGGAGCAGCGCGTGCCACAAACAGGTAATGGCGTACTCCGCTTTATATTGGTGTTTTTGTAGGTTGTTCATTTAGTGCTGCATGCGTTCTCTCACGTGGATGGTAAGTGTTTTATATTCTAGTGTATGTTCGTGCTTTGTCACCTGCAGTATCCCTTATTATCATGGGTGGGGGGTGGAGATACTAATTTGGTAATATACCTTTAAGTGATCAGATGTCGATCACCTCTTTACAACAAAAGCAGATTTTTTTTTTTTGGGCTGAACCAGTTCATTTCCGGCTCTATTGTCAGTGAATGTTGAATCTGACATCTTTCTTATATCTTTTTATTACTGTTTTTTGCGTTTTTTTTTTAGTTTTTGTTTTTCAGTTTGTATTTTATTTTGTAAAGTTTATAGAAACCGTCAGCAAGCAGGGCATCTGCTGTTGACTAATTTTTATTATGGCTTTATTTTCAATCTAATATTAAAATATTTAATGAGTATACTTTAATATGAGTGGGGGTATATGTTCCATACGAAAGCCGCAGTGGTCATACAAGTGTTAACAGTTTGGTTGGCTTATTTACATTAATAGTAAGACCCATCAATAGTCAGCCTTCTTGCTGATATTTTCCAGGGAGCAACTTTTTTTTTTTTCTTAGATGAGAAACCAGTTGAGAAAATTAGTGGTGGTGTTTGAGCTTGTCCCCCATCAATGCCATAACAAAGAAAATAGGGGTCGTGGTGCCCTGTGGAGTGCCCAAAACCCTTGGAGTTGCTCAGAGGTTATCTTCACTAATCAGCCTATGTGGCAGCGCCCCTGCCCCCTTTGAGCCCTGATGTTGCTGAGTGATTGGGGCAATATTTCCTTAATCACACTGGGGGCCATTTAGAGGATGCCCATTAGTCCAGGTGTGATCCTGGTGATCATGGAGTAAGATCTTGTTGATTGTGAGCCCAGGCAAATTAAAGGCCCATGCTATTGTCTTAACTCAACACACTCCGGCCCATTTCCTGAATACAAATGGGCTTTCCAAGGAACTGGGAGTAACCAAACAATCAGAGGGGTAACTAAATGCCCCTGGGCCCCAATACAAAATCTCTAACACGGCCCCCCAGACTGGTTTCTCCTTATGTGGCCGAGAGGCCCACTCAGGCACCAGGGCCTTTGGTGCGACTGCTACCTCTAGCAAGAAATTCAGTAACTACAACTCCCACCAGGCAGCATTAAGGCAACAAGTAGTTCCCCAGTGGGACGATCCCTTTGTTCTGTCACAGCTAGAAGGTGACCACTACTAAGAGTGACCACTATAAGAGATGCAGCAATATTGACATGTCCCCCAGCTTTACAGAAACCGTTTTTTTCAGGATTAGAAAAACATGTCTGCCCCACTTGTCCGTGGGTTGTGTCTGGTAATGCAGCTCGGCTGCATTAAATGGATTGGAGTTGAGCTGTAATACCACAAACAACCTGCAAACGGGTGTGGCGCTGTTTTTGCAAAAAAAGAGCCATGTTGTAAATCCTGGAGAACAATTTAGCAGAGAGCTCACGTTTTTTGCCCCTTTTTGGGTGGAAATGTTTTTTTTAGGTGTTCTGCCCTAGCGCTCGACCAGTCTAGGTGCCCATATGAATGAATAAGAGATACTGCAGCTCGTGGTGGTCCATCCGTGTCGTGATGTTGTACGGTCACACAATATAATGTACATCTCGGCAGTATCCCCTTTACTCTTTTATTTCACAGTGGCAATGGGACTATGATATCAACTGTGTGAGGAGGGGCTTACACAGACATGGCATCCGCTGCTTTGAAGAACTGTCGTCCTATCTTTCCGCTTTACGATTTTTTTTATTTCTTTTTTTTTTTTTTTTTTTTTAAATCTTCATTGATTTTCCTGGAAATCTTCTTTTTTGTTTACTTTTGTACTCTCTGGAATTAATTTTCTAGGTCTTGAATTATTTTCTCAGTCCATTGAGTTGCTGGAGGGATCTATGCTGTAATGTAAAGCAGAGACTGGAGGTCATGCCAGCGCTCGGGCTATCCTGGTGTGACTCGTTGAAGTTTTTCATCTTTTTTTTTGTTTCTCCTCCTCCTAATGCTGTCGCTCAACTTTTTGTCTCTTTTACGGAGGGTTTTTCAGAGCAGAAACTTGCCAAAGTGTATCTGTAATTACTGAACATACAGAGAAGTTCTATACCAGTGTAGAAGTTTTATACCAGTTTTTATGGGGTGTATGGAGACTATGTCAGGCCTTGGCACAAGGTCTTATCTGCATGGAAGGGTTGGGGTTGGGGGTGTTTTTTCTCTTCCTCTGCCCGAGATGGATTTGTATGCATGGGACTGTGAAGGGACTGTTACGTTTTATTACTTTATATTTCTGATTTACATTTTTACTTTTTTATCACTAGAATCTGGAATTGTCTAGTCTTATACTTTTAAATCTACGTATACAATCAACTAATTCTGTTTCCCTAATCTTAGGGCTACATTTGGTCATTACTCCAGTCACATCCAAAGCTGCGTTTTTAAAATTCTACCGAAATCGGTCCGCTCTGGTGTAACAGTCCCGCCCCTTGCCACTGAGCTAAGATCCTGAGCTGTGCATTGTGGGAAATTCTATTTTAGATGATTGGATTAGTGGTTTGAATACTTCCTCTCCCACAATGCACCACAGTAGAGCATGCTCTGTGCCTAGCCAAAAATAGCAGGCTGCATGACATCATATTTCCATATTCCTCCCTAAGAGCTAACTGGAAACTCTCAGAATTTTGAATGCAGCTTTGGATGTGATTGGAGACGGAAGACCTGGCTCAAAATCCGTACAGGATAAGTAATGTATAAGCTGATTTAAACTGTAAAATGATGACCTAAAGTGGAGCTCCATTTCCAAAAACACTTTACTCCACTACTAATCCTTGACCCAACCATTATAAACACAACTATTGTAGTCGCAACTTGTATTTTTACAGCCATCACCCCCCTCCCCGTTTAATCCCAGTTTTAAAGGGGTTGTGCAGGATTAGGGAAAAAATAGCTGCTTACTTCCAAAAACAGTGCCTCTTCTGTCCATGGGTTGCCCCTGGTATTTCATCTCGTCTCCATTTTAAATGAATAGGGCTTAGCTGCAATACCGCATACAACCTGTGGACTGGTGTGGTGTTTTTCTAAACCTGTAAAACCCTTTAAAAAAAATTAGAAATTGCCCCAGTATTCCCCTATGTCTAAACTTCGTAGCTGACATTTTTGTAAAAATGTGCGATGACAGGATCTGGGGCAGGTCACGATCTATGTAGTGAAGACCATGGGAGATTTCTCCTTACTTTCTCTATGTTCTGTTCTCCATAATGGAAGTGATGGAACGAGTCTCTTGATGCCTCCATATGGGAGGAAACTAAATGTTATATGTTCAATTTAAATGTCAAGGAATTGGGACATAAAAGCCATATTCTACAAAAAGTGGTCGATTTAAAGGGATTGTCCATTTTTGGTGTACCACTTGCGATTAATCAATCAGGAAGAGTCCGCACAAGACTCCCCATGAGTCTTCCCCTTTTACATTGATTTATGGTTTGGGTGGGGTCCACACTAGAGATAATCGAAATTGGGGTTGTACTCCGAAAAAAAACTTTATGATCTTGTCCATATGTGAAGCTTGGAGACCAAAACTAAAGAACCAATTACAAGAGGAGAATTCCAGCCTCCTACTTCGTCTCCCATTGACACATCTTGCGTATTATAGAACATTGAAAAGACTATGGTTGTCAGGCAGTGGATGCCTAGCAACCAGTTACATCTGTAGCAACGTTCCCTCTCAGGTTGCTCGGGTATTAAGCTCATGGCAGGGGATCAGAGGGCTACAAAAGTGACTACCACTAGATGATGATGTCACCTCTGGTAACTGAGAAGGAAGAGAGCAGGCTGTATGTTTAGATATCGGCTTAAAGGACAACTCAATACAGAACATCAGACAGGTTAAAGGGAAACTCCTCCCCAAAAAAAATCTGTGTGTACGTGCTGCTTTAAGGCTTTGTGCTGCCTGTATTCACTGTTACCATATGGTTTCTACATTAGAGCAACCAGTGGCTGTTCCCTTCATGACACAAATTTTCCCACACCAGAACGTGTCAAGCTCCACCCCTAATGTGGCGTTGGCATTTCCCTACACACTCCGGAGACCCCACCCATAGTAGGGGAGGTTTCCATCACTGTAGCTGCGTACTGAAACGGAGGAATCCTTGTTGCCACTAGTGAATGTTTCTCCCTAATAAAAAATATGGCCCAGCTAGGGCAAAATTCCTCTTTGACCCTGCCAAGCTGCATATTTGAATTCATGCACTACTAAAAAGCCCCTAGCTTTTTAGTAGTGCAGTCTGGCCAGGGTCTTAGTTAGCTAGGGGAGGGCTGGCAGGGCATCTGCGCTGGGTGCCAGGTGTGCCAATTACCCACTCTACCTTGGCCAGGGTATTTAGTAACCGGGCTAGGGCAGAAAACGGAATCTTTACTTTCCTACACCAAGGGCAAACTCACCCTTCAGGACAGGTTCCCTTTTAGACGCTATGTAGCAAAGGCCAAAGCCTTTTTGTATTGGTCCCTTTTTTGTTTTATACAAAAAGTTAATTGAAAAAAATAACTTTTAAATGTCCCTGAAGCTGCGGTACAAAATTAGTGGGCGAGGAGGATGGCTGGCATATGTATTCTACCTCCTGTGTGTAGACTCAGACCAAGAAAATGCAGAAAAATTCCTTTAAAAAATAACAAAAAACTGTTGTACCGGGTTCGAAAAATGACTTAACTCCAAAAACAGCGCCATACCTGTCCATGGGTCGTGTCTGGTATTGCAGCTCAGCTCCGTAGAAGTGACTTGGGCTGAGCTGCAATACTATACACAACCTCTGGACAGGTGTGGCGCTGTTTGTTTGTTTTTTTTACAGAAAGCAGCCATGTTTTTCTAATTTTGTACAAGTGGAACGTTCAAAGCCGCCATGTTTGTCCAGCCCATAAAATGTTTGCCTTTTATTATGTGACGGAGATGGTGACACACTCATATGGGAAGGGGCTTTGAGCCAAAGATGCGTAAACTAATACTCGTGTACCAGTAACTACCAGTGCAGACTGGGCGTCTAGTTTTGCTTTGAGAATCCAGGGGGAAGGAAGTGCTGGTGATGGATCCTTCTGCAGACTCCTGGGTGACAACACCAGTCACCAGAGCACGCCCGGCCTTCTCACGGCCTCCTCCTGGACCTGCGTCCAAAAACATTTGCGCATCACCAAGCAATTTAGGAATGTAAAAAAGGGGCCTATAATTATAGATTTGATTCATTCAACATGTAAATTAGGTGCTGGAGTTCCCCTTTAATTTTTTTTTTTTTTTCTTATACTATTTGGGCCTAGTTGTTATGCAGTGCCTAAATGAGTAGAAAAAAAAACCCCAAAAATGAACAGAAGGGGCAGAGGTTTTTTTAGCTTTTTTTTTTTTTTTTTACCAGTATTGATCCAAAAAAGAGATGTATAAGGAACCTAGTGTTAGCCCCCAAAAAATATTATAATTTTTTTTTAATTTATTTTTTCAATTTAAATGAATAAAAAATAATAAAGCAATAGTATGAGCCAGGTTTCTGTGACTCGGGGTTGACCAGGTTCTCCAGACTAATGCAATTTTTAATAGTAAACCTACAAAAGACCTCAAAGGGCAAGAAACAGGGGGTCCCCAACAACTATAGAGACAACCTAGAAGCACTGAAGCACAGGGGACAAAAGCACCCTAATAAATGGTATAGCACATATAGCAGCCACGCATTGTAAAAGAATATATATAGCTTTATTAATGAACAACAATACATAGTATCACATAACACATGGAGAGCAAATAGCAAAGGTATACCGAGAAGTATACCAAGAGGTTAACGGACCTGACCCATCTCCGAGTCTGACGTACAATATTAAATACCACCAAATATGGAATAAATGGATAATAAAGAATGTGTTAGAGGTAAATATGCCAAAAAGAAACGCTACAAAAACTGCATAATGTATATAGGGCAAACTACTGGACATATATAAGAGAGCCTATGGAGGTAAACCAGCATAGTAGTAGCAGTAGCAGCAACACCTAATAATGAAAATGGTAACACATACCCAACGACATGGAGGAACAGGACTAATGAGATGGGACACAGGAGCAAAACGCCTCGACGCGCGTTTCGCCTAAGACCGGCTTCGTCTCCTGACATGATATTGTACGTCAGACTCTGAGATGGGTCAGGTCCGTTAACCTCTTGGTATACTTCTCGGTATACCTTTGCTATTTGCTCTCCATGTGTTATGTGATACCATGTATTGTTGTTCATTAATAAAGCTATATATATTCTTTTACAATGCGTGGCTGCTATATGTGCTATACCATTTATTAGGGTGCTTTTGTCCCCTGTGCTTCAGTAATGCAATTTTTAAAGCAAAAAGTGTCAAGGGGCAAACTTTTTTTTATTTTTATCTTTGTCTATGGCAGTGCTTCTCAAACTGAGATGGGTGTACCTGTTGAGACGCCACCCAATTCTTGATGTGCGTAACATGACTCCACACTTAGGGTATGTTCACACGCAGTAGCAAAATACGTCAAATTCAGGAGCTGTTTTCGCTGAAAACAGCTCCGTAATTTCGGACGTTTTTGCAAGTACTCGCGATTTTCGCTGCGTCTTTTACGGACGTTATTGGAGCTGTTTTTTCAATGGAGTCCATGAAAAACTGCTCCAAAAACGTCCAAAGAAGTGACATGCACTTCTTTGACGCGGGCGTCTTTTTACGCGCCGTCCTTTGACAGTGACTCGTAAAATTACACCTCGTGGGAACAGAACATCGTAAGACCCATTGCAAGCAATGGGCAGGCGTAATGGAGCCGTCTTTTCAGGCGTAAAACGCCCGAATTACGTCTGAAAATAGGCTGTGTGAACATACCCTTAGAAGTAATCTATGGCACGGTCCAGCTGCCAGGAGTTTCATGTAGTTAGACTATTACAGAATTAATTCAGGAAGACGTTAACCTGTGCACACTGGCACAGGAACAGGAAGTTACAAGCTAACTTCCTCCTTGCGGCAGGATCGGTAGAATCATGAAGGACTGGGGGCACAGTGGCTAGTATTGAAGTCTCAGTGGCTGATCTAGGGGGCACTGTGCCTGGCACTGGATGTGTATTGGCCCCTGGTGAGTCCCAGGCTTCACCATGGTTTGGCTGGTAAGGCTCGGAAGAAAGTCTGAAGCCATGTTGTAGAGAACCTGTCGACTCTGACAACCACAGAAACCTGCCACGTATTCCATTTATTATACCGATCTGATATAAAAAAATAAAGTATATAACAATAAAAAAAATATATATATTTTTTATTGTTTTATACTTTATTTTCTGTTATTTTCCTAAATCTCCATCTTTGTGTGTCTCACAAAATTTTAGAAACCAACAAAATAAGATTGGCGTTAACGGCTACCTGTATTGCTTCCTCACGAACTGATATCATGGGCTTATGGGATTTAAAGGGGCCTTCACCTCCCAACTTCTGTCAAGTTTTCGCCAGTGCCAAAAAGCAATCCCAACTGTGGTCCGTTATCTTAAATAAAGGTCCCTCTCTGGCGTTGCTGGCCGTCGCCTCTACCCGCTACATCTTTTGTGAACCATCAGATGTTCAGTGATGAACAGAATGTAGAATCTTGTAAAAAAACAAAATAGAATGTTCAATGATCTGCACACAATGATGCCCTGTAATGATGATGTTGTACGAATAAAGTTTTATTTATTGCATTTCGGGGATCCTTTTTATTTTCTCTGGGGCTTGCTTGCTGTCTCTGTATAGATTTCTAATTTATTTTTTTTTTTGAGGGGGGGGGGGGTTGTCTTGCTGACAGACGCTAACTGTGAGTTTTGACCATTGAGCAGCTGTATTATAACTTCAGGCTACAATAAAAATTTTCTACAACCGGCCTTCTTTTTTATTTTCCTTCTACTGCCTGCTGTGCTCTTTGGCGCCACCTCTCATCATTTTATCAACTAACGCCATCTGCATATTAATAAATGATGAATCATTCTTCATCCATGATCATATTCATAGCCTGGTCGTGCTTTTATTCGAGTACATTTAGAGGGTCTAGCATGGGGGATGGGGGGGGGGACCAGCAAGATGTCAACTAATGTATAGCAGGGTCATAATGTCAATGAATTATGACAACATCCAAAAGCAGGGCAGCCATAAGCGTAGTACTGACCTAAGGGTCCAGCCAAAAAAGGGGGCCGCAGAGAATCTTGGCAACGTGAAGATATATAAGCCATGGAAAGGATAATCGTGATGTCCAATGTTTTTAACATAGGGCTCTGAAACAAAGCGTAGGGGTAAGTGATGGGGTATTTACAATTGCCTGTGTCTGAAACCAGCAAATTAGGGCGTTTTTAGAAATTTTCTTAGAAAGTGGCGAACCCCTTTAAGGCTTCGTTGACGTCTGAGGCTCTTTTAGGGACCTCCGTCACAGATCCGGCAGGGATTATCTGAGTTTACCGGAGATAATAGCCCAGAACGCTGCACTATTTTGTTCAATAAAATTGTGAACAAGCTGACAGAACCTATTAAAGTCAATGGGCTCAGTCAGCAACCGGCAGTGACCGTTGGTTCCGTTACTCTCTTGTTCTGCTGCTCTCTTGTTCTGCTGCTCTCTTGTTCTGCTGCTCTCTTGTTCTGCTGCTCTCTTGTTCTGCTGCTCTCTTGTTCTGCTGCTCTCTTGTTCTGCTGCTCTCTTGTTCTGCTGCTCTCTTGTTCTGCTGCTCTCTTGTTCTGCTGCTCTCTTGTTCTGCTGCTCTCTTGTTCTGCTGCTCTGAACAGAACAACGGAATCTAAGAACGCAGGTGTGAACCCTGTCTATCACGGACTGTGCAGGGGATTCAGGGATCTATAGCGGTTGTAACTCCATTGTTTTTGAGACACCTCTATAGGGCCTCTGCATAGATAGTTTAACGATAATTGTCTCCCCCTAGTGGTGGCTGCAAGAATACATTATTTTATAATTTGTCTATACAGGGAATTTGGACTGTTTTGTATCAGAAATAAGTAGCCCTGACCGCTATAAATGTATTCATTACTAATCGGCTAGAAATTTTGGATCTACCCTTAAACATTTTAACCTAAACATTTACTTTATAGAATTGACCAATATTAGAAAAAAGGGTCTATTGTTTTTCCAGAAACCGATCCCAACGATGAGTGTGGCAGTGTCTAGTATTGCAATTCGGGCTAAATAACTTGAATGGATATGGCCTGCAATACCAGGCACTGCCCATAGACGAGTGTGGCGCTGTTTCTAGGGAGAAAAAAACAAATTTTAGCTGACCCCCTTTAAGTCCGTTAATCGTGAGCGTATGGTACCTAGAACTTGAAGTAAAGAACAGAACTCCCAGATTAAAATAAGACATACTGTGATCTGAACAAACAGTTAATTCCGCAAGCTCCAATCCACTAATGAATATGCATGTAACATTGAAGCTAAATGTCAACGACAACAATGGTGAGCTGCTGTTTCTATGCTATAAACAGAGTGTCTCCCCACCTATGTACATTTTGTTCTCTTCCCTCGCTCCAGCCCCAGGCTTATTCATCCTTCTCTAAACAATAAACAGTGACTGCTGTAGAGAACAATGCGCCAACACATCCAGCCGAGACGCTCACAGGAGCAGACGTTGCCCGATGGGGAGACCTGTTCCTGTCGCTGTGGCCCGGCCCCTCAGCATTTATACAACCATCAACCTTCACTTACAAACCACATTTTTGTTTGTGTTGCAGCTTGGAAGCAGAAGTTGCAAGGTTTTGAGAGGTCTCTGACGTTAGTAAGTTTTTCGTATTTTTTTTTTAAATTTTATTTTTCCCACTTACCTCGTTTCTATACTCTAGCTGCTGGGATACATCAAGACCACACCAAGCATCTCAGAGGGTGCATATCAAAATATCTGATTGAATAGTACCTTAATGCCTGTCCATACCTTTATAACCAACCAATTAAAACCTATGTCTTCCATTGGCTTGACCAACGTACTGCCACCTACAGACAAGAATATAAGAAATGTTATGTCGGACTATAGGCATCTTCACATTTTGGATTTATTGTTCCTTTACAAGTAACAAAATATTGGCAATTTTTTACTGGCTTCTTATTCCTTGAGATGTGGGTTGTTCTATAATTGACAGTGATAGGTCTTGACGACTACAGTGAAGATGTTCATACTTGATCAAATCGGAGTATTAATTTTATGGAGCGGTGGAGAGATGAGCAAGGAGCAGATAACTTGTATTTCAGGCCAAACTGTAGTTAATATAGGTCATTCCCAACAGAAGTCCTTGGGTGAGGGTCAAGAAGCTCCACGTCTGATGTCTACGGGGAGCTTTGAGCTAGCCAAGACATTCGACCAACAACTATCAACCTCAACATGCTTGCTACAGTGGGAGATGATTGTCTGCTAGACTGTTATGAATCCCCTCTTTTTCAGGGAAAGCAGTAGGATCACAGAGGTGAGATCCACCTTGACTGACCTGCGCTCCTCTTACATTAGGTTTTGGACCTCCTTCTGACCCACCAAAGATCTTTGTATGGTCTGGACATGATTGAGGCCTGATGTTCTGGTCACCTGTTCATGCATGTTCAGGTCTATGGAAGGAAGCCTAGTTAGAAAACTGAAGGGGAAGTAGTGTAGTTGACTTGCCTCGGGAGAATTATCAAAAAATCCAAAGCCAATAATCCCCCCCCCCCCCCCACACAAATTGTATGATGGCTCATACCAATCCGTACAAATTTGGCTGCATCAGACAATAGTCCTCTAATCTTTCTCTAGTGCAATTTTCCCCATATTTAACTACAAGCCTTTGATAGTTCAATTCCAAGACTAGCGCTGTTTTTGGAAGAAAGTATTTACAATAATTTAGTAATTGGCCTGCGCAACGTACTGCCCCCTACGGACAAGAATCTAAGAAATGCTATGTCTGACTAGAGGTATCTTCACATTTTTTGATTTATTGCTCCTGACAAGTATCTGGCACCATAAAATCTTACTGGTATTGACGTGGCTTCTTATTCCTTGTAATGTGGGTTGTTCCCAGCAGTTACAGTAGAACACTTGCCTCCTTCCACCCAACATCCTTGTCCTAGCTATTCAATCTTACCTTCGCACTATCTGGGCATCACTATCCCATATCTTTTTCCGTTCTCTGGCCGGGCCTGGCAGCTGACCATCACAAGATCCCTGGTTGCTAGAGGTCATTATAGTGTAACCCTTGGTAGTACTTCCTTGGCTAGCGTGTAGGATGTTCTTGTAGGATCTTCATTTTGTACTCCGATCAGAGAAAACCGGTTGTCCCCTGGTGCAATGTGTGTTTTGTGACCATTTGTCTATGAATGTCCTTGTCGTATGCATCTCCTTGGCCCTTAAATGTTAAACCCTTGTATCTAGACCCCTGTGCGGTTTCTTTTTGGAGAACCTCATCTCATCAAGATGGTACATACACGCTTAAAATTCCTATATTTAGTAACCTGGTTCTGATGTACTCCTAACTGATACTCAACCTGAACCTATGAAACGCCGATCTGATCAATACAGGTTTCTACCCCGTGAGAGACTTGTGCTAAAATCCAAAAATACCCAAAAAGTAGACTAGTCTTTACAGCTTGATTATAGAGACTTCACTAATCTATACTAAATCCACCGTGTTCTATATCAAGGCGCCATGCAGGCACATTTATTTGCTCCACCATCTATGTAGGCTGGTTGACCTCAAGGTGTGGGAGCTGTAATGGTGGCCATATTGGTTGTCACCCAGCGTGACCATGCTCTAGAAAAGAACGACTCGAGGACCTTTTTATTAGTGGGGATTTTTAGGTTCAGGTAGAAAATGTTCTTTTAGTTCACGATAACCAATTCATTAGATTGAGCATGATCCCACATTAAGGAATAGTCTACAAAAAAAATCTCATTGCCTTCTATATTTTTGAACAGAATATTTTTTTTTTTCTTTTGGAAATGCCTTTGGTACTTGGCTTAAGGTGGTGAAATTCTGGTGTCCATTTCAGTGACTCTCACTTCTATAGGCGCTTGCCAAGCTACATGGCCAGAACATGGTTCTGAGGACACCTGCCAAACAATGGCGAGTTGTCTCGTTTATCTAGCAAGACTGATCAGCCCAAGACCTTAAGTTGACCATATGTAGTCCTGTTCTACCCAAACTGCCTCATGTGCCTACTGTGTGGTCTGTGCGCCACATAGATCTTGGTAACAGGAGGTACATCCATTGTAGCAGCACTCCTGAGGTTAATGGTCTACCAGAGTGCTTGATCACCTGGCAGCTTCTCGGTTCTCGACCCCAAACCTATTTTTGTTCATAAAACATATACAGAGAACATAAACATGGCCGTACTTGTGTGCCCCTGCCTAGGACTTTGGCCTGTCTTGACATATTTATGCACCTGTATTAAAGCCCCCCCCATAATGTGTGATGTTGACCACCCATCATTGGCATTATGACGGTCTTTCAGCAATTAAGGTGGCCATTGTCCAAATTAATGCATATATAATTTGGTTTAGGGGCAGAATGAGATGAGCAGCTCATTGATATTAGACAACGTTCCGATTTTGGTGGGATCCAAACATGTCCGTGATCTACTTTAGAGTCGAATATGAGGGAAATGGTTCCAAAAGGATGCCATTTTATGTGGTGGTTTTGAGGTGGTTGTATGTCATGCAGGTGGTTTCCATTCTGTTGTCTTTCTAACCATGCATGACGTGTCTCCTCCTCTAACCTACCCATCACTAATCCTCTATGTCCAAACCTTTCTTCTGATATGTCTCCGATCTGTGCCACAATGCTGGTAGGTATGGCTTCATTGTCCATCCATAGCTTGAAGTTCACGGTGGCCGTTGGTTCATTCGTATGTGTAAAATCCATCATGGCTCTGTGGTGGCATTGGCTCCATAGTCCACAATGGCAAAGCCACCACAATGGCTGCGACCACAACTAAGGGGACTTCCATAGACTGGGAAGGGATTGCAATCTATTTTAAACTCCACGTCACATCTTCCTTACTTTACCCGTGGGGCCAACTTCCCGTAGAATATGTTCTGTGGAGTAATCGCCTCATGCAACTTCTTATCTTCCAACAGGAATCCATTTCTCGAAGTCCAATTGAAACCTACAGTAACAAATGACCGATCTGCGCCTCTTGTTAACTGACCTTGGTGGACCCGGTCTGCTCTTATGATGCAAGTGGAATGACTGGCACTGAAGACTGGCAGTCTGGTGGACGTCTCTGCCTCCTCTTGACTTGATCCTGATATATGCTGGATCTATACAACTTGTATGTAGAAAGTCAGAATGTGTATAGTAAGTCTGGCTATTGGTTGTAGGACATATGTTAAGCCTGCAGCTTCTCGGTCACACCATGATCTCTCATCACCACCGATCACTTCTATTACCGTGATCAAACGTTATCTTTATTGATCACCTCTCAAAAAAATATCAAGAATTTCTTCAATGATCATCCATAACTAAAGGGGCTTGTGGTAAAGTTGTATCATAAATGGTGGCTCCATTACAGAGTGAAGATGCACCTTTTTGTTTATATGGGCAATCCATTCTATGGCAATTGGTGACATCACAGTCCTTTTGTGATGTCACTAGTTTAGAGTAAATTAAGCTCAAATGCCTCCAGTCCTGTACTCTGTATGTTTTCAATGGTCTCACTTATCACAATTACAGGTGCACATATATATATATATATATATATATATATATGTGGAGCTTTTAATAACCTGCGGTGACCACTCTTTAGGACTTCATCACATAGAGATCGCTTGAGTTCAGTGTTATCTCTCCCCGAAGGGGCCGGCCCCCGGAGCATTAGAGGTGGGGGTGGGGGGGGGGAAATTGCTTATATATTTGTAGGTAAATTGAAGAGTATAATTCTAGAGTGAATTAATCGTATATATTTGCTGGGCAACGCAATCTTAGCTGCAGTCACTTTCAGTCGTCTTGTAATACTGTTGATTTAGAGGCGAACTCCTAGAAGATCTGCAGTACATCCCCTTTCAATACTTCAAAGTCTTATTGCTCTGTGGAGGCATCAGGTTGGCCCAGAAGCTCTTCACATAAGGTCTGTAAATGCAATATCCCCATGACAACACTTCCTGCCCATAATGGCATCATAGAAACCAATCCGAATCAAGCTTTCATTTTTTTAAGCAAAGACAAGAGAATGAAAGCTTCATTGGTTACTATAAAACTGTGTGGCTAGAGCACAGAACCAGGAATTGTTGTCATGGGGACACAGACTCCAACTCTGAACTCCAACCGCTTATCCGACTTGTGTTTTCAAGTTATTAAAAAAAAAAAAGAAGTGAACTCCGCTTTAATCTAGATCTTCTGGCAGTTCTCCTGTTAGAGGTTGTACATTTTCCCTAAGTTTTAATGCGTACTCCTGAAGTAGGTTCAAAAATCTGTTCCGCTTTTAATATACTAGAAAAATCTTTAGTGTTATTCTGGCAGCGCTCCAAATCCTCTTCATAGACACAGATTCAATATAGAACATGCTTGCGTCCTGCAGCCGCCACTAGAGGGAGCTTACTGCATACATGTATTAATTGTGCCCACTCTAGTGGTGACTGCAGGCAGCCAAAATCTTATACTGTATATTAAATCTGTGTCTATGCAGGGGATTTGGAGCTTTGTATCAGGGAAAAGTGAAATGTTAATAGGGAATATGGAGGTGATACTGGGCTTGGGACTACATGGCCAGAATTTTGCAACACTTGCAAGGTCCATCATAAATCCCGATTTGAAAACTCACACAAGCTACGTAGGTAGCCCCAGACATACAGCAGGCAAAAAAAATGTACAACCCCTTTAAGAAAGATCCTGTCACCTAAACACAGTGGAGGCTGCTGTGTCGTCGATGCCTTTATGATGTCACTAGTTTCTAGCAAACTGATAGGCCAATAATGTCTTACAAAACAACTACAGTGGGGCGGCCATTTTGCATGGCTTTATCCTGTACATATAGCAAGTCGCTATAGACCGTGTATATATGTGTGTTACCATAGACTGCCATATATTGCACAATATCTTTGCATATACGGATGCTGGACAGGAGCCGCAGACTCTGCTTAGGACTCCTACCCGGAGCGGCTGGGTGTCTTGTGGGTGGAGTAACCGAATATTTTATGTCTTGTAAATTTGATAAATTATCTCGCTGTATAATTGATTTTTATTTTAATGTACAGCACAAAAAAATGTGACAAGTCTAATAAAAAAAAAAGATGGAAACCCTGAAGTGCGTGTGTTTGTTACGTCTGTCTAGGAAAGCTGAGTGACCAGCAATATGGCCGCCGTACCGTTATGGAGTCTTGGAAAGCCATATTGGTTGTCACTCTGCTTTCCCAGAAACGTACATTTAAAAAAAAAAATAAATGTCTGCCACCCCTGTGTGTGAGACGCGGACTCTCATACCATCGAGTAACGACCCCTTAGAAACATGTAAATAACATTCTCTTTAGTTTATTGAACATTTCATTGCACTTGTATCCTATACCTCAAATTCAGGACATGGGGCAAATAAAACATTGGGGGAGGGGAGAGGGGTAAAAAGAATTCCTCCTAATGCCACATGTATACAGGTCTCTTTGGCAGCAATAACATGTACAATAGGTTCGTGCCGTTCCAGCGTCTACACGGTCTGCTCCATCTGTGGTAGGACTACAAGCCCCAGCTGGCAATATATGCTGGTACTTCTAGTCCCTCAGCAGCCCGGGGGAGGGTTAGTTCTAGTACAATACAATATAACATCCACTGGTCATTTAAAGAGCACTCCCCTGTCATGTTCAGCTCAGAGGGGTTGTCACCCAGCTTTCCAGAGCCCTGCAGTGGTCCAGCTTCTGTATCAACTCAGATTTACCAGTCAGGACTCTGGCAAGATGACCCCCTGTGGGAGCTGTAATGACTACTATATCAGCAGCCACCCAGCTTTCCAAGAAACGGAAAAATCGATTTAAAAATTTTCAGTTTCTTGGAAAGCTGGGTGGCAAGCGATATGATCGTAATTTTCCCTTGCACGAGGCAATCATATTTACCATTCAGCTTTCCAAGAAACAGAAGTTTTATATAAATTAATTTTTCAATCTGCTCTTGGAAAGCTGGGTGACCACCCTTGTGAGGAGCTGTAATGGTGACCATATTGGCTGCCACCCAGCTTTCCCATGAATCAATATAATCCTGTTTCTGGCTGGGTGGAAACCAAAATAGCCAGTTTTCATCCTGCTTTCCCAGTGTCCTGAATGATCTTTACATCTTGTAACGGAAAAGACTCATTCCGAGACCAGAGGAAGACAACATGGCGGAGCGCTTGGAAATGTTCTCGGAAGAGTGTCCCCCCAACATCATTAGTGAGGCTTATAAAGCAGTGGTGTTGTCCATAGCAACCAATCGCATGACCTGTGACCACATTTGAAGCTTCCACAAGGCCTGCCACCCAACTTTTCTAGAATCCTGAATGGCAAGTGATGCAATGCTATGGCCTGGTCACCCCAGCGTGAGAGGAGGAGAGATAGTAATTCTGTATTGGCCATTACTATGCTGCCCCCATTGTTTACACTGCAAAGCAGCTCAATGTGTGATTAACCGCGCCACTCTGAAACTACAGCATTTCTCAGTGCCGTGATCTAACACGAGACTATGCTGGTACAGTCGTTTCAGAGCACAGCTGTCAATCACACTACCTCCGTCCCACCCCCAAGGAGCTGCTTTGCAGTGTAAACAATAGGGGCATGACAGCAGCTGGAAGTAAATAAACACACGGGATGATGTCATCTCCAGCCTGCCCTCTCTGGCCATAGACTGTCGTGAAAAATATCCAATATCCAGGGACGACGTTCTGTTTGGGGCTGCTGGAGATTAGGAGGAACGCCGCAGATCTAGAACCCAATGTACATTAATAAGTTCATTATCTTTCTCATTGTTGTCTTAAACTTGTACTAGAATCCTGACAACCCCTTTAAGAAGACATTTTACTAGACAGTGCTCTCCAGCTACTGTAAAACTACAACTCCCAGCATGCCCTGACCGGCACATATTGAGGACTACTGCCATACCCTAATGTGATTTCCGAACATCTGAGCTTTCTGTACTGCACAGGAAACACTGAAATGTGTAGTCCATCTATAATGTCCTGCTGGCCTCGTGTAGCCGAAAGCTCTTCAAGAAAAATGTGGCTGGTGCCCATAGCAACCAATCCGTGACCATGTATCATTATTCCGCTGCAGTTTTGAAAATGAAAGCTGAACTCTGGTTGCTAGGTGACAAGGTCACTCTTTTCTCTATGAGCTGGTTATGATACCTGAGGCCTAGCTGGCAGCCGATTGGTTGCCAGGCTATACTGGAGGAACAAGACAAGACCCCTGGGCATAGTGGAAAGTGGTCTATTGCAAAACGACAATGTCAAGCATGTGGCGGGCAGGGAATGCTGGGAGTTGTAATCTTACAACAGTTGGAGCAGCCATAGGTCACAGACCTCCGTGTAGGGCATGTCCACTCCCTGTGGCATTAGGCAAGGTCGATAAAGACATGCAATTATTGATCAATTAAAAACAAGTGGATGCATGTGACCTGGGGGTGGAGTCACTGGCCACCATTTTGTAAGCAGAGTCTCAGAAATATTCGTTCCGTCCACAAAATGGCCGCTACCCCTAGAAAGAGCCAGCGATGAGGCCTTCGCTGAGGTTATTGTCCGTTAACATTTGACGCGTAAAGTGCGGCGTACACGTTATGTCCAGATAACAAGTGTGTTCTTCTATAGGTGCACACAAATCATATGGACGTCATCGTAAAAAATAAATCTTTTGTACACTGGCCCTTATACTCTCGCTTTTACAATATACAGTATATAGATATGTATACGGGGCCCGAGGGTCGCCCCACAAACAGCAGGATTTCTGGATAGATCAATCGTTCATTTATAATCTGTTACAAAATATAAATATTTTCATCCACCTATAGATCCTATGGATAGACACGTCTAGCGCTCCCTCAGGACGCACTACGGAGCACGGCGGCATCGGAGGAACTTCTGGGACCTTGAGAGTCGGCCATTTTTAAACGTTGCGGGATACAACATTGTGGGTGTGGCTTGACCGCTAGGTCCTTGGGTCACACAGCGTCCGTTAATCTGCAGCGCCATGCCATAAATATAGAATAGTAGGTTATTTTCTTCAAATAATACAAGTTCCCCACCCCCCGGCGCAGACAATTTTGGAGAAGCCAGTTCAGTTTTCCGTATTGGGTGTGGGGATAATACGGTGTCCACAAATAGTCTTTCCACGATATATAGTGATGTTTTTCTTCTCCGGGGTCAGTGAATTAATGGTGGCCCCAACCTAAACCTTGAAAATCTAGTCACACCCTTGTCACTGCGGAGGCAGCCATTTTGTGTGCATACCAATAGTAGTTAAGCCCACAAAATGGCTGCCTGGCCCATGAGTGGGTGACGAGTATATCGTAAATGCCCTCATGAATATAAAAAAAAAAAAAAAAGACGAGTAGACGGCGCTATGTACACGCATGGTCCTTAAAATCATCTGGATGCATATATGGAATATATACGCATACGCACATTCACAAACCGGTCCAAACACACAGTCCTACAGACACACCGGTACAGGTCCAAACCTTGAGTGCAAACCACAAATATGTGCCCCCCCCTCCCACGTACACCGACCGTATCCAGGGGGGGGGGATTAGGGAAAGGTTCCTTGACAGCAGCATCCATAGACAGTAAGACCGTCCGCCAGACAGCGCCGTGGGTTGTCCAGTCGGCGCTTCCGGAAGCCTCAAAGTAAAGTAGTCGTCCGCACGTTGCTACATTAGACCTGATCTCCAGTCTTGACTTTTTCTATACGGAAAAAAAAAAAAACACGTGGACGTTAGTGACAGAAAAAAAATGTATTATATCTGTTCCAGGGAAAGCTGTGTGCCAACCCATAAGACTCATTATAGATTCCACAGGAGTTGTCCCTAGGCCTACTTCTGAATACCAAATCTTAGTCGTCTTGGTCACCTGCTATTCAGGACTGTAGGAAAGCTGGGTGTCAACAGGACCAAAGAGCTTACAGGCTGTCTTTATGGCTCACAGGTTCTTTCACCCAGCTTTCCTACAGTTCTGAATGGCAACTATGACACGTCACCGGTTATGCTACAACCGTAAATCTGCCCACAGCAACCCAGAGGCGTCTACAATGGTTGTTGCCCACTTTTCCTGGTGTCGGCATCTGTCTAGCTACGCAGTGATGCCACCCCAAGCCGAACTTTGTTTTATCTAGAGAAATCAAGACGACCAAAATGGCTGCTACTACTGCGGTCACCCAGCTTTCCCAGGACCAACATTTCTGTTTATTCTTTTTAATAACTTTATAAAATAAAAAAGTCCAACTTGTTTTATCGTCCATTGGCGCGCGTTAAGGGCAGAAATCTGCCCATGTAAACCCACCTTCTATGTTCACACAGTTTTTTTGACGCGGAAACCGCGCCAAAACACTAGTCAAAAACGTCCCGAAAATGCCTCCCATTGATTTCAATGGGAGGCGGAGGCGTCTTTTTTCCGCGAGCGGTGAAACCGCCTCGCGGGAAAAAGAAGCGACATGCCCTATCTTCGGGCGTTTACGCCTCTGACCTCCCATTGACTTCAATAGGAGGCAGAGAAAGCGTGTTTCGCAACATTTTATGCCCGCGACGCTCAATGGCCGCGGGCAAAAAACGCCGCAAAAATCAGCGCGCAGGCAGAGGAAAATCTTCCAAACGGAATTTTGAGGCAGAAATTCCGCCTGCAATAAACTCTGTGAACATGTCAGCAGAAAATTGGCTACCAAACCGGCCCCAGTGTTCGGTAGGAAATCGAAAACCACTTACCCACAATTCCAAACTGCAATTCCAAGTCGTTTGCGGAAAATCACGTTTTGTTTTTTTATATGCAAATTAGATGCAATTCCAACTTCCCCCAGCAAGTGCTCCTCTTTTCACTGGCAAACACCCCCTGGTAAGGTTAGGGCACGGGCTTGAGCCATTACCTCTTCGGCTGGGTTCTCACAGGTCGGATACGCTGCGTACAAATCACGGAACATGGAACCCTCAGTACATTCCGTCCGAAAAATCGGTACGGTTTATCAGACGGAATTTCCGCAGTGGGATAAAACTTTATTTCACACGGAGTATTTTGGGGGAGGAATATCTGCCTCAAAATTCCGTTTGGAACTTTGAGGCAGATATTCCTCTCCCTGCACGCCGATTCGCGCCGTTTTTCGCCCGCGGCCATTGAGCGCCGCGGGCATAAAACAGCGAGAAATACACTTTCTCCTGCCTCCCATTGAAGTCAATGGGAGGTCAGAGGCGGAAGCGCCCGAAGATAGGGCATGTCGCTTCTTTTTCCCGCAAGGCAGTTTTACTGCTCGCGGGAAAAAGACGCTGACGCCTCCCATTGAAATCAATGGGAGGCGTTCTCGGGCCGTTTTTGCCGAGGTTTGCGACGCGGTTTCCGCGTCAAAAAACTCGGCAAAATACCCCGTGTGAACATAGCCTCAATACTTCCCTCCTCCCTCTGCTGCGCGTAGTCCGGCCTTCTACGATGACGTTGTAAGCCATGGTGACGCTACAACGGTCACATGGGATGAAATGTCATCTCAGGAGGCCGGACTGCACTTGTGACGTTCTGCGCACAGCTCTTAACGCGCATGCGCGGGCTCTGCTGTTCCCGAGATAACAGCAGGGACCGCGCATGCGCCTTATAACAGAACAGCCCGTCACAAGTGACGTGTCGAATACCCGGAAAAGAACCTCAGCGGCCGGAGCCTGTGCAGAGTGACGTCGCCCGTCAAGTACCTCACTGCAGGATCCGGAAACGGGGCCATTTTGTAAAATGTAAGTATATTACAAACGTATTTACATTTATAAATTACAAGCATTACCACATAGTAATTTTATATCGGACAACGTTTTTTTGCAGGCGGGAAAATCTGTTGTTTCAAAATACCTTCAGGAATTTTGAGGCACATTTTGACCTGCCTGCACTGTCTCTGCAGTGTTTTTTGTTGTGTTTTGTCAGGAAAAAATCTTTCTCTGCCTCCCATTGATGTCAATGGAAGGTCAGAGATGGAAACGCCTGAACAAAGAGCATGTTGCACTTTTTTCCCCTGTGAGCGTTTTTTCCACGCTCGCGGGGAAAAAAATGCCTTCGCCTCCCATTGAAATCAATGGGAGTCGATTTAAGCGTCAAAAACAGCGCCAAAAATTTGTGTGAACTTGGTCTAAATGCTGCGGAATTTCCGCACAGAATTCCGTTGCACAAATTCCGCTGCGTTTACACTACGTGGGACCCGGCCTAAGGGTCTGTTCACCTCACCATCCTCTTTCCGTCGGGTGAACCCCACAACGGAAAGTCAAACTGAAACCACAGCTTCCGTTTCAGTCACCATTGAGATCAATGGTGACTGAAACATTGCTAATGATTTCCGTTCGTCACCATTCCGCCAGGTTTCCGTTTTTCCAACGGAATCAATAGCGCGGTCATTCCTTCGTTAAAACGGAAACCTGCCGGAATGGTGACGAACGCTCCCAGCTCTTGCACAACGTGACTGCTATAACAGGGAGCGTGCTGCGGATGCGCCGCAGTGAGGCAGGAATAGGGTGAATAGTACTGGGACGTCGCCATAGCCTGGCAACGTCCGCCAACGAAAAGAGGAGCCCTAACGGAGGAACGGCCCACCAAGTGGCACTCGCAGCTAATTTGCATAAAACAAAAAGGTTTTTGATTGCCTACCGAACACCGGGGCCCATTTGGTAGTCAATGTTCTGCTGACAGGTTCCCTATAAGTCTTTCTCTTCTATAAAGCTCTAGATTCTGCCTGGTCCCCGGGACCCTCGTTGGTGCAGTCAGTGGCGTCACTTTCCTATTCATTCATTCATTCATGCATGATTGATGTGAAGCTGAATGTTTTTGTACAACCAAAAAACCACAAGCGGCGCCGCACCCAGTCTACGGCTCCGCTCACTTCCTCATAGAAGGAAAGTAAATGAAATGACCTCAACCCCTCTGACATCACAGATAATACACAGGCTCAGACAATGGTCGCAGCCGCACCAACACGTTAGGAGCCATTTAAAGGGCAACTCCGCCAACAGCATAATCATGTATGGGTCCAGACCGCATCATGTGGTAGCCATTTATAGAGAAAAAATGCTTATTTCATTGTGCTCTTGCTCCATGTTATCAGTCATTTCAGACACCTGAGAGGCGGACGGTGTGGTAATTCAGTAAGATTAGTGACTATGTGCAAAATAACTCCCCGCCCCGTGATCACTACTTTATCTTACATCTCCAGCGTTGAAACCTTTCAGAGACATTACATAGATATGTAGTTTAGTGCCCCTTTAAATTAGACAAAATTAACTAGTCCGTCCTCACCTTCCAGGGATCCCATGGCATTGTCGGCCACTTGCGTTATAGAGAACCGGGACACAGCCGTTGGAGAGACGCTGAATCGGGAAAACTGAACAGGCAGCTGCGGCTTCTGGACGGGCACGGGAATGGGCACAGGTGCGGCCACGGGAATGGACACAGGTATGGGATCAGGGGTGCGATCAACTTCAGTAGTCAGCACGACCGGCGGGAGGGTGGTTATAAAGGAGGATTTCACAGGTTTAATAGGCAAGGCCTCCTCCCACTCAAACTCACCGCTGTCTGTCAAAAAATAGACAAAAGATAGACCATCTGTTTTGCAAGACAAAATCTTAAGATGTACCGGCATTATATATATATATATATATATATATATATATATATACTGGATGACAACCAATATGGCCGCACAGGGAGCAGTAAATTAAGCCATAATGGTTTCCATCAAGCATTCTCTTAAACTGTTTTCTAGTTCTATCTGTTTAATAGACTGGGTGACTGGGTGACAGAAAAAGCAGCCTCATAAGAGCTAATATGGCTGACAATGTAACTGTCAGACAGCTACTTCCTGTCTCAGGAACTGCAGGCAGGAGCGCAAGCAGCTGAGCTTACAAGAGATGGAGATTGTATACATGGATGTACGAGTACCGTCACAGTTTAATTTTTAGCTGAAGGTAGCCGTGACCCTCTAAAACCATTTATCTGGGATTGCTGACACCTCACAATCTGAATTTTGGGGTTAAATTTCTATGAGGCTATGAAGAACTTCGATGAATCTAACTGCTAATCTAAGTCAGACCTAAAAAGATACATAGACCCTCAACTGGGTGACACTTCATTAATCCTGATACACTGATGTCATCATCACGATACTTAGGCTGGGTTCACACAACCTATTTTCAGGCGTAAACGAGGCGTATTATGCCTCGATTTACGCCTGAAAATAGGGCTGCAATACGTCGGCAAACATCTGCCCATTCATTTGAATGGGTTTGCCGACATATTGTGCAGACGACCTGTCATTGACTGCCTCGGCAAAGAAGTGCAGGACACTTATATACATTATATGCAGGACACTTTGCAACGTAATTTGAGCCGTTCTTCATTGAAGTCAATGAAGAGCAGCTCAAGATTTACGAGCGTCACTGACGCCTCGCATAATGCGAGGAGGAGCTTTTACGTCTGAAACGAGGCAGCTGTTTTCTCCTGAAAACAGTGTCTTTTCAGACATAAAAGCCTCTCATCGTGTGCACATACCCTTAAAGGAATTTTCCAGTTTTAGCAAGTGCATACTAATAGTTTAATACAAATTTCTTTAATTCTTTAATATACTTTATCAATTCCTCACAACATCTGCTTGCTGTCATTGAATAGAAAGCTTATATATATATATATATATATTTTTTTTTTTTACATAAAAGGGATTAAACTCTCCTATTTATGTGATGATCACACACGTGCACTGTTTGTTACAGTACCGCTTTCCTTTTTAATGAGCTGTAGACCTTTGTATACTGGTCATGTGATGATCAGAATTTCAACCTCTGAAAGTAAGCAGTAAAACTTCCCATTCACTGATGGCAACAACGCTTAATCATTGTATGATGTAAAGTAATGATAGTGCCCAGATCAGAGGTTTTGACTAACGGTCTAAGATCTGGGCACCCCCGCGCTGCCTGAACCCGGAGAGAAGCAGGGTTGTAAATACACAGCACCTCTGCAGACTGGCACGTGTTTGGGAAAGGGTTAATTAATAAAAAAAAACAGTGCTAATTCACTGACAGCAGGCAGAGATCTTGAAAATGGTCAGGAATTGAAAGTCTATTGGAAATATGCAAAACCGCATATATTAAACACCAGCTGTGTAGCTTTAGGGGTTGCAGAGAAAGCAGTCGCACCTGGGCCCTGGTGCTTGTTGGGGTCCAAAGGCCCCTGTGCCACAGACATCAGTACTATAATTGGCACATGGTAGGTGGGTGACCCTATAACAGTTATTGCTTTGGGACCCAGAAGCTGTGCACATATAGTGGCCTCTTTACTCTCCATTCAAAGCTTCAATGATTTACCGGATTATCTCCCATGTTCCAGCTTAAAGCCAATGAACGTCACAAATCTTTCTGCATCAGGTCATACTGGAACATCGCATCTGTTCACAGAGCTGGGAAGTAATCTTAAGCACTGTAACGGTTAATCCATTAGTGCACACAAGATTTGTTCTAAAGGCTATGTCCAGCATCACAACCAAACTTTGTTTTTTTTCCCAAAAACAAAAAATGAAACGGCTTTGAATTAAAAATTTCCTTTCTCTTTGTGTATACAGCTCCTATGCAGACCTATGTGTCTCCATGACAACAAACTACAAACAAACCCTGTGTAGTCTGATACTGCAGTCATACTCCCTTCCATCTGTCCCCTATATACATTTAATAGATTAGCCAGAAGTAGTGGACAGATGGAAGGGAGTACAACTGCAGGATCAGACTACACAGGGTTTGTTTGTAGTCTGTAACTATGGAGACGCATTTTTCGTTTTTGGGGGGCATTGGAATAATAAAAAAAATTGGTTGCCAAGGCTTGTAAACTATTCATTGTCCTTACCTAGGAGGTGGTTTGTGGGCTCCTTAAAAGTCACCTCCTGCAGCACAGGAGGAAGTTCTGGGAATTCCTGATCCGGTAGCTCCAGTGTCGGGCTCTCCTAGAACCAAAAAACAGCACAGGTTCTAAGAAGTCATCTACAGTGAAGACACAACCAAGATCCATCACAATCCATTAAAACTAAGACTGTTACAAGTCTACTATAGCACTCATCACCAGTTCATGGCGGACCCCATAGCAAAATTGGAATGTACCTTCCCCCTACAAACGTATTGTCTCTGACTGCAAACTCCATGTGGCCATCTCACCTTATTAGGTACATCTGACGCTAAAGTGACCCTCACTAAGGCACCAAGCTAAGAATACAACACTGTCATCAGTTCTCATTATATTCTTACACAAGATCACCACTTCCTTCTACCGTTTCCTCCAAATGTATGCGAATGAGTAAAATAGGGGTGTGGCTAAACAAACTAGAGGGACAAATAAAACTTTTTCCAATGTAAATCAGTGATCTTTAACTTGTGGCCTTCCAGCGGTTGCCAAACTCCAATTCCTAGCACCCCAAGACAGCCTCAATGGCTCTCATAGCATGCTGGGGGTTGTCATTTTGCAACAACCGGAGATCAATACTATAAATGATACAGGAGAGCATATGACATACCTGGTCAAACACATAGACGGTAACATCATCAAAGAAAGACACCGCTTTCTTCTTTCTGTCCAGCTCTGTTGGTTCAGCCTGAGGCAAGAAACTGGGCACCTTCAGGAGGCTTCTGAGATGCCCACAACTCCCATTATCTGCGATAACAATGGGTACAGCAGCGTGCTCTTCCTCGCTCTCTTCACTATGCTCCTGGATGTTATAGCAGCGGAGCTCTTCATCAGACTCCTCGCTGTCATCACTTTCTTCATCCTCCTCATCATCATCCAGGGTGTCACCAACTCTGCCCTCCTTCCGGATAAGTGGAGGAGAAAGGCATTTGGGTAGATGGGAGGCGCCCAGTGCTTCTCTGTTGCATGACGACTTGCCATCGGCCTGCAGACCAGTGGTCAATGTGATGCTGCCTACTGCACCTGGCTTCACCATGCATGTTTTGGTCAGACACAACTGGACGGGGGACAATGTGAAGGTCCTGTGTGAAGAGACAGACTCTACAGAAGAACTTGTATTGGCTTGTTTCTCAGTGGAAGAATCTTTAGGACATTCTAACCCTAAACCTTCATCCACGGACTCTTCCCGTACTATAAGAGGGGGCTCCAGCAATGAAACCTCTTTTGGAGCAGTAGACGGTAGAGGAGAAAGAGATATCTCTGGGTCATCTCCTTCCACGTTGGTCACAGTATGACCTTGATAAGTGTCCTCAACATTTCCCTCTAAGTCTGAGACCGTAGTTTCTATATCCGGCTTTGTACACAGCGAGCTTTCTGAGGCTTCTTGCTGTTCTCTTTGATCTCCTTCCTCTTCTTCCTCACGATTAAAAGAGTCATAGTCTGAGAAATATGCAGAATCTCTGTAGGGATTCTTGGCATCTAGACCTTGTAAATCACTGCTGACCGATCGGGACATTGGCATATCTCCAGGTTCCAGGCTATTCTCCTGGGACTGACTGAGCTGGTAATAAACCTCTGTTTCTCTGCTGTCTTGTGGTTCCTTTAAAACAAACTCTGGAGACTCATAGTTTTCCGTGTCGTAGCCACTGTCCAGTGCTTTGTAATGTGCGCAGGGGGCATAGGTTCCAAGGCTAAATGTCCCACAGGAACTGGATGTAGATGGCATATCCAAAGAATCGAGAGAGTCCGGAGTCCCTACCTGTTTCTGCAAAGACCTAAAGGATGGAGCCAAGTCACCTCTCTCACTCGAGAGGTCTGTAAACACCCCAGAAGTTAGCTCCATGGTGTCCTCGTCTTCACTGTCACTTTGCATCTGGTAAAATTCTTTAGGGTCTGTCTTCTCCAGGCTGTTTATCTCTTTATCTGGTGACAGTGGGACCACTTGATATACAGCAATGGACACATCTTCTTCTGTGCTCTGAATATCTTCACAATGTATTAACAAACCTACACCTAGAGGATCCATTTCTTGACCTAAATCTATGTCTGGAGACTGTAACGGATGGGGAATATGATCGGAGTAGGGTACAGTGGTTTTAGCGGTGGTGGAGCATTGACCTGGTGGGTCGTGATTTTCTGAAGATTCCTGGGTCATAAGCTCTTCAGCCTTGTAAAAATTTTCCCGCAATCCTTCAGCTATGGACATATTATTGTCTCCTTCACCAGTCTCCATGGCTTGCCATGTTTCAGGTCCATATGGTGGTAGTGACTCGTTCTCCTGGGTGTCTTCCGAGCGGTGGTTACACCAGACACCAAGGCTGTGTTGCTGCGGCTCACTGGAGATATTATTGTTCGATGAAATGTTTGATGCCCAATGTGGGGAAAATGCCGGAAGTTGAGAAGTCCTCTCAGATATTTCTGGTGGAAAGTCACTGTGCTGTGAGCCATCCTCCGCTTTAGTTGTATCAAATCTTTCTCTACGGATCTGCCCAGTGTCCCCACTTTCAGATGTATTTGGGAGTGGTATCTCATCGGCGCCAGGCTGTGCTTGGCAGAACTGATTAAAAGATGGTGAGGCTCTAAGAGGGTCAACAAAACCTTTTAAACCGTCATTCTCCTCAACAGGATGCTCGTCTGCCTCATCTCCAGACAGAGAGCACGAATTTCGTTTTTTGGCCTGGCTAAGCCAACCGCTATCTTCTGTAGAGTTCTCCACATGTACCAGAAGGGGCTCCATAGAAAGGCTTATAGAAGGACTATTATTACATGAGTCCTCCTCTGTTCCCGGTTCCTCTTTATATTTTACACTGTGCTCTTCATACTGTGGACTGTATTCCTGCTGGACATTGCTGCCTAGATGTTCCTCAATACGGACATAATAGTCTCCTGCCACCGATGGACTACGAGCACTTACAACTGGCACCAACTCAAGTGGACGAGAGTCAGGATTACAGTCCTTATTTTCATAACCAGATGGCGACACACCCAGACTTAGTCTATCTCCAGTGCTTGTTGTGTAGTACATGTCTTGGTATGATTGGCAACCAGGGCTCAGTGGGTATTGTTCATGCTGTCCACGCTCCCACTTATACTCAAAGTTGAGCCCCTGGCTTGTTTGAGTGACCGTTAACACATCATCTCCATCAGAGTGAAATCCATCAGAGGAGAAATGTTCCAGTAGCGGGTAGGAAGAGAGTTCGTTGTCATGGTGAACCCCGCTATCGGCTCCACCATTTGGTTTCATGGCATTCCAGCGCTTTTCAAACTCTTCCTCCAGCTCGCCAGCGCCCTTAACACTCAAGTAGGAGAGAAGAAGGTGCACCTCCTCTGCTGAGGGTCTTTGCTCTGGCTGCAGCCAGCAAAACTGCATCACCTCATACCTAGAAGAAAACGTAGACATCAGCACAACCAATAACAGGGACAGGTTCCTACTTATGACCACTATTTATGAAGTCAACATACTGGGATGGCAAAGCAGAAAAGGCTGGATCCATCCCACCAAAAACTAAATCAAGGTCAACGGCAAGTGCCAAATGATTGTCAAAGGGGTTTACTTTAGACGCCAGCCATGACCATATCCTTTTTATACCCTTGGTCCGGCCATAGGCAGGGAAATATGAAGCGTCTACCTTCTCTTGATACCCCTGAGGGGTGAACATTATTTGCTCATGGATAATGGAAGGATCAGGTTGACTTCATGGACATGTTGGACAATCTATACGTGAGATATCAATTACTTCTGATTGTTGAAAGTGTTTATGGTGTCCCCTACATCATACCAAAGAAGAAAGATGAGCCAAGTACAGCTGGCCCTAGAATAGCTGCTCTATGGAAAACCATATACAACAGGTCTACCCGGGGGTGTACATACCATAGAGACAGATCATGTGACTGCTATGGGGCCCTTGGAGAGAGGGGCCCATTTCCGGTTGGTCCTATACCATTTGTGACTGTGGAAAGGACCTGTGCAGGAGTTCTCTCTCCAGAGGGAGTAGGATATTGACCCAAGGGTCATGAAAAGGGCTTAGAAGGCCCTTTTGTCCTGGATGGGAAAAATTGGCACCTAAATGGCTGGAGCATTTTAATCTTTGCTATGGGGCCCCCTGTTTTCTACGTACACCACGGCATCTACCCAACTGATGATGTGTGTCCTCTACTTAAGGTGGGCATCTGTTGCCCAATTTTAATACTTGGCCTATAATCTGGCCAGAGTTGTAACTGTCAGACATCTACACATGGGCACTTTTTTTTGGCATATGTCGAGTCATAGTGGCCTATGGTTAAGTTCGGCATATGTGTCGGGAGGGTCAGTGTGAACGCAGCCTTACTTTCTTTAGCGTGCACATGTGATGTGATGACGAGGTTTGGAGACTTCTCGGAGATGTTGTGTTGAACATTAGTGAGCAGTGTCTGACCTTTTGCTACGTTTCTATGGTGTATAATCTGTGATGTGTAGGTTTCTCTGGTGACTTATCCATGCGATGCACGTGTTTTTCTAGTTGGAGAAAATCCCTGATGACTTCTAGTTTCCAACATGATACAGTTGGTGTATCTATTCCCTCCCTGATGTGTGCTGCGGAAATTGTATTTTCTTCAATATCAGTGCCATACTTTGGCATGACGTGCAGAACAGCCAAGGAAGGCCTGAGAGATTTTTACCATACAGGCAAACCAGACACATCCATAGGACGGCTCAAGAGGCACCTTATAAACGTAGAGTTTATTATATTTCACCTACTCAAAATTGTTGCCCCATGATGTCATGGGAATAATGAGATAAACTATAAGGGTTTGGAAATCTGGAGCCCCTCTTCTATTACCCAGAGCAAAGAGTGTTTCTTGTTCAGGAGGACCCAGCACATCCGCGCATTACATGGACATCCCAATGATTTCAATATGCACATGTAGTGCTTTATTTCACCTGTGGGGGCGCTGCAGGGGAATTAAACACTTGCTGCTGATTACCACTGATTGTTAGGGATCCTAGCAGCTGGACACCCAGTGATCATCTGATCTTCAGGGGACCCTTCTGCCAAAAAAGTGGGTGTCCAAAGCGAGCAACACTTTTAAGTTGGCCATCCAAGGGATAATTTTTTGGCCTGATCTGATTAAACGGCAAGAATTGGGTTTGTGTGAAGAGATGATGAGCGGGAATTGAATCCTGTAGTCCAGCGATTCTGATATACCAGCACTTGTTTCAAGTCTGGACTTAATGGCCTCTCTGTATTGAATTATCCTATAACCACTAATGGCTGCCATTACAGCTCGCATAGGGGGTTGGCACCCATTTGTATGCCTTGAATACCACATCAATCAGCATTGCTACCGAATCAGACTATATAGTTTTATAAGCCATTCAGGGTCCATAGAAAGTGTTTATGGCAACGAGGTGCAACCTGGCCGCTAAAAATCCATTGTTTTTGGGATCTTCTTGAGGTATCTGTGTGGGCTACATCTTGTATCACCTAGTTATGATCTGTGAAAGACTAGTATGGGGGTCTTCTCTATAAATACCGGGGTACCACTGAGAATATATTTATGACTATACATATCTCCATTCGCAATCCCATACCCAGGTAACATACCTATAAAAACCTATATGGTTGTAAAGTTGTCCACATACGGAACTGGGGGGAATCACTTACCAGCGGTCCGAGAGGAGTTGCTTAAGTTGGTGCTTGGGTAGTTTGAGCTGCTGTTCCTTGATAACATAGCCGAGAACCTGGCGGTCGGAGTAAGTGTCATAAGGCTGACGTCCCAATTCAAACAGCTCCCAAAGAGTGACGCCCAGGGACCTTTGTGGGAAAGAAGACACTATATAAACCACAGAATAACAGATACAAGAATTATGATCTATAATACTAGTAAAATAAATACATAAAATAAAAAAATACCACAAATGGAGTAGACTTTAGTGCACCCTTTCTTAAAGTTAATGGCGAAAACACATGATCTGTGCACAGGTCTCCTTGCCATGTGAGTGACTGAGCTGCATGTGGTTTATTTCTGATGCTCCCGCCACCTCCATTTGCATAGCAGGGATAATATAATTAAAGGCTTTTTTTTTTTTCCACTGGCGCGCTCTGGCGGTAAACACGACACTGTGATCCCTTTGTTTTAACTTGTTCAGTTACTTGGTGAACTTTGACTCACTCAGCCTGTAACTTATAATTACCGGCGTACAATGACGGTTACCCCACCTTCAGCCACCGCTAAAAGTCAACCATCATCTCACGACATGACATCTCCGCATCCTCTAGTCGCTCGGCTCGATTGATAATATACATTATATTTCTCCCAGGTGACCTGATTGTACAGGGTACTTGGTTGGCATTGTTGCCTTGCCCTGGTTGTAGTTGACTCCGAGATTCCAATGCTGTAACATGTACATGGAGCTTGTATGTTCTCCCTGTGTATTTTTGGGTTTGTGGGAGGGTTAGGTTCCCACTTTTAACCTCAAAAGACACATGGCAAGGGTAGACAAAGTACTGTGGACTTTTCGAGCCATTGGGAACCCAAAAAGTTAGATGACCGCAGCAAATGTTTAGGTGCATTGATATAAAGATAAATGGCCCGAGGGCCTCTACCATGAATGACGTCTATTCCTGTTTACTACTAGAGGGGAAAAAAGTGGCTGCCAGATACCTCATATAGCAACTAAAATAGGCCGATCCTTGTTTCCCTCATCATAGTGGGGCCATTTTGCTGCCCGCATACACATTCGATTTTCAGGGGGTTCCTGTCAACATTGGCGGGATCTTTCGACAAATATTTAATGCATATGCTCAGCTTAAAGGGTAACTAAACGTTTGACAAACTTCTGACATGTCATAAGTTTGATTGGTGGGGTCCGAGCACTGAGACCCCCACCAATCGCTTAAACAAATCGGCAGAAGCATTCGTGTGAGCGCTCAGCTGCTTCGTTTCTGTTTGTTTTTTTCCAGAAAGCCGACGGATCGGAGTACGGGCCCATAGACTTTCTATTGAGCCCGTACTCCGATACATTGATTTCCGGAAAAAGCCAAATAGACACAGAGTGGCTGAGCGCTCACACGAGCGTTTCAGCTGCTTCGTTCTAGCGATTGGTGGGGGTCTCAGTGCTCGGACCCCCACCAATCAAATCTTATGACATGTCACTATGACATGTCAGAAGTTTGTGAAACGTTTAGTTACCCTTTTATTTCTCTATACATTATGTAAACTGTTATTGAGGCCTCCACTAACTTTGATCTGACCCCGATTTGGCCCATATGAAATTGCCCCCACTGTGTTAGTGCTTGCGATAACAGGAAGTAAACCACACCGGGGCAAGGACTGATGTCATCGGTCATGCACTCATGGGTTAAAACAGAAATACACATAGCTTAGCATTATTTCCTGCTAGATAGAGGATCCTGGGGCCCTACCTATTATGTACCATGTATGGTACTGGTGGCCTCTTATCTGACCAAGGGGTCTTTGGACCCTCACAAGTGCCAGGGCCCAGATGTGATTGCAACTGAGGTTGTAACTAAATGGACGTGGAATAATCCCAAGAAATTATGGGTGTGCCCGAATGGATCAGGAATGGTTTGGGGTGTATTGGCCATGGTGCTGGTCTATCATGTGCCTGCCAATTTTTTGGAGAAGAAATCTGCCAGGAAAAAACAAAGTATAAAAATCTCAAATTCAGTTTCCAATAGAACATTTTTTAGAATAAATATTATGGACCCAAAAAAAATCACGATGCTCCCCAGAACTTGGCGGTCTGTGTAGTACATTTTTCCACGGTGGTTGCCATTGGCAACATCACCCATTTCTATACATGAGTCGCCATGTTTTTTTATGAGATTTGGGAATAAATAAGGTGCTTCTTCATGGATATCCTTTTAAATACAAACCATAAAAAGGAATTCCACTTCACTCCATGTAGCTATAAACTCCTCATGTCACAAAACAGAGGAAACGTGTCTTTGTTGCCCGTGGCAACCCATCAAAAACACTGAGAACCCGTCTGTGACCACTTTTAGAAAATGAAAGCAGTGAGGTGATTGGTTGCCATTAGCAACACCTCTACCGGAACCAATTTCCATACCCACGTGAAGTACATAAAACTAATAAAAGTATTGTCCCCATAGCAACTAATCCGACTCTGGCTTTCATTTTTGCAGTGCAGTGTAGAAACTGAAAGCTGGGTCCATATCGGCAGATTTTATGGACCGGAAACGTGGTAAAAGTCCATATAGAGATCTGGATGTATACGGTAGCGGCATATAAGTAATAAACAACTACAACCAGGGACTCAAATACGGGGGTCATTTCTACTAGGTGACCTCAGGGGTACGTCTACCTGTTGCTTGTCCGTATAGAGGTTCTCTATGGACCTGAAATACAGGATCAATCTATAGGAGAGCAATGGACATATCCCGAAATACAATGCCCCAATAAGTGCCCATACATTCGCCTGGGCATAACGTGCCAGGCATCTATATGTAGCCACCTAATATTATCTCACCGTATGGTTTCGCTGGTACGATATAAGTTTTAAGGCTAAAAAGTCGATATCTCAGGGTCGCACCCATGGACCGTGCGCTACGTGTTTATAAAGAAGATGGGAAGGCGTAAACAAGGAACGGTGCTGGTTCACAGCGAGTACAGCATGATACATCATGGTGGAGGCACGGCATGATACATCATGGTGGAGGCACGGCATGATACATCATGGTGGAGGCACGGCATGATACATCATGGTGGAGGCACGGCATGATACATCATGGTGGAGGCACGGCATGATACATCATGGTGGAGGCACGGCATGATACATCATGGTGGAGGCACGGCATGATACATCATGGTGGAGGCACGGCATGATACATCATTGTGGAGGCACAGGACTCCACCCAAGACCTACAGATAGTGACATATACGAGACAAACATTGCTTCTTACCAGATGTTACTGGCCTTGGTCTGATCGACGACCAGCAAGTTCCCATGTACTTCATCAATGAGCTCCGGTGCGATCCAGCGCAGCGGAACCCACAACTGGTCCGACGTCACAAGGTAGTCATCCTGTAAGACACAAACACAGCAAGCCGCTCAGATAGTCCCTGCTTAGATAGTCCCTGCTGCGTCTTCTTCCTTCTACTCCCCCCTCCTCCCTGAGAATCAGCAGACGTCTGATTCACCCTGACTGAGAGGTTACACTAAAGTCCCCTCCTCCCCCTTCGGGCATAGACGTGCTCTGAGATAGGAGAGTGACTACTTCCCCTCCCTTAATCTGGGCAGCCTGGTGCTTCCGCTGGCACAAGCTGGGGACAACTGGCAATGCGCCAAGGTGTTTGATTACAGAGTACAGAATGTGTGTAATATAGTAACAGGAGTGTCTGAGCGGCAGGGAAAAAATAATCATTTCCCAGCACTCCCTTGGGGAACATTATGCTTGGCGACGCCATAAGAATAATTGAACCTATGAAGTCAGATCTGCACTATGGTGAAGCGGCAGCAGAGGCGTTTGTGGTAAAGAAAACACAGGAGAAGGAGGGTCATTTTAGAATGAGTGGGTTTCAAAATTAAAGACATGGGCCGCATGGGTACCACCTAACTGCGGCAGATAACAGGGCCTACTGCATGCATAGTGCCACCTAACTGGCAGATAACACGGCCTACTGCATGCATGGGTGCCACCAAACTGCGGCAGATAACAGGACCCGCTGCTTGCATGGTGCCACCTAACTGTCAGATAACACAGCCCACTGTATGCATGGGTGCCACCAAACTGCAGCAGATAACAGAGCCCGTTGCTTGCATGGTGCATATAACAAGCCCCGCTGCATGTAAGGGCCAACAAACTACTGTATATAACAGGCCCCGCTGCATGCATGGGTAACATCAAACCGCTACAGATAACAGGCCCTGCTGCATGCATGGGTGCCACCAAACTGCGGCAGATAACGGGACCCACTGCTTGCATGGTGCCACCTAACTGTGGCAGATAACACAGCCCACTGTATGCATGGGTGCCACCAAACTGCAGCAGATAACAGCCCGTTGCTTGCATGGTGCATATAACAAGCCCCGCTGCATGTAAGGGCCAACAAACTACTGTATATAACAGGCCCCGCTGCATGCATGGGTAACATCAAACCGCTACAGATAACAGGCCCTGCTGCATGCATGGGTGCCACCAAACTGCAGTAGACAACAGGGACCGCTTCATGATGGGGCACAAAATTTTTGCAGATAACAGGCCCCGCTGCATGCGTGGGTGCCAACGAATACAGCAGATAGAGCCCGCTGCATGCATGGGTAACAGCAAACTGCTGCAGAAAACAGGTCTGACTGCATGCATGGGTGCCATCGAACGGCAGCAGATAACAGGACCCGCTGCATGCATGGGGGTACTAAACTGCTGGAGGGTTGGCTGCATGGGGCCAACAAATGGGGCAGATACCAGGGCCCACTGCATGTGGGGGGTACAGGTGGCATGCGTCATTTCTTCCCAATAGACTACAGCTACATTGTGGTCATCAGCCTCCTCCCTGGCAGCCTATAAGGAGCTTGATAAGGGTTGGGTCATGTGACTGCCTGCAGCTTAAAAATTTGGACCAAGAGAGATGACTTGTTAGTTTAATATTGCCTACATTCAAATCAATGAAGAAAAAAAAACACCTATGCCAGGAATAGGGTATGTTCTAGAAAACACCTAACTTTGGGTGGTAAATTTGTCCTATAGTATGGTCAAACAACAAAGGAAATAAGATAATGGTATGATTTAGTCTGCCAAAATGCAGGATGTGTTGTCATGGGGACACGGGCACATTTTTCAGTACACTAAGCTGCCCGGTAGTTCTGCTTTTTACATGTAACTGATGAAACACTGTTGTCACCGTCAAGACCTCGGACACAGAGGATGTGGTAGTATATACAGGAGAGAGAACTTTGTCAATTCAGACATTCAGCCTAAAATTAAAGGGGGACTCCAGTGTTGCCGCCATACTGGTCTTCCACCAGAAATCTAATTTTAATGACATCATACATGTTTACATGGGGTGGTTATGGGGTTAGTGATATCATTCCTGTTATATTACTGGTGGTCTAGTGTGATTTTGGGGTTAGTACCTAATGCCTCTGGTGGTCTAAAGCAAAGAAGGGGTTAATATTGATATATATATATATATATTTAATATGGTGGTTATGGGTTAATATCGAATACCCCTGGGGGCTCTGGTGCTCTAGTGGTTAACACTTAACAGTTTATTGTAATTATATTATTCTGTATTATTATTATTATTATTATATTGCTTAGGATGGTGCAGGGGTTAGCGGTGGCCTTGGGCAGAACAGTTTACCTATAATCCAGAATTCCTATAATGGTCGGGGCTCTGGGCTCCAAATCCTCTGGTTCCCTTCACACATCCATAGTGTGTAACATGATGAAATTCTGTCTTCCTGCAACTGCCACTAGGGGGAGCTCGCTGCAGAGAGATTTTTACAGCTCTCATGTGATCTCAATAATAATGAGATGAGCTCCCCCTAGTGGTGGCAGAAAAAATGTCAGCCTTTAAGTTGATTATTTTTTTACTTCTCCGATGGGGGTTTCCAGGTACTAGGAAACCCCTGAGTGCCCCCCTGCTTATGCAGGAGAGGCTTTTGGCATTGTACGACTGTCTCCGCAATAGTAGCACCCAATCTGCCACTGTTTCCCACCATCAGATTTATATTTCTGGCAGGAGACAAGAATACAAGTAACTACGGAGTACCCCTTTAATTTCTTTATACCTGCCTTCTAACCCAAAATATAGTAAAGGGTTTAATGATCAGAACCGGTCTTTAAGCGGTTAATCATTGCACACACATACAACTTTCTAATATACTTTGTGTTTCAAATGCCAATCCCTGCTTGCTGTCAGTGAGTTCAAACATTCTTGTTTACATCCAGAGGCTAAAAACTCAGAGACCTAATATATTATAATACTCCTTACATAATTACACCTCAGAGCTGAGGGTTTGCTACAATCATATCTAGTCAAGACAATCCTCCTGGACTCCAGACTGATCAATTGTATCAAATTTACCAGCAACGAGTCCTGGCAAGCAGACGCCACTCCTGCCGACAGCGACATTGCTAGGCAACCAAACACCTCCTGCTCTGGATCGGCAGCCAGGTTAATCGGCACGCACTGATGATGTCAGGCCTGGCAGACTATTTAAAGGGGAATCAGCCTACCATTCTTTGCCTGCAGATCAGGTACATCCATTGTCTGCTGTTCCTATTGCTACTTGACTCTATTCCTGGCCCGGACCTCGGCCTAGTTCTTGGAATACACTCCCTTCTCACCCTGTGGATTTGTCACTTGGTTCTCCTGTAACGACTCCTGGTTGGACTCCTAACTACGGTTCGGTCTCCTCCTCCGGTTTTTTACTTTCGGACTACTAATCCATTGACCGCCCCTGGGTATGTTCCAGACTCCGCTACAGCACACCCGCCACCAATTGCGGACTATTCTGGGGGCCACAACCTGGTAATCCACCCGAGAAAGTCCATACCTCCTTGCGGGGTTTAAAGGTTGAAAAGCAGCGCGTTTCCTCAGATTGCGCGCACACCAGTGTAGCCAGCGCCAAACCGATTGCGGTTTAGATCTACTTCTCTGGTGAGAAACGTAACATGTAGTCGTGGTACAATTGTAGCAAACCCTCAGCTCTTAGAAATTATAGATCTTCAGCCTCAGGATGTAAAAAATGATTGTCCCCATTCACTGACAGCAAGCAGAGGTTATGCAAATGGTGAGAATTTGACACACAAAGTATATTCGAAAGTTGCAGAACTTTTCAATGTCCAATGAATGAGATGTTTTTACATAAAACTTTGGATTTGGGGGGGGGGGGGGCACTATCTTTTTAAGGCACGTTCTCGGTGGCCTTTCACAGAGACAGGTGCAGGATTGAGCAACCTCAGCATATTCTGCCCAGGGAAAACATACTAGTACTGCTGCAGAGCCAGTGCCATGAGGAGGTGAGGAGCCTCCTGAGACTCACAGTCTTCTTCATGGCATAGGAAAGTGAAGTTCATCAGAATGAAATAATTAAAGGAGTTTTCTGGGACTTTGGCATTAAATCGGTAGGAGTCCAACTCCCGGCACCTCCACTGATGAGCTGAATAATAAAATCACTTTCATATTAACCAGGCACAGCGCCGTACATTTTATAGTGGTTTTGTCTGGTACTGCAGCTCAGTCCCATTCAAGTGAAAGGGACTGTGCTGCAATACTGGGCATAGCCACTACGTCAGTCAACTGATTTGTGATCAGTTGGACTCGTACCGATCAATATCAGTCTCGAAAAAAAACTACTAAATTATAAGCCCTCACCAAGAGCACACTGAGGAATTAGGGAATTGGGCACTTGGGGGCTTCCTATCACCCTACACAGAAGATGGGACCTAGTGGTGGAGGATTTCTATCCACTCCACTTACAGCTCTAAGGCTACATGCCCACGACGGTTTGTATTTTGCGGCCCGTAAACAACTGATCCGTTGCGTTTTTTTGCGGTTCGTGTGTCCTCCGCACCTGTTCCGTATGTTCCACAGGTTTACTTGAATGGGCGAGACCGACCTGCAAACACGGACAGGAATAGGACCGGCTCTGAGTTTTGTTGCCCGGTTCCGTGGCTGGCACACGGATCCGTGAAAAAAAGGTAGTGTGCATGGGGCCATAGAATTATTTTTTACATTTATGCCTCTGAGCCTGTAAATGTACGTGTCACCAATGGGTTAAAGGGAAGGTTCACTTTTAAGAGCAGAATGCAGTATTCGCTTATTGATCGTGGAGGTTTCCACTGCTGGGGTCCCTTCGGATCACCCTTGCTTTTGCAAATAGTGGGGAGTCCTGATTAAGGAAGCCTCGTTAGGGCATATGGACATTATAGTGGGGGGTTTTACGGGCGGCTCCTGCTCTTGTGGACCCTTGTATTACATGGACGACCACTCATTCAAATGGTCACAATGTAGTACTAAAGGGGTTAGAGAAACCGCATGAGCAGAGATCAGCGGCTTCCATTTAGATAGGGGTTATCTTCATGAGACTTCATACCCTAACGTCCATAGGTGTTGGTATTGATATATGTAACGTTCCAGTACTCACCCGATACTTCGAATGAGAGAGTCCATAGTCGCCAATTTTCACAGTCAAGTCAGCCGAAAGTAGACAGTTCCGCAGAGCGAGGTCACTACGTATTAGAGAGGAGAGAAAGCCAATGAGATGCAGACACTGAGGGGCGCCACAATCCTAGTGGGTCGGGAAAATCTGCCAAAATCAGCACTATGACGCAAATGTAGCAAAAGAAAACTAAAAACCACAGTAACAACCAGTACAACCCAGTGGTAAAAGACGGCTGTGAAGGACCCTTCCCCAAATGTTCTAGATCCGTAGTGTCATTACATGGAGCAACATCGTGATCCAGGATCTATCTATCTATCTATCTCATATCTATCTATCTATCTATCTATCTATCTATCTATCTATCTATCTATCTCATATCTATCTATCTATCTATCTATCTATCTATCTATCTCATATCTATCTATCTATCTATCTCATATCTATCTATCTATCTATCTATCTATCTATCTATCTATCTATCTATCTATCTATCTCATATCTATCTATCTATCTATCTATCTATCTATCTCATATCTATCTATCTATCTATCTATCTATCTATCTATCTATCTATCTATCTATCTATCTATCTCATATCTATCTATCTATCTATCTATCTATCTATCTATCTATCTATCTATCTATCTATCTATCTATCTATCTATCTATCTATCTATCTATCTATCTGTCCTTTCTGGTCTTGTCACAGTTATTTCATTAAGAATTAGTTATTACATCTACAGGCTATACTGTTAAAGTTTTGCGCTGATTAAAGGACAACTCCACCCAAAACTTACAAAAATAAATACCTGGTTTGGGTGGAGCTTATATATTTGAATATATTTAGGGTGTAACTCGTCTGAGCTCCACCACATTTGCCCTGTGCCTGGCTGCTCGCAGTGACTGTTCAGTAACAAGCGGTATGGGGTGAAGGTGGAGCGAGTAGTCAGACCGACTCTGTATGGTCACATAAATAACTGATATATTTATCTGCTGCATCTTTGTGTGTTACCATATCAGTGGTTCAAGATTGGATTGGGAATGGTAGGACCCACCTGGTCCTTTGGTTTCTTCCCTACTATCTTCTGCAAGGAGTACAGCGGTCATACAAAAATACACCCTCTGTAGGGTGGAGTAATATGTTCTGGACTCTCCTCAACATGGTCCCAGTCATTTCTAGTGTGGTAAAGAAAAGCCATTCATACATATTGGACCCTGTTCCCATTGGAGCTCACAATTAACTTTTGTGACCCATGTTAACACATAGACCGTGAACGTAGAGAAGAGAAAGTAGGAAGATAAGATGGCCATAGACACAAAGATGTAGCCCAGATCAGGTAAACATACTCATATGTAATAGTTATCAGAACTTCATCCCCATAAAATTTCTAAAACCCCAAAAATGTTTATACTCCAGAGCTGTATTCACAATTCTGCTGGTTGTCATTGAGCTACTGTCAGACACTCCCCTTACAGCTTAGCTGAGCTCTAATAATGCAGCGGGACAGAGTTTTTCCTACATCAGATTACTGTACAGTGCCTTGTGCGAAGACGAAATTCCCAGAATGCAAATCACCAGAGCGAGCTCTGTGCAGACACTGAACAACTGAACAAGCAGGGAATGCTGGGCGATTTCAGCTCTGAAGCCTGCAGACTTGTGAATGCAGCTCGGGTCTATAATGTTTATAAAGTTAGCCAACTTTTTTATATAGACTCATTCTGTATGTAAACTTTAAAATGTTGTGTGCCCTACCCGCCCAGCCCTTGAGTTAGACATCTTGCAAAAAAAAATAAAACCCACAAGAGTATATGAGGCATTGTGTTAAGTGTATTATAACTATGGTGGTTGGTAAGAGGTCCATGACTATTATTGCCCGGGTGCCCAGACCATTCTCAGTCCACCCCTGAGTATATGCCCCTTTAATAATGAGGGTCCCAATAACGGAAAATATTCGAATGTCGGCCGGACTGAAGGTAAATAACTTTTATGGTGAGCAACTTTGGCCGTACACAGGTCGATGATTACAGTGATTTTATGTAGGAGTCTATGTCAGATACTTAGATGCCCCCCGACGTGTTTGGCAGCCGCTTATCTCCCCCTCTATTGGAATGTCAATATTGGGGTACTCTCGGTGGGGTTTTTGGTGGAAGTGTTTTATGTGATTTCTACTTGGACCAAAATTACAATCCTCAGAATCCCTGACAACGTGTATCAAGATATTACGACCCCCTCTTCAGGCCAATCTGAAATGTCTCGCAGTTGTCAGCCGCTCTACTGTTTGGTTAATTGCGATCTAAAGTCTATGTCCGCAGTTTTACGTGAATACAACTTAATGATTGTCGAACAGTAATGGGATTTTCTAACTTTTTGTATCAATTTCCCACCATTTTCAAGCTTTCTGTTTGCGGTCAGGGAATGTGAACATATTTGTCAACCTCTAGAGGCTGAAAATTCTCTGTGAAATAATCAGTCTGGGCCCCAGCCTGATACTGTAGCAAACTTTCAGTACCGGAGATTCATATTAGGGCTGGGCAATTAATAGAAGAAAACTAAACCAAAATTCAGCGCAGATAACCGACGTCCTCATTCGCATTTCATTTTTTTCAGTTCGGTTATTACCAGGTTTCAACTGTATCTGCATCCTCAGGAAGCAGATACAGTTGAATCCAATGGCGGAGCAGGGAGCCGTCAGCTCCCTGCTCCACCATTCAGTATGGAACGCTGGCTGTGAGCGGCTCGGCACAGATAGGCCTGATGCAATGACGTCATTGCGCTTGCCTGCCGCCGAGCCATGCAGAGCACATATCAGAGGAGCAGAGGGATCTCCTCCACTCATCATGGGAACGGGGTTAGGTGGAGTATTTATTATTTTTATTAGGCACTCCTGGGGCATTATTCTGTGCAGAAGGCAGCTATGCGGGCATTATACTGTGTGGGGGTAGCTATGGGGCATTATACTGTGTGGAGGGCACTATGGAGCATTATACTGTGGGGGTAGCTATGGAGCATTATAATGTGTGGGGGACACTATGGAGCATTATACTGTGTGGGGGTAGCTATGGAGCATTATACTGTGTGGAGGGCACTATGGTGTATTATACTGTATGGGGAGCACCATAAGGCATTATAATGTGTGGGGGGCACTATGGGGGCATTATACTATGTGGGGGCCACTATGTGGGCATTATACTGTATGGGGGCATTAAACTGTGTGGGGGCCACTATGGGGGCATTATACTGTGTGGGGGCCACTATAGGGGCATTATACTGTGTGGGGAGGCATTATACTCTGTGGGGGCCACTATGGGGGCATTATACTGTGGGGGCCACTATGGGGGTATTATACTATGTGGGGGCCACTATGTGGGCATTATACTATGTGGGGGCCACTATGTGGGCATTATACTGTGTGGGGGCCACTATGTGGGCATTAGACTGTGTGGGGGCCACTATGTGGGCATTAGACTGTGTGGGGGCCACTATGGGGGCATTATACTGTGTGGGGGCCACTATGGGGGCATTATACTGTGTGGGGGCCACTATAGGGGCATTATACTGTGTGGGGAGGCATTATACTCTGTGGGGGCCACTATGGGGGTATTATACTGTGTGGGGGCCTCTATAGGGGCATTATACTGTGTGGGGAGGCATTATACTCTGTGGGGGCCACTATGGGGGTATTATACTATGTGGGGGCCACTATGTGGGCATTATACTATGTGGGGGCCACTATGTGGGCATTATACTGTGTGGGGGCCACTATGTGGGCATTAGACTGTGTGGGGGCCACTATGTGGGCATTAGACTGTGTGGGGGCCACTATGGGGGCATTATACTGTGTGGGGGCCACTATGGGGGCATTATACTGTGTGGGGGCCACTATAGGGGCATTATACTGTGTGGGGAGGCATTATACTCTGTGGGGGCCACTATGGGGGTATTATACTGTGTGGGGGCCTCTATAGGGGCATTATACTGTGTGGGGAGGCATTATACTCTGTGGGGGCCACTATGGGGGTATTATACTATGTGGGGGCCACTATGTGGGCATTATACTGTGTGGGGGCATTATACTGTGTGGGTGCAGCTATGGGGGCATTATACTGTGTGGGGGCCACTATGGGGGCATTATACTGTGTGGGGGCCACTATGGGGGCATTATACTGCGTGGGGGGGGGCACTATATGGCATTATACTGTGGGGGCCACTATGGGGGCATTATAATGTGTGGTGGGCAGTGTCAGGGGGTATGTTATATACAGTAGTATACAGCAGGCTCAGGAGATATATATTATTTCAATGGTATGACATGTAGAAAGGGGTGAGACTTAAATAATCGTCCATTAAACGTAATCGAGGTTACTTGTTCAATTAATCGTGATTTTGATCATTATCCCCCAGCCCTAATTCATTCTGCTGTTGCATGCGGTCTACACAATCCTCTGTGAGCTAAATACCACTACAGCAGACCCTCAGCTGTGAGAAGTATTACATCTGCACAGGTTTTGTGAAACCTGATTGCTCCCAATTCACTGACAACAAGCAGCGATCATGAAAATAGTGAGAAATTGAAACCCAAACTCCATTAGAAAGCTGTAGAACCTTTTCCATTGTACGATTATGGAAAATCCTTTAGCGATAAGAAGCAGAACACGTGAAAGAGTCGCGAAGAAGCAGCAAGTCTTGGATTCTGCACAGATGAGGGAAGACAAATGATGAGAGTCGCCGTCCGAGAGACCAGGAGCAGTGAGTGCCGCCTGCAACAAAATCACTGATGCTGGAGCCTGCATGTTCCACTCATTCAGCATCAGGATATTGTTTCAGGGGACAAACCAAGAAGCGTCCATAGATGCGCAAGACAAACTGAGTCTAAGGGAGGCGCGAGGAGACTGGCGAGGGCAAAGGCACTGAATAGCAGAGGATCTTCGGGTGAGGAGCATGCCATGTCCTAATCTACAGCTTTATATCACGCAGTTTCCAGAGATTCTGACCTGTGGGTGTAATTATTCTTGTGCAGGTGAAGGAGCCCGCAGCAAACTTCACAGCCCATCCGCTGTAGGGTCAGTGGGTCGGGCGATGTGGACTCTGCGGTCGCACAGCTCTGGAGATATCCTTTAAGATCTCCCTGGAAGTATAAAAATTGGAATAATTACAGTAAACTTCCTTTAATCCGGAATCCAGGGATAGGCACCTGCCTCTACCCGTGGTGCCTGGTGGCCCCCTGCTTGTGCAGAATGCCCATCTGTATGACCCTCAGCCCTCATAATACCCAGGCCTGACATACACGCTGGTGCCACCCGACCCTGACGTGTTTTAATTTGTTTCTTGTTAATTGCCTAGCGTAGAAAACATCACTACATGATCATGCGGATTGGCAGCCGTTTCACCGAACACGCCCTGACCTGCTACGTGCTTCTCTGTGTAAAGTAACCCACATTCTGCGTTACATAAGATACCAGCAGGACGTCTGTCCAAAAGTTTCTGGATGAAACACTCACCAGCGGGCAGAATTCCATGACCAAGAGATAAGGGGTGATCTCCGCCCACTGCGCCAGACACTGAAGAAGGTTCGGATGTTGTAAAACCCTAAAAGAAACCCGAAAACATTGATCTAAGTGATGCAAGATGTCAATAAATAATCAATGAAGGTATACGAGATTAGAGAAAAAAATCTATCTGGTTTCTTTTTCCCAAAATAGCACCACCCTTGTGTGTGGCAGTGTCTGGTACTGCAGCCTCATATACTAAAAATACTGCAATACCAGACACCGCCCATGTAAAAGAGTAGCGCTGTTTGTGGGGGGAAAAAAGCAGACTCTAATTTCCAATCTTATATAAACCCTTTAATCATTGCGTTATATCATTTAATGTATTATATTTATAGATATTAGATTACAAGAGAAGCTTAAGGATTGGGGTCATAGTGGCCCCCAATCTATGGAGCCCATTTGCAATCGTTTTAACTTCTACTGATCCTCCATGGAATTAAAGGGGTATTCCCATTTTATAACGTGATGGATAGCTCAATAGGATACGCCATCATTATATGATGGTCAAGGGTCTGATCTCTGGGACCCCCACCGATCCTGATCATAAATGGACCACAGCGCTGTATTAGCTACTTTCCCTACACAGCTGCACTCCCAGACACCCAGCTGGCTCCATTCACTTGAATCAGCGGTGTGGCCTCTTTATTTTTAAGATTGCTGGGGGTCCCAGAGATCAGACCTTCGCCGATCGGTCCTAGCGATTTGCCATCCCTTTATAAAACGGAATAAAATCCCTTTAACATAATTGAATAATAGTTATATAATGTTTTCTTCTCCATTAATGCCCAAATCTATGTTCAACATTTCTATTACCGGTAGTTTTAGCATTTTACCACTAGGGGGAGACATTCACAATTTCTAATGTTATCAAACATAGAGGGGCGGTCACCATGTAAGCGAGACACCTATTATATGATTTAGAGGTCATATAAACGTTATAGGTGTTAAAGAAACTATTGAATGAAATATGTGGGGGAAGGGAACGTGCGGAGCGTTTCCACCGCCCATATACTATTTAAACATGGATACAGCCCGCATGTACATATAATTATAGCCTAAGGGATGAGGCTTAAAAAGAAAAGTGCAGAGTGGGTGTCTTAAAACTACAATTATACACCCCCGGCTGACTGCACCATTTATACATCTATATTATGGAAGGGATTTTCCGTGTTTGGAAGAGACGTGATCTAGGATTCCCCCTCCCCCCTCCACTTCCTGGAAATTGAGCACCAATTTCCTTTGTTTGGAGACTTTAGTCACTCAGAATCTTTAACCAGAGGCGTAAGTAAGAAATATTATTGAAAGCCCCCCCGATCACTAAATAACATGTGCATTCTCGCACGCTCACTACATACATGCAAATATATGTGTATGCTCACTACATCATATGTACATAGTAAAATTGTCACTCATTGGCTGACCTATAAGGAGATGCTCACTCGAGGAATCGAAAAACGTGACTGCTTTCTTCCAAACACATCGCCACACCTGTCTTCAGGTTGTGTTTGGTATTGCAGCTGAGGCCCTATTCACTTCAACAGAGCTGAGCTGCAATACTACACACATCCTGTGGACAAGTGTGGAGCGGTTTATGGAAGAAAGCAGCCATGTTTCTCTAATCCTGGAGGACCCCTTTAAATTTTGCACCAGAGATTTTCTAAAAATCGCTACATTTTTGCAAAAATCAAAACAAAAATGCTATTTTTTTCGAGCACAATATTGCAAAAAATTGCGACAAAAAACACAACTTGTGAAGAGAGATCGTGGAGGTGCTGTGAAATAGACAGGTCTGCTTGGCCCAGAGTCCCCCCAGCCCATGGGCCGGTACGCCACGTTCTTTAACCCAATGGAACTACATTAGGCGACAAGTGAATTGAGTTTCCCAAGTTGTTGAGCATCTGAGCTCCAGGAATGTCTGATGGGAGCCAAAGCAACTTCCTAATATACTTTGTGTTTCAATTCCTTTTCATCTTTGCTTGCAGTCAGTGAATGGAAACATTGACTGTTTATTTCCAGCGAGATCTATTCTACAATAAGCAAGTTGTCCTGAATTGTTCCCTTTACTAGGATCAGTGATTTAGGCAGGTACTTTATGTCTGCACTTCCCACAAGCTGACATAATAGTACGTCTCAGTGATGGCGCGGGCACAGGAGACGTGTCTGTGCCATCACACGCAGGTGTCGGCTGGATCATACAGCCGTCACCCCACTCTAATGGCTGGGATCAGAGATAATTCAGATCCCAGCTGTTTAACCCCTTAGTGGTTAGAAAAAATGACGGAGCTACACAGACACATCTGCGTTGTTTTGGTTTGTTTTAAGTGTTTTTTTCTTCGCAGGAGAAAAACAAAAGCTATAAATTTGGTATCCCCATAATCGTATCAACCCAGAGAACAAAGTTACCCCTAACTTTTTTGTTTTTTTGACTTGTAGCTTTCATTGGTACCATTTTGGGGTACATATGTTGTGTAATCACTTTATATTCCAGTATTTGGGAGGCGGAATGAACAATGTTTTTTAGGGGGGTTTTTTTAGTTGTTTTTTTACGACGTTCACCGTGCGAGATAAAGAACGTGACAATTTTACAGTGTGGGTCATTACCGATGCGAATACCATTTACGTGTAGTTATTTTTTTCCTTTTAATAATAAAACATTGTGTAAGGAAAAATTGTTGTACTTTTTCATTTTGCTTTTTTTTTCTGTAAACTTTGAGGTTTTTTTTTTTTTTTTTTTTACATTCTTTTAGTTCGACCAGGGGACTTGATCCTGGGAACCTACGATCGCATAGATAACACACTGCAATACTTCTGTATTGCAGAGTGTTATGCCTGTCAGTCCTACAGGCTCTCAGACATGATAGACCTGGGGGCCATTGTTAGCTCCCTCGCTGCCATGACAATCCACGCACCAATGGACTTACAGAGCGATGCCCCTTTCTCTAAAAACACCCCTTAGGTGCCATGATCAGTATTCATCATGGCATCTGAGGGGTTAAATTAGTGAGATTAGATTCAACTCATCCTAGATGTTGCAGCAGGGTGTCCGCTGTATGTTACAGCTGCCACCCTCTGCGGCTAGTGCAGGCACCAACCTCGTGCCATAATAGTACAGCCTGGTGCAAGAAGGGGTTAATTGATGGTTGTCATGGTTATAATATCTATAAAGATTGAATATATCAATATAATGCTTGCTACAATTTGGTCCCCCCAAAGTGGAGAACCAAAAGGAAGAGTGCATTATATGGGTATTATATTCACTGTTCCCATTCACTGACCGCAAGTCGAGATCTTGAAAATGGTGAGGAACTGGGATACAAAGTATATTCGAAAGTCGCCGCACTTTTTATTATGCAATGATTACGTTTTATTTAATAGGAAGTTACATGTGAGCAGTTAAGCTACAGAAAGGAGCAAAGCGAGTGAAGGGCATGCTGGGACTTTTAGTCTCACTATAATACAGGGGCAACAGGCAAGTAAAGTTTTTAAGTCAGATACAATGGGAACACCCGACCTTAATAGTTTGTTTCTCATTACATGAAGCCATTGAAGCTGGGAGTGTCTACACAGGAGGTCATGAAAAGTTTCCTACATGGGGCTGTCAATCACACAGTGACTCCGCCCTCCAGATTCATAGTCCCGCCCCACCACAATGTTATATATCGATCTGCTCGGCCGCTCCCGCTCTATAACATGCTGGCTACAGACTGAGCCGTATATTCAATGTGACAGGTTCCTGACTTCCAGCGGTTTCTAGGAAAGCTGGGTAACAAACATTATAGTCTACTGAGGTTGTCACTCCGCTTTCCCAAATCTGTCTGCAGTGATACATCCCTCCTTTCATATCACTGCAAATCTAGGCAATCAGGACTCTAGAAGACCAAGGTGAAAATCCCAGGAGTGGTAATGAAGGTTTTATTTGTCACCCAGCTTTCCCAGAGACAGATCTTTCAATCTCCATAACAAAGAAAACCTGGCAGCTCTCCTGACAAGTCTGCTTTAGGAAATACTTGCAATTCCCACATAAAAAAATAAATCTCGGAACTCTGTGTTGTGCTGTTAATCTGTTATTCCTCCTGGAAATATATGTATACATTGACAAGTGTTGCAACACAGTTTGATACCGTCAGCGATGATTGGACAGTGTCAGACGGTGTAGGGACACACTCTATTGACAATTAGGAATGGTAACGCCCAGTTATCAAGTTATTCATACATTTCCGGGAGGAATAACAGAGGAACGCCTCAAATCAGAGTTCTAAGAAAAGATGACGAACAGAAATGGATGACATTTTCTCTGTTTCCCATAAATCTTGACATCATTTGCGTATTAAAGGGGTTGTTAGGTTTAGAAAACACATTTTTAAATACCCTATTAGGGCATTCTAAGTTAATAGATGGGCGCCCCTCATCTAGGATCTCCATTCAGAAGCCGTGGCGCAGAGCGGCTACAAAGAGCGTCTCTCTCAGGAGGACCCAGCATGTCTGTGCGTTACATGAACAGCCCATTGCTTTCAATAGGCAACATGTGATGCTTCATTTCTCCTGTGGTGGCGCTGCTCCTCTTTTTTATTTCCTTAGCGCACATGGAAAGCATGCCCAGGACTTAGATCCAGTACTAAATAACTTAGCCATGGGTGACTGACTCATGTGTTTTGCAGTGATTCATGTTCTAGCACAGTCCAGAGCTATTAATGTACGCTGTGTACTCTAAACGACTGAATCACAGACATTGGTTTAAAGGCACATTCATGATGAAAATGGATTATGATCAGCAGCACCGTACTGCCCAACACGGCATGGAAGCGACGCTGATCAATCTGGAGATCTGTCTCTCTCCAGTGTTGGATTTGTCTATAATTGCATACTTATATTAAAGGGGGTTTCCGGCTTCTAATTAGACCACCCTTAAAGGGCTTGTCCAGTTTTGAAAATGTAATTTTCATACACCCTATTAGGGAATTCTAATAGAGAAAGGGGGAGGGTCCCCTGTTTACGATCCTCATCTCTTGACCAGAATGGAGAGTGTTACAAAGAGCGTCTCTCTCTCTGGAGGACCTGTCCTGTCCTGCATTACACAGACAACATATTGATATGAATGGACACTGTGTAACGCTTAGTTTGCTTGTGGTGGCGCTGCAGGGAAATTGACCTTTTACTGCCAGCTTTCCCCAAAGATTACAGATGATCGCTGGGGGTTCATGTAAGAGGACAGTTTCTGATCCGCTTATTGTCAAGAGACCCTTCTAACAAGTAGGGATCGTCCAGAGCGGAGAACCCCTTTAATGCTCGCAATGCTAAATAAATATTCTTCATGATATACGTACCTTTAAGATTCAGCACCGTGGCTCTCGCATTAATGGGGAGTCTGATACAACCCTTTAAATTAAGGCATCTGTAGGATGCCGCTATAAAGCTCTTATGGGTGGACCTAAAGAGACACTCCGGACAAAACTAGACTTTCCCATGTGTACCATTATGGTATTCCATGTGTCAGTCTCTCACCGGTTATTTATCTCTATATATCAGACCGGGGTGGTTGCTTAGCAGCAGTGTGACTCAGGCTCGGTGACTACTTTCTCTACTTGGGTCTATGGACATCTATGTGTCAGCCATCACAGGCTTCAGCAGTTCCTGTACCCCAATAGTATTACACAGGGGGAGGACAGAAAATTCTATCATCAGCTACCACTGATACTTACACAGGTTCCTGTCACACAGGTATAATGTAGATGAATATAGCGCAGCCTCCCTGTCTGTATACTTATGGGTTCTCAAGTTATTTAGGAGAATATAGACAGAATGATAATCACAGTGTCCCCCAGCATGGAGAAATGGTATGGTCTTTAGTTGGTCATGTGATACTGTGCGGAAGTATCATGGGATTGATAGCAAAGCAGAGAGGAAGAGAAAGCTGGGAAAATCTAAGAATCAAGATGGAGGCTTTTTTAAAGCACAGACAAGGCAGCAGTTCAAAAAGTACTGTATATATAAAAAGTGTAGAGAGTGGTATACAGTCAGGTGCGGGTGCAGGCATGGAAAGTTGTGTTTCCACTGGAGGTCGTCTTTAGGCTACATGCACACATTGCGTATTTTGCTGCGGAAAATACACACCAAAACCGGAGCAAAGCAAAGGAAATTCACAGGTAAAAACCTGCACCAGATCGCCCGGTTTTTCGGTGCGGTTTTGATGTGTAAATCGGTGCGTTTTCATGCTGCGGGTTTTTCTGCAATTTTCCTTAGTATTAGGCAGATACAATTCGCAAGCGGAAACGCTAAATAAATTGACATGCTGCGGATTTTTAAATACGCACCGCTGGTCAATTTACACCCCCGAAAAATACTGCAGCGGGTACATGAGATTTCCTGTAATCTCATTGACTGCTGGTACTGTATTACGCTGAAGATTTCCTGCACCCAAATATGCGCGGCAAAACCGCACATAATACGTATCGTATGCATTGACACTTAAAGGGACTGATACACTGTGTGCTTAGTGCAAGGTCTGAAGGTGAAAAAACTCCAGTGACCACAGTATTGCCTCCATGTCAACGGCAGGCGTGGGGAGGGGGTTCAGGCAGCTGTACAGTATCAAGACCCCAGCAAACAACTCTCCGTATCTCAGCTTCCGGGAACGGTGCTAATGTGTCATAGAGGAAGTGTAATATTGGCGTTACCTACAGGAAAACTTGAATTTCAAATGTAAATTCCGAATCCCCGCACCTGTTCCACCTCCAAAATTTTCCAGAACCGACCCTTGTAATGCAAATTTGCATAGCCACACCCATTTGTGGTCCAGTTCATGGGACAGTCCCAAGAAAATCGGGACTGTTGTCAAATATGGAATTTGCATCTATAAAGTAAGAGTCTCGGATTCACCTGAAGGGCTGTGTCTCTTCTAGAAAAAGCATCTGCTCCTGAACGCTGGCGCTGACTTTAAGTTCCTTCACCACGACCTGAGTACTAGAGAGTCCAGAATTCACCTCCCCGAGCAGCACCTACAGGACCCCGAAACAAAGCGGGCATTAGAGACGACTTAATGCAATTATTACACAGTCCCACTAGCATTTTGCAAAATGAGCGTCAAGGGAATGAGGTCCGACCCAGGAGCAGTAAGGGGGTCCATACAGCCCTAGCATGGGAATAGGCATTAAATTAGGGAAATCTGGCACCATAGGAGGTCGGGAAAATGGCGCTACACATATTATGCTAGTTATTACAATTATAATAATAATATTCATATTATTAAGATTTATATAAAGTCGAATAAATAGAAAAAAAAATCCTGTAAAACACCAAAACAAATCACAAAAGGCATCTTGTGTAATAATCTGAACCACCACCAGATGGCAGCAGCGTACACTCACCTTGCCAAACCATCCATTACCGATCTCCTTCAAGTACAACAAGCTCTGTCGTCCCAGGTCTGTAGATTTAAGAAGTTGCACTGATAAAAAATTAAAGAAGACAAAGTCATAAAAATCACAACTTTACAATGTCAAATGCTGCCAAGTGCTTCTACCAATTGCTTTCAGACATTCTTAGGTGACATGGGCATGGGCTATATAATATAAAGCAGAGTGATTAGCTGGTAAAGTATGTGATAACAGCTGTAGCAGAGCTGAGTTTGTCATTTTGTATCGCCAGTGCAGCTCCAACCTGACAATGTCAGCTCTGCTACATCGGTAAACCTCAATTATGGACATTCGGCAACATCACCAGCTACTGTACTGTACGTTTACAAACCTGCCAATAGTTGATTCTTTAGGGTATGTTCACACGGCGGGGGTCCGTAACGGCTGAAATTACGGGGATGTTTCAGCCTGAAAACATCCCCGTAATTTCAGCCGTACCGGCATGTGCAGGCGCATGAACGCCGCGTCAATTACGGCCGTAATTAGCGCTGCTATTCATTGGAGTCAATGAATAGCGGCTCCAATTACGGCCAAAGAAGTGACAGGTCACTTCTTCTACGCGGGCGTCTATTTACGCGCCGTCATTTGACAGCGGCGCGTAAATATACGCCTCGTGTGAACAGACAAACGTCTGCCCATTGCTTTCAATGGGCAGATGTTTGTCAGCGCTATTGAGGCGCTATTTTCAGACGTAATTCGGGGCAAAAACGCCCGAATTACGTCCGTAAATAGGCCGTGTGAACATACCCTTACAATTACACAACCCTACACGTGTGGCTTCCTGTCTCCCGCAGTGTCCAAGCACTGAAGGGGTTAAGCAGCTGACATCTGAAAGGGTTTTTCCAGTTTTATGTAAATTAAGCTTAATCATTGCACTTTCCTAATATACTTTGTTTCAATATCTATTCTTGCTGTCAGTGAATGGAAACATGCTGTTTTACTTCCAGAGGCTAAAACCGATAAAGACATCTCACAGTTGATAATTTGCTACAGTTATATCCGTCTCGACAATGCTCTGTGAGCTAAGGGTATGTGCACACGTAGTGACCAAAAACGTCTGAAAATCCAGAGCTGTTTTCAAGGGAAAACAGACCCTGCTTTTCAGACGTTTTTTGACCAACTCGCATTTTTCGCGGCGTTTTTTGCGCCGTTTTTTACGTCCGTTTTTGGAGCTGTTTTCTTTGGAGTCTGAGAAAACAGCTCCAAAAACGTCCAAAGAAGTGTCCTGCACTTCTTTTTACGAGGCGTAATTTTACGCGTCGTAATTGCCGTACGACGCGTAAAATTACGCGTCAGGGGGACCAAAACAGCGTTATACCCATAGAAAGTAATGGGCAGATGTTTGACGACGTATTTGAGACGTATTTTCAGACGTAAAACGAGGCAAAAAACGCCTCGTATACGTCTGAAAATAGGTCGTGTGAACCCAGCCTAAACTGTCTCAATTCCTGGTCTGATACATTGTAACGAGCTATTAGGGCGAGCTTATGTCAAAGTACGCCTCGAGAAAGCGTCTGAAGGACGTGAAACGGTCGGCTCTATTGTCTTCTAATCCCGTGTTGCCTGCCTCAACATAAGAATAAAAAGAAACCTTTTTTGCAAGTGGTGAGTGCCGTGCTGTCTTTTCTTCTACATATTGTTAAGTCAAATTATAACTAAACTTTTGAGTCTTGATCGGTGGGGGTCCGAGCACTAAGACCCCCACTCATTGTTAAAACGAAGCGGCAGAAGTGCTGTGCCACTTAGTTTCTTATCGGTTTTCCTTAAAACGGTGTACAGGCTCAATAGAAAGTCTATGAATCCGTACACTGCTCGCTCGGCTTTCCAAGGAAAGCCGATTATAAACGATGCGGCACAGCAAGCGCTTCTGTCATTTAATTTTAGCGATCGGTGAGGGTCTCGATCAAAAGTTTTTGAACAATTTAGATACCCTTTAAGATCACAGAAGACTGTCTACGATTGTAGCAGAGCCCTTTAGCTGTGAGAAGTATTAGGTTTGTAACCGTTTCCATTCACTGACAGCAAGCAGAGATCTTAAAACACAAAGTATTTTGGAAACAAACAAAAAAAAAACATGCTTTAAATACTATATTCCATAATCCCGATCCGCTAACGCTCAGGACTACAAATTGCCGGTAGAGAATGCTGGGATTAGTAGTTGCCTTAATATATAATGGAGTCTATACAAAAGCTTCATCAGATTTGACCCAAAAACAGATTGTGGGTTCTTATCATGCCCATCGCCCTACAGATTGAGACACAATGTCTCTGACTTCAATACGTGACATTTTAACTCCCTCCATGCTCCCACGGCGCCCTGCCCACCATCCTGCCCTAGAATCCCAGGGGTACATTCCAATCTGCACCAGGAACAATCAGGGGCATTGTGCATTGGCCTGGCACAGGCCGGCACTCCTTCTTCAGATGCTGGACACTGGGACCATTCTGGATGACATCAGTGCAAATATGGAGGGGCCAAGGCTGCGTGTAAGAGCTCCTTTGTGTGCGGAGCAGTCTGTTCTTTATATGGGTCTGTTCTTGTTCTTTTGCGACTTGCCTCAGCCCCCTTATACTGCGGTTTCCAAAAAAGAAATAATTATATTAATTCCTTGCTGGGATTCCAGTCCCACTCAATAGAGGGTATAAAAGCTACAAGCAATGTATAAGCTGAACCCCCCCCCCCCCATGTATAGAGAAGATGGTGCTACCCCTCCCCCATACTCATGTCCCCCCCCCCCAACTTTTTAACCTACGCACACATAACAAATAACGCATTCACTGACCTGACTATAGTGGTCGTCCGACATTGGCACAGTCAGGCGTGAATCCATCATTGACAGGGAGGGGAAATGATGAAATACCAGACACTTTATAGTGTACCAATACAGAGGACTACACCAGTCTCCAAGAACAGTAATGGGGTCCACGGTGCCCCCATTAAGCTAGAACCTCCATCTTAAACTGGCCATTTACATTAGTTATATTTCAGCTGACTCTCCCAATGCACGTTCACCTTGGCCTAACACTTTTGGCACCGCTTATCTCTAGGGGACAGGATCTAGTAAGCAACAATCCAACCTGTTGGATTCTTGTTTGGCAAGCATAGACCTTATCCTAGTGACTGGCAGAGATATCTGAAGCGCCAGTAGGTCCAAAATTAGTACAGATATTAGGGATTTGGGGTAAAGTTGGCCCTTGACATGCGATAGCTGTCCATCCAACTTGGCTCAGGAAAATGTGCATATGACTTCAGTATATGGAGATAAGCAGCTCAGGGCCACCACAAGAGGAAACTGTTATAGGACAAGTTGAAATTCAACCCAGTTCCTTTGGATTTCAGTATATCCTGTGGGAATCGGTAGGATCCAAGGACAAAATTTTAATTTTCTAACCTAAGCCAGAGTATTGGGAATGGTGGGAATTAGGTGAGGCATAGACCCAAAAATGTAGCGCCTAAGGTAGGTCTACAGACATTGTGCTACCACAACACTCATTCTTATCCCTGTGAAATGTACCATCCCCACAACCAAGAGGACACTGATGAGGGGTGGATGCAGACCCCATAGCCATACCTGATCTTGCCGGCTGCTTCGACATGGGCACCGACACTTCTGTAAGGGGAAGAACATAAACTTCTGGTCCATTTTGTGCGTCTGGAGAACTCTGGATAGAGAATTCTGTGGTGTAGTCTTCTCCCTCCACATTATCAAGCTCCTGGTGATGACAAGGGACATTTATTAGGCAAGAGGTGGGACAAAATGTTGGTCACCACCCTAAACATTAACCTCTTCTCTGACTGATTTGAAATGAAAGCGTATAAACCACAGTCATCTTAGTATTCGAAGCTCATTCTTGAGGTGCTGTCATATGCAGAGTACTGAAATGTGGAATTAAAGGGGAACACCACCTAAAACTCAAAATTCACATCATTATTACTACTTTTTACTTTTACATATCACTAAGCTGATTTAACCTTATACAGGTACCTAAGGTCACCCCTGCTTACAATACAATATATAACAGGTGGCAGTGTAGTCACTGGTGAGGGCCATGGACAACACCCTTGTGTAAGTGTAATGGATCCACCATAAAGCAGAAGGGAAATCCGTTCTGGTCATTTAGACAAAGTCAGAGGAACTCTATGCCCCACTACGTAAAATTGTGATCTTTTTAGGTGGAGTTCTTCTCTAAACGTCACAAACAAATCTAAGAGATAATCAGGCTATCGACACCTCAGTTAATTTTTTTGCATATGACCACTATGTTCTCTCACCAAAGAAGTCAACTTTATGCATAGACCGGAACATGCATATTTCAGAAGCCAGAACGTCCCAAGGAATGACAATCCTAAAGAAGCAAAACGAGGAAACGCTACAACAAACCCTACTTCATCTGTATAAAGTAGGGCAAGAAAAATCCGGTCATAGACATTAGAGGATAGTCAGCTGGCCCCTCCTTCAACATGTCAATAGAATGAGGTAGAGATAAGCCAACCCCTGGCGCCGCTCGTCTTCAGGGGGCACATCTGGAAAGGGCAAATACAAACCCACCCCCAAGCAGCAGAAGTCAAGAGACTTGCTGCCCACATAGACATTAAATGGTTGAATGAATGTTTTAAAAGGCAAAAGTATGTATAAAATAATAACAATATTACACTGCAGAATATGACATGTAAATATTGGCTGCACCACACTCCTTTTTTTTTTCATTGCCATTCCGCCCCTAGGTGGAGTTGTATTAATAAGATTTTACTTAAAATTTCCGAGACCCCTGAACAGCAACTTTTCCGAATTATGTCCACATATGGAATCGATCAATGTGTAGCTGATCACAAGGCAGATTTGCCATTCAGGACTCAAGGAAAGTTGAGTAACAACTCCTGTAATGAAGGACAATTGTGTCCCTACCTTTTTTGGCACTCACTGCAGTTGCCCACATTTCGTGTGACAGTAAGTGCCATATTGGGATGCTTTATTTTGACCGTACACTATTCATAGTTTAAACTGGAGCATGTGGTAGTCGCTTGGGGTAAACAGGGTTAAATCACAGTCAGCTTGGCCACAGATAAGGAACGGGAGTAACGTTCAGAAGCCATGTAGATATGATTAATTACGCATGACTTTCTGTGGCATTGCAGATGGCACAGGAATTACCCGCGTTCTGGGTATAGAGATGCCAGCTGCTGCTTGTTTAGAGAGCAAGGAAGCTCCACGCATGCCCCTGGGCACCATTATGCTCCTGGCCATTTCCCCACATGGGAATTTTCACATCCTAAGTCATATATATATATATATATATATATATATATATATATATATATATATATATATGTAGTAGTAAGACACGGGCATCCATTGTATACCAATCTATGTGCCGATGTGCATCTGACCCATTTTTACTAACACTTACACTACAGTGGGCATAAACAAGGCACTAATACACTGGCAGTGTATATATATATATATAACACAAGCATACCAGAGTAATACCACTACGCTCCAGTAAACGCCAAATATCTTTCTGTTTTTTGTGCCCCCAGCCTCCGACCATCACAGTAGATTAACATCTGTGAAGCAGGGGCGATGGAGTCCATTATATAATACAAACCTTTCTCTGCTTTTTAACCCTGTGCGTGCTGAACGACTGCATTGTTGCTACTTACGTAATCTTATGCAGGTAAAATGAAGACAGAGACAAATAAAAACAGATAGAAAGGGGGATATGTGGGATAGATAGATAGATCGATAGATAGACGATAGATAGATAGATATAGATAGATATGAGATAGATAGATAGATCGATAGATAGACGATAGATAGATAGATAGATAGATAGATAGATAGATAGATAGATATGAGATAGATAGATAGATAGATATGAGATAGATATTAGATAGATAGCTAGATATTAGATAGATAGATAGATATGAGATAGATAGATATGAGATAGATAGATAGAGAGATAGATAGATGATAGATAGATAGATAGATAGATAGATAGATAGATAGATAGATAGATAGATAGATAGATAGATAGATAGATAGATAGATATGAGATAGATAGATAGATATGAGATAGATATTAGATAGATAGCTAGATATTAGATAGATAGATAGATAGATATGAGATAGATAGATAGATAGTTATGAGATAGATAGATAGATAGATATGAGATAGATAGATAGTTATGAGATAGATATGAGATAGATAGATAGTTATGAGATAGATAGATAGATAGATAGATAGATAGATAGATAGATAGATAGATAGATAGATAGATAGATGATAGATAGATAGATAGTTATGAGATAGATAGATAGATAGATAGATAGATAGATAGATATGAGATAGATAGATAGTTATGAGATAGATAGATAGATAGATATGAGATAGATAGATAGATATGAGATAGATAGTTATGAGATAGATAGTTATGAGATAGATAGATAGATAGATATGAGATAGATAGATAGATAGATAGTTATGAGATAGATAGGAGATAGATAGATAGATAGATATGAGATAGATAGGAGATAGATAGATAGATAGTTATGAGATAGATAGGAGATAGATAGATAGATAGATAGATATGGGATAGATAGATATGAGATAGATAGATATGAGATAGATAGATAGATAGATAGATAGATAGATAGATAGATAGATAGATAGATAGATAGATAGATAGGAGATAGATAGATATGAGCTAGATAGATATGAGATAGATAGATAGATAGATAGATAGATAGATAGATAGATAGATAGATAGATATGGGATAGATAGATATGAGATAGATAGATAGATATGAGATAGATAGATATGAGATAGATAGATAGATAGAGATAGATAGATAGATAGATAGATAGATATGGGATAGATAGATATGAGATAGATAGATATGAGATAGATAGATATGAGATAGATAGATAGATAGATAGATAGATAGATATGAGATAGATAGATATGAGATAGATAGATAGATAGATAGATAGATATGGGATAGATAGATATGAGATAGATAGATAGATATGAGATAGATAGATATGAGATAGATAGATAGATAGAGATAGATAGATAGATAGATAGATATGGGATAGATAGATAGATATGAGATAGATAGATAGATAGATAGATAGATATGGGATAGATAGATAGATATTAGATAGATAGATAGATATGAGATAGATAGATATGAGATAGATAGATATGAGATAGATAGATAGATAGATAGATATGAGATAGATAGATATGAGATAGATAGATAGATAGATAGATAGATATGAGATAGATAGATATGAGATAGATAGATATGAGATAGATAGATAGATAGATATGAGATGAGAATATATTTCTGCAGAAAGTCTATAAATATGTCTTGGCTATCATATAACCCTATTTTCTGTGAGGTCTAGAAGAAAATCAGACTGTAAATGATAGGAAAATGTGTTAGTGATAATAAATGATTAGTTAGTAATGTCAGAGGTATTACCGACTCGGCAGATCACTAATGAACACGAGCACAAACCTTCCGGATCTGTGCCAGCGAGAAGAGCGCTCGGAGCTGTACACACAACATACATTGTGACAGGCAGCAATGGTGACACCCGCTCTCACGCCTACCTCCTCACGTCTCCAAGAAAAGCCTTTAATCCCGAAAGCTGCACCGGCTATTAAGTAGGAGAGAGTCAGCATGTCAGTAATAGGGTGACGGGGACCCAGGGGTGATTGGTGCTGCCATTACACACCCAGCGATTCATCTGGCACAGCCCTGCCAGGGTTCCCCGTCACTGCCTGGCACATTAACAACGCTTAGCTGAGCTTCAAATCAAAATCCAGGGACTGTGCTGGAAATGGGGGGAGGCGAGATCCTCATCACTTTTTCTTATATAGTGGTGAAATGCCACTCGCTGCCCACTATGTTTGTCAGGGCACCTCCCCCGGCACGTGCTCTCACTATGTCTTCAATGTACTGACCTATTACACCATATCATTTGGCAGGTGAGGAGTTAATGCCGTACTCGCTTGGTCCATTTCAGAGGGAAACAGAAGTTTTCTTATATAATAATATATAAATATTCACAAGCTCCAAAAGCAAGATACATAGAGAACTACAACCCCAAACATGAGCATAATACAAGATACATAGAGAACTACAACCCCAAACATGAGCATAATACAAGATACATAGAGAACTACAACCCCAAACATGAGCATAATACAAGATACATAGGGAACTACAACCCCAAACAGGAGCATAATACAATTCAATCATACATAGAACACGACAACTCTCATCATAACCTGACCACAGGACAGGACCATAATATAATTCTATTATACTCTATACATACAGCACTACAACCCCCAACATGATCTAAGCACTAGAAGTCATTATACAATTCTATTATACACTATACATACAGCACTACAACCCCCAACATGACTATAATGCAATTCTATTATACTCTACATAGAACACTACAGCCCCCAACATGACCTGACCACTGCACATGACCATGATACATTTCTATTATACTTTATACATAGAATACTACAACCCCCAACATGATCCGACCACTGTACATCATAATACAATTCTATTATACTATGTAAATAGAGAACTACAACCCTGAACATGAACCAACCACTGTAAATGACATAATAGAATTCTCTTATACTCTATATATAGAACACTACAACCCCCAACATGATCCAACCACTGGACGTCATAATACAATTCTATTATGCTCTGAACAGATCAAGAGGACAGACAAGAAGTGTTGTCATAGGGACAGAAGAGCAGATTTTGGCCCTGTAACCTTAGGCACTGATTATGTGGTATAGAAGTAAGTCAGAAAAATATTCTGTCACATTCTATAATAAATGAAATGTCTATTACATAACCCGCCAGGCTGTTCTCCTTTAAGAACAGTCACAAGACTGGAGATGGGCCTTGTATACTAGATTCCGGGTGATCTGCCTTGTATATTAGATTCCGGGTGATCTGCCTTGTATATTAGATTCCGGGTGATCTGCCTTGTATACTAGATTCCGGGTGATCTGCCTTGTATACTAGATTCCGGGTGATCTGCCTTGTATATTAGATTCCGGGTGATCTGCCTTGTATACTAGATTCCGGGTGATGTGCCTTGTATACTAGATTCCGGGTGATGTGCGTTGTATACTAGATTCAGGGTGATGCACCTTGTATACTAGATTCAGGGTGATGCGCCTTATATTTTAGATTCAGGGTGATGCGCCTTGTATACTAGATTCACGGTGCTGTGCCTTGTATACTAGATTCTGGGTGATGTGCGTTGTGTACTAGATTCAGGGTGATGTGCCTTGTATACTAGATTCAGGGTGATGTGCCTTGTATACTAGATTCCGGGTGATCTGCCTTGTATACTAGTTTCCGGGTGATGTGCCTTGTATACTAGATTCCGGGTGATGCGCCTTGTATACTAGATTCCGGGTGATGCGCCTTGTATACTAGATTCAGGGTGATGCGCCTTGTATACTAGATTCAGGGTGATGCGCCTTATATACTAGATTCAGGGTGATGTGCCTTATATACTAGATTCCGGGTGATGTGCGTTGTATACTAGATTCCGGGTGATGTGCGTTGTGTACTAGATTCCGGGTGATGTGCCTTGTATACTAGATTCAGGGTGATGTGCCTTGTATACTAGATTCCGGGTGATGTGCCTTGTATACTAGATTCAGGGTGATGTGCCTTGTATACTAGATTCAGGGTGATGTGCCTTGTATACTAGATTCAGGGTGATGCGCCTTGTATACTAGATTCAGGGTGATGCGCCTTGTATACTAGATTCCGGGTGATGCGCCTTGTGGGTGATGTGCCTTGTATACTAGATTCAGGGTGATGTGCCTTATATACTAGATTCAGGGTGATCTGCCTTGTATACTAGATTCCGGGTGATCTGCCTTGTATACCAGATTCCGGGTGATGTGCCTTGTATACTAGATTCAGGGTGATGGGCCTTGTATACTAGATTCCGGGTGATCTGCCTTGTATATTAGATTCCGGGTGATCTGCCTTGTATATTAGATTCCGGGTGATCTGCCTTGTATATTAGATTCCGGGTGATCTGCCTTGTATACTAGATTCCGGGTGATCTGCCTTGTATACTAGATTCCGGGTGATCTGCCTTGTATATTAGATTCCGGGTGATCTGCCTTGTATACTAGATTCCGGGTGATCTGCCTTGTATACTAGATTCAGGGTGATGTGCCTTGTATACTAGATTCCGGGTGATGTGCGTTGTATACTAGATTCAGGGTGATGTGCCTTGTATACTAGATTCAGGGTGATGTGCCTTGTATACTAGATTCAGGGTGATGCGCCTTGTATACTAGATTCAGGGTGATGTGCCTTGTATACTAGATTCAGGGTGATGTGCCTTGTATACTAGATTCCGGGTGATGTGCCTTGTATACTAGATTCAGGGTGATGTGCCTTGTATACTAGATTCAGGGTGATGTGCCTTGTATACTAGATTCAGGGTGATGCGCCTTGTATACTAGATTCAGGGTGATGCGCCTTGTATACTAGATTCCGGGTGATGCGCCTTGTGGGTGATGTGCCTTGTATACTAGATTCAGGGTGATGTGCCTTATATACTAGATTCAGGGTGATCTGCCTTGTATACTAGATTCCGGGTGATCTGCCTTGTATACCAGATTCCGGGTGATGTGCCTTGTATACTAGATTCAGGATGATGGGCCTTGTATACTAGATTCCGGGTGATCTGCCTTGTATATTAGATTCCGGGTGATCTGCCTTGTATATTAGATTCCGGGTGATCTGCCTTGTATATTAGATTCCGGGTGATCTGCCTTGTATACTAGATTCCGGGTGATCTGCCTTGTATACTAGATTCCGGGTGATCTGCCTTGTATATTAGATTCCGGGTGATCTGCCTTGTATACTAGATTCCGGGTGATGTGCCTTGTATACTAGATTCCGGGTGATGTGCGTTGTATACTAGATTCAGGGTGATGCACCTTGTATACTAGATTCTGGGTGATGCGCCTTATATTTTAGATTCAGGGTGATGCGCCTTGTATACTAGATTCACGGTGCTGTGCCTTGTATACTAGATTCTGGGTGATGTGCGTTGTGTACTAGATTCAGGGTGATGTGCCTTGTATACTAGATTCAGGGTGATGTGCCTTGTATACTAGATTCCGGGTGATCTGCCTTGTATACTAGTTTCCGGGTGATGTGCCTTGTATACTAGATTCCGGGTGATGCGCCTTGTATACTAGATTCCGGGTGATGCGCCTTGTATACTAGATTCAGGGTGATGCGCCTTGTATACTAGATTCAGGGTGATGCGCCTTATATACTAGATTCAGGGTGATGTGCCTTATATACTAGATTCCGGGTGATGTGCGTTGTATACTAGATTCCGGGTGATGTGCGTTGTGTACTAGATTCCGGGTGATGTGCCTTGTATACTAGATTCAGGGTGATGTGCCTTGTATACTAGATTCCGGGTGATGTGCCTTGTATACTAGATTCAGGGTGATGTGCCTTGTATACTAGATTCAGGGTGATGTGCCTTGTATACTAGATTCAGGGTGATGCGCCTTGTATACTAGATTCAGGGTGATGCGCCTTGTATACTAGATTCCGGGTGATGCGCCTTGTGGGTGATGTGCCTTGTATACTAGATTCAGGGTGATGTGCCTTATATACTAGATTCAGGGTGATCTGCCTTGTATACTAGATTCCGGGTGATCTGCCTTGTATACCAGATTCCAGGTGATGTGCCTTGTATACTAGATTCAGGGTGATGTGCCTTGTATACTAGATTCAGGGTGATGTGCCTTGTATACTAGATTCCGGGTGATCTGCTTTGTATACTAGATTCCGGGTGATCTGCCTTGTATACTAGATTCCGGGTGATCTGCCTTGTATACTAGATTCCGGGTGATCTGCCTTGTATATTACTCACCAAGTTGTCCGTCTGCTAAAAAAAAACATCCGTAGCGAAGAGAAAAAGATGAGAGAATATCATATAGCAGCCACGAGACTATAGGGGTCCATATAAAGTAACGTGCAGCTACACCATACAACTCCAATGAAGGAATAAGAGGGGTGACTAGAACAGAACGGGCCCCATAACAAAGGAAGTAACGGGTACCCCCACTTTATTAAAAACGAGCTGAGAATAGTCTGAGAAACAGCGCCATAAAGGCTGGATCTGGCATTGCAGCTCAGCCTTATTCAGTTTAATTGGGCTGAGCTGCAATATCAGACAAAACCACTGGACAAGAGTGGCGCTGTTTCCAGAAAAAGAAATCATATACAACATCGAAGCTGCTACTGTAAATGCTACACCCATGGATAGTTTATGTTGTGTGCTCCTATAGAAACATAACTGTCCGGTGGAATTAAAGGGGTCTTCCCCATGAAAAAGTTGGGGCCTGCTTTATATTGTGCCTGTCTCCTTCTAACAAAATTAAGTGGAGCGGCCATGATGCCTCCAAATATCCAATGAGGGCACATGTCTGCCCCACTGCAGGGGAGTAAACCGCTCTAAAAGGGTTACAATATCAAAAAGGTGTCCGAGATGTAGCAGAGCTGCCTTTATCAATGTAGCAGAGTGAAAGGTATCTATTGGCACAGCTGATGAAATCATGATGGATGGTTTAGCCCCCCCCCCCCCCCAGGATTTGCAGGTAAGCCAACAATATTTATTTTCTTAAAGGAGTAGTGAACTTTTTATAAATAAAGCGGTTTAGAAAGTTGCAGCCAGCAATGTAATTAATGGGTGTTCTCCATTCTAATTGCCGTGTGACCAGAAAACTCCCACAGTTTACAATGCTGTCCGTATTCAGACTGGAAAATGGTTCAAAATTAGGATTATTTTACACAAAAAAGTGCTATACACCAAAAATGGCTTCTGAATAAAAAAATGTCAATGATTAATGGAGTTTCCATTTAAATAACAAATTGAGCTCTGCTACATCTGCGTAACACAGCTTGTCTAAAGGATGCCTATTGTTCTCTGGAAGACTGCTACAGATGGAGACACACTAAACACACATTTAAAGGGACACAGCCTCCAGCTATCGGTCCTACCTTGAAAGTCCCTACCTTGAATCCAATGTCCCCCTTCTTGCAGCACAGACAAGCCAGCATGAGGAATATGAAAGTGATGAGTCCAGAGAACGAAACTGCCACCACCGCAAGCGAGGATGGCCAGGACAACTCACTCAGCGGCGCTCCATCTGGAGAAGAGAAGAAATGTAAGGATTGTTAACCAGCTCCTAGGTATAAACTACTTGGCGTAATGTATATGGACTAGAACAGACTAAAACATAGATCATTCTCATATCTGTGCCTACTGCAAGTCAATTGGGCTGAGCTGCAATACCAGGCACGGCCTTTGGACAAATGTGGCGCTGTTTCTGGGAATTATTTTTATTCTTTTATCTTATGTAACCTTTTGAGTCATATGAGCGTCTGGGAAGGTTAGGTGACAACTAATACGGCCACCATTTTTCCTACAGTCCTCAGTGTCAAATGTCTAGAAATACATTCCCTAATGCCATACTGCTGCGTAACGTAGCAGATGTGTCATTCAGGGCTTCAGGAAAGCTGGGGGACGACCCGTAATAGTGGTCATATTATATGTAAGCCAGCTGGCCTTGAGTTCTTAATGTGAAAACTGCCTAGTATTGCACATATACACCTTTGCTTCTATATATGTTCGTCTTTCAGGATTCTGGGAAAGCTGGGTGACGGTCCTAGTGACAAATGCATTGGTTATTGTAATTCATCTTAACCAGACACCGATATAACAAAAAAAAGTTGAGTAGAATTGAAAAAAATATAACAGAAGCCGTTTCAAAGACTTACCACCAGAGGGCGATATCATACAAGGATATTGTATGCCATTATCCTGAAACTAAGGCAATCAGAATTTAGATCCACACAATCAGCCCTTGTTTTTCAAAGCCCTGCCACCGATGAAGTCAGGACCAAGCCCTTTCATGTGATAAAACAGTGTCCTGCCAAGCAAACACCATCTGATCGCCACTTACTGACACATAAAAATGTGGCGTAAATATGTATAAAGTGTTAGTAACTCTAGTGATGTATGCTATCGATTTAGGAATTTTCTGTATTATTGCTGGTTCTATACTTCTACATAATGGGAAGTATTATAGTAGTTATATTCTTGTATATAGGAGCAGTATTATAGTAGTTATATTCTTGTACATAGGGGGCAGTATTATAGTAGTTATATTCTTGTACATAGGGGGCAGTATTATAGTAGTTATATTCTTGTATATAGGGGCAGTATTATAGTAGTTATATTCCTGTATATAGGAGGCAGCATTATAGTAGTTATATTCCTGTATATAGGAGGCAGCATTATAGTAGTTATATTCCTGTATATAGGGGCAGTATTATAGTAGTTATATTCTTGTATATAGGAGGCAGTATTATAGTAGTTATATTCTTGTATATAGGGGCAGTATTATAGTAGTTATATTCTTGTATATAGGGGGCAGTATTATAGTAGTTATATTCTTGTATATAGAGAGCAGTATTATAGTAGTTATATTCTTGTACATAGGGGGCAGTATTATAGTAGTTATATTCTTGTACATAGGGGGCAGTATTATAGTAGTTATATTCCTGTATATAGGAGGCAGCATTATAGTAGTTATATTCCTGTATATAGGAGCAGTATTATAGTAGTTATATTCTTGTATATAGGGGGCAGTATTATAGTAGTTATATTCTTGTATATAGGGGCAGTATTATAGTAGTTATATTCTTGTATATAGGGGCAGTATTATAGTAGTTATATTCTTGTATATAGGGGCAGTATTAGGGCAAAGCCCCACGTGGCGGAATTGCTCTTGAATTCCGCTGCGGACACTCCACAGCGTTAATCCGCAGCGGAGCCGTTTCTCCATTGCCTTCCACTTCTTTTTAGTAGGCTTCGTTTAGACGTGGCTGAAAATTCCGCTGCGGAGCATAGGTTGCAGTGCGGAATTTGGTGTCCGCAGCATACAATGGATGTTGCGGACCAGTGGCGGACTGGTTGCGGACTCATTGCGGAAGTTCTCCATTGACTTCAATGGAGATTCTAAATTCCGCAATGAAGTCCGCAGCTGTCATGCACATGTCATGTGTGCTGCGGATGCGTCTTGCTTTTTGGACATGACATTTCTTCATTCTGGCTGGACCTATGTATTTCTAGGTCTACAGCCAGACTGAGGAAGTCAATGGGGCTCCCGTAATTACGGGAGCGTTGCTAGGAGACGTCAGTAAATAGTCACTGTCCAGGATGCTGAAAGAGTTAAGTGATCGGCAGTAACTGTTTCTGCACCCTGGACAGTGACTACCGATCCCAATATACAGCAACCTGTAAAAAAAATAGAAGTTCATACTTACCGAGAACTCCCTGCTTCTGTCTCCAGTCCGGCTTCCCAGGATGACGTTTCAGTCTAAGTGACGGCTGCAGCCAATCACAGGCTGCAGCGGTCACATGGACTGCCGCGTCATCCAGGGAGGTCGGGCTGGATGCCGAAAGAGGGACGCGTCACCAAGACAACGGCCGGTAAGTATGAAATTCGTTTACTTTCACTAGGGAAAGTGCTGTCCCTTCTCTCTATCCTGCACTGATAGAGAGAAGGGAAGCACTTTTCCCGCAGTCCGCAGCAGCTAGTCCGCATCAATTTACTGCACATTTTGGGCAGATTCGCCGCAGAATCTGCAACGCAGATTCTGTGCGGCATTGATGCGGACAGCTGCGGAGGAAAACCGCCACGTGGGGCCATGCCATTATAGTAGTTATATTCTTGTATATAGGAGGCAGTATTATAGTAGTTATATTCTTGTATATAGGAGCAGTATTATAGTAGTTATATTCTTGTATATAGGAGGCAGTATTATAGTAGTTATATTCTTGTATATAGTAGCAGCATTATAGTAGTTATATTCTTGTATATATGGTCAGTATTATAATAGTTATATTCTTGTATATAGGGGCAGTATTATAGTAGTTATATTCTTGTATATAGGGACAGTATTATAGTAGTTATATTCTTGTATATAGTGGCCAGTATTATAGTAATTATATTCTTGTATATAGTAGCAGCATTATAGTAGTTATATTCTTGTATATAGGAGGCAGTATTATAGTAGTTATATTCTTGTATATAGGAGGCAGTATTATAATAGTTATATTCTTGTATATAGGGGGCAGTATTATAGTAGTTATATTCCTGTATATAGGAGGCAGTATTATAGTAGTTATATTCTTGTATATAGGGGCAGTATTATAGTAGTTATATTCTTGTATATAGGAGCAGTATTATAGTAGTTATATTCTTGTATATAGTAGTAGCATTATAGTAGTTATATTCTTGTATATAGGAGGCAGTATTATAGTAGTTATATTCTTGTATATAGGAGGCAGTATTATAATAGTTATATTCTTGTATATAGGGGGCAGTATTATAGTAGTTATATTCTTGTATATAGGGGCAGTATTATAGTAGTTATATTCTTGTATATAGGGGCAGTATTATAGTAGTTATATTCTTGTATATAGGAGCAGTATTATAGTAGTTATATTCTTGTATATAGGAGGCAGTATTATAGTAGTTATATTCTTGTATATAGGAGGCAGTATTATAGTAGTTATATTCTTGTATATAGGGGGCAGTATTATAGTAGTTATATTCTTGTATATAGGGGCAGTATTATAGTAGTTATATTCTTGTATATAGGGGGCAGTATTATAGTAGTTATATTCTTGTATATAGGAGCAGTATTATAGTAGTTATATTCTTGTATATAGGAGCGGTATTATACTAGTTATATTCTTGTATATAGGGGCAGTATTATAGTAGTTATATTCTTGTATATAGGTGCAGTATTATAGTAGTTATATTCTTGTATATAGGAGCAGTATTGTAGTAGTTATATTCTTGTATATAGGAGGCAGTATTATAGTCGTTATATTCTTGTATATAGGTGCAGTATTATAGTAGTTATATTCTTGTATATAGGAGCAGTATTGTAGTAGTTATATTCTTGTATATAGGAGGCAGTATTATAGTCGTTATATTCTTGTATATAGGGGGCAGTATTATAGTATATTCTTGTATATAGGGGCAGTATTATAGTAGTTATATTCTTGTATATTGGGGGCAGTGTTATAGTACTTATATTCTTGTACATAGGGGGCAGTATTATAGTAGTTATATTCTTGTATATAGGGGGCAGTATTATAGTAGTTATATTTTTGTATATACGAGCAGTATTATAGTAGTTTTATTCTTGTATATTGGGGTAGTATTATAGTAGTTATATTCTTGTATATAGGGGCAGTATTATAGTAGTTATATTCTTGTATATAGGAGGCAGTATTATAGTAGTTATATTCTTGTATATAGGGGCAGTATTATAGTAGTTATATTCTTGTATATAAGGGCAGTATTATAGTAGTTATATTCTTGTATATAGGAGTAGTATTATAGTAGTTATATTCTTGTATATTGGGGGCACTATTATAGTAGTTATATTCTTGTATATAGGGAGCAGTATTATTGTAGTTATATTCTTGTATATAGGAGGCAGTATTATAGTAGTTATATTCTTGTATATAGGGAGCAGTATTATTGTAGTTATATTCTTGTGTATATAGGAGCAGTATTATAGCAGTTATATTCTTGTATATAGGAGCGGTATTATAGTAGTTATATTCTTGTATATAGGGGCAGTATTATAGTAGTTATATTCTTGTATATAGGATCAGTATTATAGTAGTTATATTGTTGTATATAGGGAGCAGTATTATAGTAGTTATATTATTGTATATAAGGGGCACTATTATAGCAGTTATATTCTTGTATATAGGGGCAGTATTATAGTAGTTATATTCTTGTATATAGGAGGCAGTATTATAGTAGATATATTCTTGTATATAGGGGCAGTATTATAGTAGTTATATTCTTGTATATAGGAGGCAGTATTATAGTAGTTATATTCTTGTATATAGGGGCAGTATTATAGTAGTTATATTCTTGTATATAGGAGCAGTATTATAGTAGTTATATTCTTGTATATAGAGGCAGTATTATAGTAGTTATATTGTTGAATATAGAGAGCAGTATTATAGTAGTTATATTCTTGTATATAGGAGCAGTATTATAGTAGTTATATTCTTGTATATAGGGGCAGTATTATAGTAGTTATATTCTTGCTCATAGGGGGCAGTATTATAGTAGTTATATTCTTGTATATAGAGGCGGTATTATAGTAGTTATATTCTTGTATATAGGAGCAGTATTATAGTAGTTATATTCATGTACACACATACATTATATATATATATATATATATATATATATATATATAATCTCTTTAATGCATCATGGACACAGTCTGGATCATCACGATCGATAGCCTGTCTGACTGCACTGTGGTTGTAGACAGAAGCACTTTTCCCCCTCACATCACAGCAGAAGAAAAGTTGGAGAAAATTGACCTTTATTGATCTCTCTAAGCCGTGTCCTCATCCATGATAAACAAATCCACAAGTGCTGCCCATTTGGGAGCCTACATAACTATAAATCAGGATTGTTAGTGACTTTCCAGAGCTGCAGATGTTGGGTTAGGAGACGGGTTCTGCCATGTGTAGTGTCCATCAGAAGCTGTTGCAAGGTGTGTTTTCCGATGATGTCACTTCTCGCCAGTCAATACAAGATGCCCTAATGACCACTGAATTGCATTATACGACTTTGGTTTTGTGACCCTAGTAACAACTAAAGTAGTTTTTCCCGAAAAAGATACTTTCCAAAATGCCAACTGGATTTGTAGGTCAGACTGGCGGAGATCCAGCAGGTCCCAGTCCTTGGCATCATTGTAGTTCAAGACTGGGCATCTTCCTGGGATTGATGGGGCTCCTTGCAGACGGGTCAACACTCACTTGCTTGGGACAACTCGGCTCCATTCAAGTCAATAGGATTGAGCTGCAATACCAGACAACCTATTTCTGGAAAAAGGCAGCTATGTTTTTCTAATCTCCTACAACCCCTTTATACTTTCCAGTGGTCCACAAAGGAAAGGGGACCTAGTGTAACTGCAGTAGCCAAGCTATGTGACTTTCATCATTTGCCCTTATCTTAGAATCTCTGCCCCCACCGCCGATCAGCGGCAAGAAGAGGTTTCCTTCATTGTTTCCTCAGACACAGTGCCGTACATCCGGATGTGGTGGTACCTGGTACTGCAGCTTAATCCCATTCAGGGGTTGATAAGAGTCGCACCACCACCAATCATCCTAAGAATAGGCCATCAAAATTATAGTCTTTGAAAACTAACTATTTAAAGGAGTAGTCGGTTTTTGTTCGTGCTCTCCGATGGGAATCCTCCTCCCATTCCCCCACCTAGGGTATTATAGAAATAATATTTCAACTGTGAATCTCACCGTCGTTGGCACTCCGTTTATCGATGAGGCACTGTATTCTCCCCTAGCAGCGACACTTCTGGATCCTACAATGGAGCACGCTGCAATTCTTTAGATACTAAAGGAAATCGGTCTTGGCACATCTACAAATGTAGTAGAGCTGAATTTGTCATTTGACTGTCCCCTGTGCACACACAAAGAACACACTAGGATAGTTTAGTACATTATCCTGCTGTAGATCATGAGTCGTGCCAAGTGACAAACTCAGCTCTACTACTTTTGATAACAAAAAGTATTACAAATATGCAACAGATTCCTGGGCCTTATGTGTCGACAGTCAGTGGCCATGTGACCCACAGCGACCAATCCGAGTTCAGCTTTCACTTTCCGATCTGCGCTGGGAAAAGTGATTGGTTGCTATGGGCAACAAGGACAATTTCTCTCGGAGATAGTATATCAGATGGTGGAATAAAGAATGAGCAGCGACTTTGGGGTTAAGAGTCTCGGGCAAGTCGGGCACCGTCCCCGAGCCGTCACTGTCCTGTCAATGGAGAAGCCACCTCTCTCCATGGAAAAGGGGATGAATTGGAGGAGGGGACGGGGTGAAGATGCTGCGGTCTGCAGCTGGGCGATTACCACGTTATCACCAGGAACAAGTGCCGTGATTATTTAGCCGCTGAGGGAAAGAAAGAACGCATTGATAAATGGGAGCGGGGGAGGGGAATGCGAATAATCGGGACGGGGTGTACAAACTTACAGCTGGCTGGGTGCGTTTTAAAGAAAGAAAAAAGCCGTTAAGACTTTTCTTTAGTTGTATTAATTTCCAGGAAATCCAATATGGCCACTACGGGAAAAGTCTCCGTGCTTTTCTAGACTCCTGAACGGAAAATCTACAGTAGCTAATCTCTCATTTTACAGTAAGGCTGACAGGATTGTAGGAAAGCTGGGTGCCCCATAGCTGCCAGCCATCCCGAATTTGCCGAGATTGTCCCTATTTTGCGTTGGAGGCTCCATCGCCGTTTTCATCATTTTTGCGGGAAAAAAAAAAGCGCAGGCTATTTGGTCTGGCACAAACACGGAAACCTGACGGAACCCATTAGGGTATGTTCATCACTTAACAAAAAACGTCTGAAAATACAAAGCTGTTTTCAAGGGAAAACAGCCCCTGATTTTCAGACGTTTTTTGAGCAACTCGCGTTTTTCGCTGCGTTTTTTACGGCCGTTTTTGGAGCTGTTTTCATTGGAGTCTATGAGAAAACGGCTCCAAAAACGTCCCAAGAAGTGTCATGCACTTCTTTTGACGAGGCTGTAATTTTACGCGTAAAATGACAGGTCGTCGGCACAGTACATCGTAAAGCCCATTGAAAGTAATGGGCAGATGTTTGCCGACGTATTGGAGCCGTGTTTTCAGGCGTAATTCGAGGCGTAAAATGCCTCCATTACGCCTGAAAATAGGTCGTGTGAACCCAGCCTTAAAGTCGATCGGTTTTGTCGAGCAGCATTGGTTTCCGTCATGCAACGGATCCGGCGCTTCCGTCTTCCTCGTTATTCTATTTTGACAGAATAATGGAAATGCTAGCGCCGATGTGAACAGAACCTAAGCCTTAGAAACCACCATTTACGTGACCACAGCAAAACTGTTATTTTTGCAAAAATTGCAGCACTCTTACGGAAATTGTGGCAAAAAAAGACTCATGTAAATATTAGTGCGCCCTCTTAAAAGACCTCCCCAACAGTTGTGCCCCTTAGGGCATCAGCCTAAGGTGCAGCCACTCTCCCCAAAAGTCCCAGCTGTTCGTACCTTAGCGGAGCGCTTCCTCACCCGCTGATGCCCCCCAAAAGCCCCAGCTGCATGCCAACTTTACCATAAAAATCATGGCTGCTTGCGAAAACATGGGAATGTGGGTGCTCTAGTAGCTGTTATGGGGGCACAGTGGTTCTGACCTCCCCGTCCCACGGTAAAATGTAACATTCCACTGGTGTCACACAGGTGGGTGGTCCGTCCTCCTGTAAACAAAGCCTGAGAACATATGGTTCCCTCTTGTGGAGAGATGCTGGTACTACAGGAAACAAGTCTTCCTCATGTTGGAGTTTCAGTCCTCCATGATCCTCCTCACTCAACTAACCTGTTGAGGAGAACCCGGCTCAGGAGTGGGAAAGATAAGTAAATGGATACTGTCTGCTGAGCCCTGTATCTAAGCCTACTATGTGTGATACTGTCTGCTGGGCCTTGTATATCTAAGCTTTTCATGTGTGATATAGTCTGCTCAGCTGATATATCTAATCCTATAATGCGTGATACGGTCTGCTGGGGCCCTGTATCTAATCCAATCATGCGTGATATTGTGTGCTGTGTACCTGTATCTAATCCTATCATTTGTGATACTGTCTGCTGGGGCTCTGTATCTAAGCCTTTCGTGTGTGATACTGTCTGCTGTGGACCTGTATCTAAACCTTTTGTGTGTGATACTGTCTGCTGGGGACCTGTATCTAAGCCTTTCATGTGTGATACTGTCTACTGGGCTCTATCTAAGTGTATCTTATGTAATACTGTCAGTTGGGGCCGTGTATCTAATCCTATCCAGCGTGATACTGTCTGATGAGCCGCTGTATCCCCTCCTATCTTGCGTCGCCACATTCAGAGAGACAGAACTTTTTTTGTTTTGTCGTCGACAAAACCATATGTGGACTTTTTTTTTTTTGCGGGTGGAGTTGTATTTTTCAATGGCACCACGTGGGGTACATCTAGCTGTGCGTCATGGTGACTTAATGTATTCCAATCCGTGACGTACAGTTGCGTCATGGTGGCTTAAAGGGTTAACAGAGCATAGTAAATGGTTTATGCCGTCCATATATTTATTTCTTTGCCTATGCTGTACCGTAAAATTCTCACAACATAGGTGATTTTTGTAAAGTGCAGGGGGGGCCCCTACCATTTACCCTTGCCCTGGGCTCCAAAAAGGATAACATGGGAGTGGGGCCATTTTTATCTTATGACCCCCGCCTCCTGTAACATGGATATTTGCGTCAGTAAGCGCGGGGGGTACCAGTTTTAAATCACCCGGAGTTTTATCTACACTCGGTATGTGCTGCCGGGTACGATATGCCATCTGCTGACCAACAACATGAGTCCACACTTAGATATTGGATCTATTGCACAAACCGCAGCAGGCAATGCCAGCATAGTGGTATTATAAGCCTGCTTTTTTTCTGATATGGGCATCCTCAACATTATTAAAGGGGCATTCCAACTATACACGTCATAAATGTTTGATTGGTGGGCGTTCTGCTGTTGCTGATAAGACTCCCACTGGTGCCCAGACAAGACCCCATGCCATATGCCCGGGCGTCGCCATTTCTAGTGGATGGACTTCGCTGTTTCCGTGACTTTTGTAGATTGTAATATATGGTGCACATGTCCAGCCAGCTCTCAGGTACAAAGGGGAGCACTGGACAAAATGAAATGTAGCGTTCTCAAATGGCATCAAGGGCCGCAATTTAGGTTAGGGCTAAAATGATAACAAATATGGCTACGGTAACTTTCGGGTTGCAACGCAACCACATTCGCCATCATTAGTTGCGATGTAGCAGTGCGTTGCGATGTTATGGGCGTAAGTTGCCATGTAGCCCTAGCCTAAAGGGGTTGCCCAGTCCCCTAAAAATTGATGGCCTATCCTCCTGATAGGCCATCTATATTTGATGGGTTGGGGTCCGAATTGCGGCATTCCCACCTATCGCCTGTTCTGAAGTTTACAAGCTGCTTCCCCTTCATTTCCCTTACTGCTCACACTGTGAATCACCGACACCCCGATGGGAGGAGGGTGTAATATTGTGAACCGTCGCTACTGTTGTCGGCAATTCAACGTGTGAGCAGTGACCGGAATGAAGGGGAAGCAGCGCTCGTACGAGCACTGGGACCCCTTCAATACAGCTGATGGAGTTCCTGGCAGTCGGACCCCAACCAATCAGATATTGATGGCCTATCTTGAAAATAGGCCATACATTTTTAGGGACTGGACAACCTCTTTAAATGTACATAAAGTTTGCAGCCATTTTCTACATTCCATAGAAAGCAAACGGTTAAATTTATGGTCTGTGACCACACGCAGTGCGCCCTGTGGAGAGTGCCACACTCCGTGCCCCCTGTAGATAGTGCCCTCTTTCAGTAATAGTACCCCTTAATCAAATAATACAATTCTCACCAAGCCCCGTTTTGCGACAAGCCGAGCTGCACAGCAGGCTTTCTCTGCCACGTTAGGCCTGCAGCCTATGAGATTCCAAGATCGGATCCTTGCGTAGGTCAGCATGATGCAGTGACTTAATTGCACCGGCCTGCAGAGGGATCCTGTCCCAGTGTCTCATAGGCTGTAAGCTGAGTGAATGGTGGAGCAGGGAGCTAACAGCTCCCTGCTCCCCCATAGTATTCAATTGTATACAATTTAATCTGTCATTTGCCGGGGCAACAAGCTTTTGCCCAGTGCTAGCGACGAGAATGTTGACTACTGTATCTATATCCTGAGGACGCAGATAGAGTTTAAAGTTCTGGCACTGCTAGTGGGTTGACAGGGGCCCTCTGAGCTCTGGGGCACCACGCAATTTCGTGATTTGCATGGTGGTTACGACCACAAGATATCAAAATAACCATTAAGGATTAAGCGCAAGATAATTTTCAGCGCAATCCCACCTGTAAACAAAGTGATGCGATAATAACATGCCTTCGGGATGGGCACCTCTTCTATCATGACTGAAGGGGACGCTACTGGCCTTAGGGGCCTGGATCTCACACTTCCCAAAGGATGCGGCTACATTCCCTATTCCCTGCATATAAAATTAAGTCCCTTTGTAAGTACATTACTAGTCTTGTACAGACCTGAGTCACCGCCTAAAATATAGTCCTGTAAGACCATTTTACAGGCTTTAGAGCAAAAAATTCCCTGCTTGTTCAGTGTCTTTTCAGAGACTTTTCTTATGATTTGCAATCCGGGAAAGGGCGCCTTTACACCAGGCCCTCTGATATAGGACAAATAACTCTCCCTAGTGTATAAGAGCTTAGTTAAGCTGGAAGGGGTGTGTCTGATGACAAACTCTCTTACTGTTTCCAGTAACAAGCAGAATTGTGAATGCAGCTCTGGAGTATAACAAAGACTAACTCAGGATCAGTACAGGAAAAGTAAAGTAATGTATTTACAAAGTGACTCCGCTTTCCATGTGGATTAAATCTATATAATGGTATTCAACTTGGACATGCACTTTAAAGGGGCACTGAACTGGAGTTTCCCTTTAAATATACTTGCTACCTTTGATCACTACGATACACCAGCAATGTTCAGAGGGGATCTGACCGCTGTGACTCCTGCCGATCGCTAGAACAGAGTGGCAGCAAAGCTAGGCAAGCCGGTGCCGCTTTGTCGCATGTTGTATCCGATTGCCTTGATCCGGAGGTCACGTGGTCGGCAATTAAGGTCACATCTGTCGGACCCCCACCAACCGGACGCTGATGGCTTATTCTAGCGATATGAGATCAATGTTTGTACCGAGGCAAGGCTTGTATCCTAATTGTTTTTCATTTAAATTTTTGCCTGTTCCCATAGTAACAAATGTATGTATGCTTAAGAGCGATACTTTTACATAATTTGTTCATCGTTTTCAAGCGGCGCATAAACTATATCCTAATATTCGTCTCTTTTTTTTATATTGGTACTAAAGAGTCGTTATAATTTTAATCTTCATGTCAAAAGTAAGGAAATGATTGACGGATTGCTACCCATTTCCCATCCTCCTTAAAGGGGTATTCCCATCTTTAGCATTTATGTGCCGATTTCTTGGATCCTTCCATAGCTCCCATAGACTTAAATAGAGGGTACTGCATGCAAGGCCTCTTCACTTAACTGTAGGTTGCTGGGTTTTGCAACCCATGACAGAATGGCCTGCTTTTTGTTTTCCCATTTAAGGCCATGTCCATGATGACCCCTGGGCCAGTTCCTACCCCTTTGTTTGCTAACAATCCCTGTCCCCCTGCGAGCGGAATCCTGCACAGGTACCGGTCACCCAATAGCAAAGGGGATTGGACTAACCAGAGCTGGGCCCCATATCATGGGCTGCCTCTATTATATGTACACCCTTGTTGCCTACTCTGTCCCAGTCTACACAGCAAAGCTCAAAAGTGAGCTGCAGAAAACGGGAAATGTCAGCTTATTGTATGTGCTTTTGTTTTTTAAGGCTAGTCACAAAAACAGCAACAGAAATGTAGCTGAAAGCGAGGGACTCCGCGTTAATATTTTTTACATCATTTTTCTAGTTTATTTTTGGACACCATCAGCTGTGAAGATTTTGAGTATAAATAATTGGCAGGTCTTTGGAATAATTTACACTTTTAATTAGTTGTTGGTCTTACTCTATACCCCAAATTGGTATTAGTCATATTTTATCCTTACGTGGATGGACTAGCATGAGTCACTGATACTATTTTTGGAAAAATAGTGATGCAAGACCCGATACGGCAGCAGTGATCTTCATTCTTGTGATATTTTTATCATAGGAAATACATGAAGGAAGGTTCGTGAGCAAAATATGGAGAAAAAGGATAAGGCTAAATTCCTTGTAACCTCCAACCCCATCACCAGCTCATGTAGTACAATTTCACGTTCGTCCGTGGGTACTGGGTATTGTGTGGCACTATTATGTTCGCATCATATGGCCATGTTATGTGGGCACCGTATTTGTCTGATTTAGGTAGTGTAAGGTATAATTATTTGGGGAGTATTAGGACAGTACAACTTCATCATTTTCCTCCTTTCCAAAAACATGGAACCCCCCCCCCCCCCCCCGTTCATGTTCTGCCCAGTGGCCACCACCAATCTTGATCCGGAAGGAGAGACATCACTTCTCAGTCTGCTCCTAGTATTCATATTGTCCTGGATTAGGAAAAAAAAATGATTTTATTTTTTCTTTCCAAAAACAGCGCCATGTTTGTCTACTGGCTGTGTTTGGTATTACAGCTTATCCTCTAGACACAGCCCATAGACGGATGTGGTGGTGTTTCTGGGAAAAAAAAAGATCCTTTATTTCTAATGACTGAAGGGGTACAAAACCTTCACGAGTATTTGGAGGCCAATATACAACAAAAAGAAGTTGGATTTCCATAGGTAGGATCACCACAACTGGGAGGTGGGTACTATCGAGTGCCCTTGCCAGGACCCCCACGTTTAGCCTTAATCGCTACTGGCAAGTTTCTTTTCCCCTTACACCCTAAGGCCCTGTTCACACAGAGTTTTTTGGCGCGGTAACCGCTCTGCAAAAAACGCCCGAAAATGGCTCCCATTGATTTCAATGGGAGTTGGACGAGTTTTTTTTACTGCGAGTAAAAAAACCGAGTCGCTGTAAAAAGAAGCGATATGACCCATCTTGACGCGGTTTACGCCTCCAAAACCCCATTTCAATCAGTCAGAAGGAGGAAAAAAAACACCTTGACGAGTGTTTTGACGAGTTTTTGTCAAACCACTGTGCAAAAAACGTCTGGAACAGTTTCAGCCTAAGTCCGGGTTCCCACGGGTCGGATACGCTGCGAAAAAACTACGCAGCGTATCTGATCTAGAACCCGCAGCACATTCTGTCCGTAAAACCGCACCACGTTATGGTGTGTTTTTTTAGGCGAAATTTCCACTGTGGAAAGCAGCGCTGATAAAAAAAAAATGTTTATACTTGCCCCCTCCCTGCGCGTAGTTTGGCTTCATAAGATGACCTTGCAGGCCATGTGATTGGCCTGTGATTGGCTGCAGCGGTCACGTGGGTTGAAACGTCATCCCAGGAGGCCGGACTACAGGAACAAGCAGGGCGTTCTGGGTAAGTATGTTTTTTCTGAGTTGCGATTTTTGCTGCGGAATCGCTGCTATTTATTTATTTTCTTTTTTTTCCTTTAAAAAAAAAAAAGCAGCGTAAATGTTAATAAATTGACCTGCGGTGCGGAATTTAAATCCGCAGCATGTCCATTTATGCTGCGTTTTCGTTGATTTTTTTTGTTGCTGGTTATCCCCATTGAATTCAATGGGGAAAACCCGCAATACTGCGGATTTAAATTCCGCACTGCAGGTCAATTTATTAGCGTTCACGCTGTGTTTTTTCCCCGCGGCATGAGGTTTTCTTAATTTCATCCACTTTGCTGCTACTGTAAATACTGCGGAATTTCCGCGAAGAATTCCGTTCCGGAAGTTCCGCAGCGTTGCCACACGTGGGAACCCGGCCTAATAGGACATATGTATAGGGGGTGTCCGTAGCCCTTTAAGGAAATCTTCCTATTACCACTTCTATAGAAAACGGCATCCTGTGAATGCGTCCCATTAATATACAATTGTTTGGTTGCAAAGAAATTATTCAAGAAAACACTCCAACCCCCTGAGAATAAATATATCCCAAGAAGAACTTAACCTCAATCCTATTAATACATTGCAGCAAGCCAGCCAAGCAGGAGCAAACCTGGAACCGATCCCAGAATGGGTGTCAGAGCGAGGCAGAAGTACAAGCGTATCCTCCGCTCTCCAGAATATTATATAGACAGATATCTTCGGTGCTGGAACAATGAGACCTTCCCTTCAGCACCAGAGACAGCTCACTTCCTAGGAGTATCTACTGCCGCTACAGGATGTCGAGGGTTAATGATATGGGTCACTCGGACCGTATTTGGGCAATTGAGGGCTCAATGGAATTGGCGGATAAGAAAGTTTAATCCCATAGATATTTGGTGACTTGCAGCCGCCTTGCCATCATTAGATTAAGGATAAATTGCATTTCAAAGCGACAGGCGAGATGCTGACCTACTAGACTGGGATTAAGAAAGCTGCCGCCTTCATTAGCAGCAATCTTCTCACCGTCTGTAAGGCCCTGTGCACACCACCGTATTTTTCATCCGTGATTACGGACCCATTAATTTCTATGGGCTACTGACATCTTTCCGTATTTTTACGGATGGGTGTCCGTGTTGTAGAAATGATAGAACATGTCTTTTTTTTTTTTGTCCGTAATTCTGGCACAGACTCCCCATAGAATTCTACGGGCACTTCCGTAATTACGGATGGGCACCCGTAGCCATCCGTAATTACGGAAGCGTTGCTAGGCGATGCCAGGTTTTCAGATGTTGCATATAATTTGTGGATTTCTTCTTTTGCGGATCCGTAAATACAGATGCACTATGGACTATATTTATGGACACAGTTCTGTATATGCGGATGATTCACGGATGGCTATAAATTACTACGGATCCGTATTTACGGATAGTATTTGCGGATGGATGAAATTTGTCCGTAATTGCAGTCTGCAATTACGGACCCATACATTTCTATTGACCACGGACACCTTCCCGTATATTTGCGAGTGGCTGTACGTGGCCGTGCCCGCAATCATGGGCAGTGTGGTTACGGGCACGGCCGTGTGCATGAGGCATAAGACAGCCAGTCTGGGTGACTACTAATACGGCTTCCATTAAAATGCATTCCGAGGTAGTCACCAAGGTTTCTGGAACTCCTACCTGTCTGACAACCCTTTAAGAGCTAGAATAGCGACCAAATAGGTTGTCACTCAGTTTTGCCAGATACAGGTTTAACTACAAAGCAGCAGAATTTAATTTTTAACAACTTGGCAATAGAAGATGACTCAAGATTTGATTATTATTTTAAGTCCTTGATATGTGGGTGACAACCAATATGGCTGCTGTTAAAGGGACTGTACGGGGTTAGAAAATATGGCTACGCCTGTGTATTGTTTGTGTCTGCAGTTTGGCTCCTTCGAAGTGACGCTGGGCTGCAATACCCCACACAATCTGAAGACAGGTGTGGCGCTGTTTTTGGAAGAAAGAAGTCATGATTTTCTAATCCTGGACAACGCCTTTAAATAATATAACGGGACTATCAGACATCTTGATGACTATACATCCCCCTACTCCTATATCGATTCAATAATTGAGCAGATTTGCTGTTCAGAAGTCTGGCAAAGCCGGGTGACAACCCTCTAGTAGATGTAATGGGGACTGTATTAGTTGTCACAGTTTTCCCAGAACTAGGTATAAATAAGGATCAGCTGCTTATTAATGGGGTTGTCTCAAAAAGACAACCACAGTCCATATACCTTATAAGGGCATATGGGCATCATAGAGGGGGGTAAGGACTCCCCTCTATGGCCTAAAGCGGAGTAATGCTCTGTAAGAGTAGTTAACGCACTGGCGGACACAAGCCATTCGTGTATTACATTGGACTGCACAATAAAATTTTGCCTACCTATAGCCACCACTAGAGGGAGCTTAAGAACTTACTGCATATTGTTTATAAATAGAACTCAATGCAGTGAGCTCCCTCTAGTGGTAGTTGCAGGAAGTCAGAATTTTATTATTTAACTCTATCTAGGCTGGGGATTTGGAGTATGTATAGCAAAATCAGGGCTCTGACTGCTCTAAAGATATAGGCAGAAATTAATCTGCACAATGTTGTACCTAACAACGTTGTGGGGTAAAATGTTGACACTTTAAGGGGGCAGGAATGAATTACATAAAATTAAAATTCGTCAACATGATTGAAGAAGTTTTTCCATAATCCTTGTTTATCACCTATCCACAGGATACCTAATAAATATCTGATCGGTGGGGGTCCGACCACTGGGACCTCCACCGATCACGAGAACGGGTTTACCTTGCCGTTCCTGGGAGCGAGCCCCATAAGAATGGAGTGGTAATGGGCATGCTCGGCCACTGCATCATTCATTTCTCTGGGCTGCCCACCTCCCTCCACCGATCTATTTATTTCTTTTTTTTTTTTAGCAGAAGATTTGGAATCCCATATAAATGAATAGGATCCATCAACCCTTACATTGTTTTTCTATATTTTTTTTTCTTTCGTGTTTTTTTTTGGGGTTAGTCTAGATGGTACGACCCTGTGAGGTCCTCTGATTGCTTTAAGAAACTAGACCTGCAAACTACATAAAATCAGCAAATCCCATACACTATACATCAAAGAGCGGTGTCTGGGTCTATGCGATTTGCATTCCAAAAGGTCACAACTCATTACACAGAGAGCCGCTTCTGGCAAATCTGTATTCCGGTCACCACCCCGCCATACCCACCTACGACTCTGCTACCATCCACTGGCACAGTGATCCTCTACTGCCCTCATCTACACTCATAAGGTCAGTAGACAGGTATTCCGCCATGCGTCTGTACTGCAGATGTGCCCATGCAGCGTTCTGAAGACTATGAATATGAATTTGCTGCGCCACGTTTGGCAAACAGAAACGTGAAGGATTCATATCAGTTTCCAGAAACTCTGCAAAGTTCCATTTCCTGAAATCCTCTGTGCTCTCCTGAGCCCCATATCTTCCCATAAAGGTGTTTTATAACAGGACAGGCTCCCTCCACCTTCCACATTAAATAGCTCTTTGCACTTCATGAAATCCACTATCACAACAAGTCTGAAAAGTATACAGCAGTTTCTAGAGAGGCTGGTGCTAGGAAACATGACACTATTTGCATTATAGGCTTAAAAAGGCCCGTCTCCTCTCCTGACATGTCTATTTCAGTAAATAGATGTATTGCCCATGAAATACCAATTCCGGGAGCATCTTTTTCTAAAACTCTACATTGTACAGTTCCTCTGTTATTCCTCCTAGAAATGTATGACTAAATGGACAGCTGGGGGTGTGTCACTGCACAGACTGACATTGTCCAATCAGTACTGACAGAGTGAGGGCTTATTCAGACGAACGTATAATACGTCCATGCTACGCGCGTGATTTTCATGCGCGTTGCACGTACCTATGTTAGTCAATGGGGTCGTTCAGTCTGTCCGTGATTTTCACACAGCGTGTGTCCGCTGCGTAAAACTCACGACATGTCCTATATTTGCCCGTTTTTCGCGCATCACGCACCCATTGAAGTCAATGGGTGCGTGAAAACCGCGCACGGCACACGGACGCACTTCCGTGTGCCGCGCGCTACAGTAGTCAAAACTATGAATGAAAACAGAAAAGCATCACCATGGCAAGCCTGTGCCATGAATCAACAGGGCTAAAGAGCATCTGGTATAATATTATATAGAAATTATTTTAATAATCTGTCCATTGTGTAGATCATTAAAAAAAATACAATATTTGCCCCATTACACTGGATCGTGTTTTTAACAGCATGTCAGAGTTATGTATTTACTTCTATAGTATGGCCCCACCTGGTGTTCAAAGTGTATGGGAATGTGTACGCCCTTCTACTGAGCTGAGAGCTGGTGGGCACGCAGGCTAAGTCACGCTCCCCACCTATGTTCACTGATCCTATGTTCACTGCAGAGCAGCCAGTAGAAATAGCTTCATGTCCTGCTTGTCAGGGAAGGAGCAGAGCCACTGCAGTAAGTAGCATGGCAGTACAGCTGAGGAGACTCCTTCTGCAGGGGTAGTGAGAAGGGACTATATTGGAAACTACCATAGGGAGATTATTTCTGCTCAGGGCCCCTCCCCAGGTAGCACTGATTAGAAGCAGCACCAAGGGGGACACGGGGAAAATGAACAGCATTTCAGGGAGAAAAAAAACCACTCTTAGTACAGGAATTGCAAAAAAACACAATAAGAAGACGTGACTTTCTGTTTTTGAGTTATCTTGGTCTAAAAGGCGCAGGAAGGTTACAACCATGAATGGCATCCATTACAATGACCATAGGGGTTGTCATAATATTAACCAAGTATCTAATCCGATATTCTTCCTGTTCAGAGAGATTATGGAAATCACAGACCCCATGTCTGCTGGTCCTCTACCCCAGCGTTCCGATGACAACACTTCCTTTCCTGTGCTCTGCCAGTTCATTGTTGACCTAGAGACATTGTGTGAATCTAGCTCACCATTTACATCATTGTCTGCACCCTAACTACCCCTATTCAGGCCGTCTGGAATATAAACATTGATTTTAATGCCCCCAACATCCCTTTAAAAAAAATTCTAAGCTGCTAGAGAACAGGGCAGGAAGTGTTGTCATGGGGGCTCAATGAACAAAATTTATGTACACGACGCGTTTCAGCTCCATATCACATAACCCGTTTGTAGCCAAACTATGAACTACACAATTTGTCCTTTTTTTGTGACCTTCGCGTTCCAAATGGCACCCCACCTACTTATGGGTTATTCTTTCTGAAGCGGAAGGCATGAATTACACAAGTACTAAACGAAAGCAGGAGTGGAGCGGGAGGAAACATTCCTCATATCCTTCTACATGGTTGTTTATTAATGGACGGAGGTCCATAACATGATGGAATACAGTCAACCCGAGCCAACTTTCCAAAACCATAGAGACATAAGCTAGATGACCAGGACTAGTGCCCCTGGTGGCTCTCCCTGGCTATGACATGTCCACCAAACATCAGAAGCAGGATGCGGAACTGAGAAATATCCTGACAAGTCTCTTCCGTTCTGAGGAACACCAAGTTCTGAGGCTTCTATAAGGACATCAGGCTTTCCATAGGAAATACCACGTCCCTGGCCTGTTTAAAGGCACGCTCAACTTCAAGATTTCTTTGCGTTACTGTACTGATCATTTGGGAATATAACGGGAAAACTAGTTCTATATATACTTTTATGTGTCCTTTAGTGGAGGATGTACGTGAAGGTCTCCCGTGAGATAGTCCTTTAACTAGAATTATCATCCTCAATAAGGTTTAGTTCAACTCGTAGGGGTTTGGTCTACCATCTGTCCTCATCAGAAATGGAAACAGATGGTTCTGCAACTTTCTAAGCTATATTGGGTTTCAATCCCTCAACATTTTTAAGATCTCTGCTTACTGACAGTGAATGGAAACATTTTTATTTTTTTTTACCTCTAGAGGATGTAAACTTAATTACACCTAATGCTTTTCACAGCTGAGGCCATTGTAGAATGGACGGAGGTGCAGGTATCCGCATGGAGTCCAGGCTGTTTAGCTCACAAATGCTCCGCTATGAATCTTTAATTTAAAAAATTTAAAAGGGGGTATCTAAGAATGCTGGTGCCCACAGTGGATATGGCAAAATGCCCCTTACTCCGTTATAGTGAAGGAATTTATGGACCATTGGTAATCCTGGTTAACACTCAATATTTCTGGTGGTTTAAGATGGTGCACGGCTTAGTAAAGGTGGTTTAAGGCAGGTAAATGTACCTATAATTTAATTATATTTAATCTAAATAGTTCCAGAATTATTTATAGGGCTCACAGCTCTGTTTTTCTGATGCAAAGACCCAGATCTCCTGCTTCCCTTTAAACAGCTATAGAGTTACATGATAAGATTCTGTTTGCCTGCAGCTACCACCAGGGGGAGCTCACCACAAAGTGTTTTATACAGATCCAATAAAACTCTATAATCCATATGCAGTGAGCTCCCCCTTGTGGCAGCAGACATTTAATCATTTATATCCGCATCTTATGAATGACTTGAAGGGGGGTGGGGTCGCCAGGTACTTAAGTGTGTCCCAAAATAAAACAAAAATTGAAAAATTATAAGTCAATGGGTTTGGTTAGAAATTGCTGCAAAACAGATCTTAATGAATCCATCATTCATGGATCCAGTAAAAACTCGTGGATATGTGACTACAGTGTGAACAGAGTCTCAGGTGTGTATTGGAAAAAAAATCCCTCTAGACCTACCTACAGCTGGTAATTTGTTTCAATGTATCAGCCTAGGCAGTCCTCTGTGAGATAAACAAAGCAACAGCACAAGTCTCTCTCCTATCCGGATTGCAGGCCGATGGATTTGCCGTACAGTGATACATTGTAACACAATGTATCTGGACAGGTTTAAAGCCCTTGAACATCAAGAAGAATGTTCCCATTCACTGACAGCAAGCTGAGACCTTTAAATAGTATATTTGAAAGCTGCTGAACTTTTCATTATACAATGAATTAAATGGAACCAACTAGTTCAGTACTTTAAAATAGGGGAGTTTGATAGATTTCCTTTTTAATTAACTGGCACCTCTGGAACGCAGCTGCATGGTGATAGAGCTCATCTGATTGGCTTCTCATAGTAAGGGTATGTGCACACGACCATTTTTCAGGCGTAATGGAGGCGTTTTACGCTTCGAATTACGTCTGAAAAGACGGTTCCATTACGGCGGCAAACATCTGCCCATTACTTGCAATGGGTCTTACGATGTTCTGTGGAGACGAGCTGTCATTTTACGCATAGCTGTCAAAATATGGCGCGTAAAAAAGACTGCTCGTCAAAAGAAGTGCAGGACAATTCTTGGGACGTTTTTGGAGCCGTTTTCTCAAACTCTATTAAAAACGGCTCCAAAAACAGCCGTAAAAAACACTGCGAAAATGCAGCGAAATACGCGAGTTGCTCAAAAAAGTCTGAAAATCAGGGGCTGTTTTCCCTTGAAAACTGCTCCGTATTTTGAGATGTTTTTTACTCTGCGTCTGAACATACCCTAACTTTCTGGTGGAGGAGGATCGAGCTGGGGCTGAGCGGCAAGATAAGTGGTTAATTTTAGCTCTGCTCAGTGTTGGGGGGCACTGTGGCTCTGCTCACAGTATTGGGGGGGGGGGCAATGTGGCTCTGCTTACAGTATTGGGGGGAACTGTGGCAAGTATAATGGGTAGACATACACAGAATTTGTGTTCCTTTTTTTTTTTTTTTTTTTATAAGAACAAGCAAATCCCAGGCAACAGCAGTACAAAAAAAAAATACTCCAATGTTGTCAAAATAATTTTTGTGGTATGCTCCTTTAAGAAACCATGTTCAGAATGATGGGGTATAATGATACCTTAAATACATGAATGCTTTCTATAACAGAATGGCTTAGAAATATATTATTGAAAGTATTTCAGGAACATAATGGTATGTATTCATCCCGTAAAAGTGAGGAGGTAGGAAAATAAGACCCGACAATAACAATAAATTGATACTTAATGGTGCCAGAAAATATTGACGCTATTGTCCCAAAAGCTTGCAAGTGCACTTCTCTTTACAAGCCATTACACGTATCAATTTTACATTGAAGCTTTTCCGCTCAGGAGTGGATGAAAGCTTTCTGTACAGAAGACTGTAAGGGGTGAGGACACCGAACCTCTAGGGTGCTGTGTACAGTCCGACTAAGTGCTCACATGTCTAATACAAACTAAACTTTCCATAGGAGGATCTCTTTATAACCGGTCTGTGCATAAAAAACAAGATAAACAATGTATTTAAAGGGGAACCAACAACTAAACAGCTTTATCATAAGAAAAAATTGGTGTTGGTCTTGTGGCATGAATGTTAACCCCATTGCGGGACCCTCGTGTAACAATTGGTTCAGTAGCGGTGTTCCTACTTGAGGTTTCCATAGGTCCCAATGATGTCAATTCACAGAAAAATGCTGTCAAAAAGGCAGGTGGGTCCCCGTTATTTTCAAAATTCCAGCCGTCTTGTCCTGGGAAAGCTGGGTGACAACCATTATAGCCACAGCTACAGCTCCAATGAGTTATGCAGCAATACAGGAGGGGCATTACTATGTTACTAGGCAGATTTGGAGTTCAGGAGTCCAAGAAAGCTGGATGACCACCACTTCCGTGGCAAAAATAATGATCACCCAGCTTTCCCATGACCAGGTTTAACTAAGACGCAGAAGAATGGAATTGAATAAATAAGATTGTGGGTTTACCCAGAATCATAAATCGCCTATCCACAGGATAGGTGATCATTTTCTGGGATCCCAACCAGTCGTGTAACCGGTCCCAAACCCCCAAATTCTCCTCACTGCTTGACCACAGTGAGGAGGACATTGAATGAAGCGGCGGTCGATCATACGCGATGTTGCTCCGTTCAATGTCTATAGCAATAACGGAAGCAGTCGAGTACAGCCATAGACCGTGAACGGAGCAGCGGGCCCATGGTTGACCGCTGCTCCATTTAAGCTCCTCCTCACTGCTGGGGGAAGGGGAGTGAGGAGGATCTGGGGGTTCGGGTTCCCAGTTGTCATGATCAGTGGGTGTCCCAGCGGTGGAGGCCCCAGCTACCAGAAAATGATCACAGTATAGGTGTTAGATTTTCCCAAAATCAAAAATTATTTAAAGGATTTTTCTAACTTTGACAAGATCATCCAGCTTTTTAAGATCCCTGGCTGACAAGTATGGCTGAATAGAAATTTTAGCAATTTGACCAAAGAGGACGACTCAAGGATTTATATTTACTGGGAAAGATTTTCCCCATCGCACACATTTATGGCATATCGACTGCTTGGACCCAACCAATCCTGAGAACGGGGGTGCCAAGTCCCACATTGCCAGTGAAGAGGTGACCACCATAGGATTTATATGGGTGAATTTGGATTATTGTTCCATTTCTATCCAGTACAAACCCGGATTAATATCCCTTTATGTGTGTGACATAGTGCAGTTATTATGGTTAGATCCGTTTGAAAGGCTATGGAGAGCTATGAAAACTGTCTGACATGAAAAATAGCCTTGTTGCCCATAGCAACCAATCAGAGCTCCGCTTTCATTTCTTTAACTTGTCTGGTAAAATGAAAGCTGTGCTGTGATTGGTTGCTATGGGCAACAAAGAATGAGGCCCAATTCTGTTCTCCCTGAGACATGTCTCGTATGTCCAGGATTCGGAAATGCCCCCTGACCCGCCTGTTTCCTCATTCACAGGCGCCTATAAATAGCAGTCCAGGCAGACACTTCCAGGGCGGATGTTTATCTGCACAAGCCTGGCGGCTTCTGGGCTTAAGAACAGTAACACCGTGAGGCGCCAAAGCGAAGTCAAACAAGGGACTGCAGTCCTATGCAAACATGTAAAGACACTTCATATGTGTGTGTGCCCTTTAATTGGGGCATCTACATGGCACCCTTAGCACTTAAAGGAGAGTCATTAAAAGGGTTAAAAAAAATTGGAAAAACATGGCTGCTTTCTTCCAAAAACAGCGCCACACCTATACCTATTGTGGTATTGCAGTCAAGCTCTATTCACTTCAAGGGAGTTGAGCTGCAACACCAGACATATCCCATAGACCGGTGTGACACTGTTTCTAGAAGGCAGCAGCCATGTTTTACAGGGCGCTCCTCTTTATCATCCAATTCATTGCAAAAAGGCTGAACACTGCTTATCAGATGTAGATGCCCCTTTTTAAAGGGATATTCCTTCCTTTCTAGAAACTGTGCCACTCTTGTTCATTGGCTGTGTCCAGTATTGCCGTTTTGTCCCATAGAAGTAAATGCTGCAATACCAGGGACTGCCCGGGGAGAAGAGTGGCGCTGTTTGTGAAAAGAAGCTTTCCTTCCCTTCTATGTCATACTCCTTTAAATATGGCCTAGCTCCAGTGACTACCAATTGTTTACTAGGACTTAAAGAAGATCTCCTTGGCTAACCAATAGAATTTATTATAGGGAGCTGACCTTTTTCTATATGCTTTATGTAGCATTTTTGCCCCAAAAAAACAGATCTTCCAAGTCCATGGCTACGTGTTTCTGTGATTGTGTAGATGAAAGATGTCCACAGACCTTGTGTTTGCCCCCTTGCCCTTAGACTCTCCAGTAAACGTCTGTATACACTAGTCTAGTGCTCGCACCCCCTAAATGTAGCGCCATACAAGCAATACCCAGGCTACCACACACATTGGTGATGGCAGAGGTATATTTTGAAGTTCCTGGGACCTCAATGCTAAATCTGTTCCAGAGCCCTCCACCGTCACAAGACATTGAGAGAAGAACCCTATTTAGAAATGTTAAGGCCCTGTTCACACAGCTTTTTTTATACGTTTTTTGACACGGAAAACGCGCCAAAAGACATCCGAAACTGCCTCCCATTGATTTCAATGGGAGGCGGACGTGTTTTTTTTACCACGAGCGGTAAAAAGAAGCGGCATGCCCTATCTTCGGGTGTTTACTCCTCTGACCTCCCACTGACATCAATGGGAGGCAGAGAAAGCGTATTTCATGGCGTTTTTGCCGTGGCACTCAATGGGCGCGAGTGAAAAACGCCATGTGAACACAGCCTTAAGGTCATAGATATAGGTCCCTAAATCGGGAGACTCCCCTCAATTAGCCAGAGCCCGTGGATCCACAGCGTTGCCACTAACCCCCTTATTTTCAATGGGGACCGAGTAGTGTTTTATTGTCATCAGTGTTCCCCCCGCAATGACATCTGTAGGACCCCCTCCCTATCCACTTTACTCCAGAGGCCCCACAATCCTAAGAAGGGCTATCCAATCCCTTTTAATAAGAAAAAACGCATTCTCCCTAATAAATTAGAAACTGCGGCACAAGCATGTTGGGTGCAAAATGTGTAATTTCGAGTGTATCATACACTGTGCCCAGAGCTGTGCCAGCTGCAAATCTAGTCCTGCCTATAAACCAATACAGAACGCAGCATTTATTGTATACATCACTGCATGGCATCCGTGCTTATGATCAGCATGACTACAATTTTATAGATCCCCCATGTACAGATACATTGTAAACATGTAAATAAAGATACAATGTATACATGGCAGTAAAGCAACATTTTATACATGCCAGTACATTGTAAACAAGACAGTATAGCTACATTGTATATCTGCAAGTACATTGTAAACAAGGCAGTATAGCCACATTGTATACATGACAGTACATAGTAAACAAGGCAGTATCGATACATTGTAAACAAGGCAGTATAGCCACATTGTATACATGCCAGTACATTGTAAACAAGGCAGTATAGCCACATTGGAAACAAGACAGTATAGCAACATTGTATACATGCAAGTACATTGTAAACAAGGAAGTATAGCCACATTCTATACCTGCAAGTACATTGTAAACAAGGCAGTATAGCCACATTGTATACATGCAAGTACATTGTACACAAGGCAGTATAGCCACATTGTATACATGCAAGTACATTGTAAACAAGGAAGTATAGCCACATTCTATACCTGCAAGTACATTGTAAACAAGGCAGTATAGCCACATTGTATACATGCAAGTACATTGTACACAAGGCAGTATAGCCACATTGTAAACAAGGCAGTATAGCCACATTCTATACCTGCAAGTACATTGTATATGTGCAAGTAAGGATACATTATATACATGCAAGTAAAGATACATTGTATACATGCAAGTAAAGATACATTGTATACATGCAAGTAAGGATACATTGTAAACAAGGCAGTATAGCTATACTGTATACGTGCAAGTAAAGTACATTGTATACATGGCAGTATAGCTACATTATAAATATGACAGTATGGCTATATTGCATCCCTGGTAATACAAAGTAATGTAGAGCCATGGCAATAAGGCAGCAGCAATAACAGTGTGGACTCCAGTTCTTGGCTGTAGAAATGAGGGGGAGGGTAATGATTACCTGGAATTGAGCTGATCCATCATCCATCCATCCTACATCACCCAGTGAGACACAGCAGAGCTTGTATGTCATCTGTCTGATCCTGGAACACTCAGCACTTCATCCACAGCCCACATGTAATTGTGCCCAGGCCATAGGATGCCCTCCCCAGCAGCAGCAGTAATAGACTGCAACCCACCACAGGGGTCAATGGCTGCAACAACCCAACAAACAAGCCCAGAGGCAGCAGGTACCATCCAGACCTCAGTCAATCCGCAGAAGGGAGGGTTATGCAGAAGGAGTGGGAGGGGAGTCTGGGAATCTGTCTCTAGGATAACAGGAGGATGATGGAGGGGGAGCAAACAAACCAAATTCTAATGCAAAGAAGAAATAATATCAAGAAAATAAAAGCTGCTCCAACTTACCAGAGTCAAAATGGGAGCTAAAGGCAAAGCTGGGGGTGCAAAAGGAAGAAAAGAGCAATGCAAATATCCATCCCATTGTCAGGCATTGGGCAAGGGGGTAGTCACAGGAATGGGTAGCCCAGGATCAGCGCAGGAAGGGTGTTTTGCAGGGCACTGGGGTAGACTGCAGCGGCTGGCTTAGTCTTATCATTCTTCTCCTGGTACCCTCCGCAATGCCTCCTATTAATGCTACAATACAATAGATAGGTCGGGGTAAGCAAACAGAGACAGATGCATAGGGTAGAAGAGCTGTGCCAAGATGCCAGGGAGCTGTACCAGTGACTTGTGTCTCCCTCTGTGCCTCACACACACCTACCTAATTCCTCCCATACACTTTGCAGGCACAGTGCTCTTTAGTGACACCCAGCGGTGGAGCCCGGTAGCGCACCCTACATCTCATTTGTAACTATGTAGATCTTTTTTTAGAACTGCACTGAGGGTTGTCTGACACCTACAAAAATAAATGTTCCTGCTGGAAAAAGAGAAACCGATGATGCAAATGAAGTCTATGCCACCCAGGTAAAGGGCATACGCCAGGGCTGTCATTGCACACTGCCATGGTCCCTATTGAGCAGCTCCTTTCCAGCAGAGATGTAGTCAGAGTCCCCATTGCTCCATTGAAGTGCATGTCCTAAATAGCTGGATTAGTCACTAGTTTGTGCAGTGAGTCAGCCCTCCTATTCACCATGAGAGCAATGATCAGTTCAGTGAGGGGATCAGTGTCTGTATATGGAGGATCTCTACCCCTAAACTTCATGCATTACTATAGAGAGATGCACCTGCACACAGCCACCATGCCCCTACAGCAATGTATATATGAGACAGAGATCGCTGTATGTATGACTTTCTAACTGACATCTACAATCAGGTGCAGACAGTATATAGGGCCGGCCTTAGGATAGATGGTGCCCAGCGCGAAATGATCTTTCGGTGCCCCACCCTATGATAAAAAATAGTATAATGCCCTATATAGTACCCCCCCATACAGTATAATATATTATAACCCCTCCAAGGACACAGTATTTTTCCCTCCTACGTACCACACACAGTATATAGCCCCCTGTAGTACTCCTACACAGTATATTGCCCCCCTCCCCTGGCTGCCACACACAGCGCCCCCTTGTAAATAGTGCCTCTCTGTACCATATTCCCCATCTCCTCCTTGTGGATCGTGCCATACAGCTCCCCCACCTCCTCCTTGTAGACAGTGCTCCCAAAAAAAAAAATTGTACTCGCCTAAACCCCATTCCCACGACGAACTGAGCTGCTCCACGACGGTATGCTGTAGCCTAGTACAGGGTTTCCCGACCTTTTCGGACTCAAGGCACCACTGGAAAAATAAAATGTCCTAAGGGCACCCCTACCAAAAATTGTTTCGAGAGAGACAGAAAACCGCTAAAAACAAGCACTACACTCAGTTTTTGTAAGGCAAAAAAAAATCTGCCTCAAAATTCCAGGAATTTTGAATTCACAGCGTTACTTGACCTTTTTCTTTTTTGCGTATTTTTTTTATTTTTTTTTAAAACATTGAAGCTAATGCATAAGACGGGCGGCGCAGGTATTTTCTGACTCATCAGCCCCACACTCTTAGTAATATGACCACCAGCCCCCCACTCACAGTAAAATAACCATCAGCCCGCCGCTCAGATTCCCCCTTGTGGGTAGTGCCACACAGCCCCCTTGTGGGTAGTGCCACACAGCCCCCTTGTGGGTAGTGCCACACAGCCCCCTTGTGGGTAGTGCCACACAGCCCCCTGGTAGGTAGTGCCACACAGCCCCCTTGTAGATAGCCCCCCTTCCTGTAGATAGCGCCAATGTAGCTCCCTGAAGGAGCGGAATCCCCCTTGTGGCCGGGAAATCCGCTCCTGGAGCGCTCCGCTTGATGTCTCTGTCTATATATGGACAGTGACATCAGGGGAAACTCCTGAAGCAGAATTCCCATCCACAGCGTTACAGACGCTGTGACCGGGGATTCCACTCCAGGAGAGGCCTGTGTCTTCTGTGTCCATTTATGGACAGTGATGTCACTGGCTTCACCTGGAGTGGAATCCCCGGTCACAGCGTTCGCAACGCTATGGATGGGAATTCTGCTTCAGGAGGTGCCCCTGAGGTCACTGTCCATATATGGACAGAGACGTCAGCGGCTTCTCCTGGAGTGAAAACCCAGACGTCGGCCACACAGGGATTCCGCTCCTTCAGGGAGCTACAGTGGCGCTAATAGATAGCAGAGCAGGAAGATACCTCCCTGCTCTGCTATAGTGTCGTCGCTACCGCTGTAGCAGGCGTAGCGGCTGCTAGTGGCACCACTGGCCATAGGGGGGCACGTGCATCCTCATGCCCGGTGCCGCCGCTAGCAGCCGCTATGGCTGCTACATTGGCAGCGATGCCACTGAGTGAAGAAGTGCCCGGGCGGAAAAGAGACTGTGGGGGTCGCCGGGCCCGGGCACTTCTGAAACAAGCAGGGGAAGGGAGAGCAGAGCAGCGCCTCCTTCCACGTGCTGGAGTGATGCACCCTGTGCAATGCACCATTCATGTCTGTATGTATGTGTCTATGTTGTACTATTCATGTGTGTGCATTTGCGTTCCGGGCTACTTCGAGTCAATACACATCTTGTATGTGCACGGTCTTTAATTGCCGACGTCCCGCTGAAGAGACTCTGTGGCCGTCTGTGCCGTAATCACAGGCCATGCACATACAAGATGTGCATTGACTCGAAGGCCTCATGCACACGACCGTAGCCAATTTGCCCACAAATCACAGACCGTGCACACATTGATTTCAATGCAAATGCGGGCTGTATAATGACTTGTCCTATCTTTTTGCGGTCCAGGCTCCCAGCCAATTCACAGACCTGTCACCTCTCCTGACAGGTCTCTTTTCAGCTGTAAAAACACGTTTATGTGCATGAGGCCTAAGTAGCCCTGACCGCAAATGCGGCCCATCAAATGACTTGACCTATTTGTGTGCGGTCCGGGCTAACGGCCAGACTGTGGAAACCACGGTAGTGTGCATGGGCCCATAGAAATGAATGGGTCCGAAATTCATCCAAATTTTTGCTGATGAATTGCAGACGCAAAAACATGTTCGTGTGCATGAGGCATGGTAATTCGATCACCTGCACAATATTAGGCTTTTTGGTATATTCATACGGTGCTGATCAATTTGCGGTGTAGTGCTGGAGTTAGGGCAAAACGCAACGGTTTTGCTTCAATTTCACAAAAATAGGAGTGTTTTGCAGTGCTTTTGTGCTAATTACATAAATAAACAGGATTTTACTGCACCAGGCGAGTAGAACCAATGACTGTACCTAAAACGGCATCAAAACTACATGTGTGAATATTTTTATTGCAGCTCAGCTCCATTGAAGTGAATCGGGCTGAACTGCAATACAACATACAACCTGTGGACAGGTGTGGCGCTGTTTCTTAAAGAAAGCATCCATGTTTCTTGAATCCTGAACAATCGCTTTATTACGCTGGCTGAGAGCTCGGTGCAGACTGACGGTGTCCGGTTACTGCCGTCCAGTGCCAGAAATAGAAAATATATTGATGCTTCATTATGAAAATGTAACTGTCTCCCAGTGCTGACTCGCCATTTCCGGCTAATTAATATTCCATTCCTGTCTGGTTCGCTTAATAAACATGATGCTTTTGTAGACTGATGCGATTCAGTTGGTCAAAACCCAAATTAACACCTATGTTCCATCCAGTGAATGTTTTTTCAGTCACACAGGATGCAGCGTGTGTCTTTACTGAAGGGGCACCACTGGCCCTGATGGCCTTTCACCCTCTATACCACACTTGGTGCAGCTCCATTCTCTAGGTCAGTGGACCTTAACCTGCGGTACGTGTACCCTAGGGGGAAACGCCGCAGGCTCAGGTGGTGTGCCAAGTGTTTTAAAAAAAATAAAAATGTCTTTAGAGCCCGTCAGCTTCTCCTTCTTTACAGGTCTGTCCAGGGAAATGGGCAGAGTCTGATCTGTGGTCTGTCAGTATTAGGGGGTCGGATCCTGGGTCTGTCAGTATTAGGGGGTCTGACCGTATTAGGAGGTCTGATCTGGGGTCTGTCAGTAGTAGTAGTGGGGCCGATCTGTTTTTTTTTATGGTTAGGCCCTGTTCTGAGCCTTTTACAGGCAGAAAAAAATCTTAAAATCTTCCTTAAGGAGCTTTGAGGCAGACTTTTAACTGCCTGCGCTTTTTTTTTAGCGTCATTTTTTGCCCCCGGCCATTGAAGCTAATGCAGGGACCGTGGGCAAAAAAACACTCAAAAAAACCGACCAGAATCTAGCTTCACGGGTCTTTTCTGAAATCTGGGAGGTCAGAGGCGAAAACCGCGGCAATAAAGGAATGCAGCTTTCTTTACCCCGAGTGAAAAAAAAAAAAAGCGTGATTTCTGCGTCAAAATCGGTGCCAAAAAACCTTTTAGTTAATACTTGTATTCCCCATGAAATAACATCTCTGGACAATATTTTTATGTAACTGTGTATTGTGCCGTTCCTCTGTTATTCCTCCTAGAAATTAAGAAATAATTTGGCAACTGGGTGTTACCATTCCCTTTGTAAGGGGGCGTGTCCCTACAGTCTCATTCTGTCTGCACTGATTGGACACTGTCAGTTTGTGTAGGGTCACATCCCCAACTGGCAATATCTAGTTGTCCATTTATTCATACATTTCTTGGAGGAATAACAGAGGAAAGGTACAACAGAGTTCTAAGATAAGATGCTCCAGAATTTATTTTTTTCATGGGGGAATACTACTATTTGTCAGGAGAGGCGACCGGTCCTCTTTAGCTCTGGCTGTATGAAAGGAAGCTGGAAATGTGGATCTCTAATAGAAAAATAGATCTTGGACCCCTTATAAAGATTTATTAGATTATTATTATTTTTTTTAAAGATAATAAAGAAGTCCTTGTGCCCAGGACTGGGCATCAGGGTAGCGGGCCATTCCATAGTTTTCACGCTGATTACATAGTGTCGGGAGTAGGTGGCTAGAAATGAAGCAGCTGTCAATATGTGGCTCATCATTTTCCTGGCTGGATTACAACATTTTCACGGTTCCACAGCCAGGACATATGTAATGTGATTCAGAAATGTTTGGTGGTTACAACTAATTTCATGTCATTCCGCTTTTTTTCAGATTGAGATGACAAAGCGATGTACAGATATAGCAGAGCTGAGTTTCCCCAATATAGCGGGGTTGGGTTTGTGATCAGTTGCAACTATTTGGGATATCACAATGGACTTTACATGGGACTGCAGATATATATTTATTATGTTTAAGTGAATGTATACATTTTTATTTTTTATGTTATACAGACATGTGAGGAGATCGCATTGGTTTGGATCTGTGCAGCAGTCTCTCGTGGCTGGAAGAAGTCATCATGGTGGCCTGGGCCAGATGGAGAAGAAAGAACGACAGCGTGCAGAGAAGATGTCACCTGTGAGTCACTGGATGTAAGTGTTATTTATTCTGTCTATGACTGCATCTGATCAGTCTTTACTTGTATGGCCCGTAGCATGATGATAATCTGCAGTGTGGAACTGGTATCTGACCTTTACACCTCTTGCACATGACCGAGTTCGAGCCGTGAAAAACCGTCCGTGTCGGATTTCCTGGCCTGACCGTGGTACAGTTGAACGGAACTCCTGCCATCATAGACATTTATGATGCGAAGAGTCTCTACCTCCTCACCGAACTGCTGTTTCGTACTGAACAAAATTATACAGTACGGAACAGCAATTCCGTGGGGAGACTGAGATTCCTAGCATCATAAATGTCAATGATGGCAGGAGTACCGTTCACCTGTACCGCGGTTGGCCTGGGAAATCATGCTGACACATGGACCGCTTTTCACAGCCCGAATTCGGTCGTGTGCAAGAGGTGTTATGTGGTCACTGTATAGCAGTATTATTTAGTCACTGTATCATAGTATTATTGGTCTTTGTATAGTATTTTTTATTCAGTAACAGTATGGTGGTATTATTCAGTTTCTATGTGGTGGTAACAGTGTGGTCGTGGCATGAAAAGTATTATTTGGTCCTCGTATAGTGGTGTTATTTGGTCACTGTATGGCTGTATTGTATGTTGCTTATTCTGTCTATGACTTCACCTGATTCAGTAACAGTATGATGGTATTATTCAGACACCATTTGGTGGTAATATATGGTCATAGTGTGGCGGCATTATTTAGTAACGGTATGGTGGTATTCTTCAGTCACTATGTGGTTATGATGTGGGGGTATTATTCTGTAACCATATGGAGGTAATATCCAGTTACTATGTGGTCATGGTGTGGCGGTATTCAGTAACAGTATGGTGGTATTCTTCAGTCACTATGTAATGGAAATATGTGGTCATGGCCTGGATGTATTATTTAGTAACAGTATAGTGGTATTATTCAGTCACTATGTGGTGGTAATATGTGGTCATCGTGTGGCGGTAATATTCAGTAACATTATGGAGGTATTATTCAGTCGCTATGTGGTTATGTTTCTGCTGTATTATTCAGTGACAGTATGGGGGTATTATTCAGTAACCGTATAGTGGTAGTATTCAGTCACTGTGGTTACGGTGAGGCGGTATTATTTAGTAACAGTATGGGGGTATTATTCAGTCACTATCTGGGTATTATTCAGTAACAGAATGGGGGTATTATTTAGTCACTATCTGGTTATGGTGTGGGGGTATTATTCAGTAACAGTATGGGGGTATTATTCAGTCACTATGTGGTCATGGTGTGGCGGTATTATTCAGTAACCGCATGGTGGTATTCAGTCACTATCTGGGTATTATTCAGTAACAGAATGGGGGTATTATTTAGTCACTATCTGGTTATGGTGTGGGGGTATTATTCAGTAACAGTATGGGGGTATTATTCAGTCATTATGTGGTTATGATGTGGTGGTATTATTCAGTAACAGTATGGGGGTATTATTTAGTCACTGTGGTTATGGTCTGGTGGTATTATTCAGTAACACTATGGGGGTATTATTCAGTCACTGTGGTTATGGGGTGGAGGTATTATTCAGTAACAGTATGGTGGTATTATTCAGTCAAAATGTGGTTATGGGGTGGCGGTATTATTCAGTAACCGCATGGTGGTATTCAGTCACTGTGGTTATGTGTGGCGGTATTATTCAGTAACAGTATGGGGGTATTATTCAGTCAATATGTGGTTATGATGTGGCGGTGTTCAGTAACAGTATGGGTGTATTATTTAGTCACTATGTGGTTATGGTGTGGTGGTATTAGTAACAGTATGGAGGTATTATTCAGTCAAAATGTGGTTATGGGGTGGCAGTATTATTCAGTAACAGTATGGGAGTATTATTCAGTCACTATGTGGTTATTGTGTGGAGATATTATTCAGTCACTGTGGTTATGATGTGGCGGTATTACTCAGTAACAGTATGGTGGTATTATTCAGTCACTATGTGGTTATGGTGTGGCGGTATTATTCAGTAACAGTATTGCGGTATTATTCAGTCACTATGTGGTTATGGTGTGGTGGTATTATTCAGTAACAGTATGGGGGTATTATTCAGTCAAAATGTGGTTATGGGGTGGTGGTATTATTTAGTAACAGTATGGGGGTATTATTCAGTCATTATGTGGTTATGATGTGGCGGTATTATTCAGTAACAGTATGGGGGTATTATTCAGTAACAGAATGGGGGTATTATTCAGTAACAGAATGGGGGTATTATTTAGTCACTGTGGTTATGGTCTGGTGGTATTATTCAGTAACACTATGGGGGTATTATTCAGTCACTGTGGTTATGATGTGGTGGTATTATTCAGTAACCGTATGGAGGTATTATTCAGTCACTGTGGTTATGGAATGACTGTATTATTCAGTATCAGTATGGGGGTATTATTCAGTCACTATGTGGTTATGGTGTGGTGTTATTCAGTAACAGTATGGGGGTATTATTCAGTCACTATGTGGTTATGGGGTGGCAGTATTATTCAGTAACAGTATGGGAGTATTATTCAGTCACTATATGGTTAGTGTGTGGAGGTATTATTCAGTCACTGTGGTTATGATGTGGTGGTATTACTCAGTAACAGTATGGTGGTATTATTCAGTCAAAATGTGGTTATGGGGTGGCAGCATTATTCAGTAACAGTATGGGGGTATTATTCAGTCAAAATGTGGTTATGGGGTGGCGGTATTATTCAGTAACAGTATGGGGGTATTATTCAGTCACTATGTGGTTATGGTGTGGCAGTATTATTCAGTCACTGTGGTTATGATGTGGAGGTATTATTCAGTAACAGTATGGTGGTATTATTCAGTCAAAATGTGGTTATGGGGTGGCAGTATTATTCAGTAACAGTATGGGGGTATTCAGTCAAAATGTGGTTATGGGGTGGCGGTATTATTCAGTAACAGTATGGGGGTATTATTCAGTCACTGTGGTTATGGTGTGGCAGTATTATTCAGTAACAGTATGGGGGTATTATTCAGTCAAAATGTGGCTATGGTGTGGCGGTATTATTCAGTGACAGTATGGGGGTATTATTCAGTCAATATGTGGTTATGGTGTGGTGGTATTATTCAGTAACCGTATGGAGTTATTATTCAGTCTTTATGTGGTCATGGTGTGGCGGTACTATTCAGTAACTGCATGGTTGTATTCAGTCACTATGTGGTTATGTGTGGCGGTATTATTCAGTAACAGTATGGGGGTATTATTCAGTCACTATCTGGTTATGGTGTGGTGGTATTATTCAGTAACAGTATGGGGGTATTATTCAGTCAATATGTGGTTATGATGTGGCAGTGTTATTCAGTAACAGTATGGGTGTATTATTTAGTCACTGTGGTTATGGTGTGGTGGTATTAGTAACAGTATGGGTGTATTATTCAGTCACTATGTGGTTATGGTGTGGCAGTATTATTCAGTAACAGTATGGGGGTATTATTCAGTCAAAATGTGGCTATGGTGTGGCGGTATTATTCAGTGACAGTATGGGGGTATTATTCAGTCAATATGTGGTTATGGTGTGGTGGTACTATTCAGTAACCGCATGGTGGTATTCAGTCACTATGTGGTTATGTGTGGCGGTATTATTCAGTAACAGTATGGGGGTATTATTCAGTCACTATCTGGTTATGGTGTGGTGGTATTATTCAGTAACAGTATGGGGGTATTATTCAGTCAATATGTGGTTATGATATGGCAGTGTTATTCAGTAACAGTATGGGTGTATTATTTAGTCACTATGTGGTTATGGTGTGGTGGTATTAGTAACAGTATGGGTGTATTATTCAGTCACTGTGGTTATGATGTGGAGGTATTACTCCGTAACAGTATGGAGGTATTATTCAGTCAAAATGTGGTTATGGGGTGGCAGTATTATTCAGTAACAGTATGGGAGTATTATTCAGTCACTATGTGGTTATTGTGTGGAGGTATTATTTAGTCACTGTGGTTATGATGTGGCGGTATTACTCAGTAACAGTATGGTGGTATTATTCAGTCACTATGTGGTTATGGTGTGGCGGTATTATTCAGTAACAGTATTGCGGTATTATTCAGTCACTATGTGGTTATGGTGTGGTGGTATTATTCAGTAACAGTATGGGGGTATTATTCAGTTACTATGTGGTTATGGTGTGTCGGTATTATTCAGTAACAGTATGGGGGTATTATTCAGTCACTATGTGGTTATGGTGTGGCAGTATTATACAGTAACAGTATGGTGGTATTATTCAGTCACTATGTGGTTATGGTGTGGCAGTATTATTCAGTATCAGTATGGGGGTATAATTCAGTTACTATGTGGTTATGGTGTGGAGCTATTATTCAGTCACTGTGGTTATGATGTGGAGGTATTAATCAGTAACAGTATGGAGGTATTATTCAGTCAAAATGTGGTTATGGGGTGGCAGTATTATTCAGTAACCGTATGGGAGTATTATTCAGTCACTATGTGGTTATTGTGTGGAGGTATTATTCAGTCACTGGTTATGATGTGGCGGTATTACTCAGTAACAGTATGGTGGTATTATTCAGTCACTATGTGGTTATGATGTGGCGGTATTACTCAGTAACAGTATGGGGGTATTATTCAGTCACTGTGGTTATGGTGTGGTGGTATTATTCAGTAACAGTATGGGGGTATTATTCAGTCAAAATGTGGTTATGGGGTGGTGGTATTATTATTTAGTAACAGTATGGGGGTATTATTCTGTCACTGTGGTTATGGTGTGGAGGTATTATTCAGTAACAGTATGGGGGTATTATTCAGTCACTGGTTATGGTGTTTCGATATTATTCAGTAACAGTATGGGGGTTTTATTCAGTCACTGTGGTTATGGTGTGGAGGTATTATTCAGTAACAGTATGGGGGTATTATTCAGTCACTGGTTATGGTGTGGCGGTATTATTCAGTAACAGTATGGGGGTATTATTCAGTCACTATGTGGTTATGGTGTGGCGGTATTATTCAGTAACAGTATGGTGGTATTATTCAGTAACTGTATGGGGGTATTATTCAGTCACTGTGGTTATGGTGTGGTGGTATTCAGTAACAGTATGGGGGTATTATTCAGTCACTGTGGTTATGGTGTGGTGGTATTCAGTAACAGTATGAGGGTATTATTCAGTCACTATGTGGTTATGGGGTGGTGGTATTATTCAGTAACAGTATGGGGGTATTATTCAGTCACTATGTGGTTATGGTGTGGAGGTATTATTCAGTAACAGTATGGGGGTATTATTAAGTCACTGTGGTTATGGTGTGGCGGTATTATTCAGTAACAGTATGGGGGTATTATTCAGTCACTGTGGTTATGGTGTGGTGGTATTATTCAGTAACAGTATGGGGGTATTATTCAGTCAAAATGTGGTTATGGGGTGGTGGTATTATTATTTAGTAACAGTATGGGGGTATTATTCTGTCACTGTGGTTATGGTGTGGAGGTATTATTCAGTAACAGTATGGGGGTATTATTCAGTCACTGGTTATGGTGTGGCGATATTATTCAGTAACAGTATGGGGGTTTTATTCAGTCACTGTGGTTATGGTGTGGAGGTATTATTCAGTAACAGTATGGTGGTATTATTCAGTAACAGTATGGGGGTATTATTCAGTCACTGGTTATGGTGTTGCGGTATTATTCAGTAACAGTATGGTGGTATTATTCAGTAACAGTATGGGGGTATTATTCAGTCACTGGTTATGGTGTTGCGGTATTATTCAGTAACAGTATGGGGGTATTATTCAGTTACTATGTGGTTATGATGTGGAGGTATTATTCAGTAACAGTATGGGGGTATTATTCAGTCAAAATATGGTTATGGGGTGGTGGTATTATTATTTAGTAACAGTATGGGTGTATTATTCTGTCACTATGTGGTTATGGTGTGGAGGTATTATTCAGTAACAGTATGGGGGTATTATTCAGTCACTGTGGTTATGGTGTGGAGGTATTATTCAGTAACAGTATGGGGGTATTATTCAGTCACTGTGGTTATGGTGTGGCGGTATTATTCAGTAACAGTATGGGGGTATTATTCAGTCACTGTGGTTATGGTGTGGCGGTATTATTCAGTAACAGTATGGGGGTATTATTCAGTCACTATGTGGTGGTAATATGTGGTTATGGTGTGGCGGTATTATTTGGTCCTTGTATACTGGTATTTCATCACTGTATGGCAGTATTATTTAGAGGATTACTATTACGGTGTATATAGATCGGGAAAATTAGACAATTTATTTTTTATGGATACAGATGTCTAGGAAGAATGTGCTGGTGAATCAAAGTTTATCAAATGTAATAGTTACGTAATATGTCTGTCCCTGTTTGTACGCCTGGGCCTAAGTATATGAGAATGAGGGAGGTAGGACAGTCGTTGTATATGCAAACATGCGGAGGGTACGCCTGCCAATGACTGTCAGTGTGTCAGGAGGGAAATGTCTTTGCAGGGTTATTGAGTTATTTTTGCTAGGACGGGAATCTTTGCAAAACGCATCCCCGTTACTGTATAGGCCGCAGTGTGTCTCACATATGTACGGGGCGTGATAAGTGCGTGACCAAACATCCAGGAGAGGCTCAGATGAACGCTCGGTGACAACCGCAAATCACACATTATAATTAAGAGCAACTGTTGTCACCTGACACCTGCACAGACTGTTGCTAGGCAACAGCCCATGCCAATTCTAATGGATATCTTTATTATTCTACCAGTAAGAAGAAACCGCTCTAGGTCCGGGCATCGTTTCAGGTCGGAATTCACGTCCTAAAATTCTGATTTTCACCGGAGATTAAATTTAAGCCACACCTCCAAACGCGGCACAGAGATGTGTATATATCATTGGCTCTACATGGTGTAGTATATATAAAATGAGATGTAACTCTGAATCCCTGCGGTCCCCACTGGTGCATAGAGCACAGGCCATTCTGCCGCCATCTAGTAGACCAGGAGTGGCCACGTGCTAGCGTGCGGGGACGAGGATAATCCTCCATCTGTCTGTGTCACAGTCCCAGTAAACTTTTGACATTATAATGCAGATTCTTGTAGCCGACAGTGATTCCCACCCGTAATCCCATTACCTTCTAATCCCGCTCACTTCTTCCACCCAGACAAAACGTTTTCTCCACTGCAGACACTGCAGTAAAGAGAAACCATAATATCGCAATTAGTGCCTCCATAACATTGCCAGGCACAAGTTATGGTCACTCAGTCAGTTCCCTCATAACGTTGCCAGTCAAAGTCAGATCTCCATAATATTGCCAAGCACAGTACCTTCATAACATTGTTAGGCACAGTCAAAACCCCTATAACATTGCTAGGTACAATCAGTGCCCCATAATTTTATCAGCCACAGTCCGTGCCGCACTAATATTGCCAGCCCTAGAAAGAGCCTTCGTAACAATATTAGGCATATGCCAGGCACAGTGAACGTACCTTAATATTGCAAAGTACAGACAGTGCCCCATAAGATTGCCAGAAATATTGAGTTATCACATTATAATGCTAGGCACAGTCAAAGCCCCCATATTAATGGCGGACTCAATACGTTTCTCTATAAGATTAAAGAATTAATCAATGCCTCTCTATTCTCTAACATTACCAAGCACAATCCATGCCTTACCAGGCACAGTCAGAACCCCCCATAAGATTGATAGGCACATTAGGAGCTCACATAATATTGCCAGCCACAGTCAGTACCCAAATAACAATGCCCGATACAGTCAGAGCCCCATAACAATGCACGTTGGACAAAACAACACAGTAGATACAATAGGCCCACTCCTTTACCATGCAGTTAGTCATTTTTTTATGTCCAGCTAAAAAATATGAACAATTCAAAGGGGTTAATGCCATTTTTCCTGGTGGTCTAGGGTAGCATAGGAGTTAATGCTGATATCCCCCAGACCCCAAAATTAATCAGGCCCCAGTTCAGACCCCCAAATCGGACCAAAATAAAAACCTCAGGTATTTACTTACCTCTACTTCGGCTTCTCTTCAGGGCCCCGGCACTCAAGATCCTGATGCCAGCCAGTGTCGGGAGCTTGTGTGCCAGGGCCTGAAGTGGCAAGGGGCCTGTGATCCCACTCCACACTCTTTCTGCCCCACGTTCAGTGTGTACGTCGGGAAAGCTCCATAAACTTGTCCATAGGGCTCCATTCACCCAACAGGGGCCAAAAGAGTCTCTTTAGTCGTCGTCGGACTGATATTCATCAGTTGACCACCTTCTTTTTTTTTTTTTTTTAAAGGTATGAATAGCAAAGTAGGCTACGCTTTTCCATTTCGCTGGATCCCGCAGAAAGACGCGTACTGTGTGGTATACGTTCTTTTTTTTTAATATGGAGGTTTATGAGTGTCATCCGTTACAGGCCTCCATTAAAGGTATTCGTCGGGTTCATTAAAGTAATCGCTGGAGAATTTTGACGCAGCAGATGTGGCCCTATCCCCTGTGACCGTTAGACCTTTACAGCCGGAGTCCCCAGCTGCTATCTCTGACGGGGGAAGCTGTATAATTGGAGGTTCCCTGGGGTAGCCCCAGTGGCGTCACTGACCAGTTATGTCCCTTTGGCTACCCCAGGAAAGCTCCAGTGACGTAGTTTCCCCAGTGAGAGATAGCAGCTGGGGACTCCGGCTGGTTTAAAGTTCTTGCGGTTATGGGGGATATAGGGTCACCATGCGGGTCTATAGTCCTTCCGATGGTCTGTCCGGGGACTCTAGCATTGTTCATATATGGACAGCGATGCCAGGAGCTTCCCTGGACGCAGTGCTTCGGGTAGGACTCTGCCCAGAGGGGGTTCGTTCAACGTCCCCCACTGTATACCTATATAGGGCGATGCGTTGCAGCCTTCTCCTGACACCTACCCCTGACAGGAGGGAAAAATGCAGTGTGAAATGGGCCTGAGGATATGTTCCCACACACCGGATACTCTACAGATTTTCTTTGGCGGAATCTAAAAAAAAGAACGGATCACGGAAATCCGCACCAAATAGTGCGTTGTTGATGAGCATATTGCTGTGTAAACACTGTAGAAAACCGCAACCGCAAAATTTCTTCTCCCCATTGAAGTCTATGGACCAAACGCATCATCGCCGCCCAGAACCCTTGGCATAAATTGATATGCTACGGATTTTAAAGTCGCACCGCAGAACCCTTTCCACATCGTGGACACAAGATTTTCTAAATCTCATTCACTTTTCTGCTACTGTAAATGCTGCTGAATTTCCACACAGAATCCCGTTGTGGAAATTCCGCAGTGTTTACGCTACGTGGAGCACAGCCTGCGACCCCTATATTTATGGTACTGAATTAAATATCGTTACCAATCTATTAAGTGCACCTCCCGTTACCAGCCACTGCCCCCCATTGTGGTCTCCAGTTGGCAACAGATATGGGTTAAATAATCCTAGACAAGGCTCCAAATCAACAGGCCAGGAGCAGTAGCATAACTACCGCTGTAGCAGCCATAGTGGCTGCTACGGGGCCCGCAGTATGAGGGGGCAGTGCCGCCCACCGGTGGCTCCGCTAGCATGCGCTATGGCTGCTACAGCTGGAGCGACGCCACAATCAATAGTATCTGCGTCCTTAGAACGCAGATACTATTGAACGCTATGGCAGAGCAGGGAGTTATCTCCCTGCTCTGCCATAGGCTACAGTCCGTGTTCGGCCTGCAGCCAATGAGGCGCAGGGATACCTGCGCAGGCCGGCTTAATGATGTCACTGGATCATGACGGCCTACGCAAAGATCCCATCGGCGTTAAGGAGCAGCTCTGTTCGTCAGCAACCTCGGACGTGAAAAACTGACGTTTTCCACGTCCGAGGTGCACCCGTGGGGGGATGCGTTGTCACGGATCCCCCATAGACTAGAGACTATAGAGGGATGCGTGATATGCAGTAAGGGTGTGTTCACACGGGCTATTTTCAGCTAGAACTGCGGTGGCTGAGCGCCTCCAAACATCTGCCCATTGATTTCAATGGAAAAAACTGCGTTCCGTTCCCACAGGGCGTTTTTTACATGGCCGTTTTTAAAAACGGCCGCGTAAAAAAACGCCTCGTAAAAAGAAGTGCATGTTACTTCTTGAGCTGTTTTTGGAGCCGTTTTTAATTGACTTAATAGAAAATCCTCTCCAAAAATGGGTGTAAAAAACTTTGCAAGTTGCTGAAAAAACGGCTGAAAATATTTTCAGATGTTTTTTGTTAAGCGTGTGAACATAACCTAAAATAAGACATGTTCCACTTTTTCACGGACCCTTCACACGCTACGTTGAAACAACATTTCTGTGAACGTCCCTATTCAAATACTTGAGTCCGTGTGACGGCCGTTGTTTTAACGGCCGTCACACGGACTACATATACGCGGGGGGGGGCTGTTTACCACGGTCTACGGGGGGGGGGGCTGTACGGGGGGGCTGTATAGCACGGTGTACGGGGGGCTGTATAGCACGGTGTACGGGGGGCTATATAGCACGGTGTATGGGGGGGCTGTATAGCACGGTCTACGGGGGGGCTGTATAGCACGGTCTACGGGGGGGGCTGTATAGCACGGTCTACGGGGGGCTGTATAGCACGGTCTATGGGAGGGGCTGTATAGCATGGTCTAGGGGGGGGGCTGTATAGCACTGTCTACGAGGGGGGGCTGTATAGCACTGTCTACGGGGGGGGGGCTGTATAGCACGGTCTACGGGGGGGGGCTGTATAGCACGGTCTACGGGGGGGCTGTATAGCGCGGTCTACGAGGGGGCTGTATAGCACTGTCTACGAGGGGGCTGTATAGCACTGTCTATGGGGGGGGGCTGTATTGCACTGTCTACGGGGGGGCTGTATAGCACTGTCTACGGGGGGGGGGCTGTATAGCACTGTCTACGGGGGGGGGCTGTATAGCACTGTCTACGGGGGGGGGGCTGTATAGCACGGTCTACGGGGGGGCTGTATAGCACGGTCTACGGGGGGGCTGTATAGCACGGTCTACGGGGGGGGCTGTATAGCACGGTCTACGGGGGGCTGTATAGCACGGTCTATGGGAGGGGCTGTATAGCATGGTCTAGGGGGGGGGCTGTATAGCACTGTCTACGAGGGGGGGCTGTATAGCACTGTCTACGGGGGGGGGGCTGTATAGCACGGTCTACGGGGGGGGCTGTATAGCACGGTCTACGGGGGGGCTGTATAGCGCGGTCTACGAGGGGGCTGTATAGCACTGTCTACGAGGGGGCTGTATAGCACTGTCTACGGGGGGGGCTGTATTGCACTGTCTACGGGGGGGCTGTATAGCACTGTCTACGGGGGGGGCTGTATAGCACTGTCTACGGGGGGGGGGCTGTATAGCACTGTCTACGGGGGGGGGGGGGCTGTATAGCACGGTCTACGGGGGGGCTGTATAGCACGGTCTACGGGGGGGCTGTATAGCACGGTCTACGGGGGGGCTGTATAGCACGGTCTACGGGGGGGCTGTATAGCACGGTCTACGGGGGGGCTGTATAGCACGGTCTACGGGGGGGCTGTATAGCACGGTCTACGGGGGGGCTGTATAGCACGGTCTACGGGGGGGCTGTATAGCACGGTATACGGGAGGGGCTGTATAGCACTGTCTATGGGGGGGCTGTATAGCACTGTCTACGGGGGGGGCTGTATAGCACTGTCTACGGGGGGGCTGTATAGCACTGTCTACGGGGGGGCTGTATAGCACTGTCTACGGGGGGGCTGTATAGCACTGTCTACGAGGGGGCTGTATAGCACTGTCTACGGGGGGGGCTGTATAGCACTGTCTACGGGGGGGGCTGTATAGCACTGTCTACGGGGGGGGCTATATAGCACTGTCTACGACAGTGCTGTATAGCACTGTCTACGGTGGGGGGGGCTGTACGGCACGGTCTACGATGGGGCTATACGGCACAGTCTGCAGGGGTGCACTATCTACCAAGGGGAGCTGTGTAGCACCCAGGGGAGGGGGGCTAAGTCAAAAGTTTGCTATGGGGCCCATTGTTTCCTAGTTACGCCACTTGCCAAGAGGTAGATCGAGACTCGGCTACAGGCATCCTTTGAAGTTACAGCAGAAGTCTTCAGTTTTGGAACACTGCAATAATAATAATAATCTTTATTTATATAGCGCCAACATATTACGCAGCACTTTACAATGTAGAGGGAACATGAAAACAATATCAGACATTACATAGTGACAAAGTTCATTTACAATTCAAACCTGGGGAGTGAGGACCCTGCTCGCAAGAGCTTACAATCTATGAGGACATAAGGGAGACACAAAGTGTAATAGTGTTTGTTCTGTACAATGGTCCGGCCATTTTTATACACATGCGGTGGTAACATAAAGCTGCATGAGCCGGTCACCAGCCAGTATCCGTATATGACGGACATGAAGAGAAGGAGTGTGAGGGAATCTTATTCTGATGACTAATCTAAATGGAGGGCCATGAAAAGGAGTCAGATTAGGGAATTTTATAGGCCTGTCTAAATAGATGTGTTTTCAAACTGTGGATATTGGGAATTAATCGGATTGTCTGGGGTAGCGCATTCCAGAGGACGGGTGCAGCACGAGAGAAATCCTGGAGACGGTAGTGGGAGGTTCGGATTATGGAGGATTTTAATCTAAGGTCGTTGGCAGAACGTAGAGCCCGAGTAGGGTGGTAGACAGAGATGAGGGAGGAGATGTAAGGAGGTGCAGCACTGTGGAGAGCTTTGTGGGTGAGAGTAATAAGTTTGAATTTTATTCGGAAGGGGATGGGCAACCAGTGCAGTGACTGGCACAGATTAGAGGCGTTGGTGTAGCGGTTGGTCATAAAGATGAGCCTGGCTTCTGCATTGAGGATAGATTGGAGAGGGGAGAGTTTAGTGAGGGGAAGACCGACTAGTAATGAGTTACAGTAGTCAAGACGAGAGTGAATCAGAGCAACAATGAGAGTTTTGGCAGTTTCCTCCGTAAGAAAAGAGCGGATTCTGGAGATGTTTTTTAGGTGAAAATGACAGGAGTGTGAAAGTGATTGTATGTGAGGAGTAAAGGAAAGATCTGAGTCAAAAATAACCCCGAGACAGCGGGCGTGCTGCTTAGGAGTTATGATAGTGCCACACACAGAGATAGAGACATCAGGTTTAGGGAGGTTAGTAGATGGTTGGAACACAAGGAGCTCAGTTTTAGAAAGATTCAGTTTCAGATAGAGAGAGGACATGATGTTAGAGACAGCGGACAGACAATCACTGGTGTTCTGTATTAGAGCAGGGGTGATGTCACGGGAAGAGGTATATAATTGGGTGTCATCAGCGTAGAGATGGTACTGGAAGCCAAATCTGCTGATGGTTTGTCCAATAGGAGCTGTGTAGAGAGAAAAGAGGAGTGGACCTAGGACTGATCCCTGAGGAACCCCGATATCAAGGGGAAGAGGAGAAGAAGTGGAACCAGCAAATGACACACTGAATGAGCGGTCAGAGAGATAGGAGGAAAACCAAGAGAGAGCCGCGTCCTTGAGGCCAATAGAGTGGAGCATGTTAAGTAGGAGTTTGTGGTCTACAGTGTCAAAGGCTGCAGAGAGATCCAAAAGAATCAGGAGAGAGGATTTACCGTCCGATTTAGCCGCCAAGAGATCATTTGAGACTTTAGTAAGGGCAGTTTCTGTGGAGTGTAGAGTGCGGAAACCAGATTGTAAGGGGTCAAGAATGGAGTTAGCAGAGAGATAGCGGATAAGGCGAGAGTAGACCAAGCGTTCCAGGAGTTTGGAGATGAAGGGCAGATTAGAGACTGGTCGGTAGTTGGCAGCGCTGGATGGGTCAAGTGTTGGTTTTTTCAATAATGGGTTTATAATGGCATGTTTAAAAGCGGAGGGAAAGATACCAGAGGAAAGAGAGAGGTTAAATATTTTAGTGAGGTGACTAGTGACAGCTGGGGAGAGGGACTGGAGGAGGTGTGAGGGGACAGGATCACTAGGACAGGTAGTAGGATGAGAAGAAGAGAGGAGCCTCGAGACTTCTTCTTCAGTTATTGGGTCAAATGCTGAGAGTGAAGAAGAGGGAGTGTGGGGGGGAAGGGGATCGATGTTACTAGGGGACTGGGAGATAATATCATGTCGGATGTTGTCAATTTTAACTTTAAAATAATTGCCCAGGTCTTCAGCACTGAGATCTGTGATTGGCGTCTGCACTTTAGGACTAAGGAGGGAGTGAAAAGTATCAAAGAGGCGTTTTGGATTATTAGATAGTGTGGAGATAAGGGTGAAATAGACTTGTTTGGCGCGGTGAAGGGCAGAGTTGTAAGTTTTGAGCATAAATTTGTAATGGAGGAAATCTGCATCCAAATGCGATTTTCTCCACAGTCGTTCGGCACATCTCAAGCACCGCTGAAGAAAGCGGGATTGAGGCGTGTGCCAGGGTTGTCGTCGTCTTTGTCGGGTGGTTCGGAGTGTAGTGGGGGCTGCTTCATCCAATGCATTTTTGAGAGTGTTGTTATAAAGTTTGGCAGCCAGATTGGGACAGGAGAGGGAAGAGATAGGGGACAATGAGGACTGTAGACTGTCTATGAGTTTCACAGTGTTAATGGCATGTAGATTTCTGTATGTCTGATACATAGGGATGACCTGAGGAGGCAGAGAATATTTGATAGTAAAGCAGAGAAGATTGTGGTCAGAAAGTGGGAGAGGAGAGTTAATAAAGTCAGAAACTGAGCAGAGCCGGAAGAAGACCAGGTCAAGTGAATGCCCGTCTTCATGTGTAGGAGAGTTAGTAAGTTGTGACAGACCGAGGGACGAGGTTAAAGATAGAAACTGGGAGGCAGATGAGGAGATTGGGTTATCAATGGGGATGTTGAAGTCACCCATGATGAGAGTGGGTGTTTCAGAGGATAGAAATTGTGGAAGCCAGGCAGCAAAATGGTCCAGGAATTGGCGGGGTGAGCCCGGTGGGCGGTAGACAACTGCCACTCGGAGGGGAAAAGGGTGAAAGAGTCTGAGGGTGTGGACTTCAAAAGAGGGAAATGTGAGTGAGGGGACCGGGGGAATGACCTGGAAAGTGCAGTGTGGGGAAAGAAGTATACCTACTCCTCCACCCTGCCTGTTCTCAGGTCTGGGGGCATGAGAGAACTGGAGACCACCATAAGATAGAGCAGCAGGGGAAGCAGTGTCAGACAGGTGTAGCCATGTTTCTGTAAGAGCCAGAAGGTTGAGAGAGTTAGAAAGGAATAAGTCATGAATAAAGGTGAGTTTGTTGCACACGGACCGAGAGTTCCAGAGAGCACAGTTAAAAGAGACAGGAGAAGACCTACAAGGAATGGCAAGAAGATTTGCAGGGTTTCTATGTGTGGCAGGTAAGTGGTTGAGCTTGGCAGAAGAAAAGGGAGGCCCAGGGTTGGGAGAGATGTCCCCTGCAGCTAATAGCAGGAGAATTGAGAGTGACAGCAGATGGTTCTGTGATTTATGAGAGCGTTTTTTATGTTGGGCAGTGGGATGAGATGGGTTAAGTTGACTGAGGATAGTGAATGGGAGCTGTACATGGGTGAGGCCAGGATAGAAGGACTGATGCGGACTGTGTTTGGGCAAGGCTTAAATGGGCGATAGGATTGAAAACCAAGAGCAGCTATAATGATAATAACTTATTGTAACCATGCAGGAAAGAACAGCTCTTGCCACATCTCCCCAATAATAAAATAATTCACTTCAGCCAGGTAACAATTAACATGAAAGCCACTAGCACATAATCATGGACTGTCACCCAGCTTTCCTATTCTTGAGAAAAAGATAAAAAAAGAGAGAAAACGGCGCTCCTCTAAGGTGATATCGTTCTGATATATATTGAACAAGATGTTACTATGAATAGAGCTCACCTTGGTAAGTTGTGCAGTGTCGCCAGCACAACTTGACTTTGTAGCTTGTATGCACTCGGTCACACTGTGCTTGCCTCTGGAGCCATAACCACATGGGATGAATTCGTATCAGGAATTCGTTTCCTCGTGGTTCTGAAGTAATGCAAACTTGGAAGAAAAAATTGCTCCTCTGAACGGGCGCTCAGGCGTGAATTTGGACTAGTATTTTCACAAAATCGTCGGAGTCTAATACAACGATTTTATTCAATTTGCATGCCTGATGAAGACCACAGTGCGTGGTTGAAACGCGTTGCAGCAATTTAATTTTTATTGTTTTAAAAGCAAATTGAATAAAATCGTTGTATTAGACTCCGACGATTTTGTGAAAGTACTATTCCAAATTCACACCTGAGCGCCCGTTCAGAGGAGTAATTTTTTCTTCCAAGTTTGCATTAACCCAGCTTTCCTAGCATCCTGAATGTCCAAATTATGCAGCCACATTCTATTCGGGGGTCTGGGAAAACTGGATGATGGGGGTTGTAATTGTAGTCCTATAAGCGATCACTCAAATTCGGAGATCCACGAAAGACGTGCCTACTATGCCGGGGTCTAAAACAGGCCCCAAGCTTACATCTTTCCTGCAACTTTTGGGACCTTAAACAAGTCTGTGTAGCATGGAGTGGTAGTCTGTTGTATAGCAGAGAATCTTCCTATGGGCATAACTACCAGGATAACAGACATATTGACTGCCAGGGGCAATATTGACCATAGTTATAATACACTTAACACAATGCCTTTCTCTCATGTGTTTTGTTTGTTTTTTTAATTTTGCAGGCCCTACACAGACTTTTATGCCAAAGTGGGCCCCTTCTGGCCATGGGCCCTCGCACACTTCCCTAATGCTCAAATGGTCCGTTTACCCTTGATGGTTTCCATAAGGCCCAGCAGCCAAGGGGCCCACTTTTACTCAATGAGGTGCTGCTTTATTTTATAATATATCTTTATAGGGGTCGGAGCGCAATTTTTTGATACAGCGCTCTAAATCACAACAGATTCAGGCAAGTCTTTGCTGGCAGACACCACTAGAGGGAGCTCACTGCATATGAATTTACACAGCTTCCATGAGACTATAGCAAGAGCTCCGGATCATTGTATTCTCTATTGAAGGGGTTGTCTCATCAGAACCCCCAACGGACAGCCGACATTGCTGGGGGAAGCCGCAGCCAGCCAGATGAATGGCTGTCCATGTAGTAGTACATGGATAACTCATGTCTGCCAGGTGGGATGAAAAAGCCCTCTATCATGTCCATATACACTAATGGGGATTATGGACAGGGAATGTCTTCAAGAGACCAGCAACCGGCTTCTGTGACTGGAACACTGTTGTGGGGGGGGGGGGGGGGGTCTGTGGTTGGCATACTGTTATAGGGACTTCTATGGCTGGCACAACATTGGGGAGGTTCTTTAGCTGCCACACTTATTGGGGCTTCTGTGGCTGGGACACTGTTATGAGGACTTCAGTGGCTGTCACACTTATGGGGGTTCTGTGGCTTTCATAATGGTATCTGGGGGCTTCTGTGGTTGACACTTTTATGGGGCATTTCTTACTGGCACACTATAAAGGGGTCTTTTGTGGCATGCACACTTTTGTGGGGGCTTCTTCTGGATGATACACTGTTATGGTGCTTTTGTGGATGGCACACTGTTATAGGGACTCCTGTGGCTGGCACAATGTTGTGGAGGTTCTGTGGCTGGCACACTGTTATTGGAGACTTCAGTGGCTGGCACACTATTATTGGGGACTTCAGTGGCTGGCACACTCTTAAGGGGGCTTTTGTGGTTGACACTAATATGGGGCGTCTCTGGTTGGCACACTAGTAAGGGGTCTTCTGCGGCTGGCACACTATTGTGGGGGCTTCTGTGCTTGGCACACTATTGTGGATGTTCTATAGCTTGCACACTGTTGTGGTGGCCTTAGTGACCTACAATTCATTCTAGATCTTTCGGAGACCAGGTTATATTTTTGTACACCTTCATTTCCAGGTTTCATTTCTTTGATGTCCGAGGCAAAGTAATGAAGGTTGCTGTTATCGCATTCACATCCATCCTCTGCTTGGGACCCTCAGACCTTCCTGCTATAAGAACACAGGACTTTGCTGCGAGATGGTCTATGGGGGCCCCCGACTAAACTTGTAAATAAAGAGTGGTTCCTAGTTTAGGACCATTCCCAATAAAAATGTCAGGTTCCCTTGCAGATTACAGCTGATCGCTGCAGGTTATTTATGGAAGACTCTATGGCTGGCTCACTGTTCTCGGGGGCTTTTGTGGCTGGCACACTGTTATGTCCACATAAGTCTCTATAATGGTGGTGTCTGGACTCCTATGGCTGGGACACTGTTATGGGGGCTATGTGGCTGGAGCACTGTTATGGAGAAATCTATGGCTGGCATAGTGATATTTTGGCTCCTGTGACTGGCATAAAAACTTGTAAAGGTTTTATTGTTGGCACATGGTTATGGGGACTTCTGTAGCTGTCACACTATTGTGCGGCTTCTCTGGCTTTTATAGTGGTATCTGGGCTCCTGTGAGAAGAGAGCGTCTCTCCATGTCAATGCATTTCACAGACTTCTCATTGATTTATTAATGGGCAACATGTAATACTTAATTTCCCCTGTGGCGGCGCTGTGGGGTAACTGAACCCTTGCTGTCAGGTTCCTCTGCAGATTGCAGCTGATCGCTGTAGGTTCTACCAGCAGAACAACCTGTGATCAGTTTATTTTTTGGTGGACCCTTCTAACAAAAAGGGATTGTATCTAAAAAAAAAAAGTGGACAACCCATTAATGTATATGGCCTTGGATCTCATCGTGATCAGTTCTCATCCCATTTTCTCACTGCAAGAGTTGCCACGTCACTTTAGTTTCCTAGTTTTTGAGTAAACTTTAGGGCAACGCTTATGCAAATATTTAGATCACACCTTTAATATTTGGAGCAAAAAGAACAAATACTTTTGTCATAGGGTCATGAATATTCAGGTCGGTATGTGAAGAGAACTATCCCTCATTTAACCAAATCAATTTTTGCAAAATTTGGCAACTAGGGCGGCGACAAGAGGAAGTTAATCGAATTATGATTCACTTCAACTTGGTCCAAGTGTTTTCCTAGGTCAGACTATATAAATATAAGGATAGCCCGCAGCGTACATTGTGTGACATTGTGCAATCGTAATCCTTTATTAACGTAATCATTCATGTGTCGGGGTTGATTGCGTATGCTCGTTCACACCCTTCTTTCTGGCTTAAACAAAGTTCTTATGGATTATCGATCCCCAGGAATACATAGAAAAAATGGTGCCCCCTGCTGGTGGTGGTTAATTCCAGGATGTAGGCTTTAATGACCCGCTGTTCCTCCCTCTCTTGTTTGCTAGCATTGTGGAAATAGTGGCCCTGTGCAGCCTGGGGGTTGATGTCAACCTGAACTGAGGCCCCCTATCATTATGGGTCCCATACAGAAACTCCTGGTCCCCAATACAAAATCTGTAACAAGGCCCCCACCTACCAAGTGAAGTTTATAATAGTGATGTTTTTTTAATGTGGCAGAGGGGTCTTTATGTGACTGCTACTTCTACCCCCTGGCACCATAGCAGCTCCATTGAAATACGTATGCCCTTGGTAAAGGGTCCCACTGCTGGGTCTCGGTGATCATCTGTGATCGCTGGAGGAACCACAATGTAGGGTTGTCACGATACCAGAATTTGGACTTAAAGGCTATGTTCACACGGAGTATTTTGGGGGAGGAATATCTGCCTCAAAGCTCCAAACGGAATTTTGAGGCAGATATTCCTCCCCCAAAATACTCCGTGTGAATAGCAATGATCGCGCCGTTTTTCGCCCGCGGCCATTGAGCGCCGCGGGCAGAAAACACGCTTTCTCCTGCCTCCCATTGAAGTCAATGGGAGGTCGGAGGCGGAAGCGCCCGAAGATAGGGCATGTCGCTTCTTTTTCCCGCGAGGCAGTTTTACTGCTCGCGGGAAAAAGACGCCGACGCCTCCCATTGAAATCAATGGGAGGCGTTCTCGGGCCGTTTCTGCCGAGTTTTGCGACGCGGTTTCCGCGTCAAAAAACTCGGCAAAAGACCCCGTGTGAACATAGCCTAATACCGATGATTTGTGTAGTATTGCGGTTCTCCATACCAAAACGAAACTTTGCCAACAAGAAAAAAAAAACCTTCTTCTGTTTTCTGATGTGACAAGAGGTGTTATGAATTCGAACCGCCATGTGCCTCACATTAATAGTAATTAACCCCATCATGTTTCTTAGCCATAATGGACAATATTGGGTTACATATAGTTACATAGTTACCCAGTTACATAGTTTGTACGGTTGAAAAAAGTTCAACCAAGGGACGGGAAAAGGGAAGTAAAACATTTCTACACATAGGAGCTAATATTTTTTTGTTCTAGGAAATGATCTTTGCCTTTTTTGCAGCATCTCCTGTCCCTGCTGTGACGGCTCCTGCGGTGACTATTCCATAGATTCACAGTTCTCACAGTAAAGAAGGCTTGTCGCCTCTGCAGGTTGAACCTTTTTTTCTCCGGACGGAGAGAGTTGCCCCCTTGTTTTTTGAGGGGGTTTTACAAGGAACAGGATTTCACCATATTTTTTGTATGTGCCATTCATATATTTATATAAGTTAATCATGTCCCCCCCTTAGTCGTCTTTTTTCAAGGCTAAATAGGTTTAATTCTTTTAATCTTTCCTCATAACTTAGATTCTCCGCGCCCCTTATTTGCTTCGTTGCTCTTCTTTGTATTTTTCATCTTTTCTATGAACTGGATCCCAGAACTGAACTGCATATTCTAGATGAGGCCTCACTAATGCTTTGTAAAGTGGTAATATTACATCCCTGTCCCGTGAGTCCATGCCTCTTTTAATTCACGACAATATCCTGCTGGCCTTTGAAGCAGCTGATTGACATTGTGCTGTTATTTAGTTTATGATTTACACGTACACCCAGATCCTTCTCAACAAGTGACTCCCGCAGTGTAGCTCTCCCTAGGACATATGATGCATGCAGGTTGTTCATACCCAGGTGCATAACTTTACATTTATCTACATTAAAATTAATTTGCCAAGTGGACGCCCAAACACTGTTTGTTTAAATCCGCTTGCAATTCACGAACATCTTCCATAGCCTAAACTATATTACATAGCTTGGTGTAGTCTGCAAAAATAGAAATAGTGCTATTAATCCCATTAATGTGTGAGGTATATGATGGGGTTAATTACTATTAATGTGAGGCACATGGAGGTTCAATATTCATAACACCTCGTATTGAGACTCTTATTTTAATGTTTACTGTAAAAAAAAAGTGTCTTTTTTACTTTTTTTTAATTGTTTCTATTTTTAAACTTTAATATACTGGCATATATCTATATAATTGTACACAGGCATACCTAAGTGTGCCCTAACAGGAAATATGGTCCTCCAATGGACCCCGGCTATCTGCCCATATATGGTCTGTCCCTCGATCGCGTCACAGGGATTCCCTGTGACGCAATTAAAGGGGTAACCCCCTTCTCATTTACCCCATTTTTATAACTAGCCAGATACAATATAGCAGCAACAGCATAGCATTACCAGGGATGGAAGGGCCACTGTTTTTGGGCTTTCCCAGCCTAATGATACCAGCCTGCGGCCGCGCCAGTGTCCATCCATCACTACAGATGGTTAGGTACTGGATCGTACCCGGCTCTTCCCAGTACCCTGGTGGTGGTGGGTACCGGGGTAATAATGGGGGTTAGTGTTGGCCTCTGCATCGGCTAACACTAAGCCCCGCCTTAGTAATGGACGTTGTCAATCAGCCAGCAGCTATTAATAAGGTAGTAGTAATAAAGTTTAGGAAAAAAATACAAAGGCATAGAAAAAATATTTTATTGAAATAAAAATCCCACACAACCCTCTATCCATTTTATTGAGAATAAAAAAAACGCTATCAGCGAAGTAGTCCTCACATCCGACGTAGTCTAACCACCGAACTTGTAAAAAAACACAAACACACAAAAATAATAAGTAACACATAAAGAATAATTATTCTTACTTTTCGCGGGTCCAGCGCTGGAGCCGCAATGTCAGCGAGCCGGGCCCTATATCTAATCCTATCATGTGTGATACTCTTCTGCTAAGCTACTGTATCTAATCCTATCCATAGCTATTAGCGCATAGGTATTCTGTGTCCTATAGTAGGGATGCACGGTGCATCGAAACTTCGATACTGTTTCGATACTGTGCATCCCCAAACGGTTCGATACCGCTATTTCCTGTATTTCGATACTGAGCTGCGCAGCCGCACAGCTCCGTATAGTAATACATAAATGTATGGGAGCGCGGCTGCGGCTGTGTGATTCAGCCACAGCCCCGCTCCTGAGTCATAAGTGTGCGGGGTCAGGATGATTTGATGCGGCCAGCGCTGCACTAATGAGCGGCGGCACTGAAGACAGAACATGGCGGGCGCTCTACAAAACACCCCCATGTTCTGTCTCCAGTGCCTGCGCCACCGCTCATTAGTGCAGCGCCGGCCGCACCTCCTCATGCTGACCGCGCACGCACTTCCTGTCAGGAGCGGGGCAATGGCTGTATTACACATCCGCAGCCCCGCTCTATAACGGCGGAGATCAGAGAAACCTCTCATCTCCGCCGTAATTCCCCTGAATGCTGCGATCACAGCTGACTGCAGCATTCAGGGGAAAGTGAGAAGGGGGATGCCCCTGGATCGCGTCACAGGGAATTCCTGTGACGCGATCGAGGGCCATACCATATATGGGCAGACAGCCCAGGGTCTATTGACGGACCCCAGGGCTGTCTTACCATATTTCATGTTGTTAGGACATACCCAAGTATGTCCTAACCACTGCCTGTGTGCTATCTGTCCACAGGCTAATGTACTGGCATATATCTGATATATGTCAGTACATTAAAGTTTAAAAATAAAGTAAAAGCTAAGTATTAAGTTAAATTTAAAAAAAAATACACATTCACCTTTTTTACAATAAACATTAAAATAAGTCTCAATACATAAAACATACACATTCAGTAATGGTGCGCGCAACAATTTTTTGCATCATTTATGAGGTGTGCGCTGTAAAAAAATGAAATAAACACTGCTTTCTATGACTTATTAATGTGAGGCACGAGGTGCAATGAATTTAACCTCCATGTTTCTCAGATTAATAGTAATTAACCCCATCATGTACCTCGCACATTAACCCATTATGACTGAGAAACATGATGGGATTAATTACTATTAATGTGAGGCGCATTCAAAATTCATCACACGTCGCGCCTCACATCAGAAAATGGAAGAACTTTTTATTACTATTGGCAAAGTATCGAAATTGGTATCGAAATCGCAATACTAAACAAAGTATCGGTATCGAAGTCCAAATTCTGGTATCGTGACATCCCTATCCTATATACACATATACATACACGAACACACATTTTTTTGGGGGGTGTTTGTATTGGTGCTATTTCCCCTTACGTTTCAAGACCTTAGTGACGCCCCTGGCTGCTAGTGCTGCGTTGCTGGGTCACTTAGGAGACCCAGCGATGCAGCTGAAAGCGGCGGGCCGTCGGCCATGAGAAGTTTGGGTGGGGGGGCCCAAGAAGAACCTTTGCATCGGGGGCCCATGAGCTTTTAGCTACGCCCCTGAGTGGAAGGATCCAGAAAAAAGAGAAACTCTTTCTGATTCCTTCAAACGGAAATTTCCTTTTTCAGAGAAGGATATTCTGAGCTCTCGGTCAAAGTTCCCAGTGGATGCACCTGTTGCAGGTATCTCTAAAAAGTCCTCACTACCATTTGAAGACATGGGATTACTTACTGACCCCATGGATAAAAAAGCGGAGGCTCTTTTAAAAAGAACATGGGAAACTTCCACAGCGATGTTTAGGCCTGGGGCTACCTATACGGCAAGAACCCTTTCTATCTGGATCGATCAGCAGGGAAACCATCTGGCTGCTGGCACTCCAAGGAAGGACATCATTTGCTCCTTACTGATGCTAAAACAAAAAAAAGCTTCTAATTACCTAGCAAATGTCTCAGCAAATATAGTTAAACTTTCAGCTAGATCCGCTGCCGTATCCAATGCAGCAAAAGGATCTACTTGGTTAAGAATCTGCTTGGGAGATCCTCATTCTAAGAACAAGCTGGTAAGCATTCCTTGCGAGGGGCACCGACTGTTTGGATCAGGATTAGATGACGTCATGGAATAGGCTGCCGAGAAGAAAAAGAAGTTCCCTCTGGAACAAAAAAAATTTCCACAGCGAAGAACCTTTCGGACCCAAAAGAAGAATCATTTTGGAGGTGGACAGGATTACAGGAGGAAGCAGGAGTCGACCTCCACAGTGACGCCAGAGGTCCGGTAGGGGCAGGTTAAATAATTTTTTGGTGGCCTGGAAAAACCTCTCACTTTCTCCCTGGATCCTAGATTTAATACGTCATGGCTACAAACAGGAATTTCTTGCCTCCCCTCCACAAAGATTCCTATCTATGAATCGTCTTTCTGCAAAATGTCAGATGTCCTTTGGAGAGAGATTTTACTTCTTCAAAAGCAAGTTATTATTCAGGTGCCAGAATCCCAAGAAGGTTAAGGGTTCTATTCTACTGTATTTCTCGTAAAAAAAAAATTATGGCTCAGCAAGGGCCATAATAAATTTGAAAGACGTCAACCGTTCTCTAACATACAAAAAAAATTCAAGATGGACACCAAAACATCTACAGTAAATCTTCTATCTTCAGGCTGTCATGTGGTTACAATAGATCTAACAGACGCCTACTACCACAATCCAATTCATCAAGAATCTCAGATGTTCTTGAGGACAGATCTGTTTTTCCAAAACAAACTTCAACATTTTCAGTTTCAAGCTCTTCCTTTCGGGCTCTGTTCGGCCCCATGAATTTTTACGAAAGTAATTGCGGAAGTTATGGTCATTCTTCATCTAAACGTTGTCCAGATAATTCCTTATTTGGACGACTTCCTTATTTCAGCCCCATCTGCTTCTCAGCTGCTTCTAGATCTAAAGCTGGTCCCTCTCTTCTCTAGGCTGGTTAATAAATCACAAGAAGTCGGCCCTCTTCCCAAACAAGAAGAAATGTTTCCTGGGGGTCCTCCTCAACTCGCTGAAAATGACCTTTAACCTTCCAGAAGAAAAACGGATCTCCTTTCCATTAAAAATTTCTCTCTTCTGCAGAAACAAATACCACTCCATCTGGGAGATTATGACTATCTTAGGTCTCCTAATGTCAACGATCCCAGCAGTCCTCTGGGCACGAGCGCATTCAAGACCCCTACAGCGGTTTCTCCTCGCTTTGCGGGATAAAGACCAGGCCTCCCTAGATGTAAGGGTAAAAGTGCCTTCGGCAGTTAGAATATTGTTACGCTGCTGGCCATCTCCAGAAAGGAGTCCCTTGGAGACCGAACCCTCAACTAGTCTTCCCGACAGATGCAAGCAGTCAAGGCTGGGGAGCCCACACATCCTCTTCTCTGGCCCAGGGCCTATGGGATCCTCTCATGGAAAGAGCCTCTTCCAATCGGGGAACTGTCGGCGGTAAAAGAGGCGCTTTGGGCTCTACAATGATCTCTACAGGGAGGACATATAAAGGTCCTTTCAGACAATGTAACCACCGCGGCATACCTGAACAAACCGGGAGGAACCAGGAGCAAAAACTTGTACCGAGTAGCAGCTCAAATCTTAATATGGGCAGAGATCCTCTCCCTGTTAGCGGTCCATGTAAGAGGCAAAGACAGTAGAACAGCAGATTTTCACAGCAGAGTCTCTGAGAGAAGGGGAGTGGAATTTAAATCTTTACATCTTCAGTCAAATCACCCAAAGATCTGGGGATCCAGATCTAGATCTTTTTGCTTCAAGGTAGAACCATCAAGACCCAGGGTTTTATTCCCTTTCACACAAGGACGATCCATTGAAGGTAGATGCGCCGTCTCAGAGTTGGCCGAAAACTCTCCCTTATGCCTATCCTCCATTCACCTTGATACCGAGGGTGTTGGCAAAGATCCAAGAAGAGAATGCCAGGGTATTTCTGATTGCTCCTCATTGGGCCAGAAGATCTTGGTTCCTTCTTCTCCTCCAGCTGGCAGCAGGGAATTACTGGTCTCTCCCTCCCTTATCAGACCTACTATCTCAGGGACCAGTATTTCAGACAAACATCCTTCAACTTCGTTTGATGGCTTGGATGCTGAACGAATGATCCTTAGGAATATGGGGTTTTCTGATGGGGTGATTTCTACTATTTCAAATAACCGAAAAAGACTCCCTTCCAAAATATATCAGAGAGTCTGGCAGAAGTTCATCCTTTTTTTTTCCCAGCATAAATGGGACAGTTCGTCTAGATCTAGCATTTCATTGATATTAGACTTTTTACAAAACGGTCTGGAAAAAGGCCTAAAACCAGCACTAAAGGTGCATATATCCGCTCTGAATGCCTTCTTAGACTGTAAGTTACCGTATTTTTCGGACTATAAGACGCAGTTTTTAGCAAGCATAAATCCTTGCTAAAAAGTCCCTGCGACTTATAGTCTGCAGTCAAGGAACCCGGAATCGCCGGGCCCCATGACCACTTCATTACTTAACCCCTTCCTGACCCATGACGTGCCGGAACATCATGGAGCTGGAGGGGGGTGATGTATGGAGCGGGCAAGTAAAGCCACTGTTGCCCGGTGGATTAAGATGTCCATTTCTACTTGTTACCAAAGCAAGAATGTTTCACCCCCAGTAGGTCTAAAAGCGCATTCTACGAGAGCAGTTTCCACTTGATGGGCTGAAGGGGCTTCCACTTCCATTGACAAGATTTGTCAGGCGGCTACCTGGGCTAATCCCTTAACTTTCTTTAAATATTACAAATTAGATGTTTTGTCAGACAGGGACTTGTCCTTTAGGCGTAAAGTCCTTTCGGCAGTTGTCCCTCCCCAAATTCAAAATCCTTTTATTATTCCTCCTATGAGTGCCATTGTGGAGGTGCCAGGAAAATATGAAAATTACTCTTACCGGTAACTGGATTTTCCGTAAATCTCCACAACGGCAACGGGATTTTCCCCCGCATAGGTTTATTATTGTACACCTAAATATGGAATTATTGTATAGAGGTACTTATTACTGGATAAGGTATGGAGGAGGGGCATTTTATTTCTGTGTCCATATTGTTTCCTGGCCCTCGAGAGGCGGGGAATCCTCCTAGGAGTGCCGTTGTGGAGGTTTACAGAAAATCCAATTACCGCTAAGAGTAATTTTCATCTTTTTTTTTTTTTTTTCTTATTCAACATTTTTATTGAGTTTCAGAACACAAAATTACAAAACATAGTGGAGAGAAGGCCTCCACACCATAAATAAAAACTACAAACAAGGTCAGTGGACCAAATCAAAAACAAATCAGAACAACAAAAAAAAAAAAAAAAAAAAGAGAAATCAATAATGTGCATCACATCTCAATAAGAAGGACACTGATCAGTATACAACAATAGCATGGATAATTCTTGAAGCAAAACATCAGGAGGCACAGTGAGGCCACTTAATTCAAACGCAGAAGGAGAGGCACATTACCCTAGACAGGGGAAGAGAAAGTATAGAAAAAGGCCCCAAGAGAGGGAGGAATAGGAGGGAGGGGAGAGGACAAGGGGATCCTGGACTCCGGTTCTGGGGTATTCTGGGTGAAAACAGCAGCGAGCAAGCGTCACAGTACACTTCACAAGAGCATAGGCCGACTCAGGTTACAGCCGTGAGGTAGGAAGGAGAAGAAAGAAACACTATCCAAGGAGACCACGTAGATGTGTATTTTACCACAGCTGCCGGGGAGTGGGCCACCAGGTGTTCCATTCGCTGTATCGCGGCAACTTCCCGAAACCGCTCATCTAATGTTGGGGGTATTGCCGTTTTCCACCTGCGCGGGATCACTGACTTTGCTGCCTGATGGAGATGTCTAATTAGGGAGCTTTTATAAACGTGTATTGGCATCGGGAACATGAATAAAAGAGCTGCTTCCGGAGAGTTGGGGACAGAGAATCCAGTAACCTCCAATATCAATTTAAGTACCGCATCCCAAAAACTCCTCAACAAGGGGCAACTCCACCAAACATGAGACATGGAACCTCCCACATCACCACAACGCCAACAATTGTCAGGCACAGATGGATACCATTTATGAAGCGCAGCCGGGACCCGGTACCATCTAGAGACTATTTTGTAGCTAGTTTCCTGGGCCCTAATGGCTATAGAGGCTCTTTGTGAGAGGGAGAAACATCGCTTCCACTGTGCGTCAGTAAATGCAGTATGTAATTCTCTCCCCCAGGCCCCGCAGAAGGAGGGGAGTTGTTGGGAACGCGTAATTTTCATCTTTTGATGCATCATGCAACCCTACCACAATGTAGATGGGTTTGGGTTTATGTCCCATATAGAACATGAGCAAGTTCACTTATAATTAGACATATCCATAAGATCTAATAGGTTATTTTTAAGCAAACCCATAAGAAATGAACACTAGTGGTAATTAACTTGTAAGAGGGTCAGTTTTTAGTGAGCGTAACCCTTGACCCTGACACGAAACCCCATCCAAGGATGGAGCAGTAATGAAAGCAGACACAATACAGTTCAATGAAACAAGACTTTTTTTTATTCCGGCTAGGGCATAAAATGTCATGGTTACAACAGTAGTACTGAGCGTTTACAGTGTTGGTACACAGCTTGGCGGTGACATTTTTTGAAGGACACAGCTTGGCAGCTACAGTCTCTGAAGGACACTTAGCTTGGTGGTAACAATCTATGAAGGACACTTGCATTGAGGGGTTACAGTCTGTGAAAGGCACTTATCTTGGCGTTCAGTCATTGAAGGGCACATAGCTTTCCCGGTCACAGTCTCTAAAGGACACTTTTTTTAAAAATTGTATTCTTTATTTTTGTAACCGAAAAGGTACATTTTACAGAAAAAGAAACACAAAGTCAAAATAGAAAAAATACAATCCGCAGTATACAGGGGAAAATGTTTGAGGGGCTATTAAGGGACTATATACAGAATTATGTGACAATAAATAGCATTATAAGTGACAGCCAGCACGGTTTTACTAAGGACAAGCTGTCAAACCAACCTGATTTTGTTTTTATGAAGAGGTAAGCAGAAGCCTAGACAGAGGGGCCGCTGTGGATTTAGTGTTTTTGGACTTTGCAAAGGCATTTGACACTGTCCCCCATAGACGTCTAATGGGTAAATTAAGGACTATAGGTTTAGAAAATATAGTTTGTAATTGGATTGAGAATTGGCTCAAGGACCGTATCCAGAGTTGTGGTCAATGATTCCTACTCTGAATGGTCCCCGGTTATACGTGGTGTACCCCAGTGTTCAGTGCTGGGACCACTATTATTCAACTTATATATTAATGATATAGAGGATGGGATTAATAGCACTATTGCTATTTTTGCAGATGACACCAAGCTATGTAATATAGTTCAGTCTATGGAAGATGTTCTTGAATTGTAAGCGGATTTAAACAAACAGTGTTTGGGCGTCCACTTGGCAAATTAAAGGGAATGTGTTGCCAGAAAAACATGGTTTTTTTTAATTAAACATTTAGTGTGTAGGTGATTAAACATTGTTCAATTTTTTTTTTTTTTTTCACGAGTCAGGAAATATTATAAATTAGATTCTAATTTATAATATTTCCCATTGCTGGTCACTAGATGGAGCTATTCCCAAAATTGCAGCATTGCAAAATTGGGTAAAAAGCCCTCGCTCTAGTGAGCTCTCAGCATCCCCCCCCTCCTTTATCCTGGCTAGTGCCGGGATAAACGAGGGGTTTGAACGGTCTATCCTCCTACACTGTGTGTCGCCATTTTTTGAGCTAACACACAGTGTAGTAGGTTTACATACAGTAGTAAACGTACACAAACACGAACATACATTGAAATCTCTTACCTGCTCCTGCCGCCGCGGCTCCCTCCGGCCCGTCCGCTCCGTCTGCTGCCGCTGGTCCAAGTGCACAAGTCCGGAAGTAGTAATCTTACTGTCCGGCCGCGACTTCCGGTCCACAGGAAAATGGCGCCGGACGGCGCCAATTTCAAATTGGACTGTGTGGGAGCGGCGCATGCGCAGTTCCCACACACACGGCGTACACAGAAGTGGATGGGACGGGAGCCGTTCGCAGTCCCTATGGGACTGTGGCTGCTGTATTCCATGTCTGTATGTGTTAATCGACACATACAGAAATGGAACAAAAAATGGCAGCCCCCATAGGGAAGAAAAAGTGTAAAAATAAGAAAAAGTAAAACACAAACACACAAATAAATATAAACGTTTTTAATAAAGCACTAACCTCTTTAACATATGAAAAAAAAATTTGTGATGACACTGTTCCTTTAAGTTTAATGTAGATAAATGTAAAGTTATGCACCTGGGTACCAACAACTCGCAGCATCATATGTCCTAGGGGGCGCTACACTGGGGGAGTCACTTGTTGAGAAGGATCTGGGTGTACCTGTAAATCATAAACTAAATAACCGCACAATGTCAATCAGCCGCTTCAAAGGCCAGCAAGATGGCGTGTATTAAAAGAGGCATGGACTCACAGGACAGGGATGTAATATTACCACTTTACAAAGCCTTAGTGAGGCCTCATCTAGAATATGCAGTTCAGTTCTGGGATCCAGTTCATAGAGAGGATGCCCTGGAGTTGGAAAAAATACAAAGAAGAGCTACGAAGCTAATAAGGGGCATGGAGAATCTAAGTTATGAGGAAAGATTAAAAGAATGAAACCTATTTAGCCTTGAAAAAAGACGACTAAGGGGGACATGATTAACTTCTATAAATATATGAATGGCACATACAAAAAATATAGCGAAATCCTGTTCTATGTAAAACCCCCTCAAAAAACAAGAGGGCACTCTCTCCGTCTGGAAAAAGAAAGGTTCAACCTGTGGAGGCGACAAGTCTTCTTTACTGTTAGAACTGTGAATCTATGGAATAGTCACCGCAGGAGCCGTCACAGCAGGGACAGGAGATGGCTTTAAAAAAGGCAAAGATAATTTCCTAGAACAAAAAAATATTAGCTCCTATGTGTAGAAATTTTTTACTTCCCTTTTCCCATCCCTTGGTTGAACTTGATGGACATGTGTCTTTTTTCAACCGTACAAACTATGTAACTATGTAACTTCGCTTAGTGGTCAAAGTCTCTGAAGGACAACTAGCTTGCCGTCTACAGCCTTTCAAGGGCACTTATCTTAGCGGTTATAGTCTTGAAACGGCCGTTAGCTTGGCGATTACGGTCTCTGATGGACACTTCCCTTAGTGGTTACAGTCTCTGATGGACACTTCCTTTTAGTGGTTACAGTCTCTGATGGACACTTCCCTTAGTGGTTACAGTCTCTGATGGACACTTCCTTTAGTGGTTACAGTCTCTGAAGGACACTTGGATTCACGCTGGAAGTGGCCCACAGCCACTGGCAGGATACACGCATGGTCTCTTCTGGTCACGGCGCACTCTTTTCGGCAGTCCCAAGATACACAGCAGTAAAGTTAAGGTCACGACCCTGGAAGAGTCCCGAAAACCACTGAGCAGGACACACAGGGTTTGCCTTTTCAGCATCGAATGCTGGCACGCCCCAATCCTCCTCACAGATCATCTCCGGTTCCCTGCCAGTCTCAGTCCTGTGCATAACTCCACTCGCACTGACAGGCCCTCTCACTGTATGTTCTTCACTCGTTCTGGACACACTGAAAACCGCAAGGTGCGCCAAAATACCTAATTTATAGTCTGGCTTCACCCTTTCACAGAGCCCGTGCTTGACCACGCTACTGTGTCCGCTACGTGTTCGAACATGGCACAATGCGCCATGACGGTCCTGATAATTTCACGGAGACCTAAATGAGACACGTACTCGGCAACAGGTGAACAGTTATGGGGCACTACTATGTAAGGGGTGCAAAACAATGTCCAAGTTCATTTTTACAGGACCACCATTAACAGACTGACTCCAAATGGTGTGGTCTTCTGCTGGACCTTTTGAGGTCCATTATTGTGCCAGAGCCTAGGTCCATGGAAGGAATCCTGTTGAGCGAGTCTGACCCTGCTCTTGTCTCGGACTATTCAGCAATTTTCTTAAAGGAGCAACCATCCCTATTTCCTCAAGATTCTCTAGTGTAAAGGTCGATTAACCATGACAATACCTTTTTAACTATAATTATGTGCCCATCAGACTCAGTTCACACTAGGATTATAATATTTACAATTTTCTAGTACTTGGCATAACCCATAAGTAGCATCCATAAACTATAGAGGGCAATGCTAAAATCCTGGAACCACTATTTAAATCTAGGATCCGAGGTTTTAAAGGAGAAAATTGTTTAATAGTGCAATGGTTGCACAGTGTTTAGCCCCTTTTTGCCTTTTATAACTCCAATATGGTAATTTTCTTTTCGTTTGTACTGTATTTCACATTTATAGAGCAGCAGTTTGTGCTTCAGAGCTGCTCTTCAATATCCAATTAGGAATAAAAAGCTGCAACCATTGTAAATACAAACGCTTTTCTGCTCTATTCTTCCCAGTCTTCCTCTATGCCTGTCAATGTTACTACCTATGGAAGACACAAATACTGATCTAGGAATGGCCACATGACAGCCCACATGGACTTCCAATGAGAACTTGATCAGTAGTAGTAGTCGAGCACTAAACCATTCTATTATTATAACAAGGCATGAAGGTTTGAATTATGGTACAGTCTGAAATATGCGAAGTGACCAAGTAAACGAGCAAGTGTGTATGCCCACACCATGCTTGGCTGGGTCTCATCTGGGTAAGACAGGTTTTGTGAGATTGTAAGCCCCACTGTAGACAGGGATTGATGGAGGGCATTACAGTCTGTGTACAGCGCTGCTAATATGTCGGCTCTATATAATAAGGAACATAAAAAATTATTAGGAAGCTGCACGGTCGCTTCAATACTACTTAGTGCTTGGCCCATATCTTCAATACACAACTTTTCTAGCAAACCTTGGACGATCCTTGTGGAAGAATTGACTTGTCAAAACCAAATGAATGTATCTCCGCTGCAGATTCATTAAAACAGGCCTCACACCTCCCACGCTAGTTTCAATATTTAGATTCCCACCCAATGACATCGGCTTGGACAATAGTGGTCCTAGCATGATGGATGCAACTGCAAGATTGGCTAGTCCCTTAGCTGGTGCTATAGAAATGCCTGCAGACTCCTCTCAGGGGCCTTCCCTTTACTAGGGTAACTGTAAACCAAATCTAGTGTATAGGTTCAGATAGCACCAGATACTGGGTGGAAGTGGTTTTGCACGGATAGGGGCCCAACCCAAATGATGAGTATAAAAGAAAGTATCCGGCACACCAATTTGAAACAAAGGTAATTTCTTTATTTGTTGTTTTTAATGCCAGTGGCAGAGTAAAACGTTTCGGTCAATATGACCTTCTTCAGGCACTGAACCGTGCTGGGAATACTGCATGGACGAGCGCTTGTTGTGTTAATAGTGGCTTTATAATTCGTTTTCATTAAAAAATCTTTTTACTTCTTGAGATACAGCTGCTCTGTATCCTGTATACAGAGCAGCTGTATCTTACGCTGAATCCTGAACACGTTAGGTCTGTGGGACTGATGGGTTCAGTGTCAGCAGGTCCTGTGTGTCTCTGACACGCAGGATCCACCTGTAATACATCACATCTAAGTTAGATGTGATAGATTACAGGTGGTTACAGTCGACTAAAAAATGGAAACCTTGCGAAACGGAGACAAACGGAAACTATTAGCAACGGAAGTCTTACCATTGAAATCAATGGTAATGCAAACGGAAAGCTATGGTTTCCGTTTGGTTTCCATTCGTGGGTTCCCCTGACGGACAGGTCTGACTGAACCCATGAACGGAACCCCGACGCAGGTGAGAACGAAGCCTAATTATTACTGTATGATCTGTACAGATGATGGAGGGTACTATTTTTTGGGGTGTAAGCAGTATATGATTACCATTGTTCAGGTCATACTGGAAGCTGCTAACCTGACTTTGCAAATGATCTCTGTACTGAAATGTATTTGTACTGAGCTTGGTTTTGTTGTTGTATTTATGTACGGAGCTTGGTTCTGGTACTGTATATAGGAACAAACAAAATATAGGAGCTGCACCGTAGCATGCAATATGGGTGCTATCCTCAGGGGAAACATGACGTGAGACCCCAAATACGTACCGCCACAATCCAAAAAGAGAGGCAGCACTGCAGTGTTATAAAAATACAACATTTTTATTCACCTTCCCATTGAAGGCATTTTCAAGCTTGGGCTTTCAAGCTTCAATTTTGTTTTTTTTTAACACTGGAGTGCTGCCTCTCTTTTTGGATTGTGGTGGTACCTGTATATAGGTGTGTATGCGTGCGTGCGCGCACATATGTACTGAGCTTGGTTCTGGATTTATGTACTGATCTTGGTTCTGGTGATGTATACAGTGGAGGAAATAAGTATTTGATCCCTTGCTGATTTTGTAAGTTTGCCCACTGTCAAAGTCATGAACAGTCTAGAATTTTTAGGCTAGGTTAATTTTACCAGAGAGAGATAGATTATATATATATATAAAAAAAAAAAGAAAATCACATTGTCAAAATTATATACATTTATTTGCATTGTGCACAGAGAAATAAGTATTTGATCCCCTACCAACCATTAAGAGTTCAGCCTCCTCCAGACCAGTTACACGCTCCAAATCAACTTGGTGCCTGCATTATAGACAGCTGTCTTACATGGTCACCTGTATAAAAGACTCCTGTCCACAGACTCAATGAATCAGTCTGACTCTAACCTCTACAACATGGGCAAGACCAAAGAGCTTTCTAAGGATGTCAGGGACAAGATCATAGACCTGCACAAGGCTGGAATAGGCTACAAAACCATAAGTAAGGCGCTGGGTGAGAAGGAGACAACTGTTGGTGCAATAGTAAGAAAATGGAAGACATACAAAATGACTGTCAATCGACATCGATCTGGGGCTCCATGCAAAATCTCACCTCGTGGGGTATCCTTGATCCTGAGGAAGGTGAGAGCTCAGCCGAAAACTACACGGGGGGAACTTGTTAATGATCTCAAGGCAGCTGGGACCACAGTCACCAAAAAAACCATTGGTAACACATTACGCCGTAATGGATTAAAATCCTGCAGTGCCCGCAAGGTCCCCCTGCTCAAGAAGGCACATGTACAGGCCCGTCTGAAGTTTGCAAATGAACATCTGGATGATTCTGAGAGTGATTGGGAGAAGGTGCTGTGGTCAGATGAGACTAAAATGTAGCTCTTTGGCATTATCTCAACTCGCCGTTTTTGGAGGAAGAGAAATGCTGCCTATGACCCAAAGAACACCGTCCCCACTGTCAAGCATGGAGGTGGAAACATGTTTTGGGGGTGTTTCTCTGCTAAGGGCACAGGACTACTTCACCGCATCAATGGGAGAATGGATGGAGCCATGTACCGTCAAATCCTGAGTGCCAACCTCCTTCCCTCCACCAGGACATTAAAAATGGCTCGTGGCTGGGTCTTCCACCACGACAATGACCCGAAACATACAGCCAAGGCAACAAAGGAGTGGCTCAAAAAGAAGCACATTAAGGTCATGGAGTGGCCTAGCCAGTCTCCAGACCTTAATCCCATCGAAAACTTATGGAGGGAGCTGAAGATCCGAGTTGCCAAGCGACAGCCTCGAAATCTTAATGATTTACAGATGATCTGCAAAGAGGAGTGGGTCAAAATTCCATCTAACATGTGTGCAAACTTCATCATCAACTACAAAAAACGTCTGACTGCTGTGCTTGCCAACAAGGGTTTTGCCACCAAGTTTTATGTCTTGTTTGCCAAAGGGATCAAATACTTATTTCCCTGTGCACAATGCAAATAAATATATATAATTTTGACTGTGATTTTCTGTTTTGTTTTTTTTATATAATCTATCTCTCACTGGTAAAATTAACCTAGCCTAAAAATTCTAGACTGTTCATGTCTTTGACAGTGGGCAAACTTACAAAATCAGCAAGGGATCAAATACTTATTTCCTTCACTGTATATGTACTTAGCTTGGTTCTGGACTTGTAGTTATATAGGATATATTTATAATACAAAATTGCAGAGCAGATGACATTGTTGCAATTCATTGTATATTTAATGGGAACCTGTCTGGTAGTTTTAACCCTTTGAACCGCTACCATGCAGTAATAAAGGACCTGACAATATTTCCAAACATTCCCCGGTATGTTTGTTTCAGATACAGTAAAATCCATAAAATCAACTATTAAAATAGTGCATGCTATATGCTAATTACTCTATTAAGGGTCATGGGTCGTTGCCGCTATCCTGTAGAGTCACACACTCCTAACTGCAAACCCACCTTTCCATGCTTGGTTGACATCTCCCTGAGGCCTCGTGCACACTTCCGACACCGTTTACACGGCCGTTTTTGACGGATCCGTGTGCCCGATTTAGCGGCCGTGTGCACTCCCGTGTGCACTTCGTGTTTCCGTTTCTGAGCGCCGAGCATGGTACGTCCAGGGTGCTGAAAAAGTTAATGGGCTGCACTGATCGGTGGTAACTCTTTCAGCACCCTGGACAGTACCATACTCGGCGCTCGGAAAATAAAATTTTAATGAAATTAAAAAAATAAGTTCATACTTACTTTCCTCCTGTCCAGCCTCTAGCGATGACGTTTCATCCATGTCACCGCTGCAGCCAATCACAGGCTGTAGTGGCGGTCACGCGCGTCAGGATGACGCTTCATCCTACGTGACCGCCTCTGCAGCCAATCACAGGCTGCAGCGGCCTCTGCAGCCAATCACAGGCTGCTGCGTCAGAAAGGAAGGTCGGACTGAAGGAAGAAGAGGGTCTCGTCACCAAGACAACGACCAGGGTACGTATGAACTGCTTTTTATTTTATTTTTAATCAGCAGCCTCTTTTCTCTATCAGTGATTGATAGAGACAAGTGGCTGCCGATTAGTGTAATATTTTTGTAATATATTTCTGCCTGGCCGTTGCTAGGCAACGGCTCCGTCACACACGGATGCCTTCTGTGTGCCTTCAGTGTTTTTGACGGCCCCATTGACTTGCATGGGCCTCACGGTCACGGAATATCTGACCAAAGTAGGACATGCTCTACTTTGGATCGGAACGGAGCAATGGGACCGTCAACAAAACTGAAGTGTGCGTGGCCCCATTGAAATGAATGGGTCAGGGTGTTAGCCGTCAGAAAAACGGTTAGCACCCTGAAGAAAAACACTGAAGTGGGCATGAGGCCTGACTGTTATACATCATTACCAGTCTCCTCGAACTTTCTTGGATGCGCCACTGCCTTGTACTCCATGAGCACGCACCATTCAGCGAGGTGTACTCTGCCCGGCTTCACCGCTGCACCGTGCATGCCAAAGGAGTACAAGGCAATGGAGAAGGCTGGTAGTAATGTAGAACAGTCAGGGGGATGCCAATCAAGATCTGGGGGGCGCCATTTAATTTTTGCCTCAGGCAGCAGAAAAGCTAAAATAGGCCCTGGGCGGAGACGCCACTAAAACCACACGCCGCCACCCCCACATGTACTAATTGTACCTGCCTTATGATGACTTGCCCCGACAATCAGTGCCTTTCAACGATGCTAGCAGGGCAATGATGTCATGTGGGGCACCATCTACAGGGGGCGCTATATGTGGGGCACTATTTACAGGGGGCTCTATGGGGGCACTACCTACATAGGTATCTATGGGGCACTATCTACGGTGAGCAGTCTATATGTGTGGGACACAGTGTATGGTGCTATGATAATCAGGGACACCGTGTATGGTGCTATTATAATCAGGGACACCGTTATGGTGCTATTATAATCGGGAACACAGTGTATGGTGCTATTATAATTAGAGGTGCAGTGTATGGAGCTATTATATTTAGGGGTACAGTGTGTGTCACATGAGAATTTTATCTTCGTTCATAGGTGCAGAAATGTTTGAATAGTGAGTAGCTGAAGACATCTGAGTGGCAAACTCTGCAGAAATGGGTCGTGGCTGGTAGAAGTCATCATAGAGGTCTGGACCGGATGGAGAAGAAAAGAGAAAAAGAACAACTAGAATCTGAGATCGTCACTGGTGAGTCACTTAATGTAAATGTTTATTCTGCCTCTAATCAGCACTGTAGTCACTGTATGATCTGCAGCGAGATGATGGGTGGTATGTTTTTTTTTTTTTGTGAAACAGCAACTCCCAGCATATCCTTACCATTGTACGGTCCATGCTGGGAGCTGTAGTTTTACACCGTACAAACCTATACGGCAGGGCTTGCACTAAATTGAAGCTGTATTTGTGCTGATGCTGTTTTTATGTACTGAGCTTGGTTCTGGTATGTACTGTGCATGAGTCATAAGTGTGAGTGGTGTGCGTGCGTGCGCATGTGTCCTAGGTGTGAGTGGTGTGTGTGCGTGCATCCTAGGTGTGAGTGGCACGAATGCAGCATGTGTCCTAGGTGTGAGTGGCACGAATGCAGCATGTGTCCAGCTTGTGGGTTGCGTGTGTGTGTGTGTGTGTGTGTGTGTGTGTATACGGCTGAATATGAAATTGAAATCCTACAGTTTAGTTACAGAATGGTGATAATTTAGCACTGTACACTGGTATAATTTGCAATCTTTATACGTCCGTGTTAGGCCAAGATCACGCATTCTGGATTTTATTAGGACGAAGTCCCTGATTCCACACCCAAATCCCTTTCAAATCCACTAACCTTCTGCATCCATTAATAGTGAATGGGCTATTTTATACCCCATTCACATACAGCAGGAAGAAGTCTGCTTCAATTTTTTCGGTTCCGTGAAAAAAATCCTCTAGAATAATGAGTGTTCATTATTCTCGTGGGAACGTAGTGGATTTATTGGCGTTGAAACTATCAGGAACTATTCCTCTTTTCATTTACACCTGTTTTAATAAATCTCCCCTTGTCTTGTATAGCTGAATGGTGTTCCCAGCCCAACACTGGCGGCTGCGTATGGCCTGCGGTGGGCCTGTGTGCTTAAACTCAACCCTGGCATTTTTAAGTCCCAGTCCGGCCCTGTCTGGGACCCATGCCTATCTCTAGAACGGTAAATAGGAAAAGGAAAAAAGGGACCACAATGGCGCTGCTGTTAGTATGAATAAAATGAACAAAAATACATGTTTAATAAATAAATGAATGGCCAGTGAATGGACAAGCGCTACGCGTTTCAACGCAGGACTGGCGTCTTCATTAGGCTAATAAAATACAAACAATTGGCAGGAGTATATATACACTGCAAAATACAATTGTACTTTTTTCAAACACACAAAAAAAACGCCAAAAAGACGGGTCAAAGATCACTTGTTACGTCACAAAAAAACGCAACGGCCATACAACAACAAAGTTACCCTGGCGGGAGAAATATAAATGCAAAATGTTTAGGTGACTAACATGAATGATATGGCTAAATGAAATATAAAACAATGATTAAAACAACGATTTTAAAAACTCACCAAAAGTTGAAAAGAGATAGGCAATGTACGAAGCAATATCCTAATGAAAAGATAGAGTTCCTGGCGACAAGGCAACCGTGAAAATTAAATTTATCTCTAGAACGGGGCACCCTAAACCCCGTTCTTCTGATCTGTTGTGCGACTAATGCATGTGATTTTCGACCATGAAGAAGAAAACAGAGTATCTCACTGAGCTACGCTGTTTCCGTAACCATAGTAGTGAATGGCAGTTACGTAAGCAGCGTAGCATGCGAGCTACGCACTTTCCGTAACTACCATTCAGTTGTATGGGACTTACAGAAACAGCGTAGCTCAGCGAGATACGCTGTTTTTGTAACTCAAGACCTTATAACCTTTTTTATGGTCGGAATTCACCTCATTCAGCCGAGCACAGAGCGGTAGAACGGAGTTTAGGGGGCCCTGTTCTAGAGATAGGTGCAGGTCCCAGATGTGGGACCCGCATCTATTTGACATTTATGACATATAATGTGGAGATGTCCTAAATGTCCCTGCTGGGAAAACTCCTTTACCCATTTATCGGATCATCGATAACTTCAAGAAGAGTGGTTCCATTGCTGTGAAGAAAGCTTCAGGGCGCCCAAGAAAGTCCAGCAAGTGCCATGACCGTCTCCTAAAGAGGATTAAGCTACGGGATTGGTTCTACACCGGTGCAGAGCTTGTTCAGGAATGGCAGCAGGCAGGTGTCAGTGCATCTGCACACACAGTGAGGTGAAGGCTTATGGAGGCTGGCCTGGTGTTAAGGAGGGCAGCAAAGAAGCCACTTCTCTCCAAGAAATCATTGAGGACCGTCCTCTGCAGGAAGTCCTGGAATTGGACTACAGAGCACTGGGGTAAAGTTATTTTCTCTGATGAAGCCCCCTTCAGACTGTTTGGGACATTTGGAAGAATGATTGTCCAGAGAATTAAGGGTGGGCGCTACCATGAGCTCTGCGTCATGCCAACAGTAAAGCATCCTAAAAAACATTCATGTGTGGGGTTGCTTTTCATCCAAGGGAGTGGGCTCAAAACTTTGCCTAAGAATACTATCATGAATAAAGAAGGGTATCTAAGCATCCTCCAAGAGCAACTTCTGTCAACCATCCAGGAGAAAACTTCTCTCAACCATCCAAGAGCAACTTCTCCCAATTACCCAGGAGCAACTTCTCCCAACCATCCAAGAGCAATTTGGTGATGAACAATGCTATTTCCAGCATGATGGACCATGTCACAAGGCAAAAGTGAGAACTAAGGGGCTCGGTGAATAAAACTTTGAAAATTTGGGTTCATGGCCAGAAAACTCCCCCAGATCTCAATCCCATTGAGACCCTGTGGTCACTCCTTAAAAAGTGGGTGGACAAGAAAAAAAACACAGAAATTGTGATAGACTCCAAGCACTGATTAGGTAAGAATTGGTCATCAGTCAGGATTTGGCCCAGAAGCTGAGATCCAGCATGGCAGAGCGAATTGCCGAAGTCTTGAAAAAGAAGGGTCAGCACTGTAAATATTGAGTCTTTGCATAAACTTGATGTATTTGTTAACCCCTTAATGACCGGGCCTGAAAAGACCTTAATGACCAAGCCAGATTTGTCATATCTGGTATGTCTGACTTTATCAGAGAATAACTGTGCGAAAGTTTTGAATATCCAAGTAATTCTGACATTGTTTTTTCGTCACATGTTGTACTTTATTTTAGTGGTAAAAGTAGACTGATACGATTTGCGAAAATTAATGAAAAAATAGAAAAATTGAAGAAATTTTGTAAAAATTATCATTTTTCCCTATTTTTAACTGCAATATGTCACATGTACACACATACTGTACAATTTTTTTTTATTAAATATATATTTCCATCGCTTTACTCTTTTGGCAGCACTTTTGAAAAAAAAAAATTTTTTTTTGAGCAATTTAGAAGACTTACAAGTTTAGTAATGATTTTATACATTTTGAAGTACATTTTGTTTTCCTGCACCAAGCCAGGTTTTCAGAGGCTCATAGGTGTCAGAATGGTGGAAACCCCCACAAGTGACACCATTTTTAAAACTACACCCCTTAAGGTATTTATTAAGGGGCGTTGTAAGTATTTTGACCCCACAGTTTTTTTGTAAGAATTCATGCAAAGCAGGCGTAAAAACATATAATTTCACTTTTTTCATAAAATTATCACTTTGAAGACCGATTTCTTTGTAAAGCGACCATGAGAATGAAGAAATGCACCCCAAAATCTATCACCCTGTTTCTCCTGTTTTCAAAAATGCCCACATTGTGACCCTAATGCGTTGCCTGGACACACGGCAAGGTCCGAAAGGAAGGGAGCAACCGGAGGCATTCAGGTCTCATTTTTGCTTGAAAATGTTTTAGGCCCCACTACATTTGGAGAGGTTTTGAACTACCAGAACGATAGAAACTCCCCATAAACGACCCCATTTAGAAAACTAGACACCTTAAGGTATTTATCTAGGGCTGTAGTGAGTATTTTGACCCCACAGTTTTTTGCTAAATTTAATGTATAGCAGGTGAAATAAAATAAAAAAACACTTTTTATATAAAAGTATCACTTTGAAGACCGATTTCTTTGTAGAGCGACCATCAGAATGAAGAAACACACCCCAAAATCTATCACCCTGTTTCTCCTGTTTTCAAAAATGCCCACATTGTGACCCTAATGCGTTGCCTGGACACACGGCAGGGCCCGAAAGGAATGGAGCAACCGGAGGCATTCAGGTCTCATTTTTGCTTGAAAATGTTTTAGGCCCCACTGTACATTTGGAGAGGTTTTGAACTACCAGAATGATAGAAACTCCCCATAAACTACCCCATTTAGAAAACTAGACCCCTTAAGGTATTTATCTAGGGCTGTAGTGAGTATTTTGACCCCACAGTTTTTTGCTAAATTGAATGCATAGCAGGTGAAATAAAAAAACCAAACACTTTTTATATAAAAGTATCACTTTGAAGACCGATTTCTTTGTAAAGCGACCATGAGAATGAAGAAACACCCCCCAAAATCTATCACCCTGTTTCTCCCGTTTTCAAAAATGCCCCCATTGTGACCCTAATGCGTTGCCTGGACACACGGCAGGGCCCGAAAGGGAGGTAGCGCCCGAAGACTTTCAGGACACACATTTTGCTTGAAAATGTTTCAGGTCCCATTACACATTTATAGAGGCACTGAGCTGCCAAAAAGATAGAAACTCCCCATAAATGACCCCATTTTTAAAACTAGACCGCTTAAGGTATTCATCTAGGTGTGTACTAAGTATTTTGACCCCACAGTTTTCGCAGGAATTAATGCAAAGCAGGTGTAAAGAAAATTTTATTTCACTTTTTTTCACAAATGTGTCATTTTAAGGTCAGATTTCTTGTACAGAGGACATGAGAATAAGGAAATGCACCAGAAAATGTATCGCCCTGTTTCTCCTGTGTTCAAAAATATCACCATTGTGGCCCTAATGTGTTTCCTGGACACACGGCAGGACCCAAAAGGAAGGGAGCACCCGGAGGCTTTCAGGACACACATTTTGCTTTGAAAATGGGAGGATTCTACTTTTCTAGATTGAGAAATAGATGTCCCTAACAGTTTCTACACCCTATGACTATGTCGTGCTAAGAAAGCAGCTGTCCTGCAATCATGTCAGTCCATAGACATTATGTATATCAACCCGCTCTGATATATAGTAAGTTAGAGTGGGAAAATGTATTAAACTGTTGGCGGAAAAAGGCAATATATCCAAAAAAAAAGGAGGAAGAATGTATCCAGCTATGTGGAAAACTAGAGCATGTTCACAGGATGAAAGAAAATTTGTAGGGCTGTAATGACTTTATTATTCAAAGTGACTGGTCATACAACGTCTCTTTAGCTCCATCAATCCCTATATAAGGGACGAATGTGCCAAGTGACGCGGTACACCATAACAAGCCCCTGCCCGGCAAGGTAGGAACCGCCATGTGCACAAAACAACCAATCACCTGTAGAATATATAAAGGGGCAGTGTCCCACACCGTATGTATAGATACAGTAAAGGACCACTACTCCCCAAATTAATGTCGCTATTTCTAGAAGTATTGTCGGGTGTAAGAGGTCCATCAAAAACCCGAACAAAACTGTAATAAAGCCCATAGTGTATTGATAAGGACAAAACAGGGACTTATGCATAGACCAGGGTTAGAAGGACAAGCGGAACAATAATATCGTGACTCACTTCGCTGTCCTCGTTTGCTGCAGACCCGACACCGTTTTTTGGGGTATTTTTGGTTAGATGTTGAAGGGATGGGGTGTAAAAAATGTTTTTCAACAAGTCGGTGTACATCCTCTGACTCATGGACTACTCTCTGGTCTGCAGATTGAAATAGGAGATCTTCAATCACTTTCTCCTGAAATTCAAAGAATGTCGCCCTGCCCGCTGATTTTTTGTACAGGACAAATGCGTTCTGCATCGCAACTTGAATCTCTTGAAGCGACACTTTCGCTGTCGCTTTCAAGTAAGGCTGGGTTCACACTACCTATTTTCAGACGTAAACGAGACGTATTATGCCTCGTTTTACGTCTGAAAATAGGGCTACAATACGTCGGCAAACATCTGCCCATTCATTTGAATGGGTTTGCCGACGTACTGTGCAGACAACCTGTCATTTACGCGTCGTCGTTTGACAGCTGTCAAACGACGACGCGTAAAAATACAGCCTCGTCAAAAGAAGTGCAGGACACTTATATACATTATATGCAGGACACTTCTTTGGACGTTTTTGGAGCCGTTTTCTCATAGACTCCAATGAAAACAGCTCCAAAAACGGACGTAAAAAACGCAGCGAAAACGCAGCGAAAACCGTGAGTTGCTCAAAAAATGTCTGAAAATCAGGGTCTGTTTTCCCTTGAAAACCGCTCCATATTTTCAGACGTTTTTGGTCACTACGTGTGCACATACCCTAAAAGCTCAACTTCAGATGCAGAATCCGTATCTGAGCATAGCATCTGATAGGCTTCCTCAACGCTGTATCTTCTGGCAGCCATAATGATAATACAGTCTAAACAGCAAATAATAAATGGAACTAGCGGTTGAAATTTTTTTTTTTATCAACTAAGGCCTCATGCACACGACCGTAAAAACACCCGTTATTGCGGGTCGTAATTACGACCCGCAATAACGGGCTCATAGACTTCTGTTACCCACGGGTACCTTCCCGTTTTCTCACGGGAAGGTGCCCGTGTCGTTAAAAAAAATAGAACATGTTCTATTTTTCTATTTTACGGGCCGTGCTGCTATGCTTTATAATGACAGCACGGCTCGCAAAAGCGGCCGGCTACCCGCGGCCGGCCGTACTCGTAATTACGAGCACGGTCGTGTGCATGAAGCCTAATCAACTAAGAACACTAAAAGAATAAAACTTTTTTTTTTTTTTTTTTTATTGTTTTTTTTTAGTTTTTTTTTTTTCAAATCTAAACCTAAACCCTACGCCTAACACAAACCGTAAACCCAAGCCCAGAACAGCACCCTACGCCGTCTAAGGCCCCATGCACATGAACGTGTTTTTGCGGCCGCAATTCCCCCGAAAATCCACGGGAGAATTGCGGCCCCATTCTTTTCTATGGGGCCATGCACACGACCATAGTTTTTGCAGTCCTTGCACGGCCCGGGAGCCCGGACCGCAGAAAGAACGGGCATGTCTTATTACGGCCCTGTTCTGCGGTCCGGGCTCATTGAAAACAATGGTGGCGGCCATGTGCATGTCCCGCGAATTGCGGGCGGCCTGCGGCGGACAGTCCGCAGCCAGCCGACCCGAAAATCACGGCCGTGCACACGGCTACGGTCGTGTGCATGAGGCCTAACAGCGTACACGCCGTCTAACAGCGTACCCTAAAAAGAAAGTAGTTTATAGTACGATTCTTAGTATATACAGTAAATATATTTATATTTATATATCTATAGACTATATACTATAAAATACTGAAAAAAATGTTGTTTTTTTTTTAATAAACTGTGTAAGGGACAAGTGATTTTGTGTGGGGACACTGACACACTTTTCTCTCTTTCTCTCCACAGCTAGAACAGTGAGGAGAAACAGATACATGTTTTTACTTTTATTTTACAGTAGTGATCACTATGATTGGATCTCATAGTGATCACAAAAGATCAGGAACCAATACTATTGGCTCCTGATCACTGCTCTAAGAACAGAGCTGCTAGCAACAGCTCGTTCTTAGAGCAGGAGCTGTCATTTAGACACTCCCGGCGGCTCTGTACGCAGTAACAGCATGTGACCGCTGTGATTGGCTGTCACAGCGGTCACGTGCTGTTACGACGAAATCGGCAGGTCCTGATGGCTGCAATAAGAACCGGACCTGTTACTTACAGCCGGTTTTTAGTGCAGATGTCACCAGGGTGCCGATAAACCCCCTCTACTACAGCGACGCCAAAGGGCGTCGCTGTAGACTGAGTACATGCACCGCCTGATGTCAAAAGACGGTGGGCGGTCGTTAAGGGGTTAATAAAAGTTTAAAAACTTATGAAACGTTTATAATTGTACTTCAGTAACCATAGAAACATCCGACTAAAAGATCTAAAAACCCTGAAGCAGAAAACTTTGTGAAAACCAAAATCTGTGTCGGCCTCAAAACTGTTCTCCGATGTGTTATCTGTGGTGACCCGGCTCTAACAAGTGGTACAGAAAGTTGGTTTAGACGAAATCCGTTAAAGGGGTTTTCCACCTTCTGACAACTGATGACCTGTCCACCGGATAGGTCATCAGTATATCATCGGTGCGGGTCCGGCACCCGTTATACCGCTCCAGTGGCCTGCGGGCACCTGATGTTATGGCACATAATGCTATGTACGGAGCCGGAAGCAGTTGGCTCCGTACATAGCCTAGTGGCCGTGCTGTAGAAGCTCGGCCGCTATTCCGTTGCCGGAGACAACTTCTTCCGGCATGTAAGTCCAGTGCACGGAGGCCCCGGACCAGCAGATCTGTGCGGTGGATAGGTCATCAGTTGTCAGAAGGCGGGAAAAACCCCTATAATGAACTCCTCGGCTTCTCTAGATGTTACCGTTCTCTTGTATGATATTTGTGGAATATCTTTGGTGAGAATAAGAAGTATAAACTACTGTACAGTGTGGAGAAGAAGGGTTAATAAATGAAGGTGATGGGGGGGGGACAGACAAGACCATATGCACTTTAAATGAGCTTTACTGCTCGGAGTTGTGCCTAAAATGATCATCTCGCCTCCTGTTATTTGGCTTTATTTCCATGTAAAAATAATAAAAATGTTCTTGCTTTTATATTTGCTCTGTCAAGATCGTCTTTAAAAAGAAAAAAAGAAAAAAGAATATCACGTCTTTGTAATTTGATTGTGTCATTTATTTTTCTGCTTGATTTATATCGAGGTTCCTACACCCCTTAAAGAAGCGCTCCTGTGGAGACATTCTTTAACAAGAAATATACATTTTTAAAAAAGCCTGTCAGTCCTGCGACTATCTTTCTCAGCTGCCGGTGATAAAGCGTTTTACTAATAAGGTGCTAGTGGCATTTACTGTTGTGTCTGGACACATAAGCTGCAGGACGACGGCTCCAGCAGATCACATTTCTCACCTCATAAAAAAAGTGCCGTAATCTGACATTCAACAGAAGTCACTTTTGACCACATCGTCTCATGAGAGCGCTGGGACTGGGGGGCTTGGGGCTAAAGTGCTGAGTTCAGGAACACTACAGTGGTAGCCCATGTACCTGGGTTTGCTTCATACAACTTGTGTGGTAAATGGCACTCTCCTTACTTATACGAGTGAGCTGCTTGTGCTTAACCCCTTCCCGCGATTAGGCGTGACTGTACGTCCGGAATCAAAGTGATTTCCCGCAATAGGGCGTAGAGTTACGCCCAAGCTTTAAACTGTCACCGTGTCAACAGACACTGTGACAGCGTCCTGATTGCAACTGTCATAGACAGTTGACAAGCAGGACTCGGGGCACAGGACCAGTCAGAGTGGTCCCGTGCCGGCAAGAGCTGTGATTGGCCAGTCAGTACTGACTGGCCAATCACAGTGCAGGAGGATTGTTTTGCAGGCATCTCCGGCTCTGACAAGCTCGTTTCTGTCAGAGAGCTTGTCAGTCAGAAGCCAGTGAGAATACAGTGAAAAAGTGTTAAAAAAACAAAACAAAACCCAGCGATGTGCCCACTGACCAGTGATCACCCCCCTTGGTGCCCACTAGTTATAAAATATATAATTATATCATTTCAGTCACCCACTGTGTCCTTCTGCCGTGTGATCTGTGCCCTGTGATCGCAGTACCCGGTCACCATCACCCTGCTGTGTCCCTAGATTGCCCACTACCGAGTTTCCTGTTAGGTAGCAATGCCACGTCTCATTTAGTTTCCCCCCTGGTAGGTAGGGTACGCTTACTCTTTGAATACAGCAGGGTCGCCGGTCTATTCTCATTCCGCAGTTGAGAGTAGCGCGGTTTATTTTTTTAAAAAAAGTTACGAAATTATGTTGTTAGTTAGTCAGTTAGTAGCTGAACAAAATCATGGCCGAGGAAGCATATAAGATGTTGTGTTCTGATACGGACAGCGCAAGTGAAGGTGAAGCACAGTTTGTGATTTCATCTTCATCTGAATCCAGTGATTCTGAGTCTGCACACCCCTCCTGTCGGCGCAGAAGAGCCGTAGGTCCTGCTCTGTCTGAGCTGACCTGGGAAGCTGCGGACAATTATACCCCCCAGGTGCCTGAATTTACAGCCCCCTCAGGCATTCAAATTGACACTATGGATTTCAGCCCCATTGATTATTTTAAAGTTGTTTTTTTTTCAGATGCCCTTTTAGATTTAATGGACCAGCAGACCAACATCTATGCGGAACAATATATCTCCCAGAATCCCGACTCATTTTATGGGAGAGACCAAAATCGGACACCCACAAATGCAGTGAAATTGCGGAAGTTTTGGGGCTTATTTTTACATTTTGGTCTCATAAAAAAGCCCAGTATTAGAGACTATTGGTCCCCTGATATTTTATATAATACCCCCCTTTACCGCACAATAATGACAAGGAAGCGATTCGAAACCATTGTAAAGTTCCTGCATTACAATGATAATAGTCACTGCCCACCCCCACAGGACCCACATTTTGATAGGCTGTATAAAATAAGACCATTGGTTGCCCACTACTCCCAAAGTTTTTCCCAAGTTTATACCCCCCAACAAAATATTTAGGTGGATGAGTCATTAGTGAGCTTCAAGGGTAGACTTTACTTCAGGCAGTATCTACCCAATAAAAGAGCCCGTTATGGCATAAAACTCTACAAGCTATGTGAAAGTGCCACCGGTTACACTCACTCTTTTAGGGTTTATGAGGGGAAAGTCTCCCATATAGATCCCCCAGAATGCCCCCCCCCCCTTCCTAAGATTTAGTGGAAAGATCGTATGGGATCTTATCCATCCTTTACTTGGCAAAGGATATCATCTTTATCTGGACAACTTTAACAATAGTGTCCCATTCCTAAAAGTTCTCGTCCAGATCCACCTTGGCGTGCGGAACAATCCACAGAAATCAGAAGGGCCTCCCCAAAACTTTGCTGGGTCATATCCTAAAATTAGGAGAGAGCAGAGCTGTCTGCAGCGACGATCTGCTCCTCCTGAAGTATAGGGATAAAAGGGACGTCCTCATACTGACCAGCATACACGACAGCAGAGGCAGCCTAGTCCCTGTATGCGGATCCACCACCCAAGTTCCCAAACCATATTGCGTACAGGAGTACAACAAATATATGGGTGGCGTTGACCTGCCTGACCAGGTTATAAAACCATACAGCGCCATGCGCAAGACCAAGGTGTGGTGTAAAAAGATGTGTGTGCATCTTACACAGATGGCTTTACACAATGCCTTTGTCCTCTGCAGAAATGATGGCAGTGGGGATACGTTCCTTCAATTTCAGGAAAAGGTCATCAAGTCCCTGATATTTGGTGACCAGGAAGGGGAGGGCAGTTCTTCCGGTTCTTCCGTCAGCCGGATAATTCCCGGCCAGCATTTCCCCACAGAGATCCCCCCCACTAAAAACAAACAGACGCCCCGAAAAAAATACTGTGTGTGCGCCAAGCGAGGCATTCGAAGGACAGCACATACCAATGTGAGACCTGTCCCACAAATCCCGGCCTGTGCATGAAACAATGTTTCAAAATATACCATACCTCCTTGTATATTTAATTTATTTATTCTTCATTCACCTTTTCTATCTCCCATATTGGCCATGACATATTATTTATTTTTTTACTGACCAGCCCCATTTAAAATTTGATCATTTTTAAAATTGGTAAAAAACCTAAAACAAAACTAAAAATTCTCACTATACGCGAGGGAGTGTCTGTCTCATCCAGGTTGCAAATCTGGGTGAGAGGAATAAATGCAGATGAGATTGGTTGTCTCAACAAATCTTTTTTTGCTGAGGCCTTTGATTTTATTTTTTGGGCTGGATTTTATAGACTGGTGGGTAGGTTGATAGTGGGACCTGCCCTTCCCTCTCCCTCCATTGCGGGTTTTCCAGGTTGTCCCCCTTCGTTATTAAAATTAAAGTATTTCTTATTATACCCCTAGATTAATACCTAGAGGGTTGTCACTTCACAAATTAAAAATTCTCACTATACCCCTTGATGAATACCTTGAAAGGTGTTACATTACAATCTAAATCTTCTCACTATACCGCTAGATGAATTCTTTGAGGGGCTTAGTTTCCTAAATGGGGTCACTTTTCTGGGTTTCTAATGTGTTGACACCCCAGAGCCTCTGTTTTCATGACACAGGGCAGTAAATGCCATCGTACTAGGCCTCAGATGTTGCATGGTGCTCTATACGTTCTGAGCCCCGCCACGTGCTCAAACAGCAGTTTATCTCCACAAAGGGGGTATTGCCGTATTCAGGAGAAATTGCGTAACAAACTGTGGATGGTTTTTCTCCTTTAACCCCTTGTGAAAATTATGAATTTGGGGCTAAAGCAACATTTTCTTCAAAATGCTCACTATACCTACCACTTGAAAAATTCCTTGAGGGGTGTAGTTTCCCAAATGGAGTCACTTTTGGGGGGTTTCCACTGCGTTGATACCTTTACAAATGTGACATGGTGCAGAGAAATCAATCCAGCGCTCCAAAATCTAAATGCCGTGCCTTCCCTTCCGAGTCCTTCTGCTTGCCAAAACAGCAGTTTATGACCACATGTTGGGTATTTCCGTACTCTGGAGAAGAACAAATGTTGGGGTGCTTTTCCTCATTTATTTGTTGAAAAAATAACAATTTTGAGGTAAAGCTACATCTTATTGGAAAATAATGTAGAATTGGGCACTGAAAATGAAAAATTAATGAAATCTATGAAACACCTGTGGGGTCAAAATGCTCACTACACCCCTAGATGAATTCCTCAAGGGGTGTAGTTTCCAAAATGGGGTATTTTTTGGGGTGTTTCCTTTGTTTCGGCACCACAAGACCTCTTTTAACCTGACATGGTGCCTGAAATATAATCTAAGAAAAGGAAGGCCCTAAAATGCACTAGGTACTCCTTTGCTTCTGGGGCCTTTGTTTCAGTCCAGTAGCACACTAGTGCCACATGCGGGATATTTCTAAAAACTGTAGAATCAGGGCAATAAATATTAAGTTATATGTCTCTGGTAAAACCTTCAGTATTAGGGTATGTTCACACGCACTGTTCTCAGATGTAATTCGGGCGTTTTATGCCTGAAAAAACTGTTCCATTACGCCTACAAACATCTGCCCATTGCTTTCAATGGGCTTTACGATGTTCTGTTCCCACGAGGTGTAATTTTACGTGTCGCTGTCAAAAGACGGCGCGTAAAAAGACGCCCGCGTCAAAGAAGTGCATGTCACTTCTTGGGACGTTTTTGGGGACGTTTTTCATTGACTCCATTGAAAAACAGCTCCAATAGCGTTCGTAAAATACGCCCCGAAAAACGCGAGTTGTTAAAATACGTCTGAAAATCAGGAGCTGTTTTCAGGCGAAAACAGCTCTGTAATTTCAAATGTATTTTGCTACTGCGTGTCAACATACCCTTACAGGAAAAATTTATTAAAATGGAATTTCTGCAAAAAATAAATGAGATTTGCAAATTTTCCTTCCAAGTTGCTTTAATTCCTGTGAAATGCCTAAAGGATTAAAAAAAACTTTCTGAATGCTTTTTTGAATACTTTGAGGGGTGCAGTTTTTAAAGTGGGGTGATTTGTGGGGGTTCCTAATATATAAGGCCCTCAAAGCCACTTCACAACTGAACTGTTACCTAGAAAAATGGGCTTTTGAAATTTTCTTCAAAATGTGAGAAATTGCTGCTAAACTTATAAGCCTTGTAACGTCCCAGAAAAATAAAAGGATGTAAAAAAAAACTATGCCAAACTAAAGTAGACATATGCGAAATGTTAGCTAGTAACTATTTTGTGTGGTATAACTGCCTGTCTTACAAGCAGATACATTTGAATTTAGAAAATGCTAATCTTTTTCAAATTTTCTCTAAATTTTGGTGTTTTTCACACAAAAATATTGAATATATCGACCACATTTTTTCACTAACATAAAGTCCAATGTGTCACGAGAAAACAATCCAATCGCTTGGATAGGTAAAAGCATTCCCAAGTTATTACCACATAAAGTAACACACGTCACATTTAAAAAATGAGGCTCTGTCATTTGGTCCAAAAGTGGCTGCGTTAAAGGTGACAAAGTTTTCCTGACAATTTTGGCAAGTGTCTGGCTCTCAGAAGGGCAATGCATTTCTATTTTAAAAGGATGCCTTGTCTTGCGAACCTGCACTGGGGAAGGGCTTTCTAGGAGAAGATCCTGGGCATAGAACCTGCATGTTCCTGACCCATATAATTCATCAGCAGAAAATTTTACCAGTATACTCTGCTGTTGAGAGTCGGCTGCAAATACTTCCAAAGATGACATCTTCTTATTCCTGCTGGAAGTGACGTTTACATTTGGTCTTATGGAGACAAGAGGGAAAAGAGACCAAACTGAGCACAATCCATGTGGTGTCTAAACAGTGAGTGTCTTCTGTCCCTGATGTGTGGCCTTGTCTAAAAGGGAACTCTGTTGGGTGGTGTTTATAGTGGTGCGGAGGCAGCACAGTGCCATTGTTGCTGCATAAGAAAGTTACTTATACAGGTGTGTGTATGTATATAGATAGATAGATAGATCGATAGAAATTATTGCAGATTTCAGCAATATACTCATCACTAAAACCGGTATACTCATCACTCAAACTTGGAACCCACATTGTACAGAAGTGATGCCTGCGCTCAACTCAGATCACGCAAGCTGTGAGCTAGCTGCACGGTGGCTTCACCAGAACATGTTTTTTCACCTCTTTTAAAAATGGGGTAATCAAACTTTCAACAAGAGAAACTCTACATCGCATCGGGGCATCACCTCAGGGCTTGACAGTGTGGTGGCTTGGGGATTAAGTGCTTAGATTAGGAAAGCTATGGAGTTAGCCCATGTTCCTGAGTTCAAAGCTTGCCGCTTGTGTGATAGATGGCATTTTCCTTGCTTATACAAGCTTGCTGCCTGTGCAAAGGTGACCATGTTTTTCCAACAATTTTGTTAAGCAGTTGACTTTCAAGAGGGAAATCCATTTCTCTTGTAAAAGGACACCTCGCCTTGTGAGCCTACACTGGTGCGAGGCTTTCAAGGCTAGAAACACAAGGAGGAGATCATGGGGATGGAACCTGCATGTTACTGACTCCTCTAATTTATCAGCAGAGAACTTTACCAGTGTGCTACTTCTGCTGTGAAGAGCAGGCCACAAATTCTTCCAAAGATGACATGTTCTTATTAATGCTGGAAGTGGCGTTTGCAGTTCATCTTATGAGCACAATAAGAAAATTCAGTGGTTGACCTGAGCTGGTGGCATGGTGCTTAAGAAGTGTCTGAGTACTGAAGGTCTTTGACTGGGGTTCAAGTCCTGATTTGTGGCATTGTCAAAGAAGGGGTACCTTGCTGTGTGTTCTTTGTAGTGGTGTGGAGGCAGTGCAATGATGTGTGGCTTTGTCTGAAAGGATACCTTGCTATGTGGAATTTATAGTGTTGTGGAGGCAGCACCATGAGTATGTTGCTGCTTGAAGAAGTATGTTGCAGCATAAAGAATGTTACTTATACAGCTGTCTCTTTTAAGACAGCTGTATTTATATAGTACATTATTGCAAATTTTAGCAATATACTCATCACTCAAACAGGTATCAGAATCCATCACTCCATAGTTGGTGCTTTGGGAAAGGGGGAAGCTGCCCAAGGTCACCATGAGGCCAACATGGGGATTGGAACCCACATTGTGCAGAAGTGATCCCTGTGCTCAACTCAGATCACGCAAGCTGTGAGCTAGCCGTACGGCGGCTTCACCAGAACACATTTTTCACCTCTTTTAAAAATGGAGTAATCAAACTTTCAACAAGTGAAACTCTACATTGCATCGGGGCATCACCATGGGGCTTGACAGCGTGGTGGCTTGGGGATTAAGTGTTTAGATTAGGAACGCTATAGAGTTAGCCCATGTTCCTGGGTTCGAAGCCTGCTGCTTGTGTGGTAGATGGCATTCTCCTTGCTTATACAAGCATGCTTCCTGTCAGGGCCGCCATCAGGAATTTCAGGGCCCCCTACAGCTACATTTTCTGGGCCCCCCTACCGTGGCACCGCCTGTTAACGGTACTCCGTCCAGTACTATATCATGGTACCCAGGGCCGCCATCAGGGGGGGTATTATGGGTACTGATGTGAGAGGCCCGGCCAAACCTAATTGAAAGGGGGGCCCGGCAAACTGCCGCGACTTGCCTTTGGTAGAAAAAAAACAGGCCCCTGCAATGGGGCCCGTTTTTTTCACCAAAAGAATGTCATGAGCTGCGGGCCCCCCTTTCAATTAGGTTTGGCCGGGCCTCTCACATCAGTACCCCTAATACCCCCCTGATGGCGGCCCTGGGTAGCATGGGGTCGTCATGGGGGCCGTCAAACACCGCCGCCTGTGCGACCGATCACGCGCACCCGCAAACTCCCGCGCATGCGCACCGGCGACCGCCTGGAACCGCGCACCGAATTTTGAGGCAGATTTTGACCTGCCCACACTATCTTGCCGCGTTTTTTGCCCACGGCGATTGAGGACAGCAGACAGAAAACGCAGCGAAAAATGCATTTTCTGCCTCCCATTGATTTCGATGGGAGGTCAGAGGCAGAACCGCGGCAAGAAAGGACGTGCTGCTTTTTCTTTTTTCCGCGACTGGTTCTCATTGATTTCAGATTAAATCAATGGGAGGCGGTTTTGGAAGTTTTTTGGTGCTGATTCTGACGCAGTGTCCGAGTCAATATCAAGGCCCAAAAACTCTGTGAACTGGGCCTTATTGTTAGGGCTTATTCAGACGAACGTGTAATACGTCCGTGAAACGTGTGTGATTTTCACGCGCCTTGCACGGACCTATGTTACTCTATGGTGCCGTGCAGACTGTCAGTGATTTTCACGCAGCGCGAGTCCGCTGCGTAAAACTCACGACATGTCCGATATTTGTGCATTGTTCGCGCATCACGCACCCATTGAAGTCAATGGGTGCGTGAAAATCACGCCCAGCGCTTCCGCAGCCGTATAAACTATGAATGAAAACAGAAATGCACCACGAGCTACAAACATACAAACAGAGTGTCATAATGATGGCGGCTGCGCGAAAATCACGCAGCCACGCATCATACGCTGCTGACACACGGAGCTGTTATGGACCTTTTGCATGCGCAAAACGCCACGTTTTTGCGCGCGCAAAAAGCACACGCTTGTGTAAATCCAGCCTTAGGGTAGGAACACACTAGGCATGAACGCTGCGGATTTTATGCAACACATTTTATTGTGTAAAATCCGCAGCGTATTACAGTCGCAGCAGAGTGGGTGAGATTTGAACAAATCTCATCCACACGCTGCAAAAATAATGGACCTGCAGTGTGACTGCAGTCGCATGTCAATGTATTCTGTGGAATCGCTGCTCCTCTGTTGCGGAAATGCTGCGGTTCTGCCGCAAAAATCACAAATGAGAAAAAAAAAAAAAGGCACTTTTTTAAATTTATAAAAAAGTTTAGACTTGCCCCGGCCGTAGTCCTGGTGACGCGATCCTCTATTCTTAGCGCAGCCCCGCCTCCTGTCATGACGTTTCATCCCATGTGACTGCTGCAGCGGTCACATGGTCTACAGCGTCATCCCAGGAGGCGGGGCTACGTTCAGAAGAGAGAGATGCGTCACCAGGACTACGGCCGGGGCAAGTCTAAACTTTTTTTTCCCTGCAGGATTCCCGCAGCGGACACGCCTTACCAAACCTGCGCCACTATTTGGTGCGGTTTTGCTGGCGGAATTCCCTGTGGCTCCCGGGATAAGCTGTGTCGTTTTACTCAGCATATCCGCCTAGTGTGTCCCTTATGATGTCGCTCCTGGAGCTGCTGCCGCTCTCTAAATAGGCAGTTGGTCCAGTAGAATTTGGAATTATTTTTTTTTGTGAACCAGCTTAAAAAAATACAAAACTTTTGTGTTAGGGCCTGTTCACATCACCGTTCGCTTCCGCTCCGGGGTTCCGTCTGAGGTTTCTGTCGGGTGAACCCCGCAACGGAAAGAGAAAGTGACAGCACAGCTTCCGTTTCCATCACCATTAGCGCAGTCGACTGCGCTATTAATTCCGTCCGAAAACCAGCCGGAATGGTGACGAACGGAAACCATTAGCGATGTTTCCGTCACCATTGAGATCAATGGTGACTGAAACGGAAGCTGTGCTGTCACTTTCACTTTCCGTTGCGGGGTTCACCCGACAGAAACCTCAGACGGAACCCCGGAGCGGAAGCGAACAGTGATGTGAACAGGCCCTAACACAAAAGTTTTGTATTTTTTTAAGCTGGTTCACAAAAAAAAATAATTCCAAATTCTACTGAACCAACTGCCTATTTAGAGAGCGGCAGCAGCTCCAGGAGCGACATCATAAGGGACACACTAGGCGGATATGCTGAGTAAAACTCCACAGCTTATCCCGGGAGCCGCAGGGAATTCTGCCAGCAAAACCGCACCAAATAGTGGCGCAGGTTTCGTGAGGCATGTCCGCTGCGGGAATCCTGCAGGGAAAAAAAAGTTTAGACTTACCCCGGCCGTAGTCCTGGTGACGCATCTCTCTCTTCTGAACGTAGCCCCGCCTCGTGGGATGACGCTGTAGACCATGTGACCGCTGCATCAGTCACATGGGATGAAACGTCATGACAGGAGGCGGGGCTGCGCTAAGAATAGAGGATCGCCTCACCAGGACTACGGCCGGGGCAAGTCTAAACTTTATCAATTTAAAAAAGTACCTTTTTTTTCTTCTCTTGTGTGATTTTTGCGGCAGAACCGCAGCATTTCCGCAACAGAGGAGCAGCGATCCCACAGAATAAATTGACACGCTGCGGCTTAAAAAGCCAAAGCCACACTGCAGGTCCATTATTTTTGCAGCGTGTGGGTGAGATTTGTTAAAATCTCATCCACTCGGCTGCGACTGTAATACGCTGCGGATTTTCCACAATAAAATGTGTTGCATAAAATCCGCAGCGTTCATGCCTAGTGTGTTCCTACCCTAAGGCCGGATTTACACAAGCGTGTGCTTTTTGCACGCGCAAAAAACGTGGCGTTTTGCGCATGCAAAAGTTCCATAACAGCTCCGTGTGTCAGCAGCGTATGATGCGTGATTTTCGCGCAGCCGCCATCATTATGACACTCTGTTTGTATGTTTGTAGCATGTGGTGCTTTTCTGTTTTCATTCATAGTTTATACGGCTGCGGAAGTGCTGGGCGTGATTTTCACGCACCCATTGACTTCAATGGGTGCGTGATGCGCGAACAATGCACCAATATAGGACATGTCGTGAGTTTTACGCAGCGGACACGCGGACACACGCTGCGTGAAAATCACTGACAGTCCGCACAGCACCAGAGTAACATAGGTCCGTGCGAGGCGCGTGAAAATCACGCGCGTTGCACGGACGTATTACACGTTCGTCTGAATAAGCCCTAACAATAAGGCCCAGTTCACAGAGTTTTTGGGCCTTGATATTGACTCGGACACTGCGTCAGAATCAGCACCAAAAAACGTCCAAAACCGCCTCCCATTGATTTAATCTGAAATCAATGGGAGCCAGTCGCGGAAAAAAGAAAAAGCAGCACGTCCTTTCTTGCCGCGGTTCCGCCTCTGACCTCCCATCGAAATCAATGGGAGGCAGAAAATGCATTTTTCGCTGCGTTTTTTGTCTGCTGTCCTCAATCGCCGCGAGCAAAAAACGCAGCAAAAAAACGCGGCAAGATAGTGTGGGCAGGGCAAAATCTGCCTCAAAATTCTTTAAGGAATTTTGAGGCAGATTTTTTTTTGCCTGCAAAATACTGTGTGAACAGGGCCATACATAAACAGCACTTTGAGATAATTTACTCACTGTCAGAAGAGCTGCTCCCACTCCAGTCCTCTTCCGGCGATGTCTTCCAGGGGAGGTCTTCGGTCCAGACGTCCAGTCCTTCACCTCCAGCCAGGCTCCAGGTAAGTTTTGTCCATGTGGGTCCGCGGCTGCGCGCGCTTCGTTCGCGGGTGTGCGGGCGGCCGGTCGCGGGTGCGCGCGCGGTCGGTCGCGGGTGCGCGCGCGGTCGGTCGCGGGTGCGTGCGCGGTCGATCGCGGGTGCGCGCGGACGGTCTCCAGTGCGGGCGTTCGTGGATGCGCGCTCGCGAGTGCGCACGCGCGGGAGTTTCATTGTGCGCGCGATCGGGTGCGCGCGCGCGGGCGGACGGTTTGACGGCCCCCCCATGACGAGGGGAGGGGGCCCGCAGCAGCAGCAGCAGCAGCAGCTCACGACATTCTTTTGGTGAAAAAAACGGGCCCCATTGCAGGGGCCCGTTTTTTCCTACCAAAAGAATGTCGAGGCAGTTGCCGGGCCCCCCTTTCAATTAGGTTTGGCCGGGCCCCTCACACCACTACCCCTAATACCCCCCTGATGGCGGCCCTGCTTCCTGTGCTTAAAGATCACCATGTTTTTCCAAGAAGTTGACTTTCAAGAGGGAAATCCATTTCTCTTGTAAAAGGATGCCATGCCTCGTGAGCCAGCACTGGTGAAAGACTTTCAAAGCTAGAAACACAAGGAGGAGATCCTGGGGATAGAACCTGCACATTCCTGACTCCTCTAATTTATCAGCAGAGAACTTTACCAGTGTGCTACCTCTGCTGTGGAGAGCTGCTGTGGAGAGCTGCTGTGGAGAGCTGCTGTGGAGAGCTGCTGCAAATTCTTCCAAAGATGACAGTGAGCTTTGCAGTTCGTCTTATGAGGACAATAAGAAAAGCTAGAGGGTCTAAGTACTGATTGTTGTTGACTGGGGTTCAAGACCTGATTTGTGGCAGTGTCTATGAGGGGCCTTGCTATGAGTGGTGTGTGGCTGGCTTTGTCTGAAAGGTTACCTTGCTACATGGTCTTTATAGTGTTGTGGAGGCAACACCATAAGTATGTTGCAGCATAAAGAATGTTACTTATACAGCTGTCTCTTTTAAGACAGCTGTATTTATATAGTACATTATTGCAAATTTTAGCAATATACTCAACACATTTTTCACCTCTTTTAAAAATGGAGTAATCAAACTTTCAACAAGAGAAACTCTACATCGCAATGGGGCATTGCCTCAGGTATTGACAGCATGGTGGCTTGGGGATGAAGTGCTTAGATTAGGAATATTATGGAGTTAGCCTATGTTCCTGGGTTCGAAGTTGGCCGCTTGTGTGGTAGATGGCATTCTTCTTGCTTATACAAGCTTGCTGCCTGTGCAAAGGTGACCATGTTTTTCCAACAATTTTGTTAAGCAGTTGACTTTCAAGAGGGAAATCCATTTCTCTTGTAAAAGGATGCCTTCCCTTGTGAGCCTACACTGGTGAAAGGCTTTCAAGGCTAGAAACACAAGGAGGAGATCCTGGGGATAGAACCTGTATGATCCTGACTCCTCTAATTTATCAGCAGAGAACTTTACCAGCATGCTACCTCTGCTGTGGAGAGCTGGCCACAAATTCTTCTAATGATGACATGTTCTTATTAATGGTGGCATGGTGCTTAAAGAGGCTCTGTCACCAGATTTTGCAACCCCTATCTGCTATTGCAGCAGATCGGCGCTGCAATGTAGATTACAGTAACGTTTTTATTTTTAAAAAACGAGCATTTTTGGCCAAGTTGTGACCATTTTTGTATTTATGCAAATGAGGCTTGCAAAAGTACAACTGGGCGTGTTGAAAAGTAAAAGTACAACTGGGCGTGTATTATGTGCGTACATCGGGGCGTTTTTACTTCTTTTACTAGCTGGGCGTTCTGACGAGAAGTATCATCCACTTCTCTTCAGAACACCCAGCTTCTGGCAGTGTAGACAGCGTGTTCTCGAGAGATCACGCTGTGACGTCACTCACAGGTTCTGCATCGTGTCGGCACCAGAGGCTACAGTTGATTCTGCAGCAGCATCAGCGTTTGCAGGTAAGTAGCTACATCGACTTACCTGCAAACGCCGATGCTGCTGCAGAATCATCTGTAGCCTCTGGTGCCGATGTGTCCTCGCTCGTCTGACACGATGCAGGACCTGGGGAAGTGACGTCACAGCGTGATCTCTCGAGAACACGCTGTGTGTCTGCACTGCCAGAAGCTGGGCGTTGTGAAGAGAAGTGGATGATACTTCTCGTCAGAACGCCCAGCTAGTAAAAGAAGTAAAAACGCCCCGATGTACGCACATAATACACGCCCAGTTGTACTTTTACTTTTCAACACGCCCAGTTGTACTTTTGCAAGCCTCATTTGCATAAATACAAAAATGGTCATAACTTGGCCAAAAATGCTCGTTTTAAAAAAATAAAAACTTTACTGTAATCTACATTGCAGCGCCGATCTGCTGCAATAGCAGATAGGGCTTGCAAAATCTGGTGACAGAGCCTCTTTAAGAAGTGTATAAGTACTGAATATCTTTGACCTGGGTTTGAGGCCTGATTTATGGCAGTGTCCAAGAGGATACCTTGCGATGAGTTCTTTGTAGTGGTGCGGAGGCAGTGCAATGATGTGTGGCATTGTCTGAAAGGATACCTTGCTACATGGTCTTTATAGTGTTGTGGAGGCAGCATAGTGAGTATGTTGCAGCATAAAGAAAGTTACTTATGCATCTGTCTCTTTTAAGACAGCTGTATTTATATAGTACATTATTGCAAATTTTAGCAATATACTCATCACTCAAACAGGTATCAGAATCCATCACTCCATAGTTGGTGCTTTGGGAAAGGGGGAAGCTGACCAAGGTCACCAGGAGGCCAACATGGGGACTGGAAACCACGTTGTACAGAAGTGATCCCTGCACTATCGTTAGCCTGTAGCGCAGTGCCCCTCGCGCATGCGCACATGGGGCTACAGGCTAACGATATGGCATCCTAATTGGACAATCCATGTGCCTGTCACATAGTGAGAGGCTCGACCTCTTTGCTTCAACCTAATTGGCCAGCTCTCTATCAACTCTGAATGAATGAATCAATTTGTGACTGCATGCCCCTTATGCACATGCGCCAGAGACATTGTTCCATAGGCCAACGATATGGCATCCTAATTGGATAATTCAGGTGCTCGTCACACATTGAACGGCTCGACCTCTCTGCCTTTATTTGATTGGCCGGTTCTCTACTCGTTGCACCCTTCCGGTCTATTTTATGCCAGGAAATCCATGGCGCACCATCAATAGCCCCAGTACCCTTGAGCGAAACATGTGGGTGGGTGGGTGGGGGGCGCTCTGAATAATTTTTAAACAGCGTTCTTTGTTGCTGGATCCTGTGACTTTACTGTTGATTTGGCTCGGCGTTCTGCAGCCGCCGGCCATTATTATCACTGTGTACCATATACTACATAGGCGTTGTCCTATGGTACTACTCCTCCAGCAGTATATGTGGTTCGTCTTTTTGCTTATATAGCTTAATAAAGATAACAATAATTATTTAGAGGTAGTTGGGAAATGGTTTTTTTTTTGCCGGTGGCAATTTTGTATATATGATGTTCTAGTGCCCGCCAACTACCAGGGTCTATTCTTCATTTCTGTGCACATACAACGTCCTGACGCTGCCAGGTGTCGGTACCTAGTTTTTCGTAGCACAATTTATTATGCCATATAATGTACTAGGAAACGGGTAAAAAATTATATGTGGGGTAGAAAATGAAAAAAAATCCAGCGATTCCTCCATTGTTTTTTGCGCAACGTTTTTACAGAATTCACTGTGCAATTAAAACAACATGTTAACTTTATTCTGTGGGTCAATACGATTACGGCGATACCAAATATATATCGTTTTTTCTATATTTTACAAGTAAAAACCTAAGTGTAAAAAAGACAATTTATTTTTTGTCGCCAAATTCCAAGAGCCGTAACTTTTTTATATTTCCGTCGATTAAATGGTAGCGGAAGCGGCGATACCTATTATGTTTATTTATTTCTTTTTTTACTATGCTCTAGTGGGAAAATGGGAAAAGGGGGGTTTTTTTGAACTTTTAATTTTTTTTAAATGTTTTATATAAAAAAAAAAAAAACTTTATTTAACAAATTTTTACTTTTTTTTATTAGTCCCCCTAGGGGACTTCAACCAGCGATCTAATACTAATGTATTGCAGTATATCGTGATTCTGATAGGCTCCTGTCATGTCCCGCCGGAGGCAGCGCTTAATAGGAGCACAAAGATGGCGGACCTGGGGGCCTTCATTAGTCCGCCCCCCCGTGATTTCGTTGCGGGGGGGGGGCGCGATAAGCTGTTAGAGGGGGTTGCCCCACTCTTTCTACCGATTTAAATGCTGCAGTCGGTCTTGACCGCAGCATTTAACGAGATAAACGAGCAGAATCACGTTCGAGCGCGATGCCGCTCGTTACTCTGAAGTGTCGGCTGTAACATACAGCAGACACCGGCATCGTATGGAGCGGGTTCACTCCGTAATCCCGTTCCATACTTCCCCTACCCGACTTTGGCGTATGGATACGTCAAATGTCAGGAACGGGTTAATCATAGCTATATAATATAGATATGTTGTTTATACGGCACGATAAATGGTGTAAATTTAAAGCGCAAAAAAGAATGTGGGATTGTGAGGTTTTTTGGGGTTTTTTTTCTCTCTTCGAAGGCAAAGCTGAAAAAAATGGAAAAAAAAAATCACTTGGTCATTAAGGTCAAAATAATGCCTTTCAACCGTCCCAGATCAAGCGACAGTCCCAGATTTTGGGCGGTGTCCTGATTTTAACTGCACCTCCATCCCTCGATACAGTTGAATCTAATAGTGGAGCAGGCAGTCGTGAGCTATCTGCTCCACCATTCTCTATGTAACGCCAGCTGTGGGTGGCTTCGCGTAAACAGGGGCAAAGCAGTGACCTCATCGTGTCTGCCTGTGCCAAGCCACACACAGCACAGACAGGAGGATATCCTCCACTCGTCGCGGGAACAGGGCTAGGTGACTTTATTTTATTACTATTTTCAGGCACTATGGAGGCTTTATACTATGTGGGGGCGATTATGGGAGTATTATACTGTGTGTGGGGCATTATGGGGGCATTATACCGTGTGGGGGGCACTATCGGGGCATTGTACTGTGTGGGGGAGGCACTATGGGGGTATTAAACTGTGACAGTCATTATGGGGACATTATGCTGTGGGGGGCAATATGGGGGCATTATACTGTGGGGAGCCACTAGGGGGCATTATGCTGTGTGGGGGCCACTATGGGGGCATTATACTGTGTGGGGAGCCACTATGGGGGCATTATACTGTGTAGTGAGCCACTATGGGGACATTAAACTGCGTAGGGGGCCACTATTGGGGCATAATATTTTGTGTGGTGGCATTATACTGCGTAGGAGGCTACTATGGGGACGTAATATTGTGGATGGGGGCATTATACTGTGTCGGGCCAAAATGGGGGGATTATACCCCCACCATGGCCGCAGGCTCCGCTAGCAGCCGCTATGGCTGCTACAGCGGGACGCCACTGAACACTACGGCAGAGCAGGGAGGTATCTCCCCGCTCTGCCATTAAACAAAAGACATGTATCCCCTATCCACAGGACAGGGGATACATGTGTGATCGCTGGCATTGATAGGGAGAACGGGGAGAAAGTCCCCTGAAGTTCTCCATCACAAACCTCGGACTTCCGGGGTCTGTGTCGGCAGCTCCGTAGAAATGAATGGAGCGCCGGTCGCGCTTGTGCGCATGCGTGACCAGCGCTCCTTTCATTTTTATTGAGCTGCCGACACAGGCGCCGGAAGTCAGAGGTTAGTCATGGAGAACTTCAGGGGACTTTCAGTCCCCCGTTCTCCTTATCGCTGCCAGCGATCACACATGTATCCCCTATCCTGTGGATAGGGGATGCATGTTATTTGTAGGACACACTATAGGTCGCATTTTTTTTGGGGGGGGGGCTGTATGGCGTTCCCTACGGGGGGCGCTGTATGGCGTTCCCTGCAGGGGGAGGCGTTGTATGGCGTTCCCTACAGGGGGGGCGCTGTATGGCGTTCCCTACAGGGGGGGCGCTGTATGGCGTTCCCTACAGGGGGGAGCTGTATGGCGTTCCCTACAGGGGGGCGCTGTATGACGTTCCCTACAGGGGGGGCGCTGTATGACGTTCCCTACAGGGGGGGCGCTGTATGGCGTTCCCTACAGGGTGGGCGCTGTGTGGCGTTCCCTACAGGGTGGGCGCTGTGTGGCGTTCCCTACAGGGTGGGCGCTGTGTGGCGTTATCTACAGGGGGGACTGTGTGGCGTTCCCTGCAGGGGGGGCGCTGTATGGCGTTCCCTACAGGGGGGGCGCTGTATGGCGTTCCCTACAGGGGGGGCGCTGTGTGGCGTTCCCTACAGGGTGGGCGCTGTGTGGCGTTCCCTACAGGGTGGGCGCTGTGTGGCGTTCCCTACAGGGTGGGCGCTGTGTGGCGTTATCTACAGGGGGGACTGTGTGGCGTTCCCTGCAGGGGGAGGCGCTGAATGGCGTTCCCAACAGGGGGGCGCTGTATCGCGTTCCCTACAGGGGGGGCGCTGTATGGCGTTCCCTACAGGGGGGGCTGTATGGCGTTCCCTACAGGGGGGGCTGTATGGCGTTCCCTACAAGGGGGGGGGCTGTATGGCGTTCCCTACAAGGGGGGGGGCTGTATGGCGTTATCTACAGGGGGGGCTGTATGGCGTTCTCTACAGTGGGGGCTGTAAAAAAGGCACCATCTACAAGGGGGGGGGGGTTGTGTGACACCCACGGGAGGGGGGGCCCCAGTCTTTCCTAGTTACACCCCTGCCTATAAGGACATTATACTGTGTGGGGGTCACTACATTGTGGGAAGGCACTATAGGGGCATTATTCTGTGAGGAGGAACTATGGGGAAATTATACTGTGTGGGCTGAACTGGCTGTGTATGGGCGGGGATTATGCAGGGTTAGAGGTGTGGCTTAACACTAAAAAAAAAATTGCTGCACACTGCAGGACTTATCCCTCTGTATAACACTTTAGTAGTCGATTCAAGAATCGTAGTAGATTCAAATATATGGGGTCTATCCATCCCAGAACATACATACAGTGAAGGAAATAAGTATTTGATCCCTTGCTGATTATGTAAGTTTGCCCACTGTCAAAGACATGAACAGTCTAGAATTTTTAGGCTAGGTTAATTTTACCAGTGAGAGATAGATTATCTAAAAAAAACAAAAAACAGAAGATCACATAGTCAAAATTATATATATTTATTTGCATTGTGCACAGAGAAATAAGTATTTGATCCCCTACCAACCATTAAGAGTTCAGCCTCCTCCAGACCAGTTACACGCTCCAAATCAACTTGGTGCCTGCATTAAATACAGCTGTCTTAAATGGTCACCTGTATAAAAGTCTCCTGTCCACAGACTCAATTAATCAGTCTGACTCTAACCTCTACAACATGGGCAAGACCAAAGAGCTTTCTAAGGATGTCAGGGACAAGATCATAGACCTGCACAAGGCTGGAATGGGCTACAAAACCATAAGTAAGACGCTGGGTGAGAAGGAGACAACTGTTGGTGCAATAGTAAGAAAATGGAAGACGTACAAAATGACTGTCAATCGACATCGATCTGGGACTCCATGCAAAATCTCACCTCGTGGGGTATCCTTGATCCTGAGGAAGGTGAGAGCTCAGCCGAAAACTACACGGGGGGAACTTGTTAATGATCTCAAGGCAGCTGGGACCACAGTCACCAAGAAAACCATTGGTAACACATTACGCCGTAATGGATTAAAATCCTGCAGTGCCCGCAAGGTCCCCCTGCTCAAGAAGGCACATGTACATGCCCGTCTGAAGTTTGCAAATGAACATCTGGATGATTCTGAGAGTGATTGGGAGAAGGTGCTGTGGTCAGATGAGACTAAAATTGAGCTCTTCGGCATTAACTCAACTCGCCGTGTTTGGAGGAAGAGAAATGCTGCCTATGACCCAAAGAGCACCGTCCCCACCAAGTATTAAGTCTTGTTTGCCAAAGGGATCAAATACTTATTTCTCTGTGCACAATGCAAATAAATATATATAATTTTGACAATGTGATTTTCTTTTTTTTTTTTTTATATATAATCTATCTCTCACTGGTAAAATTAACCTAGCCTAAAAATTCTAGACTCTTCATGTCTTTGACAGTGGGCAAACTTACAAAATCAGCAAGGGATCAAATACTTATTTCCTTCACTGTATATGACAACGGGCCTACGCAATGGGGACAATTTGACCCTCTCCAGGATCCCCGTAGCAGCTACATAAGCGGTTTCCATGCAAGAACATAGGTCAATAAGTCCGTCACTTAAGTTCTGTTTACACTGAGATCACCTTCTAAGAATAAGGAGCAGGGTAATAAATCAGCCTGCTCAGAGATATCCATCGAAGTCATAAAAAACTGTGAAACCTATAAGATATTTTATTGGGCTGATGTCCTCTCGAGCAAGATAGACACCCACACCCAAGCAAATAGGAGCGGAGTCTGCCCGTAGGCAAACAGGATTAGTCAAGGGCAAGTTATAAGACATACGCAGAAATAAAGTACATGCTACTATTGTCAGATGGCTGGATGGACCACCAATTATGCGCGTGAATAACTTGCGTTTGTCCGGTACTTAAAGGGTTATCTCAGGATTACCACTCCTGTCCATAGAAGGTCCCCTTCTTGGAAACCCAACTCATTGTTCCAGAACAGAGTCATTGTCACATGAGACTGGGATTAGAGAACCGATTTTTTTAAAAAGGTGTTGTCTCCTTTAAGGTCCAGGCCATTATTTTTTATTTATTTTTCCTTTTTGTTTTTCCTTCCCACCTTCCAAGAGCCAGAACTTTTTATTTTTTTGCCGTCGACATAGAGGGTTTGGTTTTTTTGCAGGATGAGGTGTAGTTTTTTGTGGCACCATTTTGAAATACTATAAAATGTACAGGGAAACGGCAAAAAAAATAATTCTTTGTGGGGTGGAATGGGTGAAAAACAAGGATTCCTCCATTTTTTGTTTTTCATGTTGACCAAATTCTGCGGGTCGATGCGATACCGAATATGTATATTTTTATTTTTTTTATGATTTACTGCTTTTCCGGGAAAAAAAAAAAAAGATGTGTATTTTCTGAGAATTCTGAAAGCTGGTGACAACCTTTTGTGGAAGCTTCAAGGGCGGCCTTTTTGACTGTCGCCCAGTTTTCCTAGAATTTGAGGACAGCGTCTGACTCATTTTTGTATTTTATTTTTATTGGTTTATTTTATAGGAAAGTAAATAATTCACACGTACAATTCCCCAGAACTGCGGTACATCGAACAACAAATTTTTAATGACTTCCAAGGAAACAGTATTAACAGTATAAACAATAAATGATATTTTTGGAAAATGACCAAGAAAAAAAATTCCACGTGAACACAACTCGAAGACATCGCAGCTGTTCGACGCCTGTCCTCAGAAAGTCCTGACTGTTTTCATCCCTGCAAGCTAAAACTTATTTTATGTATAGGGATGAGGACCTAGATCCAGTACCGGACAGATGAGGTGGGATATAAAGTGTGACTCTAAAGTCATATTAGGAAATTGTCTATACAATATTTTCCTAATTACGTGGTGCATACAATTTTTGGCCTTAGGCTCCACCCATTTATATAGGAAACGCCCCACAAAACGACTGCATTTGATTCAGGAATAGTGCATATGAACCCCTTCATCACACCCCAAATGAATAAAGACCCCTAAACTAATAGAGACCACAGACTTAGACCACGTAAACAAATACAGACCCTCGAATCCCAACACATAAATTCACAAAACAACGTAGAAACAACATAATCATGATGTAATAATAAAATAGTGAGTTACATTGTACATATAATATTATTCAATTATCAGACTGAACATACAAAAAGAAGGAAAACAAAAAAGCAAGTCTCCATATGCTCGAAAATATAATAAAATAAGATATAAAAAAATAAATAAAACGTACGGCCAAGTAGCCGTCTTGTCACTGTAAAAAGCATACAATATTAATAATATTCTCATATAATAAAGTGAGAAGTGACGAGCGGGTTTGGCCCCATGCACACGACCATATTTGCATCTATACGTAAATACTGTCCGTAAATACGGATTCGTAGTTATCCGTAACTTGTCCGTATATACGGTCTGTATTGCATCCGTATAAAGAAAAGATGGAGGCAGCTAATGATGTCACCAACATGTTGTAAAGCAACGCTTCCTCAAATACGGGCATTTTACGGATGCACATTCGTAGCCATCCCAATTTACGGAAGCGCCCATAGGCCTTCGCGAGAGTCCTTGCCGTAATTACTAACAAGAATAGGACAGGTCCTATAATTTTTTAAGCACGGACACCCATCAGTAAAAATACTGAAAGGTGTCCATGGCCAATAGAAATGAATGGGTCCGTAATTGCGGATGAAATATACGGTCGTGTGCATGGGGCCTTATACCTGGGGTATCCAGATAATCAGTCCATGGCTTTCGTGTTTTCTGGAACCGCACCATTATATCAGTCCTGAGGGCATATAGCTTTTTTAGAGCATAATCTTAGATACTTGTTTTCCATTAACACCAAGGTCTGACTCGCAGTTACACATGAAGGGAAGGCTTATATCCGGTGGTGGGCTAGTAAACGGGTTGTCCAGTCATAAGAAATTGATGGCCTGTCTTCAGGATAGGCCATCAATATCTTACCAGTGGGAGTCTCCATTTGAAGCCAGGTTTTTGCAGGTGGGAGTACAGTATCTAGGGAGGCTATTGCTAGATCATGATCAGACCAGGTCCAAGGTACCTGTCTAGTGAAGAGGAGTTTTGACTTATGAAGATACTCGAAGGGATGTCATTGACAATTAGGGGCTGATCATGGCAGACCACCCACAATCCGCTAGACCACCATTTTGAGAAGAACTTGTCCAAACTGGTCAACCCTTGAAAAGTCCCAGTTCACACAGCGTTTTTTGACGTGGAAACGGTGTCGGAATCGGTGCCAATAAAAGGCCTCAAATCTCTTTCTTGATTTTAATGAGAGGTAGAGGCGTAGAAAAACACATTGAAAACAATACAATGGTGATTTTTATTTTATTTTAGAAGGAAATTTCAGTCATCCAAGTTGGTGAAATTAGCGAGTCTTGTTGACAGCCAACATGGCTAAGACTCTAGCGTCCCAGACTCTAAAAGACAAACTACACTAGTTGGGTATTGGTCCATGCCTACCTAGGCAGATTTGCCATTCAATAGTCTGGGTACTAAAGACTCATCCAGACGAGCCTATATGTAGTCCGTGTAACGGCCGTGTACTTCAATGGGGCCGTATACACGACCGTTGTTTCAACGGAGCATGTGAGGAATCCGTGAAAAAATAGAACATGTCCTATTTTACTGCGTGTCACGCATCCCTCCATAGACTCTAGTGCAGTTTCTCAAGTCCGAGGTTAGCTACGCTCGTCTGAATGCAACGTAAGTGATATTTATTTTAGCTCCCAAATAGGTTAATATATTTGTACTTGACAATACAGTTTTTCAACCTGTAGTATTTGTACCCTATGGTGTAGGCAGAGCTGGGATTAAGTTCTGATGCTCTGCCTGGGGACTCCCGTACTGCTACTGACATCACTGTCCATATCTGCAGCGATGACATGACCATATACCTACGTGATCGCCAAGCACTGGCCTCAGCGCTCCTGTGTCGTATACCCACTGAGACCAGCTGTGTAGTATACCTGCTGCAGCTATGTCAAAACACAGCAACGGGAAGTAACGGAGCGGCGGCGCTGGAACGACAGGGATCCTTGAGATTAGCAACGACTCCCTCTATTGATCCCTTCTACATTGGCCAATTTTTTAAATAGCTCGGAAAGTCCCTTTAAATTAGTTTTCCCTCTCACTCTGCCTATTCCATAGCTCTATAAGGGAGACTGCACATGTCTGGCCATGGGAACATGGGATAGGGTAGTAAAAATGCTCCCGCAAACCATCAAGTAATACTGTATTCACATGTAAAAGTCTCTGAACGCAACAGGCGGCAAACCAAATTTTACAGAATATAAATATACAAGAGAATCCAGCACTGATCAGATGCAGTCATAGCCAGAATACACAACAATTACATCTAGTGACTCACAGGTGACGTCTTCTCTGACTGTAGACATTCTCTTTCCTTTTATTCTCCATCCGGCCCAAACCGCCATGACGACTTCTCCCGAAGACTGCAGAGTTTGCTGCCAAGACATGCTTGGCCAGTCACTTCTGCAGCCATCCCCAGCATCTATAGCAACACAAATTCTGACCCTCAGACCCCTAAATTAAATCAGCCCCGCAAAATAATTTCAAACACCAGACCAGACACCTAAGTTAATTGAACACCAAACAAGACCTCTAAATAAGACTCCCTAAATTTAATCAGACCCCAGACCAGAACTCTAAATTAATCAGGCCACATACCAGACCCCTAATTTATAAAGACTCCAGGCCAGACCCTCTAAAATAATCAGTCCCCCTCCATTTATTCAGATTAATAAATTAATCAGATCCCAGACCATTAAATTGATTCAGACTCCAGACCACTAAATTGATTCATCCCATACCAGAAACAGCCCCACTTCTACATGTGAATTGTGTGAGGTATTGCATCTCATATCCATTGAAGTGAATGGGATTAATCTGCAATACCCCACGTAACCTGTGGATTGGTGTGGTGCTGTTTTTGGAGGAATCTTTAACCCATTCCCACACATTGATCTAATAGTATGTTAAGAGCCTTCGGTAGTTGAGGCATCTTGAATGTCTACTTTATCAAGGTGATTGCGCGGGCACTGCCACTTAGTTTGTGCGTTTACCGTCAGGAGGACGGCTGCACTCCCACCACAATTGCTGGAATCTAAGTAAATTCCGATCCCGTCAGTTAACCGTTTCAGGCCCACATGTATTTAAGCAGCATATGCCAAGTTTTCGGTGGGACAATGGTGGATGTGTTAGGTTGACCAACCCCTTATATTGTTCCATATTTTTCAAGCGTAGAGTTAAATATTGGTAACATAAATCCATACTAGGACCACACATGCTGTACTCATATAGTCCCACACTGGGCAAGAGTGTTATAATATATAGTTCCATACATTGCCAATATAGAGCCATGCAGTGCCTACATAGCACCATACAATGCCCATATTGTGCAAGACCGTGCACTAAAGAGGGCCGTACACTGCTAACAAAGGTGTCCTGCAAAACAGTGCCCAGAGAGTGCCATACTTGGCCCAGATAAATAGTGCCCATAGTCTCCAATCTTCCCTTCACTGTGCAGTCACACGTTACCTCCTCCTCCTTGTCGCAGGATCAGGACAAACAAAACGCTCATGTCTATGGCCAGCTTTTAGGTCCGCTTACACGGCCCGACATAGGCCATGTAAACGAGCGCCGATCAATGAGACCGCTCATTGATCGGCGCTCGATTGCTCCTTTCACAAGGAGCTATATATGGGGACGATCGCTCATCCCCATACATGTCGTCAGCACGTCTGTTTACACTGGGAGATGTGCTGCCGACAACGATAATATTTTAGTCTGCCGAAACTGATGCGATCAGCCGATGATTGAGCGTTTGCTCGTGCGTCGGCTGATCGTTGCCCTGTTTACACAGGGCAATGATCAGGAACGAGTGTTCTGTGAACGCTCTTTCGCCCGATAATTGCCCCATGTAAAAGGGCCCTTAGGTGCAGGGGATTTGGGAACCACTTATAAATTGTACATTACTCACAAAAAATGCATTTTGTAAACACAAAATTCCGGAATTGCGTAAAATGAAACCCATTTTTCACTAATCTAAATTCTGTGTCGCAAAGTGGTATTATGTGGCACAAAATGTTACGCTGTGTCACCAAGGAGTAACCGGTGTCATAAAAATGTGTGAAAGAAAATTCAATTGTGTAACAATAAGAAAAGGCGATCTGTGTCACATGATGTAATTTTTCATCACAAAACGGTATGTTGTAACACATAATGGTATGTTACATAGGTTGAAAAAAAGACACCGGTTCATCAAGTTCAGTCTTTCTCAATCAATTAAAGTCTTTTATTTCTTTTTTTAAATGATGACATAGTATCTGCCATTACTACAGATTGGGGTAGGGTATTCCATAGTTTGACTACTCTGTCAGGGGCGTTGCTGGGGTCTTAAAAGATTAGGGACACAAACCCTAAAACAACTGTCCACCCCCCTCTGAAAAAAAATCTGTGCGTTTATGTTATATATATATATATATATATCTCTAGCTCATTGGAGACAGCACATCTATGATACTGCAGCCCCTATAGCTACACCACTGGATAGAATTGAATACATTGTCACAGCAGACAGTATCTGACATGATAGGCTTAGATACAGACCCCCAGCAAACAGTATCACACATGATAGGCTTAGATACGGGGCCCTGTACTTACCCTTCCGGGGCAAATTTGGCATTTCTGGGATCCCAAGCAAAGTTATGCCTGGAGGCTCTAATCAAAGACACCTGTAGAGAGTGCCCCATACAGTGCCCCCTGTATATATACAGTGTCACAACCCCCCTATATGGTCCCCCTGCAGACCGTGCTACGTGCAGTCCCCCTGCAAATCGTACTATGCGCGGTCCCCCCAACAAATAAAAATACATTTAGTCGCCTAGCCCTGTTCCCACCACGAAATTTGCTTCACTGCCTCCTCAGACCTGCAGGGATCCTTGCATAGGCTGGCGCAATCCAGTGACCTCATCGCGCCAGCTTGCGCAGGGATCTGGTCCCAGCGTCTTATAGGCTGAAGGCCATAACGTGGCCTGTAGCCTAGTAAATGGTAGAGTAGGGAGCTAATAGTTCCCTGCTCCGCCATAGTATTCAATTGTATCTGCGTCCTAAGGATTGAATGTGGCAGTTGCCCGAGGATTCAGGGCACCGGGCCAGAATCCAGGGCTTGGGCCCGGTCGCCCGATGCTAGTGAAAGACTGTAAAGAACCCTTTCATATATTGACGTCTGAAACATCTTTTTTCCGGACGCATGTTGTGGCACTAAATGGTATTCCGTGTTATCTACCTATACTTTATGTTCATTGAACAATAGACCAATTATAATCCATGTTAGTCTGACTAATCATATGTCTACAGTAGGATTTTGCAATTGCTGTTGATACATTACAGGAATTATGATTGGAAGATAGAAACATGCAAATTATTGGTCAAACTAGCACAGTCTGTAATTGGACGCAATTTTCAATCAATCAAGCGATAATTTAATCAATCAAGCGATGGACAGTACTGCAACATACCATTCTGTGTCAAACCAGGACATTTTGAGACCCTAAATACTATTCCATAACACAGAATGACGTTGTAATGGCAGGAAGGAGGTGAAGGGAAAGTGAGCCCTAATCTACCCACCGCCCTGTCCCTGCCTACTTGCAACGACCCGCCCTAGGCGACGGGGTACAACTGGGCGGCGGTCCCTACGCTGTCTAAGTGCACGGGAGAACAAACAGGGAACACGCAAGGGTAGGGGCAGTAGCCCACGGAACGCCGCGAGGAAACGGAGCGGTGAATGAGTTGTCAGGACCAGGATGAAGTGGAGTATACCCAAGTGAGCACGGAGGAGGAAGCAAGCCGGAGGCAAACCAAAGCGGGTTAAGCAGAACAGCAGCAAGGCAGAAGCACGGCAGAAGCAGGCTGGAGCAAGCAGCAGTGGGGCCAGGAATCCAAAAGAATTACAAGCACTGAGGAGGAGAACACAGCAGGTAATAAAGGACAGGGGGCGGAGCTAACTCCGACTGACCAGGCCGCGATAGGCTCTCCCACTCCTGAGCCTGCCACCCTGGTTGGTGGGAGATGGTGTCAGTCGAACAGGTCTGGCCTCAGGTGTGGATTGATTAATCCCAGGAGTATACCTAGACGTAGTACCTGGCAGATCCCTAACAGTACTCCCCCTTTTATGAGGGGCCACCGGACCCTTACTAGGACCCGGTTTAGTAGGGAAGAGAAGGTGGAACCTCCTGATCAATACCCCAGCGTGAACATCACGGGCAGGTACCCAAGTCCTCTCCTCCGGCCCGTACCCTCTCCAATGGACCAGGTACTGGAGGGAGCCCTGTACCATCCTACTGTCCATAATCTTGGCCACCTCGAATTCAACCCCCTCAGGGGTGAGAACGGGAACAGGAGGTTTCCTCGAGGGGGACCAGGACGGGGAGCAGCGTTTAAGGAGGGAGGCATGGAAGACGTCATGTATGCGAAAGGATGGGGGCAGCTCCAGACGGAAGGATACAGGGTTGAGGACTTCAATGATCTTATAAGGCCCAATAAATCGGGGAGCAAACTTCCTGGACGGGACCTTAAGGCGCAAGTTCCTGGACGACAACCAGACCAAATCCCCGACGACAAACCGGGGGTTAGCAGAACGTCTACTATCCGCCTGAATCTTTTGTGCGCTCTGGGACGCCTCTAGGTTCTTCTGAACCTGGGCCCAGACAGTGCACAGTTCCCGATGAACATCCTCTACCTCAGGCTTATTGGAACACCCAGGGGAAACGGAGGAGAACCTTGGGTTAAACCCGAAATTACAGAAAAACGGGGAGACCCCTGACGAGTTACTGACCCGGTTATTCAGGGAAAATTCAGCGAGGGGAAGGAATGAGACCCAATCGAATTGACAGTCAGAGATGAAACACCTTAAATATTGTTCCAGGGACTGGTTAGTCCTCTCCGTTTGGCCATTAGTTTCGGGATGGAAGGCGGAGAAGGACAGATCAATCTCCAACTTTTTACAAAAGGCTCTCCAAAATAAGGAAACAAATTGTACCCCTCTGTCAGAAACGATATTGACTGGGGCCCAATGGAGACGCAGGATGTGTTTCACAAACAAAGAAGCTAACGTCTTGGCGTTAGGTAGCTTCTTAAGGGGCACAAAGTGGCACATCTTGCTGAAGCGGTCTACTACCACCCACACCACCGACTTGCCCTGAGATGGAGGCAAATCGGTGATAAAATCCATGGAGATATGGGTCCAAGGTCTCTGGGGAATGGGCAAGGAACGTAGTAGGCCCGCAGGTCGGGACCTAGGGGTTTTGGACCTAGCGCAAACCTCACAAGCGGCGACGTAAGCCCTAACGTCTTTAGGCAACCCAGGCCACCAATAGTTTCTGGTAATGAGGTGTTTGGTGCCCAAGATGCCAGGATGACCAGATAGAGCGGAGTCATGGTTTTCCCTGAGTACCCCTAGCCGGTATTGCAGGGGAACAAACAGTTTGTCCCCAGGGACGTTCCCGGGAGCTGCACCCTGATCAGCCGCGATATCAGAAGCTAAATCAGAATCCGTGGCAGAAACGATTATACCAGGGGGTAAAATACAAGCAGGATCCTTCTCTGAAGGAGCATTGGCCATGAAACTACGTGACAGGGCATCAGCCTTAATATTCTTGGACCCAGCCCTATAGGTAACCAGGAAATTAAATCTGGTAAAGAATAGTGCCCACCGAGCTTGTCTAGGATTAAGCCTCCGGGCCGATTCTAGGAAAACCAGATTCTTGTGATCCGTAAGGACCGTTACCTGGTGTCTGGCCCCCTCCAGGAAGTGCCGCCACTCTTCAAAAGCCCATTTAATAGCTAGAAGTTCGCGGTTGCCAATATCATAGTTACTCTCCGTGGGCGAAAACTTCCTAGAGAAGTAAGCACAGGGGCGGAGATGGGTGAGGGAGCTGGTACCCTGGGACAAGACGGCCCCCACTCCCACCTCGGATGCGTCAACCTCCACAATAAATGGCTCCTCTTGGTTGGGCTGAATCAGCACGGGGGCCGAGATAAAGCACTTCTTGAGGGTCTCAAAGGCCTGGACGGCCTCAGGGGGCCAATGGAGGACATCAGCACCCTTGCGAGTAAGGTCCGTAAGAGGCTTAGCGACGACCGAGAAGTTGGCAATAAATCTCCTGTAATAGTTGGCGAACCTTAAAAAACACTGTAACGCCTTAAGGGAGGCAGGTTGGACCCATTCCGCCACAGCCTGAACCTTGGCAGGGTCCATGCGGAATTCATGAGGAGTGAGGATTTGCCCTAAAAATGGTATCTCCTGTACCCCAAAGACACATTTTTCAGTCTTAGCAAACAGATTATTCTCCCGAAGGACCTGGAGCACCTTCCTGACATGCTCCACGTGGGAGGACCAGTCCTTGGAAAACACCAGTATGTCATCAAGGTACACAACAAGAAAATTACCCAGGTAATCTCTCAGGATTTCATTAATAAAATTCTGGAAGACAGCAGGGGCATTACACAACCCAAAGGGCACGACCAGGTATTCGAAATGACCCTCGGGTGTGTTGAACGCAGTTTTCCACTCATCCCCCTCTTTGATGCGGATAAGGTTATATGCCCACCGTAGATCGAACTTAGAAAACCATTGGGCTCCCTGAACCTGATTAAAAAGATCCGGAATCAAAGGAAGTGGGTACTGGTTCCTTACGGTGACCTTATTCAGGTTACGATAATCAATGCACGGCCTAAGACCACCATCCTTCTTCCCCACAAAGAAGAAGCCAGCACCTACAGGAGAAGTCGAGGGGCGAATGAAACCCTTGGCCAGGCATTCTTGGATATACACCCTCATAGCTTCACGTTCAGGACATGAAAGATTAAATATCCTACCCTTAGGAAGCTTGGCACCAGGCACCAAATCGATGGCGCAATCGTAATCTCTATGGGGGGGGCAACACCTCGGAGGCCTCCTTAGAAAACACATCGGCGAAGTCCTGAACAAACTCAGGAAGCGTGTTTACCTCCTCCCGGGGAGAAATAGAGTTAACAGAAAGACATGACATAAGACATTCACTACCCCATTTGGTGAGATCCCCAGTATTCCAATCAAACGTGGGATTATGCAGCTGCAACCAGGGAAGACCTAATACCAGATCAGACGATAATCCCTGCATCACCAGTACAGAGCACTGCTCCAAATGCATGGAGCCAACCAGGAGTTCAAAAACAGGAGTATGCTGAGTAAAATAACCATTAGCAAGGGGAGTTGAGTCGATACCTACTACAGGGATAGGATAAGGTAAATCAATAAAAGGCATTTTTAGAGACATAGCAAATTCCACAGACATGATATTAGCAGATGAGCCAGAATCCACGAAGCCACTGCCAGTGGCAGACCGGCCAGCAAACGAGACCTGAAAGGGAAGCAAAATTTTATTGCGTTTCACATCAACGGGAAATACCTGTGCGCCCAAGTGACCTCCCCGATGATCACTTAGGCGCGGAAGTTTTCCGGCTTTTTATTCTTGCGCCTGGGACAGGTGTTCAGAAGATGCTTGTCGTCCCCACAGTAGAAGCAGAGACCATTCATTCTGCGAAACTCCCTACGTTGTCGAGGGGACATGGAGGCCCCGAGTTGCATAGGTACCTCCGAGTCCTCCGTGGAGGGGCGAGGAGACGGGACCTCGGGGGGAATCGCAGAAAAGTCAGAGGGGAGCACATTGAAGCGTTCAAGCTGACGTTCCCTGAGACGTCGGTCAAGTCGTACTGCTAGGGCCATAACCTGGTCAAGGGAGTCAGAAGAGGGGTAACTAACCAGCAGATCCTTCAGGGCGTCAGATAATCCTAACCTAAACTGGCACCTTAGGGCCGGATCGTTCCACCGAGAAGCTACGCACCACTTTCTAAAATCAGAACAGTATTCCTCAACAGGTCTCCTACCCTGACGTAAGGTCACCAGCTGACTCTCGGCTAAAGCAGTCCTGTCAGTCTCGTCGTAAATGAGTCCGAGGGCAGAGAAAAAGCGATCAACAGAGGAAAGTTCAGGGGCGTCAGGAGCCAAGGAGAAGGCCCACTCTTGGGGCCCTTCCTGGAGTCGGGATATGATGATACCCACCCACTGGTTCTCGGAACCTGAGGAGTGGGGTTTAAGGCGGAAATACAGTCTGCAACTCTCCCGGAAGGAGAGAAACGTCTTACGGTCCCCTGAGAACCGGTCAGGTAACTTGAGGTCTGGTTCTAGAGGTGAGGTGAGGGGAACTACTACGGCAGCGTCACCCTGGTTGACCCTCTGGGCCAGGGCCTGGACCTGTAGGGAGAGGCCCTGCATCTGCTGGGTCAGGGTCTCAAGGGGGTCCATGATAGCGTCAGCGTAGGGGAAATGGTAGACTAGGTAAGTGGCTTGTAATTATGTAATGGCAGGAAGGAGGTGAAGGGAAAGTGAGCCCTAATCTACCCACCGCCCTGTCCCTGCCTACTTGCAACGACCCGCCCTAGGCGACGGGGTACAACTGGGCGGCGGTCCCTACGCTGTCTAAGTGCACGGGAGAACAAACAGGGAACACGCAAGGGAAGGGGCAGTAGCCCACGGAACGCCGCCAGGAAACGGAGCGGTGAATGAGTTGTCAGGACCAGGATGAAGTGGAGTATACCCAAGTGAGCACGGAGGAGGAAGCAAGCCGGAGGCAAACCAAAGCGGGTTAAGCAGAACAGCAGCAAGGCAGAAGCACGGCAGAAGCAGGCTGGAGCAAGCAGCAGTGGGGCCAGGAATCCAAAAGAATTACAAGCACTGAGGAGGAGAACACAGCAGGTAATAAAGGACAGGGGGCGGAGCTAACTCCGACTGACCAGGCCGCGATAGGCTTTCCCACTCCTGAGCCTGCCACCCTGGTTGGTGGGAGATGGTGTCAGTCGAACAGGTCTGGCCTCAGGTGTGGATTGATTAATCCCAGGAGTATACATAGACGTAGTACCTGGCAGATCCCTAACAGACGTTTTGTGACCCACAACATTATTTTGTAACACAGAATGACATTTCGTGACACAATATACCATTCTGTGACACGATATACCATTCTGTGACACGATATACCATTCTGTGACACGATATACCATTCTGTGACACGATATAACATTCTGTGACACGATATACCATTTTGTGAAACCATACAATACAGAAGGTAGTTTTGTGACAGTTAGGTTTAAAAGGGTTTTCCCATAATCATTACTTATGATAAATATTTGATCGGTGGGGATCCGACCACTAGGACACTGGCCAATCACGAGAACAGCCATACCTTGCCGTTCCTGGGAGCTCCATAGAAATGGAGCGGTAGTGCGCATGCTCGGCCACAGCTCCCTTAGGGTATGTTCACACGGCCAAATTTCAGACGTATACGAGGCGTATTATGCCTCGTTTTACGTCTGAAAATACGGCTCCAATACGTCGGCAAACGTCTGCCCATTCATTTGAATGGGTTTGCCGACGTACTGTGCAGACGACCTGTTATTTACGCATCGTCGTTTGACAGCTGTCAAACGACGACGCGTAAAAATACAGCCTCGTCAAAAGAAGTGCAGGACACTTCTTTGGACGTTTTTGGAGCTGTTTTCTCATAGACTCCAATGAAAACAGCTCCAAAAACGGACGTAAAAAACGCCGCGAAAACGGCGTGAAAACGCCGCGAAAAATGCGAGTTGGTAAAAAAACGTCTGAAAAGCAGGGTCTGTTTTCCCTTGAAAACAGCTCTGGATTTTCAGACGTTTTTGTTGACTACGTGTGAACATACCCTTAGTTTCTATGGGGCTGCCAAAGATAGCGCTCGGCAGCCCCATAGAAATGAATGGAGCAGTGGTTGAGCATGCGCACTACCGCTCCATTCCTATGGTTCTCCCAGGATCGGCACGTTAAAAGTCCATTCTCGTGATCGGCAGGAGTTCCAGCGGTCGGACCCCCAAAGATTTATCGCCTATCCCGTGGGTAGTTGATAAATAATGTTTATGGGAAAACCCCTTTAATCTCAATCTGGTTCCTTTATTACATTTTGTATAAATGAAAATATTTCAGTATTTTTATGTGACTTACATGTAAATCCATCAAGTTCAAACTTTTTATATTTACAAACCACAGTTCCAGAGGAAGGCACGAACCACCCTTTAGTGGCTTATGTTCACACAGAGTTTTTTGCAGGCAGAAGAATCTGCCTCAATTCCTTCAGGAATTTTGAGGCAGATTTTGCCCGGCCTGCACCTTCTTTGCGGCGTTTTTCGCTGGGAGGTCAGAGACGCAGCATGTTGCTTTTTTTTTCCTGCGAGAAAGTCAAAGGGAGGCAATTTTGTCCGGTTTTGTGGCACGGTTTCCGACGCAGTTTACGCGTCAAAAACCGCATTGATTTCAATGGGAGACAGAGGCGTTTTTCCCACAAGCGGTAAAAAACGCTCACAGGAAAAAGAAACAGCCTTTCTTCTGGCGTTTCCGTCTCTGACCTCCCATTGACATCAATAGGAGGCAGAGATCGCGTTTTTTGTAGCGGTTTTTGACCGCTCACTGGCCGCAAGCAAAAAACGAGGCAAGGAGAGTGCAGGCAGGTCAAAATCTGTCTCAAAATTCCTGAAGGGATTTTGAGGCAGATTTTTCTGCCTGAAAAATACTCTGTGAGAACTAGGCATTAGGCCCCATGCAAACGACTGTGCCCGTAATCATGGTCCGTAAATACGGGCATGGCAGGCCACGGACAGTCATCCGCATTTGCGGGCCGTGCTCCCATTATAAAGTATGGGAGCAAGTTCCGTAAAATAAAAAAATAGAACAGGTCCTATTTTTTACGGAAGGTTTCTACGGCACGGACACCTTCCCATTAATATACGGGAAGGTGTCCGTCTGCCATAGAAATGAATGGGTCCGTAATTACGGACCATAATTACGATCCGCAATTACGTACCATTTTTACGGTCGAGTGCATGGGGTCTTAGAGTGGAAAAAAACGTCCTCACCCCCTACTGGCAATCTGATAGATCCTCAGATCAACAGTCTACATTGTTAAAACCAGTAACCTGTATCTTTTGTCTCTCAAAGAAGATGTTCAACTTTTTTTTACCTCTATCCCCACTTCCAACAATTACAAAATCCTGTTTGAGCAGTTACTGTTTTTACTGCCTCGTCACCTGAATTGGTGCCCAAAACCGGACTGCATATTTCAGGGGCTTTTCAAAGACTAGAAGCTATAATCTTTCTACTGTAAGGCACTATATTTTTAGCTTTAAATGCAGCAGCTTGGCATTGAGTGCTATGATCAGTCTAATGCCAATAATTACGACTAAATCCAGCTCCATTGTAGACTATTATTACCATCGCTTGTCCCTACACATTTTTATCATGTCGGCAGCGCGTCTCCCTGATTACATCGGGACATGTGCTGCCGACAACGATGAATTTCAATTCTGTATAAAAGAGCAGATTCATCGGCTGATCCTTCCCCCAATTACACAGGGCAATGATCGGAAACGAGCGTTCATATAAATGCTCGTTTGCCCGATCATTGGCCCATGTAATAGGGCCTTTAGATGCAGCAGATTGGCATTGAGTGCAATAATTTGGTTAAGTATTAGTTACACCTAAATCCTTCTCCACTTGTCGACACCCGTTCGGGCTATAAATATTTTTATCCCAAAATTTATAAAACGGAACCTTGTCTGCCATCTTGATGCCCATTTTAACCAGGTTATCCGCAGCCTGATGTTGATTAGTTAAGCCAAAAGTCACATCATCAGTGAAGCTGAAAAATTATCAAGTCAATCAGATCAGCTGTCACAATATAATATGAGCTCCACAGCTGCCAGCACTTGCCACTGTCAGGTGAATGAATGTGAATCATGCCCGGTGAAACCTCATGTAACCTCAGAACAAGTGTGGACAAGTTATCTGCAAGGAGTTTAGTAAATCTCTTAAGGTGTGTTTGGTTACAGACAACGCATCTTATATTTGGTTAATTTTATGTTCCCGTATAGGTGGAAATTGACAAATAAGATGCTCAGCAGCTTAAGATGAGTTCTTAAAATAATAAAATCATAGAGAGGATGACAACATCAGAAGATGAGTATGTTCTTGTTGTGGGAGGCAGTGACCTGTCCACTCATGTGATGGTTAGGCTGAATTCACACAAGCATGTTCGGTCCGTAAAGGACGGAACGTATTTCGGCCGCAAGTCCCGGACCGAACACACTGCAGTGAGCCGGGCTCCTAGCATCATAGTTATGTACAACGCTAGGAGTCCCTGCCCCTCCGTGGAACTACTGTCCCGTACTGAAAACATGATTACAGTACGGGACAGTTGTCCCACAGCGAGGCAGGGACTCCTAGCGTCGTACATAACTATGATGCTAGGAGCCCGGCTCCCTGCAGTGTGTTCGGTCCGGGACTTGCAGCCGAAATACGTTCCGTCCTTTACGGACGTAACATGCTCGTGTGAACCCAGCCTTAGGGTATGTGCACACGTAGTGTTTTCAGCCGTTTTTCGCACCGTAAACGTCCCGAAAAACGGCTGAAAAATCGGAAGCAGAACGTCTCCTAACATCTGCCTATTCATTTCAATGGGAAAAATGGCGTTCTGCTCTGACGGGCCATTTTTTAGCGGCCATTTTTCAAAACAGCCGCGAAAAAGAAGTGTATGTCACTTCTTCAGTGGTTTTTGGAGACGTTTTTCATTGACTCTATAGAAAAACAGCTCAGAAAACGCTGCAAAAAACGCGAGTATGATTAAAAAAACGGCTGAAAATCAGGAGCTGTTTTCCCTTGAAAACAGCTCTGTATTTTCAGATGTTTTTGAGTTTGTGTGTGCACATACCCTAAGGCCGGATTTGCATTTTGCGCGCGCAAAAAATGCAGCGTTTTGCGCGCGTTGCCCTTCCGTGGGTCATCAGTGAATGGTGCGTGACTGCGTGATTTTCGCGCATATGCCATCCTTATGACACACGTTTTTTTGATGTTTAGAAAAAGAAATGAAGGAGGTGCTTTTATTTTTTCCTTCATTTCTTTATCTACTGTTGCACGAATTACGCGCGACACACGGAAGTGCTTCCGTGTGCTGCGTGTGATTTTCCAGCACCCATTGACTTCAATGGGTACATGATGCACAAAAAATGCCCAAGTATAGGACATGTCGTGAGTTTTACGCAGCGGAAAGATGCTGCGTGAAAATCACGGAATGTCTGAATGGCCCCATTCACTAACATAGATCCGTGCGACGCGCGTGAAACACGTTCGTGTGAATAAGGCTTTAGGGTATGTTCAGACAGCTTATTTTCGGCTGTTTTCGGCAGAAAACCTCCAAATATCTGCCCATTGATTTCAATGGTTAAAACGGCGTTCTGTTCCGACAGGGCGTTTTTTTTACGCAGCCGTTTTGAAAAACACCTGCGTAAAAAAAAACGCCCACGAAAAAGAAGTGCATATCACGTCTTGAGCCCTTTTTGGAGCGGTTTTTCATTGACTCAAGAAAAAAAGCTCCAAAAACAACCGTAAAAAACGCCACGAAAAGCGCGAGTTGCTTAAAAAAACGGCTGAATGTCAGGAGATGTTTTCCCTTGAAAACAGCTTCGTATTTTGAGACGTTTTTTATTAAGCGTGTGAACATAGCCTTAGGGCTTTTTCAGACAAACATAATACGTCCTTGCTACGCACGTGATTTTCACGCGCATCGCACTGACCTATGTTAGTCAATGGGGCCGTTCAGACGGTCAGTGATTTTCACGCAGCTTATGTGTGCTGCGTGAAACTCATGACATGTCCTATATTTGCCTATATTGTCCTATATATTCAAGTCAATGGGTGCGTGAAAACTGCGCACGGCACACGGAAGCACATCCGTGTGCCGCGCGTGATTCGCGCTACAGTAGTCAAAACTATGAATGAAAACAGAAAAGCACCACGGGCTTTTCTGTTTACAAACATAAAAACAGAGTGTCATAACGATGGCGGCTGCGCGAAAATCACGCAGCCACGCATCATATGCTGATGACACACAGAGCTTTTGCGCTCGCAAAACGCCGTATTTTTTGCGCGCATAAAACGGACACGCTCGTGTGAATCCGGCCTTAGTGTGGACGGGACTGCATGTGATTTAGCAATAATACAGTATGTTGTGAGTTGCAATTAAACATGATAGCCAATAGGGATGTCACGATACCAGAATTTGGACTTCGATACCGATACTTTGTGTAATATTGCGATTTCGATACCAATTCGATACTTTGCCAACAGTAATAAAACAAAAAAAAAGGTCTTCCATTTCCTGATGTGAGGCTCGAGGTGTGATGACTTTTGAATCTCCATGTGCCTCACATATAGGTTGGGTTCACACTGGGTTTTTTTGCAGGCGGAAAATCTGCCTCCAAATTCCGTTTGGAAGTTTGAGGCAGATTTTCCTCTGCCTGCACGCCGATTTTCGCTGCGTTTTTCGCTCAGCGGCCATTGAGCGCCGCGGGCATAAAACACCGCAAAATACACTTTCTCTGCCATCAATGGGAGGCGTAATCGCGCGTAGATAGGGCATGCCCCTTCTTTCTCCCGCGAGCCGGTTTTACCGCTCGCGGGAGAAAACCGCCCCTGCCTCCCATTGAAATCAATGGGATGCATTTTCGGCCGGTTTTTGGCGAGTTTTGCGGCGCGTTTTCCGCATAAAAAAACTTGTCAAAAAACTCTGTGTGAACCCAGCCTAATAGTAATTAACCCAATCATGTTTCTCAGTCATAATGGGTTAATGTGTAAGGTACATGAAGGAGTTAATTACTATTAATGTAAGGCTGGATTCACACGAGCGTTGCGTTTTTGCGCGCGCAAACAACGCTGCGTTTTGCGCGCGCAAAAAACATTTGACAGCTGCGTGTGTCATCCGTGTCTGATGCGCGGCTGCGTGATTTTCGCGCAGCCGGCATCATAGAGATGAGGCTTGTCGACGCCCGTCACTGTCCAAGGTGCTGAAAGAGCTAAATCTTTCAGCACCATCGACAGTGAATGCCGAACACAACAGCGAAAAACCTGTAAAAAAAAAGATAAAGTTCCTACTTACCGAGAACTTCCCGGCCGTTGCCTTGGTGACGCGTCCTTGGTGACGCGCCTCTCTTGACATCGGGCCCCACCTCCCTGGATGACGCGGCAGTCCAAGTGACCGCTGCAGCCTGTGATTGGCTGCAGCCTGTGCTTGGCCTGTGATTGGCTGGAGCTGTCACTTGAACTGAAGTGTCATCCCGGGAGGTCGGACTGCAGGAAGGAGACAGGAGTAATCGGTAAGTTAGAACTTCGGTTTTTTTTACAGGTTCATGTATTTTGGGATCGCAAGTCACTGTCCATGGTGCTGAAACAGTTTAACTCTTTCAGCACCATGCACAGTGAATGTCTCCCGACGTCGCGGACCGGAAATTTTTTTGCCGGGTTCGGCCAAAACGAGTTTGGCCGAACCCGGTGAAGTTAGCTTCGGTTGTCGGGGTTCGCTAATCGCAAAGACACTCCGTTTGGATGTTCGGAAACAGAAAAGCACGTGGTGCTTTTCTGTTTACATTCATCCTTTTGACAGCTGTTGCGCAAACACGCAGTTCGCACGGAAGTGCTTCCGTGCGACATGCGTGGTTTTCACGCACCCATTGACTTCAATGGGTGCGTGATGCGTTGAAAACGCTGAATCAACGGACAGGTCATGAGTTTTTGGCAACGGAGCAACGCTGCGCAAAAAACGCTGCCATGTCTGCACGGCCCCATTGACAAATATAGCTACGGGCAACGCACGTGAAAATCACGCGCGTTGCACGCGCGTATTTTACGTTCGTCTGAATAAAGCCTGAGGTACATGGAGGTTAAATTCATCTCACCATGTGCCTCACAATAGAAAGCAGTTTTTATATAATGTTTTTACAGCACACACATCATAAATGACGAAAAAAAATATTGTTGTGCAGGTTATTACGGCCGCGCCAATACCGAATGTGTATATTTTATGTATTGAGACTTATTTGAATGTTTTTTGTAAAAAAGGTGTATGTGTATTTTTTTATTTATTTAACATTACTTAATGTCCTGGCATATATCTATATACTGATAGTACACAGGCAGTTGTTTGGGCATACTTAGGTTTGTCCTAAGAGGAAATATAGTAAGACAGCCCTGTGGTCCTTCAATGGACCTTGGGCTGTCTGCCCATATATGGTATGTCCCTCAATCGCATCACAGGGATCCCCGTGAGGCGATCCAAGGCGCATCCCCCCTTCTCATTTTCCCCTTGAACGCTGGGGTCAGCTTTGATCGCAGCATTCAAGGGAATAGCGGCAGAGATGAGAGATTTCTCTCATCTCCGTTGTTAGAGCGGGGCTGCGGCTGTTGCAATACAGCCATTACCCCGCTCCTGACAACAAGTACGCTCGCGGTCAACATGAGGTGATGCGGCCGGTGCACTAATGAGCGTCGGTTCAGGCACTGAAGACACAACGTGGGGGTATGCCATGTTCTGTCTTCAGTGCCGGCAATCATTATTGCAGCGCCAGCCGCATCACATCATGCTGACCGCGAGCGTACTTGTTGTCAGGAGCGGGGTAATGGCTGTATTATTACACAGCCGCAGCCCCGCTCTCATACATTCATGTGTTACAATGCTAAGCTGTGCGGCGGCACAGCTTAGTATCGAAATACATGAAATAACGGTATCGAACAGTTTGAGGGTGCACGATATCGAAACAGTATCGAAGTTTCGATGCATCGTGCATCCCTAATAGCCAATCAGATGAAGGGAATGGTAATGGCAGAAGGAGATGAGTGTGATTATCTTGTGGGAGGTAGTGACATTTCCACTCATGTGATTATGTCATAGAGGACAGAGCTGCCTGTGATGTGGACAGGAATGCATAACAATACAGTTTTGACTAGTTTCATACCACTTGTGGTCATACCACCATAACAGTAATAACCATGCTCATAATAGTGCCCATAGTGGGAGTCTCATACTGTGAAGACAGTACTGACCATGCTCATAGTAGTGCCCTTAGTGCTAGCCTCACACCATTCCTGGTCACAGCGGTGTCCATAGTGCCAGTCTCATACCATGACTAGTGGTCATGCGGTCATAACAGTATTGACCATGCTCATAGTAGTGCCCATAGTGCCAGTCTCGTACCACTCCTGGTCATTGTAGTGTCCATAGTGCCAGTCTCACTAGGGGTCATATGGCCATAACAGTAGTGCCCGTAGTGCTGGTCTCACGTCACTCCTGGTCATGGTAGTGTCCATTTTTCTAGTCTCATACCACTAGGGGTCGTACCATCATAAGAGTACTGAATTACATAAACTACATAAACATAAACTGGACCACCTCTTTTAGGGGTTAACGAGCAATTCTGATAATAAATCATATTAGAGAATTCCTAGTATTGCAAATGCATATATATATATATATATATATATATATATATATATATATATATATATACATATATATATTTAATGGCGGACTCTCTTTTACTAAGAGAGTGTGCAGGACTCTTGCTGTTGCACTGAGTAATGAGTTAATAGTTGAGTATCTCAAAACCTCTGCTGTAAGCGTACAATAGCCGGCCCTGAAATACTCTGCTTGACTGACCCGCCTTCAAATGTTTGTACATAAAGTCTGACACGGCACCCTCTTTACTGTCCGAGAAAGTTCACCACGCCATCTGATAACACACACCGTACATATACCATCTAATAACACACACGACATACACATACCATCTGATAACACACACAACATACACATACCATCTGATAACACACACACACACACACACACACACACCATCTAAAATCACACACCGTACACATGCCATCTAATAACACACACACCATACGCGCACATACTATACACATATCATCTGATAACACACACCATACACATGTCATCTGATAACACACACCATACGCGCGCACACTATACACATATCATCTGATAACACACACCATACACATATCATCTGATAACACACACCATACGCGCGCACACTATACACATATCATCTGATAACACACACCATACACATATCATCTGATAACACACACCATACATAACCATCTGATAACACACACCATACACATATCATCTGATAACACACACCATACACATGTCATCTGATAACACACACCATACACATATTATCTGATAACACACACCATACACACAATATCTGGGACCTGTTACACACTGCTGTGAAGGGAACTGAAGAAACTTTACGTCTCTATCCAGCATGGCACTAGAGTAATATTAGCACTGAGCTCAAACACACGTGCCCTCTGCCAGTGGCCACATCCACATACAAGGAGTCTTGCTGATATGGGACACATATACAGAAAGCTGAAAAAACACCGGTAATATCTGGAAGAATTGAAAAAAGGGCCACGATGATCCCATACGTGAACATACATTCCAGGTTCTTTAGGAAAATCTTACTAATCCTGTACCTGGTGACTCTGGTAGGACTACTTTTTGCCCACAAGGAGAATATGCTTAATAATCTAGCGCCAAGGTGGGCAGCCTATTACAAGAGGTAAGAATTAGTGGGGGGGGGGGGGGGGTAAGTAAACCATAACGGCGATATTAGTGATGTGGGTATTACGTGGGCATGAAGAATAGGTAAAGACGGAGCGGTTGCTGATTTACTGCTCACAAAAAATATCAGTTGTGGTTTTTATGAAGTGAATCTCAAGGAAACCACAGTGGAAGGAAGATGAGGCTTGTAGTTCCTCTTAGCTGAGCCAAGATAAACAGATGTCTCTCTGTCTTTGTCTATGTTTATGTGATGTTTGTTTGGATATTTGTGTATGTTTATATAATATGTGTGTGTGTGTATATATATATATATATATATATATATATAAAATGTGTGATTATGTGTATATATGTTTGTATATGATGTTTATATATGTGTGTGTATTAGGTTTATATGTTTGTGTGTGTGTTTTATGTTTATATGTGTGTATTATGTTTGTATATTTTATATATAGTCACAATCAAAATGTGGTCAGTCTCCCTATAAGCACCCCTGGAGACAATAAGCATACGTGGTTTTTCTGCTTTCCTCTTTCTTCTGTTGGATCTGAAGATAAGAAGAAAAAGATGTCTGACGCCCTGTTCCTTAGCCTGGAGTGGTCCTGCCTCAGGGAACGCCGCTGTTTACCTTTCATGTCATGGGATAAACCGGAAAAGTTGCATAACTGTAATGGCAGGAAGGAGGTGAAGGGAAAGTGAGCCCTAATCTACCCACCGCCCTGTCCCTGCCTACTTGCAACGACCCGCCCTAGGCGACGAGGTACAACTGGGCGGCGGTCCCTACGCTGGCTAAGTGCACTGGAAGACAAACAGGGAACACGCAAGGGAAGGGGCAGTAGCCACGGAACGCCACGAGGAAACGGGGCGGCGAACGAACAGTCAGGACCAGGACGAAGTGAGTACACCCGAGCGGGCACGGAGACAGGAGCAAGCCAGGGCAAGCAAAGCAGGTCAAGCAGAACTGCAGCAAGGCAGAAGCACGGCAGAAGCAGGCTGGAGCAAGCAGCAGTGGGGCCAGGAATCCAAAAGAATTACAAGCACTGAGGGAGAGCACAGGGCAGGTAATAAAGGGCAGGGGGCGGAGCTAACTCCGAGAGACCAGGCCGCGATAGGCTCTCCCACTCCTGAGCCTGCCACCCTGGTTGGTGGGAGATGGTGTCAGTCGAACAGGTCTGGCCTCAGGTGTGGATTGATTAATCCCAGGAGTATAGCTAGATGAAGTACCTGGCAGATCCCTAACAGTACTCCCCCTTTTATGAGGGGCCACCGGACCCTTACTAAGGGGACCCGGTTTAGTGGGGAAGAGGAGGTGGAACCTCCTGATCAATACCCCAGCGTGAACATCACGGGCAGGTACCCAAGTCCTCTCCTCCGGCCCGTATCCTTTCCAATGGACCAGGTACTGGAGGGAGCCCTGGACCATCCTACTGTCCATAATCTTGGCCACCTCGAATTCCACCCCCTCAGGGGTGAGAACGGGAACAGGAGGTATCCTCGAGGGGGACCAGGACGGGGAGCAGCGTTTAAGGAGGGAGGCATGGAAGACGTCATGTATGCGAAAGGATGGGGGGAGCTCCAGAACGGAAGGATACAGGGTTGAGGACTTCAATGATCTTATAAGGTTCCAATGAATCGGGGAGCAAACTTCCTGGACGGGACCTTAAGGCGCAAGTTCCTGGACGACAACCAGACCAAATCCCGACGACAAACGGGGGTTAGCAGAACGTCTACTATCCGCCTGAATCTTTTGTGCGCTCTGGGACGCCTCTAGGTTCTTCTGAACCTGGGCCCAGACAGTGCACAGTTCCCGATGAACCTCCTCTACCTCAGGATTATTGGAACAACCAGGGGAGACGGAGGAGAACCTTGGGTTAAACCCGAAATTACAGAAAAACGGGGGAGACCCCTGACGAGTTACTGACCCGGTTATTCAGGGAAAATTCAGCAAGGGGAAGGAATGAGACCCAATCGAATTGACAGTCAGAGATGAAACACCTTAATATTGTTCCAGGGATTGGTTGGTCCTTTCCGTTTGGCCATTAGTTTCGGGATGGAAGGCGGAGGAGAAGGACAGATCAATCTCCAACTTTTTACAAAAGCTCTCCAAATAAGGAAACAAATTGTACCCCTCTGTCAGAAACGATATTGACTGGGGCCCCATGGAGACGCAGGATGTGTTTCACAAACAAAGAAGCTAACGTCTTGGCGTTAGGTAGCTTCTTAAGGGGCACAAAGTGGCACATCTTGCTGAAGCGGTCGACTACCACCCACACCACCGACTTGCCCTGAGATGGAGGCAAATCGGTGATAAAATCCATGGAGATATGGGTCCAAGGTCTCTGGGGAATGGGCAAGGAACGTAGTAGGCCCGCAGGTCGGGACCTAGGGGTTTTGGACCTAGCGCAAACCTCACAAGCGGCGACGTAAGCCCTAACATCTTTAGGCAACCCAGGCCACCAATAGTTTCTGGTAATGAGGTGTTTGGTGCCCAAGATGCCAGGATGACCAGATAGAGCGGAGTCATGGTTTCCCTGAGTATCCTCAGCCGGTATTGCAGGGGAACAAACAGTTTGTCCCCAGGGACGTTCCCGGGAGCTGCACCCTGATCAGCCGCGATATCAGAAGCTAAATCAGAATCCGTGGCAGAGACGATTATACCAGGGGGTAAAATACAAGCGGGATCCTTCTCGGAAGGAGGATTGGCCATGAAACTACGTGACAGAGCGTCAGCCTTAATATTCTTCGACCAGCCCTATAGGTAACCAAGAAATTAAATCTGGTAAAGAATAGTGCCCACCGAGCTTGTCTAGGATTAAGCCTCCGGGCCGATTCTAGGAAAACCAGATTCTTGTGATCCGTAAGGACCGTTACCTGGTGTCTGGCCCCCTCCAGGAAGTGCCGCCACTCCTCAAAAGCCCATTTAATGGCTAGAAGTTCGCGGTTGCCAATATCATAGTTACTCTCCGTGGGCGAAAACTTCCTAGAGAAGTAAGCACAGGGGCGGAGATGGGTGAGGGAGCTGGTACCCTGGACAAGACGGCCCCCACTCCCACCTCGGAAGCGTCAACCTCCACAATAAATGGCTCCTCTTGGTTGGGCTGAATCAGCACGGGGGCCGAGATAAAGCACTTCTTGAGAGTCTCAAAGGCCTGGACGGCCTCAGGGGGCCAATGGAGGACATCGGCACCCTTGCGGGTGAGGTCCGTAAGAGGCTTAGCGACGACCGAGAAGTTGGCAATAAATCTCCTGTAATAGTTGGCGAACCCTAAAAAACACTGTAACGCCTTAAGGGAGGCAGGTTGGACCCATTCCGCCACAGCTTGAACCTTGGCAGGGTCCATGCGGAATTCATGAGGAGTGAGGATTTGCCCTAAAAATGGTATCTCCTGTACCCCAAAGACACATTTTTCAGTCTTAGCAAACAGATTATTCTCCCGAAGGACCTGGAGCACCTTCCTGACATGCTCCACGTGGGAGGACCAGTCCTTGGAAAACACCAGTATGTCATCAAGGTACACAACAAGAAAATTACCCAGGTACTCTCTCAGGATTTCATTAATAAAATTCTGGAAGACAGCAGGGGCATTACACAACCCAAAGGGCATGACCAGGTATTCGAAATGACCCTCGGGTGTGTTGAACGCAGTTTTCCACTCATCCCCCTCTTTGATGCGGATAAGGTTATATGCCCCCCGTAGATCGAACTTAGAAAACCACTGGGCTCCCTGAACCTGATTAAAAAGATCCGGAATCAAAGGAAGTGGGTACTGGTTCCTTACGGTGACCTTATTCAGGTTACGATAATCAATGCACGGCCTAAGACCACCATCCTTCTTCCCCACGAAGAAGAAGCCAGCACCTACAGGAGAAGTCGAGGGGCGAATGAAACCCTTGGCCAGGCATTCTTGGATATATACCCTCATCGCTTCACGTTCAGGGCATGAAAGATTAAATATCCTACCCTTAGGAAAGCTTGGCACCAGGCACCAAATCGATAGCGCAATTGTAATCTCTATGGGGGGGCAACACCTCGGAGGCCTCCTTAGAAACACATCGGCGAAGTCCTGAACAAACTCAGGAAGCGTGTTTACCTCCTCCCGGGGAGAAATAGAGTTAACGGAAAAACATGACATAAGACATTCATTACCCCATTTGGTGAGATCCCCAGTATTCCAATCAAATGTGGGATTATGCAACTGCAACCAGGGAAGGCCTAAACCAGATCAGACGATAATCCCTGCATCACCAGTACAGAGCACTGCTCCAAATGCATGGAGCCAACCAGGAGTTCAAAAACAGGAGTATGCTGAGTAAAATAACCATTAGCAAGGGGGGTTGAGTCGATTCCTACTACAGGGATAGGATAAGGTAAATCAATACAAGGCATCTTTAGAGACATAGCAAATTCCACAGACATGATATTAGCAGATGAGCCAGAATCCACGAAAGCACTGCCCGTGGCAGACCGGCCAGCAAACGAGACCTGAAAGGGAAGCAAAATTTTATTGCGTTTCACATTAACGGGAAATACCTGTGCGCCCAAGTGACCTCCCCGATGATCACTTAGGCGTTGAAGTTTTCCGGCTTCTTATTCTTGCGCCTGGGACAGGTGTTCAGTAGATGCTTGTCGTCCCCACAGTAGAAGCAGAGACCATTCATTCTGCGAAACTCCCTACGTTGTCGAGGGGACATGGAGGCCCCGAGTTGCATAGGTACCTCCGAGTCCTCCGTGGAGGGGCGAGGAGACGGGACCTCGGGGGAATCGCAGAAAAGTCTGAGGGGAGCACACTGAAGCGTTCTAGCTGACGTTCCCTGAGACGTCGGTCAAGTCGTACTGCTAGGGCCATAACCTGGTCAAG